>NC_064648.1:155788768-156415958 GCF_023864345.2 Schistocerca serialis cubense | reverse complement strand
GTCACCCTCCCGCCAGCGACAATGGAGTGGGGCTTTGGCCCCAGTCAGCGTCTTCGTCCATCTGTCCTCATCTGTCCATCTTCGTCCGTCTGTCTTCGTCTGTCTGTCTACATTGGTCCGTCCGTCTATGTGTCCCTTTTCTTCTTTCGTTTTGTCCAGTCCTGTCCTTTTCTTATTCCCTTCAAATCATGACTATGCCCACCACCACTGCCACCACCACTGCTATCATCTTTACTTCGCCGTCCACCATTGCACCACTATTACGTGGTGTGTCCAGTTGCGGTCCCCCACCCCCGTTGCATCACCCCACTTATCACCCTCCCCTCTCCTGCACTCTTTGTCACCCCTGTCCCCGGCTCCTTCTCCCCTTGCCTCCTCCTCTGATCCCTTCCCTCCCCTCCCTCACACTGTTGCCACCAGTCCTGTGACCCCAGCCAGGGTGGTGTTCCGCAGGGCCACGGCCCACACATAACTGTCGCCGTCACCATCACCATCACCATCACCATTGCCTTCTCCGACATTGTCGTCCACACCAGCTCCGGCTCCCACACTGGGACCTGCCACCTCCTGCCATCTTCCGGTTGCTCCTGTCCCCCACACACATTCTCACCATTCCATCATGGTTAAGTGTCCCAGCAGCACCCCCGCCTCCCCTGCTCCCAATAAATCCCAGCTTCTTCCTCCTCCCGACCACCGTGATCACTCAGCTTAGTCCGAAGATCACTGAGGAGGAGGTGTTGGTGGAGCTTAAGGCGCACCTGTACTAAGAAATACATGCGGTAAGCCGGATTTTTCATCCCAGCCAGTGCCACCTGACTTATGCGGGTCTTCCCTGAACACATCCCTTCCATAAACCATCTGCTGAAGGTGGGTGCCCTCCTATACTCCCAGAAGTGCAATGCCCAACCCCCCCCCCCCCCCCCCCCCCCGCGCCCCACCACCGCTCCAGAACTCACCATCCCCGTTCGCCCTCATCCCTCCTGGCAATTCCCTTCGTCCCCCACCTCCCCCCCTCTGCTGAGGAAATCATCAGATTCATTACCATTGTCCTCTATAACGTCCACCCGTTCCAGCGCCCCAACACCCTCCAGCAGATATCCCTAATCACCCGATCCATCTTCTACCTTAACACTTATGCCACCTATTCACATAATCAAGCCCCTGTTCATCTTCTTCCGTCTTGACACCCTTGTCTAAACCCCTGTCATGGTGCTACAGCACTGTATCTTGTACAATAACATCCTTTCCCTTCCCTCCAATTAGAACCATCCTCCTGCACACCCTCAGAACCCACCGTGTGGATGCCTTCCACCTCAATGAAACCTTTTTTCAGCCCCAACATACCATACACACGTGGCCCCTACCTCCTCCACCACTCCGATAACCTCTCCCGATAGTGCGAGGTGAGGTAACCATCGGCCACCACCACCAGATCCCTGTTCTGCTCCAACCCCTCCTTCCCGACCCCACAGAAACACCTGATCCTTAGTCTCTTCCCCAGCCTTACCATTACCTGTGCCACCATCTATGTCTGCCCTAATGACCCTATTCCTTTTGACTTCCTTTCCCTCATTGGCCATACCTTCTCCTCCTACGTGATCGCCACCGACCTGAATATTCGTAGTTGTTCCACTGCCCGGTTACGGTGGTGGCATAAGTTCCTCTGTTATCACCTGGCTTAGTCCGAGAATCACAGGAGGAGGTGTTGGTGGAGTTTAAGATGCAGCCGTACTTAGAAATAAGGGCAGTACCCAGATTTTTCAATCCAGTCGGCCCCCCCAGCATCACCCGCCTTATGCAGGTCTTCTCCAAACCCGCCGCTTCCATCGACCTTCTCCTGAAGGAGGGTGCCCCCCTATTCCATCGACAGTGCAAAGTAGACTCCTCCTGTTTGCCTCCTCAATCCCTCCACTGCCAGAGTTGCCTGCGTTATGACTCACACCCTACATCTGATTGCCACGAGGCACCTGTCTGCCTGCACTGTAAACAGGCGCACTTCCTCTGGCAGTGTCCCAACCTCTAGTCCACTCCTTCCTGCAACACCTGCAACCTCCCACACCCTGCTTACTCCAGAAGTGCAAGGCCCGACTTCCCACACCACTCCTGATCTCACCATCCCCGACTGCCCTCTGGATGCCCCCCACCCCTCCTGGCAATTCCCTTAACCCTACCCCCCCTCCTCCCACCCCACTGCCGAGGTTATCATCACGTTCGTCACCATTGTCCCCCAGAACGTCCACCCATACCAGCACCCCCACACCCTCCAGCAGATATCCCTCACCACCCGATCTGCCTTCCACCTTAAAAATTATACCACCTATTCCCTTAACCAAGCCCACTTCACCTTCTCCCATCTCGACATCCTTGTCTAAATCCCTGACATAGCGCGACAGCACCGTATCTTGTTCAGTAATATCCATTCCCTTCCCACCATAAGAAACCTCTTGCTGCATACCCTCACAACCCACCGCGTGGATGCGTTCCTCCTCAATGAAACCTTTCTTCAGCCCACACCCTCCAAGGCAGCCTCATTCCCATTCTCCAGTACACCTGCCCTGAATCCAATACCACTCCAGATGACATCCTCTCCTCCTCTAACACCGAGCGAGGTGGCGCAGTGGTTAGACACTGGACTCGCATTCGAGAGGACGACGGTTCAATCCCACGTCCCAAAGAGTTTGTCTTTAAATATGTCTGCTTGTGTCTGCATATGTGTGGATGGATATGTGTGTCTGTGCGCGAGTGTATACCTGTCCTTTTTTTCCCCCTAAGGTAAGTCTTTCCGCTCCTGGGATTGGAATGACTTCTTACCCTCTCCCTTAAAACCCACATCCTTTCGTCTTTCCCTCTCCTTCCCTCTTTCCTGATGAGGCAACAGTTTGTTGCGAAAGCTTGAATTTTGTGTGTATGTTTGTGTTTGTTTGTGTGTCTGTCGACCTGCCAGCACTTTCATTTGGTAAGTCACCTCATCTTTGTTTTTATATATAATTTTTCCCACGTGGAATGTTTCCCTCTATTATATATATATATATATATATATATATATATATATATATATATATATATATATATATAATATATATATATATATATATATATATATATATATATATATATATATATATATATATATATATATATATATATTTGTTTGTGTCCATTGACCTGCCAGCACTTTCGTTTGGTAAGTCACATCATCTTTGTTTTTAGATATATTTTCGCAGGTGGAATGTTTCACTCTAATATATATATAAAAAATAGAGGGAAACATTCCACATGGGAAAAATATATCTAGAAACAAGGATTATGTAACTTACCAAACGAATGCATTGGCATGTTGATAGATACACAAACAAACACAAACACACACAAAATTCAAGCTTACATCACCTTCATATATCACACACAACTAGCGATTAAAATTGCTACACCAAGAAGAAATGCAGATGATAAACGGATATTCATTGGACAAATATATTATACTAGAACTGACATGCGGTTACATTTTACACAATTTGGGTGCATAGATCCTGAGAAATCAGTACCCATAACAACCACCTCTGGCCATAATAATGGGCTTGATATGCCTGGGCATTGAGTCAAACAGAGCCTGGATGGTGTGTACAAGTACAGCTGCCCATGTAGCTTCAACACGGAACCACAGTTCATCAAGATTAGTGCCTGGGGTATTTTGATGAGCCAGTTGCTTGGCCTCCATTGACCAGACGCTTTCAATTGGTGAGAGATCTGGAGAACATGCTCCCAGGGCAGCAGTTGAACATTTTCTGTATCCAGAAAGGCCTGTTCAGGACCTGCAACATGCGGTCGTGCATTATCCTGCTGAAATGTAGGGTTTCGCAGGGATCGAATGAAGGGTAGAGCAACGGGTCATAACTCATCTGAAATGTAATGTCCACCGTTCAATGTGCCGTCAATGCAAACAAGAGGTGACCAAGACATGTAACCGATGGCACCCCATACTATCACGCCGGGTGATACGCCAGTATGGCGATGACAAATGCACGCTTCCAATTTGTGTTCACCATGATGTCACCAAACATGAATACGAGCATCATGATGCTGTAAACAGAACTTGGATTCATCCGAAAAGATGACATTTTGCCATTCGTGCACCCAGGTTCGTCGTTGAGTACACCATTGCAGGCACTCCTGTGTGCGATGCAGCATCAATGGTAACCGCAGCCAAGGTCTCCGACCTGATAGTCCATGCTGTAGCAAACTTCATTGAACTGTTCATGCAGGTGGTTGTTGTATTGTAGACGTACCCATCTGTTGACTCAGCAATCCAGACATGGCTGCACGATACGTTACAACCATGCAGATAAGTTGACTGTCATCTGATCTGTCTTGTTGGTATCTAGCACGGCATTCCATATTACGCTCCTGAACTCACCAATTCCTTATTCTGCTAACAGTCACCATATCCCAACCAATGCGAACAGCAATGTCTCGATATGATAAACCGCAATCGCAATAGGCTACAATCTCACCTTTATGAAAGTCGGAAATGTGAAGGTACACATTTCCCCTCCTTACGCGAGGCATCACAACAACGTTCTACCAAGCAACACCGGTCAACTGCTGTTTGTGTATGACAAATGGGTTGGAAACTTTCCTCATGTCAGTACGTTGTAGGTGTTGCCACTGGTGCCAACGTTGTGTGAATGCTCTGAAAATCTAGTCATTTGCATATCACAGAATCTTCTTCCTGTCAGTTAAATTTTGCGTCTGTAGCATGTCATCTTCTTGGTGTAGCAATTTTAATATATATATATATATATATATATATATATATATATATATATATATATATATATATATATATATATACAGGGTTATTACAAATGATTGAAGCGATTTCACAGCTCTACAATAACTTTATTATTTGAGATATTTTCACAATGCTTTGCACACATATACAAAAACTCAAAAAGTTTTTTTGGCATTCACAAATGTTGGATATATGCCCCTTTAGTGATTCGGCAGACATCAAGCTGATAATCAAGTTCCTCCCACACTCGGCACAGCATGTCCCCATCAATGAGTTCGAAAGCATCGTTGATGCGAGCTCGCAGTTCTGGCACGTTTCTTGGTAGAGGAGGTTTAAACACTGAATCTTTCACATAACCCCACAGAAAGAAATCACATGGGGTTAAGTCGGGAGAGCGTGGAGGCCATGACATGAATTGCTGATCATGATCTCCACCACGACCGATCCATCGGTTTTCCAATCTCCTGTTTAAGAAATGCCGAACATCATGATGGAAGTGTGCGGTGGAGCACCATCCTGTTGAAGGATGAAGTCGGCGCTGTCAGTCTCCAGTTGTGGCATGAGGCAATTTTCCAGCATGTCCAGATACACGTGTCCTGTAACGTTTTTTTCGCAGAAGAAAAAGGGGCCGTAAACTTTAAACCGTGAGATTGCACATTGTGTCTGTTCACTTCACCATTCAGAAAAAATGTTGCTTCATCACTGAAAACAAGTTTCGCACTGAACGCATCCTCTTCCATGAGCTGTTGCAACCGCGCCGAAAATTCAAAGCTTTTGACTTTGTATCGGGTGTCAGGGCTTGTAGCAATTGTAAACAGTAAGGCTTCTGCTTTAGCCTTTTCCGTAAGATTTTCCAAACCGTCGGCTGTGGTACGTTTAGCTCCGTGCTTGGTTTATTCGTTGACTTCCGCGGGCTACGCGTGAAACTTGCCCGCACGCGTTCAGCCGTTTCTTCGCTCACTGCAGGCCGACCCGTTGATTTCCCCTTACAGAGGCATCCAGAAGCTTTAAACCGCGCATACCATCGCCGAATGCAGTTAGCAGTTGGTGGATCTTTGTTGAACTTCATCCTGAAGTGTCGTTGCACTGTTATGATTGACTGATGTGAGTGCATTTCAAGCACGACATACGCTTTCTCGGCTCCTGTCGCCATTTTGTCTCACTGCGCTCTCGAGCGCTCTGGCAGCAGAAACCTGAAGTGCAGCTTCAACTGAACAAAACTTTATGAGTTTCTCTACGTATCTGTAGTGTGTCGTGACCATATGTCAATGAATGGAGCTACAGTGAATTTATGAAATCGCTTCAATTATTTGTAATAGACCTGTATATATGTAGGACAGTCAAAAGAACTGTGTCTGTGACACAGTATACATAGTTTGAAACTTCCGGGCTGAGAGGCCGTGGTCAATGTATAAAGTTGCCACCTGACATTTTGTCTCCATCTGCGGGAGACCTCTTCTGAGGTCTTCCGGCTACTGCCCCTGGGGCTCCAGGTACTCTCACATTTATAGCGCATATGGAGGCCACGACCATTCGTCACATGATGCCGACGGTATGCCTATCTTTGGAAGGTGTCATCATTCTTGATTAAGAGTAATTGATTGTCATACTGCTGGCGCAACGTCGACATCCATAATTTGTCCAACTTTAAAACTTCCTCTTTTCTATTAAAATTGTTGTGGTGTTTGTGAATTTCTATTGTTTCTCTATACATGCATGCATGATAATGGGTATTTCGTGCTAGAGCACTTGTCTCATTAAATTTAATTTCGTGATTCCCATCTTGCAAAAACGTGCTCAGCTACGGCTGATTTTTCGATGTGTCCTAAGCGACAGTTTCTTTTATGTTCGGCTAATGGCGAAATTTACACTTCTTTTCATTGTTCCAATGTATACTTGTCCACAACTGCATGGAATTTTGTATACCCCAGGTGTTGCTAGAGGATGTTTGGCGTCTTTTGCAGTTCTTAAATATTCCTTAATCTTCCTGGTGGGTCTGAAGATTGTTTCGATCCTGTACTTGGCCAGCACTTTCCTGATATGGTCCGTGACCTTATTAATGAACGGTAGGAAAACTTTTCCAGTAGGTGACCGTTGTTGTTCTGGTCTTCTGGCTTCTTTTCTTCTTTGATGGAGGGCCTGATCAATTTCCTTGCTGGTATATCCGTTTTTCATGAATGATGACTGTAGGTGATTCAGTTCATCTTGTAAGTAAGCCGGCTTGCAAATTTTGTTGGCTCTGTCCACCAAGGTTTTCATGACACCTCTTTTTGCCTAGGATGATGGTTAGACTCCTTGTGGAGGTATCAATCTGTGTGAGTGTTCTTCCTATATACCTTGTGGACCAGCGTCCCATCCTTCCGTTTAATTACCGACATATCCAGGAAATTGAGTCAACCGTTGCTCACATTCTTCATCGTAAACTGTATTTTCGGGTTAATGCCATTCAGGTGCACCAAGAAGACATCCAACTCTTCTTCACCATGAGTCCACACTACAAATGTGTCATCAACATAGCAGTACCACTTAGCAGGCTTTCTACTGGCAGACTGCAGCGCTCGCTGTTCGAAGACCTCCATAAATAAATTGGCAACAGCTGGGCTGAGAGGGCTTCCCATCGCCACCCCATCGATCTGTTCATAAAACTCGTTGTTATACTGGAAATAAGTTGTCGTCAGGCAGTGTTTAAATAAAGCCACTATGTCAGTCTTCAAAATATCTGCTATATATGAAGTAGCTTCGTTTACAGGCACCATGGTAAACAATGATACCACATCAAAGCTCACAAGAATATCACATGGGCTGACGTTAATCTCCCTCAGTTTTTCAATATAATGCACCTACAGAATGTGTAACAATACTGGAATTTATTATATTATGTGTAATATCACTTATATGGAATTTTATTAGAAATACACTACTATTCACTTTCCGAGTCATATGACAAACAATCATTACATAACACACTTATCCTAGCATGTTTTCTACAGACAAACTTGTGACATCCATCACATTGTTGATTCACTTTCTTGTCCTTTGACCTTTTCAGATCTGGATCATCATCCATGAAACCTGAAGATATTACTGCTGAACGAATGAGTTGTTTTCTGCACAGGAGCGACAGGATTTGTCGTTCAATGTGAGGTATGACTACTTCATTTCCTAGTTCTGAGAGGAATTCTTTCCTTGCATTTTTGCTTCTCATATCATGTAATAATTTGGAATACAGAACGTAAGCATTGAGACAAGCTAAATCTAATATACAAAAAAAAAAAAAGAAATACAGTTAGTGGTTACCTTCTTGTTGCACGTTTCACTGAATAATGTCAAGTTATCTTATCAATTGTATGAACCCCTGACTTTCTTGAGTTGTAGAGCATTATTATTTCAGGTTTTTTGTACTCATGCTCACTTACATGAAATGTATGGTGCATAGTAGACAACAAAATGAGCAATTTATTTTGTGTAGGAACATATGAAGCTACAACAGTACTTTGTTGTGGTCGATAATGGATGCCTCTGTTTTGATGGCAATATTTCTTGTGGCATCTCTTTTTGGTTCACCTAAAGAGTTCCCACAAGCGTCAATTTTTTAGAAAGAAGTTCTTGTCCCAAATCAAAAAATGTGAATAAGTTATCAGTGGTAATGTTCCTACCAGATGACTTCAGGTCATCAACTAAATCATGTACTACTCATTTCCCTTGATTTATTTCCCTTCCTTCAGCAGATTTCTCCATATACACTTGTGCATTTATGACATAACTGGTCTCACAATCTACAGCAGCCCACAGTTTTATTCCATACTTTCCAGGTTTCGAAGGAATGTACACCAAAATTCACCCAAGGCTTCCCATGTGCCTTATGCAAGCCAGCTGTTATAAGCAGACCAAAGAATGCATGCAGCTCTGTAGAATCAAGTTCAATGCAGTGTTCAAGAGTTGGGCACAGAATTTTACTATCTTTTGCATGATTATTGGTACACATTACTATTGCACTCTGCATGTGATTGGTGATAAAAAGTTTGAAACTTTCTGTCCTTATCTGTAACTGTGGTCTAAGGTGACGTGGAATATGCACAGTTTCGCATATCACATTCCTTGAAACCTAGCATGCGTGCATCAAGTTGTACTATGTTATATGTTATCTGTCCACTTCTAGACATAAACGTTACCAGAATACCATCATCATCTTCTTCACAGTCACTCATATCCACTTCATCTCTGACTTGTATATCTGTCTCTATCATAACTCCATCAGCATCACTGTCAGCCTTGTTTCCAAAAATTGATTCATTGTCTCTATCACTCTTCTGCTAAGTCTGCCAAATGCTGCTCGAGACAGCAGCCCCTTGCAAAATGTATATCACCGTGATGAATAAACTATAACACCACTTCTTCTTTCCACCAAATTCAATTATAAACTGTGAATTTGTTGTAACAATGCACGTGAATGTGTTTTCTATTCATTGTTTAGAACAATGTACAAATGAATGTTGGTTGATGAGGTCCACTGTAGCTAAGATTTATTTTCATAACAAAACTTACATATAATGCTGAAAATCACATATTGCATACCTGGGGTATTTTCTGACCCCACTGCAAAAATTTGAAACTGTTGTACTACAAACTGTGATATAATCATAAATATTTTACCCAGTTATAATAAAAAGTCTGTGAACAGCATATCTGGAGGATGAGTAGTCTACACCCACATTGAAAATGTTTATTTGTGGTTAAAAGAGCCTCGGGGTCTGAAAGGCTCCAGACATCATGCAAGGGTTAAGTGAGTGTTCATTGTTGTGTGTCTTTTCCAAAGTGTAGCAAACAGAAACAACAATGTTACTAGGTGTGACTTTTTTATCTCTTGCTAACAGGAACGAGACTGTCGCCGTGTTTTTTAAGTGTCTGTCTACTACTGTACCTGTCTGCTTACTGTGTTTTTCAACTATCATCACCAACTCTTGTATTATATTTTAACTCCCACAAATTTCCACCATTTTTAAAATTTAAAAGTCACCGCTTTCTCACCTGCTTTTATCATTATATTCTTCTTATTTTGTTTTTAAAATTCTGTAGGCTGAAGAGCAGCATACTAAGCTTCTGCCAGCCCACTCCCTTGGGGGGGGGGGGGGGGGGGGGGGGGGGAATAGAATACCAATAATAAAAAAAAACACACAAACAGTTGATAAACATCATTAAGTAACTACATTGCAAAGCGTGCGATTGGTGTATGATTCTTGAGCGTTCTGTATAATGAAGTAATGTTGAAAATAAAGGAATGTTGAAATTTTGAAGGATTTATCCTAGAGAAATTAAAGAAAACTTTGGAGAAATCGGAAGCAGCTGATGTTTGTCAAGAGCTCAGACAAAAAACTAGTCCTAAGCAACGCAGGTCAAGGTTAAAGAAGAATATGGAGAGTCTATACAATGGAGATGAAGGTATCGAGGTAAAGTTATCGAAAGAGAAGATGTTGTAGATGAAGATGAGATGGGAGATATGCTATTGGGAGAGGAATTTGACAGAGGACTGAAAGACAGAAGAAACAAGGCCCCGGAGCTAGACCATATTCTGGGAGAAACTGTTCCATCTGGTATGCAAGCATTATGAGAGTGGCGAAATATCCTCTGACTTCAAGCAGAATGTAATAATTTCAGTTTCAAGAAAAGCAGACGCAGATAGGTCTGAATATCACTCAACTATCAGTAATTAATAAGTCAGGGTTCTAAAAATACAAATTCTTTTTAGTGCAATACCTGCTCTTACTAAAATTGCTAGATATGTAATGGAACTGATACAGATCTTATCTTCCCTCTGTCCATCTCCTCTGCCTACTTCACATAACACAACATCAGGTATCACTGATTACAAAAGAATGTGCTGGGAGAGAGGAAACTGTAACGACAGTTACAACAGGTAGAACACCTCATTCAGGAACTAAGATAACAGAAACAGCAAAAGTGGCAGCATATTCAGCAACAAGTGTACCAACAGGTGATCCAGCTGTCCATTCTGCAGCAACATTTGAACTACCTACAGTGGGAACCCAGCCACTTAGATCATGCCATGAACAAGAAGACGCGAAGAGACCTCCAAGAGTAGAAGCAGTATCAAGTGTAGCGGGCAAACGGAAAACTGTACCTCCATTACGTCTAAATGATTTTTTAGTAGAAGGCAGCAAGGGGAGGAAGCCCATAAGATAAATAGTGCCAGAGATTTAATAGTCTCTCAGCAAAATAGTGCATCTGTAAAAGACAGGTTTGATTTTATAATCTGTTATCTTAACATTGAAGGAGTAAGGGGTAAAGAATTTATTGTCAATGACTTTGGATTAGAAAATAAGTTTGATATCTTTTGTTTAAGTGAACACTGGTCTAGTGAGAGTGAACTTACATTTATTAAATTTGATGATTATATTCTAGCCAATAGCTACTGCAGAAAATTGCATTTAAGAGGTGGTGTGGCAATATATGTTAACAAGTCACTTAGCGGTACATTCAATAGATTAGATCTAGATTTTCTGTGTGATGAACAGGACTTTGAAGCTGCTGGTATAGTAATAGACAGTTTTAAGTTAGTTGTAATTTTCCTGTACAGGTCACCTAAGGGTATAACCAATGTATTTTTAGAAAAACTGGACCTGCTGTTACATGTACTTACAGATACTAGATGGATACATTATGATATTGTGATAGGTGGAGATGTGAATGCTGAATTCGATGTCACAACACAAAAACGTACTGTCACTGAACTCCAAAACCTACTACGACAGTGCAACTTACATTCAGTCAATAACAAACCTACAAGAGAACATGCATGTCTTGACAATATTTTTGTAAATTTTAAAACAACAGAAGAATCATGTTTTGTGACAGTATTTCCATATTCTGATCATGATTCAGTATCTTTAAATTATACAAGTAGGTTCCCTCTTGATAAGAGTTATGTAAATAAGTTTGTCCCAGAAGTTGTGGTCACTAGACCAGTCACAGATGAGAAAATTGACAGGTTTCGTACGTCCCTTTCTAACAGAGATTGGTTTGGCCTGTGTTATGATGAGATACATTATACTCTAAGCAATTATCTGCCAGCAAAGGTACTATTTGATAGGTTTCTCAAAGCATTTTTGGGACACTTTAATGACTGCATACCAATAAAGAAATGCAAAGTAACTGACAGAGTCCTAAAAGCAAAAGTTCCAAATAGACAAAATACGTGGTACACAAAACAGCTGTCTACTATGAAAAATCAAGTAATGTTGTTGTACAATTTTTATAAAAATTTGAAAACCAACCATGCTAAACTAGCCTATGTTAGATCTAGGAATGAGTACAAAAAAGCAATTGTGGAAGCCAAACAAGCACACAATCTCAGAAGTATTCAGAAATCCACCAATAAGTGCAAAGCAGCATGGACTCTAATAAATAGTGTTGCCAAAGATAAAAGAAGTGACAAAATTAGTATCTCTCCCCAGGAATTTAATGACTTTTTTATGAAATCAGTTGAGGAAGTAGGAAGTGCTATAATTAAACCTGAAATCAGCTCATCACAGTTACTGTCAAAAAATATTGCTAGGTCATCAACAAACACAAGTACCTTCAATTTTTCTGAGGTATCACCTGGTTTTGTGTTAAGAATAGTGAAGCAGTTAAAATCATCAGACAGTGTACACATATATGACCTGTCTTGTAGCATGCTTAAGAAAGTAATAGACTGTATAGTGTACCCCCTAACATATTGTATAAACAAGTGTATACTGGAGGGTTTTTTCCCTGATGAGCTTAAACTGTCTAGGGTAGTTCCAGTACATAAAAAAGGAGATAAAAATTCTGTCTCAAGTTACAGGCCAATATCCATAGTCCCAGTTTTCTCAAAAGTTCTAGAATGCATAATTTACCAACAATTATCTGTTTACTTTGATAACATAGGATTAGTAAGTGGATCACAGTATGGCTTTAGGAAAAACCTGTCAACCATTGATGCCATAGACAATGTTGTTATATACATCCATCAAGTATTTGAAGATAAATGCTTTGCCCAAGTGACTTTTTGTGACCTAAGCAAAGCCTTTGACTGTGTAGAACATACACTACTACTCGAAGAAATGGACTTTTACGGTGTTAAAGGTAACAGCCTTAAGCTATTAAGATCATATTTACAAAACCGTAAGCAAGCCGTCTGTGTTTGGAAAGAAATGTCCAGTATAGAACAAGTTGAGGTAGGTGTTCCACAGGAATCTGTGCTGGGCCCTTTCCTTTTCCTAATAATGACAAATGACCTGGCATAATTTATCAAATCCACAACAGTACTCTATGCTGATGATACAACATTTCTGAACAGCAGTAATGATCTTAATAGCCTTAAAACATGTGTTACAGAGGCAATTGAGCAAGCTTCCCTCTGGTTTAAAGCAAATGGGTTCTTGCTTAATGAAAGCAAAACCCAGCAGATGGTATTTAGATTAAAAGACAAGTTTCCATCAGATGATCCTAGTTGTGTTAAATTTTTGGGGGTATATTTGGATGATAAACTTTTTTGGAATCCACATATTAAGTATATTAGCGGTAAATTGTCTAGGGTAATCTATTTGTTAAGGCGATTAATGCACTGTGTACCTAAAAATTATGTTAGAATATCTTACTACTCATTTTTCCAAAGCATCATATCCTATGGCATTATTTTATGGGGAAACTCCACTTATGTGCATGATATACTATTGCTGCAAAAGAAAGCTATTAGGATAATTAAAGGCTCACGATACAAGGCTCATTGTAAACCTTTGTTTACTCAACAAAAAATCATGACAGTAATAAACCTATATATTTATTATGTTTTAATCTACACAAAAAAGAACTTACCTAAAGTAAAACGCAGGGCAAATATACATTGTTACAGCACTAGAACAAATAGCTCTATCTATACGCCCTACCACAGACTGTCAAAATCAGTTAACAGTTATGAATTTATGGGCCACAAATTATTTAACAAACTTCCACAAGGTATACAAAATTTACCAGAGCGACAATACAAACAAACACTTTATGACTGGTTAGTTGTGAACCCATTCTACAATGTAAAGGATTTCATGACCTGTGATATTAAACTGTAAAGTTCTTAACAATTCTGTCCTTCTATAGCATGTACTGTACTGTATTGTATTATATGTATGACTTTGTCTATTGCTGTAATGGCTTAAAGACAATAAAATAATAATAATAATTATTATTATTATTATTATTATTATTATTGTCTCAATGTCCATTTCTTTCCTTCCTCCCTGAACAAACTTTCATTCACTTCCGCCACCTGCACCCCCATCACCCCAACCCCTTCTGTCTAATCTTGAGCCTTGTTTAATGCTGTTTCAAATGACCTCATCTCCTACCTTCAAAACTTCACAGAAGCTCACCAGCAACCTCGCAGAACTAGCACATCAGGAAGAAAGGATTTTGCAGACACATGGCTTAGCCACAGTCTGGAGGATGTTTCCAGAATGAAATTTTCACCCTGCAGTGGAGTGTGCACTGATATGAAACTTCCTGGAAGATTAAAATTGTGTGTCAGACTGAGATACACTATGTGATCAAAAATATGTGGACACTTGGCAGAAAATGACTTACAAGTTCGTGGCGCCCTCCATCGGTAATGTTGGACTTCATTTCGGTGTTGGCGCACCCTTAGCCTCGATGACAGTTTCCACTCTCGCTGGCATAGGTTCAATCAGGTGCTGGAAGGTTTCTTGGGGAATGGCAGCCCATTCTTCATGGAGTGCTGCACTGAGGAGGTGTATCAATGTCAGTCGGTGAGGCCTGGCATGAAGTCGGCATTTCAAAACATCCCAGAGGTTCTCAGGAGAGCTTCAGAGCTTCTGTATCTGTAAAGTCTGGAAGGTAGGAAACGAAGTACTGGCAGAAGTGAAGCTGTGAGGATGGGGCATGAGTCGTGCTTTGGTAGCTCAGTTGGTAGAGCACTTGCCCACGAAAGGCAAAGGTCCCGATTTCGAGACTCGGTTCAGCACACAGTTTTAATCTGCCAGGAAGTTTCATCCCAGAGTTGTCCTGTAGGATTCACGTCAGGGCTCTGTGCAGGACACTCCATGACAGGGATGTTATTGTCGTGTTATGACTCTGCCACAGGCCGTGAATTATAATGAGGTGCTCGATAGTTTTGAAAGATGCAATCACCATCCCCGAATTTTTCTATAACAGTGGGAAGCAACAAGGTGCATAAAACATCAATGTAGGCCTGTGCTGTGATAGTGCCACGCTAAACAACAAGGAGTGCAAGCCCCCTCCATGAAAAACATGAGCACACCACCAGCTACAAGTTTTACTGTTGGCGCTACACACGCTGGCAGATGATTGTTCACTGTGCATTGTCCATACCCACACCCTGCCATCGGATTACCACATTGTGTACTTTGATTCGTCACTCCACACAATGTTTTTCCACTGTTCAATCGTCCAATGTTTATGCTCCTTAGACCAAGTGAGGCGTCGTTCGGCATTTACCAGTTTGATGTGTGGCCTATGAGCAGCTGCTCGACCATGAAATCCAAGTTTTCTCACCTCCCGCCTAACTGTCATAGTGCTTGCAGTGGATCCTGATGCAGTTTGGAATTCCTGTGTGATAGTCTGGATAGATGTCCGCCTATAACACACTGCGACCCTCTTCAACTGTTGGTGGTCTCTGCCAGTCAACAGACAAAGTCAGCCGGTACGGTTTTATGCTGTATGTGTCCCTTCACCTTCCCACTTCACTATCACATCAGAAACAGTGGACCTTGGGAAGTGTAGGGTGGTCCTACTCATCCCACATTCCGAGAAGAAATGTTCAGTGATCGCTCGTTCAAAACGCCGACACACGACCAGTTTGTCGGACGGTGCGTATGAAGCAAGTGTCGAGTTTGCTGATTTCTAGGAATAATGCTGCACAAAGCAAAAGGCCACTACACGTGTACCAATTCATAGACCAATCAACATACCGACTGACTAATTTTGTGGCAGCATGCACATGCCCTGACCGACTCCACTCAGTGATTACAGTGCCGCCCTGTTGTCGTGATTTGTTTATCTTAAGTTCACTGTGTTTATGTTCTACGAGATGCCACTACATTTTACTCAGGGACAAAAACGATATTTTAGAGCTAACAAGGCCAAAAGAACTGAGGGAAAGAAGCGCCTAATGCAAGAACAAAAGGAATTCAGCCCCGTTCTGCTACTAAGAAACTGGGATGTGATGATTTTTGTAATAATCTAAGAATTCGGAGCTGATGAACATCTTCAAAACATTGCATTTAATGATGGTAGAATTAAGGAAAGGAGGATGTATAATGAAGGAAAGCTACATATAAGAGGTGAGACTGTCATTTACTGACATTGTGTTTTCCCCAAGTTGGATAGTTGGTGTACTACTGAATCATCATACAAAGTGCAGAGAGATATTAAAGCACAGGAAAGTACATATTTAAGTTGTTTGGGTGGGGAGGGGGGTGTAAAGCATACCTAGCAGAAGTTGGTCTTGCCATCAAATTACCACAAATTATATTGTGGAAGCTATTTTCTAGGTAATTTTGAAATATATATTTTTAGATGAAACCCATCTCTTCATTAATTGGAATTTTATATTATGGCAGGTTAGAAAATCCACCTGCTCAAGTCATAGTTATCAATTATGTTATTTGTTAGACACTGAAAATAATTAAACCATTCATTCCTTCCTGGAGTAGAGGCTAGTTGGCAAAAGAAAATTTACAGTTAAACAAAAAAGTTGTAACTCTCATTATAAGCGTACAATAAACTAACCTTGTCCTGCTTATATTGCTTGAGATGAACAAAATTGCAGTGGCTGTAGGTTTGTCTTTCATGGGAAATTACTCCAGCAAAGCATATCTTAAGGCGTGTGTCCACTAGCATGTTACTGAGATGTTTACACTAGAAGAGAAATTTATGCAAGTTTACTAGTACTTCTGCAAGCTAATTTCAAGCACTTGCAGAAATGCATCCATGAGAATATCCTCTTGTGACTTCTAAACAAGAAAACAAATTTTGAAGGCACCATTGCCTGACAGAAGGAATTTACTCCTAATAAAAAAATAAAAATAAAAAACATACAAGCAGACACTTTCAGTGGAAAGGGCCAGTCCCCCCCCCCCCCCCTTTCCCCCTATATTTGTTTCCAGTTAGCATGTACCAGCAGCCTGCATATGCTGAAACACCTCTTGTACATCAGGCAGAAAACTCAGGTTTTCTTCATACATTTGCAGATCTGTGTTACTAATATGCTAGCAGTAACAGCATTCCTTGATATCACTAATGAGAGCCAGTTGCTCAACATTTCAAGAAACCAGGGTGTTATTCACAGCTTTCATTATCAGTAGCTGTAAACTTCAGTCCACAAGTAGTGTTACGGCTCAGAAATGTATGAGCTGCTGACACATTCTTCTTACTAAATTCACATTGTCTTAATGTATATGCAGCAATCTTAGGAGCTAACTTTAAGTCACTGTCTTTCTCAAAATTGTAAAGATAATTCATATGATGACAGTTCACAGTTTCTGTGAGAAGATAATGTTTTTGATTAATTTTTTTCTGGTGTTGTTATGGTAACATTTGACAACAGAGATGCTTTGATATCTTTAAGCAGGTGTGGAATGTCTGCAATAAAATAAGTATTGCTGGTGGCTGTTTGGGGTTAAAAATATATTTCTTCATTACTGAATTTTGTCTGGTCAAGACTCTAAATGATTTCCACTTATGTCTGAAATAATGCAGCATATGCCTAACCCAACATTTTCAGTGCACATATTTATATTCAATATTTTATTGTATAAAACTTGTCCATTGGAACCTCAGCATGTGAAATGATACACAATGGCCAGCTTCCAATGTGTAATTGCACCCCCTAGCATGAAACACAGGCATATGTAGCAATGCCTGCAAGACATGGAAGTGTTACATTTCCAAAGAATTAACCTTTTGTGGCATCAAATTATTTATTTGGGATTATAGCCACAGAATAGTTGATTTTGCTGTTGTTGTTGGTAAGAGCAGACACTTGGTGTAAAATACCAGAATAGAACTGAGATTCTGGAGCTTCCTACTCAGTGTTTGTTGAGGAGTCAGTGAAAAACTGTGATTAACTAACAGTCACAGCCTTTGTGACCACATAAAAATTTCAGTTGTGACAGAGCTATGAATGGTTTGCACATTCTGTTTATGGTGTGAGTTCTGTACTTTCAAAACAACTTACTTTCCTTCTCAAAACTGATATTTACTTTGGTTCCTTCTTAGAAAAATCTTCTAGCCCCATCAGCTGCACTTTATGTTTGTTGTCACTATTTATCAGAAACTGAAAAATATCTTCAGAAGGAGATGGCTGTGGAGGATCCTGCACTTCACAGTAGAGTACATGGCACAGACAGCATCTTGCACTTCCACAGTAGATTTGGTGGAATATAAAGATGCAACAGATGAAGCACGGAATAACAAATATGGGTGTCTCAAGAATGAGACTGGTAGAAAGGGCAAAACGGCTAAGCAGGAATGGCTGAAGGACAAATGCAAGGCAGTAGAAGTATGCATTACTAAAAAGGGAAGCAGCTGTATGAATATCAAGGTTCTCAGGCAGGAAGCAAAGAATGGAAAACTGAAAAGTTGGAAGGAGGTGCTCCACAAGGGATATGAACTTGAAGACAAAATTACAGAAAAGAAAGAGAAAGTAGATTAAGACAACATGGGAGATATGATTGACATGTCACTGAAAGATCAAAGTTCGAACAAAGCCTCTGGGGTAGACCACACTCCATCAGAATTATTGAGATGCTTGGGATAGCCAGCCATAACCTGATTGTTACAAATGATGTGCAAGATATATGAAATGAGCAAACTACTGTCAGACTTCAAGACGAATGTAATAATTCCAGTCTCAAGAAAGCAGGTGCTGACAGGTCGTAAATATGTAGTCCAGTCACATTAATGTGACCACCACTTATGGTTGGTGTCAATGTGCAATGATGGCTTATAGGTGGCAGGAGGTATCACTAGCAGTGGAGGGTCCTATAAAGCATGTGGAGGATGCAGAAAACAGTGTAGTCTTTGTTGTAATGTGGAAATTGAGTGAATTATCTGGCATCCAAAACTGTACAATCATTGGCTTTCAGACAAAGCATGAAAGCATTTCCAAAATGGCTAACTGTGTCTCCACAGTTAAAGCTACCATGCCTAGTAAAATGGTGCTATTTATAATCAGCACTGAGCCAACAGTGGTGCAACACACACCATAGATGACAGGGTGATCAATAGCTGCACAAATGTGTATGGGTGAATAGATACGCAGCTGTTGAGCTGCTCATTACTCAGATGAATCATGGGGCTACCAACGGTGTCTCCTCAACGACCGTTCATCAAACGTGCTGCATGTGGATGTCCGCATCAGGTGCCTGCTTTATACACCTGTGCTGAATGCTATCCATCATTTCCAAAGGCTGGAATTTGCACATCATTACTGCAACTGGATGTCCAGTGAGTGGCAACATGTGACCTTTAGAGATGAATCACATTTTATGCTCCATCGGACAGGTTGCTGTTGGCATGTACAGTGCGAAACATACACACAAATACCATGCAACAATCACTGGAAGGCCCCAGTCCAGAGGAGGGAGCATTATGATCTGGGAAATGTTATTATGGCATTCCCTGGGTGATCTCGCCATTCCTGAAGGTACAGTGAATCAAAAATGTATGCATCTATCTATGGGGACCTTGTCCAACCGTGGATGCTGTTTGTTTTTTCTCAGCACAAAGGCATTTACTGGCAGGATAATGCAACATGTCATACAGCTTGCAGAGCACATGCATGCATAGTTTGAAGAGCAACCGGATGAGTTAACCATACTCCCCCGTCCACAAAACTCCCCAGATTTAAAGCCAATTGAGAATCTCTTGGACTCCTCTGATTAGGCTGCTCTTGTCACAGATTCCCAACTGAGAATCATAGTGCAGCTGGGCATGGCAATGTAGTTGGCATGTCTCAACATCACTGTTAGTGCCTTCCCTAACCTCACCAACACTCTTCCTTCATGTCTTGCAGCAGTCTGTGCAGCAAAAGGTTATTATTCAGTTTCTGAGGTGAGGTCACATTAATGGGACTGGACAGTGTATTACTGTAGCATGTAATGGTACTTGCATTACATAACCTTTATGGCAGCTCACCTCAACCTCTCGATACCAGCAATATTCTACTGTGTTTCTGTAAAGTAGTTAACATATTTCTGAGACAACATTCAGATTTGATTTCAATAATGTAGATGTACTTTGATACATCGATATGTTTGTATTGCAATGATATTGTTCTTACGTGTATTCTTTCTTTTGTCACTACGATCTTTTACGGATTTGTAACTCTGATTTTTGGGTACTTAAGCGGTTATTAGAGTTAGAGAGTCAGACCTTGAGGAAGTCAAGTCTTGGACGTCATGTAGGAAAGACGCATATTGTAGTCAGTTTATAAAATGTGAACTTTAACAGTGAAGAAGATGTTTTCAGGTATGTTTTGTATTGTGAAGTGATGTTTTGTGTGTTATGTGATATTGCAATAAAAGCAATAAAAAGGAAGTGTAACTTAAATTTGGAGTGCTGATTACTTTTATACATCACCATTGTGCTAACTTTCAAAGGTTTAATCTTCAAGAATGGTTTGTGAAACACATCTATAAAACTTTTGAATACAGCAGAATATAACCTAGGCCTCTTTGCATCCGAGCTTGGCATTATCGCTACCTAGATTTTCGACGATTGAGCCATGATTTTACAATGAGACCAGCGTGGGAAACACGAAAAGATGAGTGCCTAGTTTATTCATTATTACATGAAATGACTTTATTAACTGTTCTCTAATGACACCTGCCACATAATAACTTTGTTTTTGCCCAAAAATGCAGTATTTAGCAGCGTGAGCAACACCACAATCATTATTAAATTTTGACCTTTGTTGTGGTGGGGTTGTTAGAAGTGTCAGTTTAGTAAGTCATGATTGCAAACTACTGAGAGTAATTATTTACAAAACAATGGGAAAGCTGGTAGGAGCTGAGCTCAGGGATGTTTATAGCACTTGCATATTTAGAGAAAGCCTTTGCGAATGTTGGCTGAAATACACACTTCAAGATTCTGAAAGTGTAAGGGATGAAATACAGAGAGCAAAAGGTTATTTACAACTTGTACTGGAACCAGACTGTAGTCATCAAAGTTGGATATGGAAGGGAACCAGTGCCTGTGAAGAACTTAGGCAGGCTTTTGGCTTAACCACAACATCATTCAGTCTGTACAGTGAGCGTCTAGTAAAAGAAAAATTTGGAGAAAGAAATAAAGATCAGCAAAATGAAATGAAAACTTTGAGGAATGCTGATGACAATGTAATTGTGTCAGTGACAGCAAAGTACTTGAAAGAGTAGTTGAATGGTGTGCACAACGTCATGAAAGAAGGATGTATCATGGACATCAAAAAAGACAACACAAGGGTCATGGAATATAACAAAAATAAATCACGATATTCTGATGGTGTTAGAGCCACCTGTGAATGCAGCCATATCAATTAACAGCTCTGTTGGAATCATTGCACAGCTATTTTATATTTTGTATGACTACCAACTAGCTGTCCACCAATATGAGTCGCCACTGCTAAACTATGGCCTAGAGCAAAGTACACCAACATGTGGCACAGCATGGAAGTGAACATAACTTGCTCTATTTCAGTGGCTTCTTCACTGCATGAGACAGGTGGACCCACCACTCCACCACCAGCTTTCCCGAATGGGACCGGTTGTAGTTATTCTTACAACACATTTTCTTCTCGTGACTTATCCCGGACTCAGCCTACAATGTTACACCCAAATATTTAATCGACATGACTGTGTCAAGCACTACACTACTAATGGAGTATTCAAAAATTATGGGATTCTTTTTCCTATTCATCTGGATTAATTTACATTTATCTATATTTAGAGTTAGCTGCCATTCTTTACACCAATCACAAATCCTGTCCAAGTCATCTTGTATCCTCCTACAATCACTCAATGATAACACCTTCCCGTACACAACAGCATCATCACCAAACAGCCCCACATTGCTATCCACCCTATCCAAAAGATCATTTATGTAGATAGAAAACAACAACGGACCTACCACACTTCCCTGGGGCACTCCATATGATACCCTCACCTCCGATGAACACTCACCATCGAAGACAATGTACTGGGTTCTATTACTTAAAAAGTCTTCGGGCCACACACATACTTGGGAACCAATCCCATATCCTCATATCTTAGTTAGGATGATGCAGTGGGACACCGAGTCAAACACTTTCCAGAAGTCAAGGAATATGGCATCCGTCTGATACCCTTCATCCACGGTTTGCAAGATATCATGTGAAAAAAGGGCAAGTTGTGTTTCGCAGGAGTGATGCTTTCTAAAGCCGTGCTGATGCATGGACAGCAACTTCTCTGTCTCAAGGAAATTCATTATATTCGAATTGAGAATATGTTCAAGAATCCTGCAACAAACCAATGTTAAGGATGTTGGTCTGTAATTTTGAGGATCCGTCCTTCTACCATTCTTATATACAGACATCACCTGCACTTATTTCCAGTCGCTCGGGACTTTACGTTTCGCAAGAGATTCACGATAAATGCAAGCTAAGAATAAGCCAATGCAGAAGAGTACTCTCTGCAAAACCGAATTGGAATCCCATCAGGACCTGGCGATTTATTTATTTTCTACCCATTCAGCTGCTTCACAGCCTCAGGGATGTCTATCACTATGTCCTCCATACGGGAATCTGTACGAGACTCAAACAGCAGTATGTTCGTATGATCCTCCTGCATGAAAGATTTCTCAAATGCTAAATTTAAAATTTCAGCTTTCATTTTGCTGTCTTCCATTGCCAGGCCAGACTGATCAGTGAGTGACTGGATGGAACCTTTCGACCTGCTTACCGATTTTATGTAAGACCATTGAATGCTTTGCGCATCACGCTTTTTACAGCACCACGAATCTCTACTAACTTTTGCCTGTCCTCATTCTCCTGATGTTTCTTGTACTGCGAGTGCAACTGCCTTTGCTTCCCGAGCATTCTCTGAATTGCACTGTTAAACCACAGTGGGTCTTTACTGTCTGCAACCCACTTTTTTGATATATACTTGTCGATTGTGTGATTTACGATGTGTTTAAAATTTGCCCATAATTCTTCCACATCCATCGTACCGGAAGTAAATGAAGTCGATTCATTTACTAAGTGGGATGCTAACAACTACTTATCTGCTCTTTCTAGTAAGAATACTCTCCTAGCCTTCTTGACCGACTTTTTAACTTTTGTAACCATAGTCATCCCCCTCCATGAACCATGGACCTTGCCATTGGTGGGGAGGCTTGTGTGCCTCAACGATACAGATAGCTGTACCATAAGTACAACCACAACGGAGGGGTATCTGTTGAGAGGCCAGACAAACACGTGGTTCCTGAAGAGGGGCAGCAGCCTTTTCAGTAGTTGCAGGGGCAGCAGTCTGGATGATTGACTGATCTGGCCTTGTAACACTAACCAAAATGGCCTTGCTGTTCTGGTACTGCAATCGGCTGAAAGCAAGGGGAAACTACAGCCGTAATTTTTCCCAAGGGCATGGAGCTTTACTGTATGGTTAAATGATGATGGCGTTCTCTTGGGCAAAATATTCTGGAGGTAAAATAATCCCCCATTCGGATCTCTGGGCAGGGACTACTCAGGAGGACATTGTTATCAGGAGGAAGAAAACTGGCAATCTATGGATTGGAGCGTGGAATGTCAGATCCCTTAATCAGGCAGGTAGGTTAGAAAATTTAAAAAGGGAAATGGATAGGTTAAAGTTAGATATAATGGGAATTAGTGAAGTTGTATACATGGAAGAACCCTGGAGATACTAAAAGGTATCTGATAGATTATATAATGGTAAGACAGAGATTTAGGAACCAGGTTTTAAATTGCAAGACATATCCAGGAGCAGATGTGTACTCTGACCACAATCTATTGTTTATGAACTGTAGATTAAAACTGAAGGAACTGTAAAAAGATGGGAATTTAAGGAGATAGGACCTGGATAAACTGAAAGAACCAGAGGTTGTACAGAGTTTCAGGGAGAGCATAAGGGAACAATTGACAGGAATGGGGGAAAGAAATACAGTAGAAGAAGAATGGGTAGCTTTGAGGGATGAAATAGTGAAGGCAGCAGAGGATCAAATAGGCAAAAGGTGAGGGCTAGTAGAAATCCTTGGGTAACAGAAGAAATAATGAATTTAATTAATGAAAGGAGAAAATATAAAGATTCAGTAAATGAAGCAGGCAAAAAGGAATACAAACGTCTCAAAAATGATATAGACAAGAAGGTCAAAATGGCCAAGCAGGGATGGCTAGAGGACAAATGTAAGGATGTAGAGGCTTATCTCACTAGGGGTAAGATAGATATTGCCTACAGGAAAATTAAAGAGACCTTTGGAGAAAGGAGAACCACTTGCATGAATATCAGGAGCTTTGATGGAAACCCAGTTCAAAGCCAAGAAGGGAAAGCTTAAAGGTGGAAGGAGTATATAGAGGGTCTACACTAGGGCGATGTACTTGAGGACAATATTATGAAAATGGAAGAGGATGTAGGTGAAGATAAAAAGGGAGATACGATACTGCGTGAAGAGTTTGACAGAGCACTGAAAGATCTAAGTCGAAACAAGGCCCCGGGAGTAGACAACATTTCATTAGAACTACTGACAGCCTTGGGAGAGCCAGTCCTGACAAAACTCTACCATCTGGTGAGCAACATGTATGAGATAGGTGAAATACCCTCAGACTTCAAGAAGAATATAATAATTCCAATCCCAAAGAAAGCAGGTGTAGACAGATGTGAAAATTACTGAACTATCAGTTTAATAAGTCAAAGCTGCAAAATACTAACGCAAATTCTTTACAGATGAATGGAAAAACTGATAGAAGCAGTTTGGATCTACTTCGACCTCAGTAGACACAATATTTTTGTCAACCGCAATGAAGACACCACTTCCTACGGTGTCTAATCTGTCTTTCCGATACATGTTCCAACCCTCACTAAATATTTCATAACTTCCTATCTCAGGGTTCAGCCATGTCTCAGTCCCAAGAATAATTTTCTCGCCACACGCTTCTTGGAGGGCAGTAAATTCAGGAACTTTATTCTGAACACTCTGAAAATTTACTGCTAATATCTTGATAGCTGAAGTGTCTTTACACTGAGCGCGTCCCGATTTCCCTGCCTGCACGTCGACTGCTGAGCGTTCATCAGGGCAGGTCACACTACTGCGTAGCCTAAAAAAACCCCATGTGAATGCCACAAGTACTCTGCTACCAGAGTAGCCGCTTCCTTTGTGTAGTGCACCACTGACCTATATAGTGGGGTTCTACAATTCCCCACCAAATAGCGCAAGTCTAGAAATCTGCAGCCAAGACCGTCACAGAGTCGACGAAGCCTCTGGTTGAGACCCTCCACTCAGCTCCAAACAAAAGGACCCCGATCCATTCTGGGAACGATGCTGCAAATAGAGAGCTCTGCTTGCACCCCACGTGCGAGGCCAGCAGTCTTGATCAAATCCGCCAGCCGCCTGTACAAACTGAGGATCGCCTCAGAACCCAAGTGACAGGCATCATTGGTGCCGACGTGAGCAACTACTTGCAGACGACTGCACCCCATATGCTTGATAGCCACAGGCAAGGCCACCTACACATCTCGGATAAGTCCCCCTGTCAGACAAACCGAGTGAACGTTGGATTTCCTTCCAGCCCTGTACGTTATTTCCCTAAGGGGCTCCATCACCTGCCTAACCTTGGAGCTCCCAATAACCAGCAAGCTTTTGCCCCCATGTGCCTGCTCAGGCTCTGCTGAAGGAGCGGCCACCTGCCCAATGACAGGACAAACGGGCGAGGCCTGTCGGACAGCCTCCACATTGACCCTCTGCCTCGAGCGCCACAAACGCGTTGCAGTCTGCCACTCACCCTGAGGTGAGGGTGGCCCCAATGCGCCGGGTACTCTAGAAGGTGCCTCGGTGGCTGAGTCAGTGGACACAGCAAGCGACACCTGGGTTGTCTCAAGCGACGCGCCAGACCCTCCACCGTCGCTACACCTCGAGGCAGCAGCCTGAAGGCGGCTGACCGTGGCCAACAGCATGCTCAGCTGCTCGCGAACCACAGCCAGTTCCTCCTGCGCCCGCACACAGCACACACACACACTATCCGTCATACTGCTAATATCTAACGACTCTTCTCAAATACGAGAATACGCAAGGATTTTATGTAATTAAATATGCAAGCGCACAAACACATAGAAAGAAATTAAGAATCAAACTACAAAACAAATATGGAAGCTATATATGCGACTCGCTACTGCACTGCTGCTGCACTGATACTTCATCAGCGGCTTAACTAATGATGATGGGGTACTAAATAGAATTAAGGAGAAGAGATGAAGTGATCTGCTGATATGAGACATACTAAGGAATTATCAATCTGGTTACTGGAGGGTAGTATGAGGGCAAACATTATAGAGGGAGACCAAGACATGTAAATAGCTCTTTGACACAACAGCAATTACCTATTGATGTGACTTTTTTGTGGACTGCTTTCAGGTTACAGTTGTATTGAGAATCTAGCTTTTGTGTGAGCACCAAGCACACAAACTCTGGCATGTAGGTAATGCACATATTGTTGCCAGCGTCAGTAATAGTACCACAATATCACATGACCTTTTCCAGTACATCCACCTCCTCCCCACTTGAAATTCCTGAGATGTAATCTTGGATTTTCACATACACAGTCAACAGAATCTGATAGCAAGTGGATGCTCTGTAGAGTACAATGAAAACACTAGCAACCGAGGCCTATTTGCATTTATTTACTTATTTACATGTCAAGCTCCATAGGACCAAATTGAGGAGCAAATCTCCAAGGTCATGGAATGTGTCAGTACATGAACTTACAACATAAAAGCAATAACAGATAAAAATAAATGTTCATGAACCTGAAAGAAAATCAGTCCATACATTTAAGCAAACGCTATCAGCAATACAATGAGAATCAGCTTAATTTTTCAAGGAACTCCTCGACAGAATAGAAGGAGTGACACATGAGGAAACTCTTCAGTTTCGATTTGAAAGTGCATGTATTACTGCTAAGATTTTTGAATTCGAGTGGCAGCTTATTGAAAATGGATGCAGCAGTATACTGCACATCTTTTTGCACAAGAGTTAAGGAATTCCAATCCAAATGCAGGTTTGTTTTCTGCCAAGTATTAACCAAGTGAAAGCTGCTTATTGTTGGAAATAAACTAATATTGGTAACAAGAAATGACAATAAGGAATATAAATATTGAGAGGCCAATGTCAAAATACCCAGACTCGTGAACAGAGGTCGACAAGAGGTTTGGAAACTCACACCACTTATTGCCCAACTGCCCATTTCTGAGCCAAAAATATCCTTCTAGAATGGGAAGAGTTACCCCAAAACATAATACCATACGACATGAGTGAATGAAAATAAGCAAAGTAGACTAATTTACATGTCGAAGTATCACTCGCTTTCGATACTGTTCAAATAGTGAAAATGGCAGTATTAAGTCTTTGAACAAGATCCTGAATGTGGGCTTTCAACGACAGCTTACTATCTATCTGAACACCTAGGAATTTGAACTGTCCAGTTTCACTAATCATATGCCCATTCTGCAAGATTAAAACGTCAGGTTTTGTTGAATTGTGTGTTAGAAACTGTAAAAACTAAGTCTTACTGTGATTTAACGTTAGTTTATTTTCTACAAGCCATGAACTGAGGTCATGTACTGCACTACTCGAAACCGAGTCACTGTTGCACACAACATCCTTTACTACCGAGCTAGTGTCATCAGCAAACAGAAATATTTTAGAGTTACCCATAATACTAGAGGGCATATCATTTATATAAATAAGGAACAGGAGCGGCCCCAACACTGATCCCTGCCCCCCCCCCCCCACCCCACCATTTGACAGTACCCCACTCAGATCCCACATCACAGCCGTTATCAACATTGTGAATAATGACTTTTTGCTGCCTGTTGCTAAAGTAAGAGGTGAACCAATTGTGAGCTACTCCCCTTATTCCATAATGGTCCAACTTCTGGAGCAATATTGTGAGATCAACACAGTCAAATGCCCTTGTTAAATCAAAAAATACACCAAGCGTTCAAAACTTTTTGTTTAACCCATCCAGTACCTCACAGAGAAAAGAGAATATAGCATTTTCAGTTGTCAAACGACTTCTAAATCCGAACTGTACATTTGATAGCAAATCGTGTGATATAAAATGATCAATTAACCTTACATACACAGCCTTTTCGATAACTTTTGCAAACACTGATGGCACAGAAATAGGTCTAAAATTATCTACATTATCCCTTTCTCCCTTTTTATAAAGCGGCTTTACTACTGAGTACTTTAATCACTCAGGAAACTGACCATTCCTAAAGGAAAAATTACAAATATGGCTAAATACAGGGCTAACATGTGCAGCACAGTACTTTAATATTCTACTAGACACTCCATCATAACCATGAGAGTCCTTAGTCTTCAGTGATTGAATTATTGACTCAATCTCCCTCTTGTCTGCATCACAGAGGAGTATTTCAGACGTCAATCTCGGAAAGGCATTTGCTAAGAAATTTATATGATTTTCTGTAGAACCTAAATTTGTATTTAATTCACCAGCAATGCTCAGAAAATTATTGTTAAATACTGTACATATATCTGACTCATCAGTAACAGAAATATTATTACTGCAAACTGACTTTATATCATCAACCTTGTGCTGCTGACCAGACACTTCCTTCACAACTGACCATATGGCTTTAATTTTATCCTGTGAATTAGCTATTCTATTTTCATACCACATACTTTTTGCCTTGCTAATAATATTTTTAACCACCTTGTAATACTGTTTGTAATGGGCTACTGTAGCTTGATTGTGATTACTTCTAACATTTTGATATAATTCCCGCTTTGTTCTACATGATACCTTTATCCCACTAGTCAGCCAACCGGGCTGTCCATTACTGCTAGTACCCCATTTAGAATGTTCTAATGGAAAGCAACTCTCAAAGAGCATTAGAAATGTGTTATGGAAAGCATTGTATTTATCATCTATATTATCGGCACTATAAACATCTTGCCACTCTTGTTCCTTGACAAGTTTTGAAAAACTCTCTATTGCTGTTGGATTAACTTTCTTACATAGTTTGTAATTAAATATGACCTTGGTTGAGTACAAAAACCTTTTAGTGTTAAAATTTGTGAATCTTGGTCTGAAAGGCCATTCACCCTTTTACTAACAGAATGCCCATCTAGTAATGAAGAATGAATAAAAAAATTGTTTATAAGTGTGCTACTGTTCCCCTGCACCCTAGTTGGGAAAAACACAGTTTGCATCAGATCATATGAATTTAGGAGATCTACCAACATCCTTTTTCTTGCACAGTCATATACAAAATTAATATTGAAGTCACCACATATAACTACTTTCTGGTACTTCCTACACAGTGAATCAAGAACCCTCTCTAGCTTAAGCAAAAATGCTCTGAAGGCAGAGTTAGGGGACGTATAAACAACAGCAATTAGAAGTTTAGTTTCACTAAATTCAACTAATTCTGCACAGCTTTCAAATATCTGTTCAGTGCAGTGTCATGATACGTCTATGTACATAAATGGAATACTGTTTTTTATGTACAGAGCCACTCCCCTACCCTGCAAGGAACTCCTTGAGAAACAGCCAGCTCAGGATTGTACTCTTGTGACAAGAGCTGGCCCACTACCATAATCTGTTTACTATATGCTACTTTCCTGTCTACAGTCCTGGAGTTTTACAAGAAGACATACCACATCTATAATCTGTCCTGTTTGATGTGTATCATAAATGTTGTTCCTTGCCTTTCTCTTGACATCAGTAACTGTCTGAAGTCCCAGTGATTAATCACTTACAGAGAGGCATTTTACATTACTTTGTTCAGTGTACATTTGCTACGTAACATACTGCTGTTTTTGCATAGTCTTTATCACCTTTCCATTTATATGCAGCAGGAAGTTCTCCATTACATATTGTGCAATAAATAGATTCATTGTCACTGTCATTACACAATTTCACAAATTTGTATTCCTTTTGTAGATTAATACTAAAAAACACTTTTTTTGCCTATTCCTCAATGATGAGATAAAAAACAACTGAGATAAAATAATAATAAATGCACCAATGACTTACTTGACACATGAAACAGCACAGACATATAGCCCTTGTTGTTTTGCCAAATTACAAAGTGAAAAGTTGTGGCAGAACCTGTAACCATAACTCCCTATTGTTGTATGCATTTGTTCGAAGACTGGATGAGAGAAGCATGCAAGAGAATGTTTAAAAATGTAATTTTACACATATAGGCCCAAAATTTAAAAAAATCCTCACCAGTCAAAAAATTCTCAAACTCCAGACAGCACAAAAAAGGCCAGTTTGGGCTAGTCTTCAGTGTATGATAAGCCTATCCAAAAGTTAGCAAAATTTCCATTCTTTTTTGTGTTTATGTTGACAAATCAATGATTCTCCTGTTTGGTAGGTTGTTTCCTTTACTCCCATATTATTTACATTCTGCCAAAACCTTACATGCTATATTTATTCGTGATACATTTACTCAGTCTTAGCAAACACAACATGTACCAGCATAAATTGCTGCCTTGAACATTATATTTACCTTTTCCAAACTCTTGGCGTGAATGTAACATGAAGTTCTACAGCGATATTGAAGAACAGAGTTCACAGTAAAGAAAAAAAAAAAAAGAAAAAGAAAAAAAGAAAAAAAAGTGCAGATTATAACTCCATAGTCCTAAATCAAATTACATTCCAATATAAAATTTATTCATTTAATGATTTACACAAGACTTTCATTAATATTAGATTTACATCCCTTTTCTCCTCGGAACAATTTTTCTGATTTTTGCTCCCAGAAATTTAGCAAAAATATCTGTTTCATCATCAACTTCCTGCAGTGTATTAGTGATTGACTCAATTGCAGGACCATATTTATCATTCTGCTCCCTTTTCTTCATTGTGTAGTACCTAGGAGTGGAGGTTTGAAGATCTGCGGACTGAAGAATTGTGTGTGTAGTTGCTGGGTTTTCATTAACTATAAATATAAAGGGTAGCAACCAAGGACTCCCTGATTTATAATTAACTAACACAGAAAAGAAAAGAATTGAATGAATGGTAGATTAATTTTGAACACAAAGAATTTTGTAAAGAAGTTATGAATAATACTTATAAAAACTGCTAAGGCACTGTATAATGTCCGCTTTTATCAGCATGCATAAATAAATTTATCTTTAGCAAGCAACCTTTGCAATCACATCACAATCTTTTCAAAATGCTCACTGATCATCATTTGTTAACACATCTTGAAATGTATGGAAGTGAATAGTGTTTTATTCGTGTCATAACATACAATTTCTAATCATATGATTAGTGTACAGGAGACAGGTCAAAAAAAAATGGATAACTTAACTTAGGCCTAATTGGTACAAAGAATTTTAACATTAATATAAACTTTTATTTTTCTTTCCTCCTTTTTGTGAAGGATAGCTACATTTACACACAAGACTGTATGTAAATTTATCCTGCTCAAATGTTCAGTTCATCCTTCATGAACTCCCCAACAGTGTAGTAGCAGCGTTTGACAAGTATATCATATAGCTTTGATTTCAGTGTCTCTAGGTTCATACTCAGAACATTCTTTCCTTTTAGCTTGTTATGAATTTTCGTTGCCATGTACTAAGGAGACCGCACATATAGATTTAAGCGATTAGTGGGAAGCATAAAATTGTCTTTGTTTCTCATGTTATATGTGTGATTGAAACAGTTTTTCTCGAATAACTCTAAATTGCTATGTAGAAAGATGATAATATCGTAGATGTATAAGGAGGGAACTGTTAATAACTGTTGTTTTTCAAATAGTAGGCAACATGATGTCCTTGGATGGGCAGTAGACTGATGACCACAGATGTTAAGTCCCATAGTGCTCAGAGCCATTTGAACCATTTGATGGGCAGTACACATGTTCCTTATTATTCTTTTCTGCAACTTTACTATGCGCAATATATTGCTTGAATTTCCCCAACAAATAATACCATACCTTACAACTGATTGAAAGTAGCCGTGGTATGCAATTTTCCTTGTATTCATGTCTGTTGCACCAGCTAATATTTGCATAGCAAATGCAAAGCTACATAATTTGTTTAGCAGGCAGTCAACATGTTTATTCCAATTTAAATTTTTATCTAAGTTTAACTCTAAAAACTTGACAGAATCCACTTCTTCTATATCCTGATTTTTATGAGTTATTTTAATTTCTTGGGGCTTTGACTGTTTTGTTCTGAACTGGACCATTTGGGTTTTGGGGATGGTCAATCTTAATCCATTCAGTTGGAACCATGTTTCTAGTTTGTTCATTGTGTTTATTATGTAGAGAGGGATGTTTTTGGGCTTCTGGTTTTCAGTTAATGCAGATGTGTCATATGCAAATAAAATCAATGGAGCATTTATATTGTTCGGTAAATCATTTATATAGAACAAAAACAAAATAAGTCTTAGAATCGAGCCTTGAGGGACACCTTGGGCTACTGTTTTCCATTTTGAATAGTAATTTGCTGCATTTGATGAGACAATCACTCTTTGTTTCCAATTTGATGAGTATGAAGTAAGCCAATTTAGAACATTACTCTTGTCAAGCTTATAGATGAGCAGTGCGTGATTTACAGAGTCAAAGGCTTTTGTGAGATCACAAAATATTCCTGCTACTTTATTATGGTTGTCTAATGATGTGCTGATCTTGTCGATAAACTTGTTAATTGCATCAGTACTACTTTTGCCACGCTGGAAACCAAATTGGTTTTCCGTAATAATATCATATTTCTCCATTAAATTTTGAATCTGCATAGCAGCAGCATTTTCAAAGATTTTTGATAGGACTGGAAGGAGGGAGATGGGACGATAATTCCCCATGTCCTCTCTTGATCTTTTTTTGAGCAACAGTTTTACTTCTGCATACTTCAGTACCTCTGGGAAGCTTCCTTGTTCAAAGGATTGGTTTATTACTTTAGATAGTGGGTATCCTATTATTTTACATACAAATTTAAGGGCTTTTGCTGGTATTCCATCCCAACCTGCAGAATTTTTGTTTTTTAGTTTTAATATAATTTTTTCTACATCTATTGTTGAAACTGTTTTGAATTTAAAGAGGCATTCAGAATTATGATTTAGTCCAAAGGGACATACATTGTTCTCATAATCTGCAATATTAACCTCTGGTTTCACTACATTAATGAAGAACTCATTGAAGCATTCTGAAATTCTAGCCGGATTTACAATGATCTCATCTTCAAGCTTAATTGTACAAATTCCATGTCTAGAGGCTTTGATATCTAATACGTGTTTTACAACTGACCACACTGCCTTTGATTTATTCTCATGTTTTAAGAATAATTTATTATTTGTCATTTGCTTTGCTGCTTTGACAACTTTCTTAAATGTACTTTTGTATCGTTTAACATATTCAATTTTTTTATTATGTCTTGGTTCCTTATGTAGCTGCCTTTTCTTAGCACTGGAGATTTTTATACCTTTAGTGATCCATTTTAATTTTGTCATTTTATTAAAATAAGTCTTTTGTGGAAACATTTCATTGAAAACACTTAGAGAATCCCCTAGAAATGCTTCAAAATTTGCTGTGCATGAAATATTTTTATCAAAGTGCCATTCTGTCTCCTTGAGCTTATCATGGAATAGAGTCAAAGTTTCTTAGTTGAAGATCCTTTTTACATAAGCTTTTTTAGATGGGACTTCTCTACCTGCTTGGGGTAGCTCAATGAATAATGCTGAATGATCAGAAATTCCTAGATCTAGACAAAATTTATATCCATCTTCAAATTCATAATTCGTTAAAATATTGTCAATGCATGTAGCTGGCTGAGCATTTTTTCTTGTAGATTCAGAAAAATTGAATTCGAAGCCATATTTTCCTTTTTATTAAGGATTCAGTTGCAATGCAAACAGTTCATATTCATCCAGTGTGGTGGGATGGTCCCAGTTGATAATGTATTTCAACGTGTCCCAGAAAAGTAGTCCCAAAAGTCAGACTGAGTGAATATGGAGGCTTTCCATGCCTGTGTCCATAAAAATGAGATAATCCACCCAATGACCCTATTCTCAAAGCATACCTCAAGAAAGTGGAAACCAGTTTGGTCGGATGTGGTCAGGCCCCATTTTGCATGAATCACTCAGTGCACATTGATGCTCTAATGCTTATTGTTTGATGACAAACTTTTCAAAAATTATAATGTTTACTAGCTACTGATTCTTGCATGACGTAAGGGCTCATTGTATGCCTGCTGCATATCACAAGCCTAAACAATAGCTTTAGAAGAATGCAATGGTTTTTCTTCATACAAAAGGGGCTTTTTGGTACCCCAAAATTGCCAGTTTTCTTATTCTCCAACACATTCAGATGGGTGTATCCCTAACCAGTAAACCAGATGCAGCCAGCACCAAATCCTTCACTTATTGTGAGAATTTGGTCTGCAGTAAGCCCTTTATTTCATAGTGGTTACAGATATGACCCGGTGGCTTTGGATTTTGAATAGGAACATATGTGGACCATTTCTCAGTAGTGTATGCATGCTTGAACACTTCAAACCAGCCTCTATAGAAATTGTTTGGGCAAATTTCCTCATATTCTGCTGTATTCTTTCATAAACTATGGTGATATCTTCAGGAGTAACTACAGCTGCCACCGGCCCAACATTTACATGCTGCCTCTCCATTTGAAGTTGATTAACTGATTGCTCTGAACTTTGGAGTATTATTTATAAGTACATTGTTTTGCTATGACAGTTCCATGTTTTGTAACTATTATTTCAAAGCTTGTGTATAAAGTTCTTACTGCTTTCACAATAAACATAATGTCTGTTCTATTATTTTCATGCCATTTAATTCTAATGTTAGCAAGTCCTTTGTTGGACACCTTGTATTACTACTGTTGCTACGCAAACTCTCCACATAATTTGCTACAGACTGCACTTCCAGTTTAGAATAGGTTGGCACTTCATTCCTATCTTCTGTCTGAAACATAAAACAAAGATGTTGATAAAGCATACAGGCTTGACTTTGGGAGGTGTATACTCAAATTATTCACTTAAAATTGCAATGGACAGAAAATAAAACCTTACAACAGTAAACTTCAGTTAGTCAAAGCTGACTATTTGGCTAATCACAACTGTCATTTCTTCGGCACTCTATAATTTAGTACATTACAACAATAGTACCACAAGCAATAAGTGGAAAACGGGTATAGACACATTTATGCTACCTGAAACATTCCAAAACGATTAAAGAGAAGTGAAATAAGGCCCCTACATAAACAACAGTTCACTGTATTAGTGCAGCATGACCAAGCAGTAGCACTTCACTACCTAGCTGCTGATGCATAATATGACACACACTAATTTCTAAAACTTGCTGGTAGATTAAAACTGTGTGGCCGACTGAGACTTGAACTCGGGACCTTTGTCTTTTACGGGCAAGTTTCACATCAGTACACACTCCATTGTAGAGTGAAAATCTCATTCTGGAAACATCCCGAGGCTGTGGCTAAGCCATGTCTTCACAGTATCCCTTCTTCCGGGAGTGCTAGTTTTGCAAGGTTCACAGGAGAGCTTCTGTGAAGTTTGGCAGGTAGGAGATGAGATACTGGCAGAACTAAAGCTGTGAGGATGAGGTGTAAGTCGTCCTTGGGTAGCTCATTTGGTGGAGGACTTGCCTGCGAAAGGCAAAGGTCCCGAGTTTGACTCTCGGCCCAGAACAGAGTTTTAATCTGTCAGGAAGTTTCATATCAGCGCACAGTCTGCTGCAGAGTGAAAATCTCATATTGCACATCTATATGTAAAAAACTGTTGTGCTGAACAACAAGTTTTCCTTGGCTAGACAAAGATGGTTTCGACAAATGTAAAAAACTGTTGTGCTGAACATCAAGTTTTCCTTGGCTAGACAAAGATGGTGTCGACAAATGTGAACTGGTACAGTTTGTGCCGGTGCACTTCACAACTGGCTGTGTAAAACTGCTTGAATAGTTTTTCTTCCCATTCACATGTTTGCACTTATAGGCCGAACACTTAACTCCTGAATAATATCCATACAAACGTTTAATGATGTATGCAATGTAAAGGAAATGTGCAAACAGGAACACACACACACACACACACACACACACACACACACACACACACACACACACACACACCAGTTTTCTCAGCTTCAATCCATAAAGCAAATTGTGGCCAAGTGCCTTGAATGTCAATGGAGTTGTTTTAGCTTTTTGTGAACATAGTGCTCAACCAAATATTCCATTTTATGCAAAATTGCAGAATTTTGCCCTACATACTGCATCATTAACAGACAAATCTAAGAACTTTGCATGCCTTCTCTTTTCTTGTTGGTATGAATGTTGAACACATTTTGCTCATTTAAAAATTCTACACAACACTCCTTTGGACTGCATAGCTGTAGGTGAAAGATTTTCACCTTTCAACACACCCCAGTTACAATCTAACTGGGAGAGCTTTTTATAATAGTTTGCAACTTGTACAAACATTCCTTTCCTTTCATCACATCTGTCAAAACATGTAATTCATCTCATGTCGTAAGTGGCCTTGATGCTCTTTCTAGCACTACCAAAAGAAGAGATGACCTGCCAGTAACTTGGTTGGCGTTCTTCCATCTCATTTGTCCACATTCAGATGTGTGTTTAGAACATCTGACATGCTCAGTATTGGTCTGCATGTTTGGAAGTACTCCTCGACATGCATTTTTCTCACTCTGATATCAGAAACTCAGTTCAGCCAATGTTGACATCCGAATTCCTGCTGTATGTGACAATAGTTTGTGTTCTCTCCCACTCAAATTTGCAGATTGTCCTCTGGTAACTCTTCACCTGAATAACAACTATTCTGCATCTGTTTGTCATACAAATGCTTATCAAGCATTCTAAATTAATACTGAGGAAATCTTTTCCCCTTTTCTTTGTTCTAAATTTTCACACCCCATATACTGTACATGTATAACAGAGAAATGCACCACTATTACAGAACGGCATATTATGTCATGGTATTGAATTTTATAAAGAATTACATAAAACAAGTAAACAAATGGAAGTAAACAGTTTCAAATTGATTGTGAAGGATTACCTGTCAAGCAAAACTTCACTTGAGTATGTAGAAACACAGAACTGTAGTGCCAGTTTTGACTGCATTAGTAGAGTGTACAAATAAACAAAATATTGTGTAGTATCATTTCTTGCTAAGAATGACTTGTAAAAGTTCAAGAAATGTTTATAGTACTTAAGAAATGGGCCAATATATTTTTATACTGTGCAGTTATAGATACACAGCACCAATAAATTAATTAATTAATTAATGGTCCTACACCACACAATATACCCTTTGTTTTTTTTAATTTTTTTTAATTGCAAGCTCTCTAACAATGTACACAGGCAGTAATTTCAGTTTATTGTAGTCTCACAGTGGGAGCAGCTTGGAATTTTTCACTTTTTAAATCACTAGCAGAGGTGAAGCAAGCAATAATAGAAAAAGAAGTAAAAAGAATTGCAAATACTGATGTTTGACCCTAAGGCCTTTTGCACCCTTAAACTGTTGCTTACTCTCCAAGCTTGCAACACTCACAAAAACAAAAACAAAAATAGTTATTCATAAGGTAAAGAGCATTACACATTCATTCATTCATTCATTCATTCATTTCTCATGTTCCCTAGACCCCACCAATGAGAATCCTCAGGGATGTGTAATGAATAAAGGTGTACATTAATATGAGACAAACAAAGCACAGAAATTCCATCTCTGTTACAAAAAATGGCTCTGCGTACTATGGGACTCAACTTCTGAGGTCATTAGTCCCCTAGAAGTTAGAACTAGTTAAACCTACCTAACCTAAGGACATCACACACATCCATGCACGAGGGCGGATTTAAACCTGCGACCGTAGTGGTCTCGCGGTGCCAGACTGCAACGCCTAGAACCACACGGCCACTTCGGCTAGCCATCTCTGTTACATTTTGAGAACTATCACTCCACTGCTCAATGCTATTCCACCTTATGCCATTTACATACTTAGTTATATTACATGACTGCTGTTTATCCACAATTAGTAGTGTAGTATTCACTTAATTACTGTTCTCTCTTTCAAAGAAAATATTTTTACATCTATAAATACTGAGTCCTGTTTAAAGTGCTTTGTTACTTGTTACAGAGTTTCGTAAGAAACACTATTATCTACCATGCACATAAGAGAAATTTAGATCCCCCAATTATGAAAGCCCAGATAATTTGCAGAAACAGTGAGTAATGAGATGTGTTTTTAATTATTTTTTAAATTGGTAGGGATCCCAAATTTTTGGCTTTATGTTAGATGGGAGCCTGCTGAGTATCTTATCACCAGCATACATAGCTCTATTCTCCACCCTGGACAACAAAGCAATGTCTGGTTGAGAATTATTTTCATGTCTTGTATTCTTAATGTGAATATCACAGCTCAATTGAACCTGATTTTCTTTATCAACAACAAAAAATGTTAAGAAGTAAATGTATAAGAATTCCAAGCTCCTTAAAAATACCCATCTAAGATATACAGTTATCTGCTTTACACAATATTCTTACTGGTCAGTTCTGCTGAACTTTATTTACTTTCATTGCACTGCCACAGAGGAAATCCCATAAGGCAGCAGGGTTAGAAATCATGCAAAATAAACCACTGCTCTTGTTTTTAGGTCAACACAATAGGAGATGCATCTATTGGCATAGCATATTCAAACAGAGCTTCTTCATTAACTTATGTATGACCATTAATGTCTACTTGTGTTGTTAAAAAGTAATTAATGCTTGCTTGAAATTCCATAATACGAGTTTGTGTGAGGTTAGGACTTAAACCGTTAGCTGCAAAAAACTTGTATGCATATTAAGCTCTCATCTAAGATATGACTGCCAGGACTCAGTTTGGACTCTCAGTTAGTATGCTCGTGTCATCAGCAAATATTACAGTTTTTGAACTGACCCTTATAGTCAATGGAAGATCATTTATATAGATTACAAAAAAGAGTGGATCATGTAATGATCCTTGTGACAATCCACATGTTATGTTCATCCATTCTGAAGCTATTTTCATACCTGAGGCAGAGCCTATTAGTGCAACTCTCAACTTACTGTTAAGGAGTTAAGATTGCCTCTGTGTAAGGGGGATGCTGTTAATGGCATTTAACAATTTAGTTTGATAGTTGAGTTTTACAAGATGGCAATGATTGGACTAGGTGTAAACTGCTCTGATAAAAGTTAAGTAAAATTTGGTAATAGTTGTAATGTGCATTAAAAAAAAGTTAGGAAAGGTATCCAGGTTAATAGTTGTAAATAGAGGTTTCACAAAAATTGTAGCAGAACAAATATGATATTGGTAACGGTGGCCTACTCATAATCATATGCTGCTTGTGTAACAAACACATGTAAAAAAAAAAAGAACACCATTATCATATGAGACAAGGCCTCAATAATTCAAGCACTGCAAAAATGATGAAGTATCACAAATAAAAATATAAAATAGTTTAAAAGTGGACAAAAGTAATAGTTTTGAAACATTTAGCTCATGTGTAACAGAGCAATACTCTACATTGAAAAAAAAATGAAAAAGTACAATTTAGAAAAAAATTGTGTAGCAATAGCAGATGAGGAACGATATTTTACACAGATCTGAAATGAATCCAATAAAAAGTTTGTACTTGGGAATGTAGAAGATAGCACCAATGTGTTAAGACTCATGTGTAAAAGTGAGCCTTCGAAAACAAATACACAATCTTCAAAAAACAATTCTGCAGTCACGCAAAAATGAATACAAGTAAAATATTCAAGTAAAAATATTCAGAGACAAGCACGCAATGTTTCAAACTTTGTATCAAAGTCTGCTAAGGAGATGTCAGGTCTTGTTAAGCATGGGGTAAAATTCAGAAATGTGATAAGCACTGTAGAAAAAGAATGTGTCAATTCTGTAGTAAACCTTGATCACAACAGTTATGAAAAGGCTAGTTTTGCAATGCACGGGCAATAACTGATTGGATCTAGTAAGAAGAGAATCACATCAGATATAGACAAAGCTGTTGATGAAATAGTGTGCTAGAGCAGCTGTAAAAACAAACAAGCCATTACCTTAAATGCTCACATGCAGAGAAACTAGAGAAATGGGCTGATTTTCCAAACTTCATCTGGCCCAATATTAACACGCAGAGCAAGTATTCAACTCACCTTTACCTTGCAACCAAACTGCAGGATCTTCCATTTTTCTGACCATTGCACACATGGTGCAGTAGATGGTGAGCAACAGCAATGAGGAAATGTGTAACATAAATGAAAGTAGATAGGCTTGTTGCTACATCTGAAAGATGATGCCTGTTCCGATTTTGGGACAGTCACATAGGAGTGATGCCAGTAGCACCAGCTTGCTTTAAATACACGCTACAATGGTCCTGAGCATTAATTACCTTTGAGATTGAACATGGTGAAATGGTGTTAGTGAAGAATGCCTTTGAGGTGACAAAGATGCCACCATCAACACCTCACTGTGTCTGAACAAGGTCATTTAATAGGGCTATGGGAAGCTAGATGGAAGTTCTACATTGTTGCAGAAAGACGTGCCAGGAATGTAGCCACTGTACATTATTACTGGCAGCAGTGGCCACGAGAACGTACAGCCGCAAGAAGATGGGTTCCTGATGGACACACAGCACTATCGAGAGGGAAGACCGTCACGTTTGGTGTATGGCTCTAGAGCATTGTATGGCATTTGCAATAGCAATACCAGCAGCAGTTGGCACCACAGTGACACAGTGAACTGTTACAAATCAGTTACTTTGAGGACAGCTCCGAGCCAGACGTCCTGTAGCATGGATTCCACTGATCCCAAACTGACACCATTTGCGACTGCAGTGGTGTCAAGTGAGAGCTCATTGGAGGGCAGGGTTGAGGTATGTTGTGTCTTCTGATGAAAGCTGCCACTGCCTCGGTGCCGTAACGGCTGTGTGTCGGTTAGGAGGGAGGCAGTCGAGGGCCTGCAACCGGCCTGTCTGTGTGTTGGACACACTGGACCTACACTTGGAGTTACGGTCTGGGGTGTGATTTTCTATGACAGCAGGAGCACTCTCCTTGTTATCCCATGCACCCTAACTGCAAATCTGTATGTCAGTTTGGTGATTCGACCTGTAATGCTGCCTTTCGTGAACAGAAATCCAGGTTTTTTTCCCAACAGCATAATGCTCACCCACATATCGCTGTTGTAACCGAATGTGCTCTACACAGTGTCAATGTGTTACCTGAGTCAGCTTGATAACCAGATCTGCCTCCAATTGAAGTGGACGTCACTGGATGACAACTTGAGCCTCATCCACAAACAGTATTAACCATCACTGTATCGACCAGGTGTGTCAGGCATAGAACTCTGTCCCACAACTTGGCATCCACCAACAGTAAAACACAGTACATACGTTTGCATGCTTGCATTCAAAGTTCTGGTGGTTACACCGCTTATTAATTCACCAGCATTTCATATCTGCAATGGTATCTCGCACTTACGTAACCTGTAACCTTGCAATGTTACCTACTTAAAAATATTATCTAGCCAAATCTATTCCTACAATTTTTAATTACTTTACATTAATTATTTTTGGTGTTGTGATTTTTTCCTTGCAAGTGTATATGTAAATAAATTTTGTACTTACCTATATCATGCACTGAGATGCTGGAAGTACATCCCATTTTTTTTTCCACACATTCCTCACATCTACTGAAGAAATTATTTGTCACACAATGTACTTCTCTTTGAGAAAGTGAATGAACTGACTCATGGATATTATCCTTGAGTTCCTGTAACGTGTGTGGGTTTGTTGTACTACTTTGGCCTTTAGTGCTCCCTACAAATAAAAATTTCATAGGGTTAAATTGGGCCTTCAACTGCGCCAGATATTGTTGTTAAAATACTTTGTGAATTGAATGCAAAGAAAAATTTGCCATATGAGCCTCTACTGCACCTTGTCGAAAAAATACAATGCTTCATTCTCTTTAACTCTATTCATTAAAATTGGTTAAAAAAGTCTTGCACATTCCTTTCACTGTTAACTGTGTCATTAAAATCATTGGGCCCATTATTCTGTCACCTCTAGCTATGCACCACACTATTTTCTGACCATGAATGGGTTCCTCATGAAGCAGAATAGCTGTGACAGTGTTCCAACATTGACAGTTTTGAGGGCTAACATGCTCGCATAAATTGAGTCGTGCCTCATCTGAAAACAGAATGAGGTATCAACTCACTTCACTGTCAGGCACATGTTTCAAAACCCACTTGCAAATATTAACACAGCCCGATCACCATGTTTACCGTATTTACTCGAATCTAAGCCGCACTTTTTTTCCGGTTTTTGTAATCCAAAAAACCGCATGCGGCTTAAAATCGAGTGCAAAGTAAGCGGAAGTTCTGAAAAATATTCGTAGGTGCCGCCACAACTAACTTCTGCCATCGAATATATGTAGCGCTACACAGGCATGCTTTGCTGTCACAAAGATAAATACTGGTGCCAAAACCTCTGCGGCGGTAAATAAATTAAACCAAAAAAGGTGTAAGATGAGCTTTTTACTCCTCCCCGAGTTTCGACCACTGTATTTTCATACATTATCCAACGAAGTAAATACAAATTCAGTGTTGTTCATCTTCGAATGTAGCAGCATTTCAATGAACTACGAAAATCCGACTGGCAAGACTATTTGGGATGTTTGTCAATATGGCCAACTCTACGTTCTGAATTTTTCCCTACCTGTGAGAAGAGATGGTTGCTAATAGGAACTTTTATGAATTGCGAATCACATGCAGTATTCTCTTCAACATAAGAATAATACGAATATAAACAATTTGCCAAGTATTCTTTCATGTTTGCTGCTATCTCATTTAAATCCTGTCTGCCTAATAACCTACAAAACTATTGTGAGACAGCAGCAAATGCGGAAGAATATACATATCATGTCATGTTTATATTCGTATTATTCTTATGCCTAATAGTGATACAATCAGAAATGAAGCGTGGCAATTGACTGGATTTTAAAACCTAAGATGACTCTAATTTCTGTGCAGAATGTAATGTACAAAAGAGGCGTCTGCAAAGATTTTTAAACAGAGAAAAATTTTAGCTAAACTCTCATTCAGAACATCTATCATACGCAGTCTATTGTTTGGTTCTTGTTGATCATTATCAAAGAAAGCAGCAGTGTAAGTAACAACAAATAGCAGTCTCTTGCCATTGTTTCGCTAATGAGACAATTCCTCTCTTTTTTTTTTTTATTGTAGGCGTTGGTAACGCACACAAAAGCAAGCCATGCCACGAGCGGCGACAGGTCATAAACACTTATTATCAGAATGCGACAAACAATGCACGACACAATACAATTTTCAGCCTAGAGTCACGTAAACACCTATAACAAAGAGAACGACACTTATCAGATCAAAGAAAAATAAGCAATCGATTCAAACCAGACGAAGCACGCTTGACGCATAGCAATGGCTACCTGCTAAAGCTTAACTGCCAAGCTTAAGACTCGAACCAAACTACTGTAGCTGTATCTTCATTTATCCTACCTAAATTGTGTCTCATATTACAATAGCCCAACTTTGTTTCGATTTGGAGGTGCTGCCTAAAACTTTTCTCTCCCCTTGAATTTCGAGTCTCAAATTTCAGGTGCAGCTTAGATTCGGGAAAATTTTTTTTCCTTGATTTCAAGTCTCATTTTTCAGGTGCGGCTTAGATTCAAGTGTGGCTTAGATTCAAGTAAATACGGTAAATTCTTCCACTACTGTTTCTTTATATGACTTTAGCCCATATAGCTTAGTAGTTCTTTGTACAGAAGTACATGAAATTTGTGTTCAATGTGAAAGATGTCCAAAAAGACTTTTTAAGGATATTGTCCAAGTGATATGCAATGCCATCAAGATGAGCTTCTGCACTTCTTGTCATGAGCACTTCCCATTTCCGAAATTTTTTCACTAACTTGTGAGTTGCATCATAACTTGGAATTCGAGCATTTAAAAACTTCTGAACAACACGAGTGAGCTCTGGATGCACATACAAATTATAAATGATCACTCATTGTGCACTGGAGTATTTCGGCATTGCCATTGCTGCATTTGCAGATTCACTGTTATACTCGTGATGTTTGTTTTACTGTTCAAATGGCACTGGCTGGAAAGGCGCTTACTGCGGCACTAACAGGGAGACACAGGATACATTCGACAGGCCTGCATGGCTCCAGTGGCTGGTAAAGTCAGCCATGTGTGTGCGGTCATTAGATAAATGGAACTCCTTGTAGTTTTAAAAATGCTTTACCTGATAGTGTATGTAGTGGTAATTTTATTGTGTATTTGAACATTGAAGGTAGGTCTGAAGTAATGGCTAGCAAGCTTTATGATATGCAAATTCATTTAGAAACTATGAAACTATCAGTAAAGGTAATATTTCTAAATGAACAGTGGCTTAAAATTAAAAATATCCACTTCCTCAATAAACTTACAGGCTATGAACTGGCTACCGATTTATATAGAGCTGCTGGGTATGGAAGCTCTTGCGTACTAGTTCAGTCCTCGGTAGACTATGAAATCAGAGAGTGTTTTAACCATTGAAGTGGAGGAATTACATTGAAAGTGGTTGCACGGCAGTTACGAACTTATAATATATTAATTGTCAGTATGCATCACATCCCTGGGTACCACACAAGCTTGGTATTCTAAGAGAAATTTGAAACATTGTTATATAAAATAAAAACTGGAAAAATGTGTGACAAATAGTTACATTTGCTGACTTCAACACAGATGCAAGTACTGATGGCAAATTCATTTCACATTGAAAAGCAGATAGACACTAATGGTCTAATCTGAATTTTCACCAGTACACAAGTGGGAAATCAGAAAGGTGGAACGAGTATATAGAGGGTCTATACAGGGGCGATGTACTTGAGGACAATATTATGGGAGATATGATACTGCGTGAAGAGTTTGACAGAGCATTGAAAGAGCTGGGTCGAAACAAGGCCCCGGGAGTAGACAATGTTCCATTGGAACTACTGACAGCCTTGGGAGAGCCTGTCCTGACAAAACTCTACCATCTGGTGAGCAAGATGTATGAGACAGGCGAAATATACTCAGACTTCAAGAAGAATATAATAATTCCAATCCCAAAGAAAGCAGGTGTTGACAGAAGTGAAAATTACCGAACTATCAGCTTTAATAAGTCACGGCTGCAAAATACTAATGTGAATTCTTTACAGACAAATGGAAAAACTGGTAGAAACTGGTCTCAGGGAAGATCAGTTTGGATTCCATAGAAATATTGGAACATGTGAGGCAATACCGACCCTACGACTTATCTTAGAAGCTAGATTAAGGAAAGGCAAACCTACGTTTCTAGCATTTGTAGACTTAGAGAATGCTTTTGACAATGTTGACTGGAATACTCTTTCAAATTCTGAAGGTGGCAGGGGTAGAATATAGGAAGTGAAAGGCTATTTACAATTTGTACAGAAACCAAATGGCAGTTATCAGAATCGAGGGGCATGAAAGGGAAGCAGTGGTTGGGAAGGGAGTGAGACAGGGTTGTAGGCTCTACCCGATGTTATTCAATCTGTGTATTGAGCAAGCAATAAAGGAAACAAAAAAAAAGTTCGGAGCAGGTATTAAAATCCATGGAGAAGAAATAAAAACTTTGAGGTTCGTCAATGACATTGTAATTCTGTCAGAGACAGCAAAGGACATTGAAGAGCAGTTGAATGGAATTGACAGTGTCTTGAAAGGAGGATACAAGGTGAACATCAACAAAAGCAAAATGAGGATAGTGGAATGTAGTCAAATTAAATCGGTGATGCTGAGGGAATTAGATTAGGAAATGAGACACTTAAAGTAGTAAAGGAGTTTTGCTATTTGGGGAGCAAAATAACTGATGATGGTCGAATTAGAGAGGATATAAAATGTAGACTGGCAATGGCAAGGAAAGCATTTCTGAAGAAGAGAAATTTGTTAACATCGAGTATAGATTTAAGTGTCAGGAAGTCGTTTCTGAAAGTATTTGTATGGAGTGTACCCATGTATGGAAGTGAAACATGGACGATAAATAGTTGAGACAAGAAGAGAATAGAAGCTTTCGAAATATGGTGCTACAGAAGAATGCTGAAGATTAGATTGGTAGATCACATAACTAATTAGGAGGTGTTGAATAGGATTGGGGAGAAGAGAAGTTTGTGGCACAACTTGATTAGAAGAAGGGACTGGTTGGTAGGACATGTTCTGAGGCATCAGGGGATTACGAATTTAGTATTGGAGGGCAGCGTGGAGGGTAAAAATCATAGAGGGAGACCAAGAGATGAATACACCAAGCAGATTCAGAAGGATGTAGGTTGCAGTAGGTACTGTGAGATGAAGAAGCTTGCACAGGATAGAGTAGCATGGAGAGCTGCATCAAACAAATCTCAGGACTGAAGACGACAACAACAACAACGCAAGTGTTACAGTAAACGCTTCTACATTTACTGATAATGTTGTAAGCAGTTATCATTGCAATGTGAAAGGAATGGAGTTCTACATGTAGGAGTATCAGACCATGCAGAGCAATTTGTATCACTATCAAAACTAAATTCAGACTGCACAAAAAAAATATGTAGGAACTTCAGGCAAGAAAATGTTGAGGTAATTACAAAACTAAGATCCCCATGTGGTCGATCAGGAAACATGTTCCTACAGGTAACAATTACAATAACTTCTTAACTGAATAAATGAGAATATTCAATCATAAAAGTATATTTGACCAAGTACTGGATAATTATGTACCCAGTAGAACTATTCCTAATGGGAGGGACCCATGGTATACAGGTACAGTAGAGAAACTTCTAAAGAAACAGAGATTGCTGCATAATAGGTGTACAACAAAGCAAATGATCATAGATAAACAGGTGCCAAATTAAACACATTTGGCCTCCAAGAGAGCAACGTGTGAAGCCTTAAGTAAGTGCTACAGCAGAACATTGTCGAACAATATTTATTCTGGTTATACGTAAAGAATGTTAGTGTCACCACACTTAGGGTACAGAAACTAGCAAAAGAGATGGAAAGCAAAACTGAGGGTAACAAAGCAAAAACTAAAATGCTTAACTCTGTTTTCAAATGTTCCTTTACAAAGGGAAACCCAGGAGAATTGCACCAGTTTAATACTCATACTGTTGAAAAGACGAATGAGGTATGTATTAGCATCCTCTCTGGGGGACACCACCATGGCGAAGCACTGTCTGTGCGGATGGAGAGGCTTGCGTATCTGCGTGAAGCTGAGGGCTATGCTGAAGGTAGAGGACCTACTGCTGCTGGAAAGCCCTCAGCCGATGGATCAGACTAAGAGTATCCCCCAACGTCCCTTCTGCCCTATCCACTCTTAGTCCTACCCAACTCCCTGACTCAACCCAAGGTGTGATGCGATCCGTGCCGAGGGGTGCATGGCACATGAGAAGATGTGTCGCAACAGTAGCTTCAGGGATACCGAGCAACCTCCCTGAGTAAGTAGCCTTACACCACGCGGGGGGGGGGGGGGGGGGGGGGTATATGTGATGTGGACCTTGTAGATCCCCAAATCTTGGGGAACCAATACGAACACGATTAAAGAAAATATAGAAAAACAAATTGAGGGGCAAAATGAGACCTCAGATATCCAAACATCAGGGTCAGTACTGATGGAAGGCATTCCCATTACTGAATCACGGTCTACACCTGAGCCAGAAGTGGGAACTGTAACCGAGGAGCTAGATCAGAACAAAGGCTTGTCTGGGGCTCAGAGGAGGAAACTACTCAGGGAACAGTGGAAAAAGGAAGGGAAAGAATGGCTTCCTAAAGACAAGTGGAGGGAATTAAAGGGACTTGTACCTAAAACCTACAGGAAAAAAACTGTCTCAGGTTGAAGGTGATAAGCAGACCCACACTAGGTCAAAGACAGGTAGCCAGCGGATAAGGAGGAATCGGAGACTCCCTCCTCCCTGGATAAGAGAGTCCAGAAAAAACTGAGGCAAGAAATAGGGAAACAGACCTATAGCACTGCACTCTCGCTTTTTAGGGTGGCAGTTATCCAGGAAGGCTGTCCACTGGTGGCCCTCACCTCACAGCAGCAGGAATTGGTCCAGATGGCCCTCTTTGAAAAGAGTGGGGTGAGTGGGTGGAGAGGGGGGAAGGAGGGGGCAGGAGCGCTGGCACAAGACCCAACTTCAGGAGGGTCTATCTAGATCATGGTGCCCTCATCTTTGTCTGTGAGGGGGTACACACGGTGGAATGGCTTAAGGAAAAGGTGCTCATGATATCCCAATGGAAAGATGCAAAGCTGCTGGTTAAGATGGCAGTGGAGCTTCTTAAGACTGCAAAGATACCAATATGGGAACCAAAGATCCTTAAGGAAGTCTCTCCTAAGACATAGTTTGGGAAAATAGGGGCCCAGAACCCAAAAGTACTGACTGCAGATTGGTCAACCAGAAGGCTGCACTGAAAGGATGAACCCTGGTAGAGGAGGTCGGAAGGAAGTCCCTGAAGGTGATGCAGGAGCAGGACCTGAAATTGTTTTTAGTGTTCTCGCAGGTCACTGTCAGGCTTCTCAAAGACCTCAAAGATGGAAGCAAGATGGAGACTGGAGGTGCTGCAGATTAATCTGCAGCACGGTAAAAGGGGCCTCTGCATCCCTGAGTCACCGCCTGAGAAGGCAGGAAGTGGACGTGGACCTGATACAAGAACCCTATTTAGATAATGGTGGTGTATTGGGCCTCAGTGGCACTGGAGGTAAGCTGATCTATGCTAGAAATCTAAGAAACTCCAGAACAAGCATTTATGTAAGAAATGGAATTTCTTTCATGACAGTGATGGATTTGTGCTCTAGGGATTTAGTGACTATTAAAATGCAGCAGAATGAGGAAGGTATCACGAGGGAAATTGTTTTGGCCTCAGCATACCTCCCTTATGAAGACAGCTCTCCTCCTCTCTTGGTGGTGAGGAGACTGGTAGAGACTTTTCCATCAGCAAGGTGACCAACTGCTGGTGGGATGTGACACCAGTGCCCACAACCTAGTGTGGGGCAGCAAGGACACCAGATGTAGAGGTGAGTACCTTCTTGAACTCCTTTCAGCTAACAACTTAGAGGTCCTGAATAGCGGCAATGAACCCACATTCAGGAATAGCAGAAGGGAAGAAGTAATTGACAAAACCTTTACTTCCATGATGATGGACAGCCATGTCAAACAATGGCATGTAGTGCTGGAGTCATCCACATCAGACCACATATACATTAAACTCAAGGATGAAATGGGAATCAGGCTGACCATGACCTATAGGAATCCCAGGAAAACAGACAGGGATACATATAGGAGGGACCTTGATTTAGAATTATTTGAAATTAAAACCTTGATAAGCAATCCAGCAGAAATGGAGGAAGTAGCAGATGCTGTTACCTCTGCCGTAGTGACCTCATATCGGGACAACTTCACAATCACCAAGAAGTGCACAAATAGGAGTGTGCCTTGATGGAATAACAACTTAGAAATGCAAAGAAAACAGATACTTATACTATTTAATATTGTAAGAAGTAAAGGACAATGGGCTAAATATCATGATGCCCTTGTCAATACAATCTTGCAATCAGACAAGCAAAGGAGGCATCTTGGAAGGCATTCTGTGAGGAAATGTAGAGCATGTCTGCACAAGCAAGACTGCACAAGATTGTCACTAGGGTACCAACCAATCCAGAAGTTACATTGAGGAAGGAGGATGGGGAATATACGAAGACAACACATGTGACGCTGGAACTGCTCCTCAAAACTCACTTTCCTTAATATGCTCTGCCAGACAACACAGTCCACAATGTGATCCTGGAGAGACAACGGTTCTCAGGCACTCGAAGAGAGGACTGCGAATTTGCCAAGGAGTGTGTGTGAACTTTAATAAAATCAATTGGGTGGTGGGAACATTCCAACCATCCAAGTCACGTGACCCAGATGGAATTTTTCCAGCTCATATGAGTCCTATGCAGGCTATTCAGGGTTAGCCTGGCAGTAGGAATCATTCCCAGTGCTTGGAGGGCAGTGAAGGTGGTCTTCATTCCAAAGCCAGGGGGAACTGATCATACCAAGGCTAAGGATACGAGACCAATCAGTCTGTCCTCCTCCATTCTCAAAACTGTGGAAAAACTGGTTAATGTATGTGTTGGGGAGAGGAGGCTAAGTAGGACCCCGCTCCATTCAAACCAGTGCGCATATCAACCAGGTAAATAATGTGAGACAGCTCTCCACCAACTCATTGGAAGGTGGAGAAAGCACTTCAGTTCCAAGAACTAGCCCTCTGCATCTTCCTGGATATCGAGGGGCCTTCAGTAACACGACCTTCAATTCCATGGTAAGGGCAGCAGAGGTGTCTGACCTGGGGACCACTATATGCGGGTGGACCAGGGCCATGCTTAGTGGAAGGAAGGTAGAGGCTACCATGATGAACGAAAAGATGGTAATTAACAACACTATAGCCTGCCCACGAGGAGGAGTTTTGTCCCCTCTATTGTGGAATCTAGTGGTGAACGAACTCATTATGGATTTAAATTCAAGACTGCGTCTGCCAAGGATATGCAGATAACTTTGTTGTAGTAATACTTGGCAAATTTTCTGATACAGTTAGAAATATGGCACACGAAAGTTTGAGCGCTGTTAAAAATTAGTGCATTAAACAGGATCTGCAGATTAATCCTAAGACTGTTGAGGTTCCATTTACAAAGAGACATATTCAACACTCAAGTTGGAATCTAAAGCTCTTCAATGAAACTCTACCTGTGAAGGGGATAGTGAAATATCCAGGAGTAACCTTAGATGAGAAGTTAACATGGACTCCTCACATTAACAGTATCTGCTCCAAGGCAAAAAGTACTCTAGTGCGTACTGCAAGGGCATTGTGGCAAAAACTGGGGCCTAAGCCCCAGGGGTATGCACTGGATATACACCACAGCGATCAGACCTAGGATTTCCTACAGGGCTGTAGTGTGGTGGAAGAAGGTACAACAGGGGGTTGCAGCTAAGGGGCTTGCAAAGGTGCAGACAACTATACAATAACTCCCATCTGCTTTGACAAGCCTTAATATATAATAATTGAAAGCAGGGAGCAGTGGGAAAAAACAGTTAGACATCGTAAGGGTGACATCATTTGGTTCACTGATGGGTCAAAAACAGACCAACGCATTGGGGCAGGGGTGTACAGGGTTCAACCAAGACTGGAGGGCATCATCTCTCTAGGAAAACTGGCCTCTGTATTCCACACTGAAATTACTGCAATATGGGCATGTGTGGAAAAGAATATGTGTAGGTGCTACAAGGACCATAGCGTCCACATCTCTTCAGACAGCTAGGAAGCTCTGAAATCATTAGCAGCTCCTGCAGTAAGATCTAAGATTGTTGCAGATTGCCACAGGGCTCTGGTGGAGCTAGGGGGAAGCAAAAGGGTAAACCTAGTGAGGGTTCCTGGCCACTCAGGGATCTGTGTCAACGAACAAGCCGACAGACTGGATAGGATGGGGGCAACATAACCATTTACTGGACTGGAACCTGCCCTGACAATCACCAAGGCTATGATTAAATTAGAACTATGGAACTGGCTTAGGAAACATCACATAAGATATTGGACCAAGGTTCATAAATAAAAACATGGTAGTTTAATAATGCCCATGCCATGTTTTATTAGAAGCTCGGTAATCCTGGGATTGAACAGGAAAGAGATAAAACTCATGACTGGACTGATGACTGGCCATGGGACTAAAAAAAACACCTACACACACAATGAGTATAATAGAAGAGGACAATAGAAGTAGGATCTGTGATGAGGGTGATGAAACTGCATCACACCTAACCTATGGATGCATGGCACTGGAGAGTAAAAGATACAGAATCTTCATCACAATTACACCTCGAGAAATTGTGTCTTACAAAAAACTGATATAGGGACTCCTTGCACTATTTAAGGGCACTAGTTGGCTTTACTAGATAGATAGATAGATAGATAGATAGATAGATAGGGTGCGATACCACACAATAAACTTATTTTCGATGCAGGCAGTGGTGGGTTAGACCTAAACTATTTTAGCTTCCCTGTTAAAATGAAAAGAAATCAAATCAATGTATTAGCATCAGTTGTCTTGAGAAACAGCTGAAATCATTAAAATTGAAAAAAGCTCCAGGGTTTGATGGACTCTCTGTCAGATTCAATTCTAAATTTGCAGCTAACTTAGCTCTGCTTCTAACTATAATCTATCACAGATCCTGCAAACAATAAAAGTGTGCCCAGTTCTTGGAAAAAGGCACATGTCACAGCTGTCTACAACAAGGATAGTAGAAACGATCCACAAAACTGCCATAAAATATCCTTGACATTGATTTGTTGTAGAATCTTGGAACATTTCTCAGCTCACAGATATTAGGTATCTCAAACATAATAACTTTCTTGATGCAAACCAGCATCGCTCCAAAAACATCAATCGAGTGGCACAAAAAAACCTGTGTGAATCAGGCTGCATAAATATTCAGTCAGATCTCGATAAGATTTTGAAGTGGTACAAACATTGGCATCTTGTTTCAAATGTTCAGAAATGGAAAACTGTTCAATTCACCTGATGAAAAAATGTAGTATCCTGTGATTAGAGTATCAATGAGTCACAGTTGGAATCAGTCAATTCATACAAATACCTGGGTGGTACTCTTTGTAAAGGTATGATCAACGAAATGGTCAGACAGGCTCAATTATGGGAAAAGCAGGTGGCAGCTTTCAGTTTAGTGGTAGAATACTGGGAAAGTGCAATCAGTCTACACATGAGATAGGGTAAAAACCACTTGTGCAACCCAATCTATGTAGAATATTGCCCAACTGTGTGGGACCCATACCAGACGGGACTGACAGGGGATATTGGACATATACAGAGAAGGGCAGCATGAATGGTCACAAGTTTGTTTGACCTGTGAGAGCAACACGGATATGCTGAAGAAACTGAACTGCCAGACTCTTGAACATGTAAGTATTTTAACTATCCTGAGAAAGCCTACTAACAAAGATTCAAGAACGGGCTTTAAATGATGATCTAGGAATATACTACAATGTCACTCACGTGGGATCATGAGGACAAGATTACAGTACTTACTGCACGCACAGAGGCATTCAAACAATAATTCTCCCCGCACTCCTTATATGGAACGAACAGGAAGAAATCCTAATAACTGGTACAATGGGATGCACCCTCTGCCATGTACTTGACTGTGGTTTACAGAGTATGGGTCTATATGCAGTAAACTGCTTCCATTTTGTGCCAGTATTGACTGATTTTCATAAAAGTAGATCATGGGTTGCAAAAGGAATTAAGATGAAGAAACTGCATATGGAGGCAAAAGGTTATCCAATATTGGAATTTCTTATATGTGTAATGAAATTTTAAAAAAATGGTTAAATTGATAAAATTGTGCTGCAAATGAAACTAATGATAAGTAAGAATCCAGTGCCGTATTCGAATCCCTCACTGACCTTTTCATAAATCTCAATAAAACCAGTGGCTATTCACCAGCCAGTAAATATCCTATAATAGCAGAGAAATTACTCAGGTTTTAAATTTTCCCACATTTCCATCTCTGATGTTACGAAAAATCATAATGTCACTAAACTTTTTAACTTAGTGGGTTGGGATGAGGTTCACCATAATTAAAATTGTCAATCATGGTACTCCACATCCAATGTTCTTCATAATCAACAGTCTTTTGATGAACATTTTCCAGACAGATTAAAACATACTGTTCGTAAAATAGGAGAGAGAGATGGAATGCGAAACTATAGACCTATCTCATTGTAAACAACTTATTTCCACAAAAAGGACCTACATGTGATCAAATAGAAAATTATAATTCATCCCACAGTATTATTTTACACTACTGTGTATCAGCCATCTTGTGTGACCTTACCAAAGCTTTCAATCCTGCAAACTGTGAGTCCCTTCTCCAAAAACTGACAAGCTATGAAACTTCCGGGCAGATTAAAACTGTGTGCCGGACCGAGAGGAGTGTTAGTTCTGTAAGGTTCGCAGGAGAGCTTCTGTAAAGTTTGGAAGGTAGGAGACGAGGTACTGGCAGAAGTGAAGCTGTGAGGATGGGGCGTGAGTCGTGCTTGGGTAGCTCAGATGATAGAGCACTTGCCCGCGAAAGGCAAAGGTCCCGAGTTTGAGTCTCGGTCCGGCACACAGTTTTAATCTACCCGGAAGTTTCGTATCAGTGCACACACTGCTGCAGAGTGAAAATCTCATTCTGGTGACAAGCTATGGTTTTCTAGGAAAATCTCTTACCTAGGTGTCATATTACATAGCAAAGAGACAGCAATGAGTACCTGTTAATAACAATGAGGAGAAATTCATCTGTGACTGGAAACACACACAATGTGGCCTTCCATAAGGATCCATATTACGGCTACCAGTATTTTTGTATTATATTAATATGCCATGCAAGGTTCAGTTTGATGTCATCCCCTAAGCAAATGACTCAACAGCAATAGTCTGCTGTCAAACAGGTAAAGACTGTATCCTATGCACACTTTGTTTCAGTCATTAGGTACAGTATAATTTTCTTGGGATTTGAAAAACTAGCCTACTCAAAGCTTTTAGGCTAAAAAAAGATCATCTGAGTCATAATGGAAGCTAAAAAGAAATAACAGTGCAAACTTATTTTGAAGACTAGATCTGGTATCCACTCCAAGTACATATAAACTCACAACTTTCTGAGGGAAACTGCTTCTTGCATCAGTATGAGAAAGCTACACATTACTTAACCACAGACTAAAACAATACGAAAAACTGTACGCTGTATGGGCATGAAATTTATAAATAAAATCTAGAAGTGTAGCACAAATCCAACACATACTGAAGAAGACCTGGAAAAATATCTGAAGAGTAAATCCTTTTATTGTGTAGAAGATTTTTCTCGTTCAGCTCTTTCAATACTTCATTTGTGAGCTTTAGTATGATTTCTGTTTTGAGGTTCCTTTACAAAAGACAAACTGAAAGGTGGTTAATGAGTTCTGATTAGTGAAGAGCATCAGTACTGTATCAGAGATTGCTTTCTCAAATACTTTTGAAAGAACTGGAAGGTGTGATACAGATCTGTAATTAGAGGTGGTTATCCTTATCTCGTTTTTTTAGATGGGAGTCAATAAGTACAGACAAGAAAACCAGGAAATATGCCCCAAGAGACTGATTCATTGCAAAGATAACTTGAGGGTAGTTATGTCAAGTCAGCACAAGATTCTAATATCCTGCTGGAACATAGTCAGCAGAACTGCTGCTTTTTAATGAGCTAACGAGTTATATAATAACCTTTGGAATTGTATTTTTGAAACTAATGTCTGCTGGTGTAGCATGAAGCTTCGGTACAAGTGAATCTAACACGTCTGTATTGCATTATTATTTGTTACTTGGTGCAGCCACTGTGAGGAAATGGGCCCTAATGATTGAAATTGGTGGCCAATGATTTGAGTGTCCCCATTTCTGTAACAACTATTTCCTGGGGCTCAGTTTCACTGGATTACTAGTTTTCTTTGTGAAATAATGTTCTGAATAGGTTTTGCCTTACTCTTGGACTGTCTTATTTTTTATTTATCATGGCATGTGAGTCTTGCTTTTCTAGTAATGGAGTAGCGGACTAGGCAATAATGATGGCACTGTAGTTTCAAATTTTGACTACTGCTTATTCTCTGAATTACAGTATTCTATGATTATAATACTGATGAGTCACTGCTGGAATCGGCCACTTCATACAAAAACCTGAGTGAAACACTTTGTAGGGATGTGAAATGGAATGATCACATAGACTCAGTCATGGATAAAGCAGGTGGTAGAATGCTGGGGAAGTGCAATCAGTCAACAAAGTAGAAAGCTTACAAATCACTCATGTGACCGGTTGTAGAATATTGGTCAAGTCTCTGTGACTTGTACCAAATAGGCTAATAGCACATAATGAATGTGCAGAGAAGGGCAACACTAAAGGTTACAGGTTTGTTTAATCCATGGGAGAGTGTCACAGAGATAATGAAGGAAGTGAACTGAAAGACTCATGAAGATAGACGTAAACTATCTCAAGAAAGTCTATTAACAAAATGGTGATTCTAGGAATATACTACAGTCCCCTACATAGTGTTCACATAGGGATTGTGAGGATAAGATTAGAATAATTGCAGCACAAACAGAGGCATTCAAACAGTCATTCCTCCCATGCTCGATATGTAAATGGAATGGGAAGAAAACCTAAGAACTGGCAGAATTGGGCATAAACTCTGCCGTGCATCTCACTGTGGTTTGCTGAGTATAGATGTAGATATAGGAATGGACCAAGAGCTACACATAAAATGGCATTTTAAAAAATATGAATAGCACAGTATAGACTTAGGTCGAGAAATGCCCGATGAGACAAATGCAGCACGGCGATGACCGACCCAGATATCTGACCTCTGCGAGCGATACCCACCTACTGACATGACAATAGGTGTTTGCACAGGTTTGGGTGCATTTCCTTTCCCTCTCAAAACTCTTGCTCATTTAAAGGGTTGTTTTAGGGGGAAGAGACCAAACAGCGAGGGCTTCAGTCTCATAGGATTAGGGAACAAGTCAGTTGGGCACTTTCAAAGGAACCATCCCGGCATTTGCCTGAAGCGATTTAGGGAATTACAGAAAACCTAAATCAGGATGGCCGGACGCAGGATTGAACCGTCGTCCTCTCGAATGTGAGTCAAGCGTGCTCACCACTGTGCCGCCTTACTCGGTTCTCATTTCAAGGCATGCGTCCGCCGATTGTGCACAGGTTTGAAACGCAAACTGTTCTTCCAAATGGTTCAAATGGCTCTGAGCACTATGGGACTTAACATCTATGGTCATCAGTCCCCTAGAACTTAGAACTACTTAAACCTAACTAACCTAAGGACATCACACAACACCCAGTCATCACGAGGCAGAGAAAAACCCTGACCCTGCCGGGAATCGAACCCGGGCGTGGGAAGCGAGAGCGCTACCGCACGACCACGAGCTGCGGACAAACTGTTCTTCCAAACTCGAATGCCTGGAACATAGTGATGAAGTTTGTGTGCTTATTTCACATTTTGTCCATCAGTCATGTTTCTTTTGTCATAGTGCCGCATCTGAGGTTATGTTTTTTTTTAGCGTGTACCGTCGGTGAATCATTCTGCAAAACATTAGGCCATTACGTATATGTTGCGTGCCCATTAGTACATAGAGAAATAAATAAGATGAAGAATAAAAATTAGGTTACAGTAGACGTAAAAAGAGAGATGGAAGAGGTGAAAATCGTTAAGGCCACCGAAGAAAATAGGGTTACATATAGGGAAAAGAAGAAAACTAATAGAAAAGAGACTAAATCAACATATTATGAAAACAAGATAGCAATGTCAACAGATATCACTAAGAACATGTGGTCTCTCATAAAAGAAAAGAGGAAAGGTGTAGGTGTGGAAAACACTGATAACATAACACTTGAGGTAATTGGGAGGGAACTGAGGGATGCACAAAACGTCAGCAATATTTTAAAGAAACACTATATTGAAGTTGTGGATAAATTAATAACTCAAATTAATATTTCCAAAATAAACACAATAAAAATTCCATTTGAAACAAAATGCTTATTTCTGACCCCAACTAATGAATCAGAAATTGTAAAACTAATACATAGTCCAAAAACAAAAAAAAAAAAAAAAACACTGAGAGACTTGATGGTATATCCACTAAACTAATTAAATGCTATTTACAATGGGTAGTAAACCCATTGGCCAGTCTGATAAACTTATGTATATAAAAAGAAATATTTACAATGTGCCTGAAAAAGAATAAAATAATCCCTATACATCAACGAAGCTGCAAAAAAGACCCAGGAAACTACAGAACGATAACTATTACATCTGTACTCTATAAAATAATGGAAACCACAATGAAAAATTATTAAATTTTACACAAACTTGCAATATTCTGAATGATTAACATGATTTAGAAAGGGCAAATCTACCAAAACAGCAATAGCTGAATTCGAAGCACTGGTAACTAAGGCACTTGATGAACAGAAGAAAGTCTGTGGTATGTTCCTGGACCTATCTAAAGCATTTGATTGTGTATGCCATGACATCCTATTAGAAAAGCTTCATCATTATGGCATAAGGAAGAAAGCAGTAGACATCATTAAATTGTTTTTGGAAAATAGAATGCAATGTGTAGAAATAAAGCAAAAAGTAAAAATAATATTAGAAGTGTTTTTTCAAATTATGAAATTGTTAAATACTTAGTTCCCCAAGGATCCGTCCTTGGTCCACTACTTTTCATTTTGTATGTCAATGATATGACCAAATCAGTATCTGCTAGTGTCGACATGTATGCAGGTGACACTTCATTTGTTGTTACCAGTTTTACAGCAATCTCATTATAAATGGAACCAAAACAACATACATAAAGAAACATGCAAAACTCTTTGCCTCTGAATATGTGTGTGTGTGTGTGTGTCTCTCTCTCTCTCTCTCTCTCTCTCTCTCTCTCTCTCTATATATATATATATATATATATATATATATATATATACCCGTACTTTTTTCCCCCTAAGGTAAGTCTTTCCGCTCCCGGGATTGGAATGACTCCTTACCCTCTCCCTTAAAACCCACATCCTTTCGTCTTTCCCTCTCCTTCCCTCTTTCCTGATGAAGCAACCGTTGGTTGCGAAAGCTAGAATTTTGTGTGTATGTTTGTGTGTCTATCGACGTGCCTGCGCTTTTGTTTAAAATGCAAAGAAAAAGGTTTTGAAATTTGCAGGTATGGGTTACAATGAGTCAAGAGTATTTTGTGTGTACCAATCCTCAAAAAAATGTCAACTCTATTATAAAAAAAAAAAAAAAAAAAAAAAAAAAAAAATGAAAGATTGTGTAATATGGGGTGATTTTAACATTGAAATGGGAAGAGTGACATAGGGAAAGCAAAACTTTGAGGAGCTGCTATTACAATACAACATGAAGGCAAGAGTTGTGGAACTAACAAGAGTGACTTTGGAAACTGAGTAAATTACTGACAATATTATCACTAATATAGATAGCAATGCATATACAACAAAGGTTCTGCAAACAGGAATTTCTGATCATTTTGGTCAGCTTTGTGAAGTATATGGAAATCTGAACTCACAAAAGGAAGATAAAAGTGTAGAAAGAGATGTTAGGCTTATCAGCCAACAAAATATCAACATCTTCAAAATGATGTTAAGAAAAGAACAGTGGATGGACACGGTTTGAGTCCAGGGAACAGATGAAAAATACAATGCTTTCAAAGACACCACAACACATTACTTCAAATTAGCATTTACAAAAACCAAGAGGAAAAGAAAAAATTTTCAAAAATAAGCAGTGGATCATGAAGAAATAATTGAACAGAGAGCTACCTTAAGAGAAATGAAACAGGGAGAAAATACAGGCAGTTGATAATACAAGAAAAAGCAAAATCAATTAATGAGACTATTTCAAAATCAACAAATAAAATGAGAGCAGCTTGGAATATCATTAACTCTGAGACAGGCAAGAAAAAATACTCACAGAAAACAAATTAAATGGAAACTATGACAGTAAATAACAAAATAATCACAGATAAAACAAGTGCCAACATCCTCAATAATTACTATGCAGATGCAGTAGAAAAACTAAAGCATGGATATAATAGCCAAAGAACTCACCAAACTGTCATGACAGATAAGCCACGGCACTCAATGTTCGAGAAACCAGTATCTGAAAAGGAACTGACATATGTTATGAAAATGCTAAAAGCGAAAAAGTCTGTTGGACATGATGAAGTGTCAAACTACCTAATCAAGTAGGAGGCAGCAGAAGTAATTATGCCACTACGGGATATTACCAACCACTCTTTCCAAAAAGTACTATTTACAGATAAACTCAAATTAGTTAAACTTGTACCTGTATACAAAAAGGGAAAGCAAGATGACCCTAACAACTACAGGCTAGTACCAGGCTTCTCCAAAATATTAGAAATTCTCATGCTAAACAGACAAACTGCTTATTTCGATATCCATAATGTAATAACTCCAGCACAGCATGGGCAACAGAAAGGGAAATCAACGGAAACAGCAACTGAATCATCAACAGAATCAATTGCACAGGCCTTGGACAACAAGATGGTAGTGTCTGGAGTTTTTCTTCATTTATCCAAGGCATTTGACACAGTTCAACATACAGTTCTAGTAAAGAAACTAGAGAATGCTGGTATTGGTAGACATGCAGCACACTGGATAACATCATATCTAATAAACAGGAGGCAATATGTAACCATTAATAACTTATAAAGATCAGATGTCAGAAGCATTATGTATGTTGTAACTCAAGGTTCTGTAATGGGACCTGCTCTCTTCAATTTATTTGTGAATAATATACAAACATGTGAAACTGAAATCAAAATACTTTATGCAGATGATATGACTGTGCTCAATGTTACCAATAATTTGGAGGCAATTGAGCAAAATATATTCATATCATTCAGCAGTATGTCACAATGGGTCTCTGAAAATGACTTAATTACTAATCTTTAAAAAAAAACTATGTACATGGTCTTCAAAAATAAACAAAAAGAAGAACATATGTATGTTTTCTTAGATGAAAAAGGACTGGAAGAAGTAGCTTCAGTTAAGTTTTTGGGCATTACAATAGACATTGCGCTACATTGGAAACAGCAGATAAATACTATTTCCAGTAAGCTAAGATCAGTGATAGTTATAATGAAACAACTGATTCAGTATACTCACTAAGACCTCTTGTGCACTGCCTATCATGGACTTTTTGAACCATTTGTGTGATATGAATCACAGTATGGAGGAACTCAACTATCACAGGGATGAAGAGAATATTCACATTACAGAAGCAAGCCATTCGAATTATATTCAAAAAGAAGCAAAAAGAATTGTGTAAAAGTTGTTTCAAAGAACTAAACATTCCAACGTTTCCATCACTGCATGTATGCAAGACCATTGCGAGTGCCTTACACGCTCTCACAAAACTGGAGACTAATGAGACTGTTCATACACACAACACAAGGAACAGAAAACAACTGCGGTGTATTCCACATAGACGTAAGATTTTTGAAAAAGGACCCAAATACTCTGGTAACAAGTTAATACAAGCAATGCCAAGGGAATAACAAGACCTCAAAACGGAGAAAACGTTCTCCACAACTCTCAAAAGTTACAGATGCAAGGAGAATTTTATAGTGTAGCTAGCTACATTAACAAACAGTGATCAAAAGTTCATCCTGTGAGTGATAAATCTCACACATCATAAAAAAACTAGCAACAGAAATCGGTGTTACACAAATTAACTATAATTAGGAACCACTGATGTATAATACACGCTAATTATATGTCACAAAATTATTATTTTTTTGTATGTATCATGTATCATAAGTCATTTTGTACCACGTAATATTATGAATATACTGCATCATAAGTCATTGAGTACGATGTAATACTGTGAAAGTTTTTTTTTTCTTTGTTGTTATTTTGAAACCTGTTTACTGGCGTCAGGCAGGCCTGCAGCAGCATACTACGCCGCTCTTTGGCCTCAGAGAAACACAAACATACAAATGAAGACAATTAGAGAGACAAAAAGACGGTGGACATAAAAACGGAGAAAATCACGTTTTAAAATACACGGTGCCGTTCACTGGCGTAGACTCCAAGATAAAATTGTTCAGACACTTGGACACATACAGAGACGAAAATTGTCACACGTGAACGTAGGTGCACAAAATGAATAACACTGAACGACTTAAGCACAAAACGACGGCACACACAGAAGCACGAGGCGTTGATCTCCGGGCGCGAAAGTTCACTAAACGTGTACAAGTCCGGGGACCTGCCAAGAGTGTGTTTTTTTTCTTTTTTTCTTTATTGTGATTTTAACACCTTATACAAAGGCGGGCTGGCAGCAGCACAATACGCCGCCCTTCAGCCTTGAGTGTTACAACAAGTAGTACAGAAAGGTGGCATAGAGTAGACAGTAATAACGGTGGGCAAAAAAAAATGTAGACACTAAAAATCGAAAAAACATGTAGCCGTTCACGCTGGACCAGAAACATCACTAACACTGGGCGACACGATGCACAGAACATGGATGATGGCGACGGCACGTGAACGGTGGGGGCGTGACGGCGAACAACACTACACACAAACGAAGGCACACACACGAAACACTGACGGCGATGATCTCCGGCGCGCGAATGTTCACTGAGCGTGTACGAGTCCGGGGACATGCCAAGAGAGGAGGTGGAGGAGGAGGAATGGGAAGGGGAATGGGAGAGGGGGGAGCAGAGACGCCATGGGCAAAGGAGAGAGGGGGAGGGAGGAAGGGGGAGGGGAAGCCCGTGAGAGGGGAGGAGGGAGGGTGGATAGGAAAGAGGAGGGAAGGGAAGGGAGGGAGGGAGGGAGGGTGCCCAAAGGAGAGGACATAGGAGGTAGGGGGGGAGGATCAAAGTTGATAAGAGGGGTAGATGGAGGGGACGAGGACATCATCAGGGAGGGGGAGCTGGCGGAAGCCACCTTGGGAGAGGGTAAGGAGGGTGGAGAGATGGAGACCGGGTGGGACGTGGGAATACAGGCGCGGCAGCGGGCGGGGCTGGGAGAGGATCGGGGAAACGAGCGGGTGAGGAGGATCAAGTTTACGTGAGGTGTACAGGATACGTATCCTTTCAAGGAAAAGGAGGAGGTGGGGGAAGGGGATGAGATCATACCAAGAGTGTGAATTTTTTTTTTTTTTTTTTTTTCCTTTATTGAATTTCAATTCCCCCCAAAGGGGGGCGGGCTGGCAGCAGCTTAGGACGCCGCTCTGCAGCCTACAGATTTTCTGACAGAGAGCAGGAGAATAAATAATAATAAAAAACAGGCAATAAAATTGGGGACGTAGTGAGTAACAAGGTGAAGAGAAAATGGGGAAATTAAAACAAGCAACAGAGGGATGATGAAGCGAATAAAAATACATACGGAGCAGACAGGGAAAACAATAGACAGTTAAAAAAAAATCACGGCGACAGTCTGGATTCTGTTCGCAAAGTATATAAAATTCACACCCAGCGACAGCATGGTTTCTGTTCGCAACACAACACTGAATAGGCACTAGAACACAGCACGAAAAAGTCGGCAAAGGTGACACCACAGTCGAGAGCAGGTGGGGGGAAACTGGACAGGAGATGGGAAAACAAAAAGGGGGGAAAGGAGAGTAAAAGCGAAGGGGGGGGGACCGGGAAAGGAGCGGACGGAGGATGACGACCCATAAGAGGGGTAGGGGGCAGACGCGACAGGGAGGGGGATAGGCAGAGGAGGGGAATACAAAAGGACTGGGGGGGAGAAGGGAGGTAGGGAGAGCCATAGTGGGGAGGAAACAGGACGGAAGGGGGGGGAAGAGGGAGCCCAGGGAAAGGACAGAGGAAAGGAGGGGGAGGGAGGATCAGAGTTGATAGGAAGGATAAATGGAGGGAGAGAGGGCATCATCCGGGAGGGGGAGCTGACGGAAGCCACCTTGGGAAAGGAGATGGAGGGTGTAGAGATGGAGGGTAGGGGGGACACAACGGTGAAGACGTGGCAGGGGGCAAGGATGGGAGAGGAGAGGAGCAACCAGGGGGTGAGGGGGTTCAAGACGGCGGGAGGTGTAGAGGATGCGGATATGTTCGAGGAAGAGGAGCAGATGGGGGAAAGGAATGAGATCATAGAGGATCCGCGTGGGGGACGGGAGGCGGATACGGAAGGCGAGGCGGAGTGCATGACGCTCAAGGATCTGGAGGGACTGATAGAATTTGGGGGGGGGCAGATATCCAGGCAGGACTGGCATAACAGAGTATGGGACGGATTAAGGATTTGTAGGTGTGGAGGATGGTAGAGGGGTGCAACCCCCATGTCCGGCTAGAGAGGAGTTTGAGGAGGCGGAGACGGTTGTGGGCTTTGGATTGGATGGATCGGAGATGAGGGATCCTGGTGAGGTGACGGTCAATGGTGAGGCCAAGGTAGGTGAGGGTGGGGGTGAGACAGACAGGACGTGCGCAGACAGTAAGGGAGAAATCCAGGAGCCGGAAGGAGCGAGTGGTACGACCTACGATGATTGCCTGGGTCTTGGAAGGATTTAGTTTCAGGAGCCATTGGTTACACCATGCAGCAAAAAGGTCAAGGTGATTCTGGAGAAGGCGTTGTGACCGTTGGAGGGTAGGAGCGAGGGCGAGGAATGCGGTGTCATCAGCATATTGCAAGAGGTGCACTGGAGGGGGGGGGGTTGGGGCATATCTGCCATGTACAGGAGGTAGAGGAGAGGGGAGAGGACAGAGCCCTGGGGCACACCGGCAGAGGGGTAGAAGGTGCGGGAATTGGCATGATGGATGGTAACGTAGGAGGGGCGGCGGGAGAGGAAGGAGGCCACCAGACGGATGTAGTTGATAGGAAGGGCGTAGGTTTGGAGTTTAAACAGGAGACCGGGATGCCAGACACGGTCGTAGGCCTTTTCAAGGTCAAGTGAGACAAAAATGGCGGAGCGACGGGAGTTAAGCAGGAGGGAAAGGAGATGAGTGAGGCGGAGGAGTTGGTCATCAGCAGAGAAGGAAGGTCGAAAGCCACATTGGGTGTTTGGGAGGAGGTGGTTTTGGTGGAGGTGGAGATGGATGCGCCGGGAAAGGATGGATTCCAAGAGCTTGCTGAACACCGACGTGAGACAGATAGGACGATAGGAAGAGGCATCAGATGGAGGCTTATTGGGTTTGGAGAACATCAGGATACGGGAGGTTTTTCACAGGTCGGGATAGAAGCCAGTGGCAAGGATGACATTGTAGAGGGCGGCAAGGAGGGAAAGGAAGGAGGGAGGGCAGTGTTTGAGGTGGCGGTAGGTAACGCAGTCGTGGCCGGGAGCAGTGTTGCGTTTAGTGCGGAGTGTGAGGCTGATGTCCTGTGTAGTGATGGGAGTGTTAAGTGCAGATGGTGGGGTGTGGCCCAAGTACTGGAAGCTAGGAGCAAGGGGAGGAACAGAGGTATCCGTACGGTCCACGACATCAGGGAAGAGGGAATAATCAAGGTGGGGATCATCTGGGATGGAAAAAACATCAGAGAGGTGGGAGGCAAAGTGGTTGGCCTTACTGAGGTTGTCAGGAAAGGGACGGTCATTAAGGAGGAGAGGGTACTGGGGGGTGGGGCGGTTCCCAGTAAGGCGGTGGAAAGCAGACCAATACTTGGAAGAGTTGATGGGGAGCGCGGTGTTGAGGTGTGTACATGTCTGGCGCCAGGCTCGGCGTTTCTTCGCAACAAGCAGGTTGCGGATGTGTCGCTGTAATTGCCGGTGGCGGGTAAGTGTATCCCGGTCACGAGTGCGGAGAAAAGAGCGGTGGAGGCAGCGGGACTCCCGAAGGAGAAAGACGGCCTGTGGAGGCAGGGCAGGGCGGTGAGGGTGGATGGCTTTGGTGAGGATATGGGTGGCGACGGCGTCAGACAAGGTCTGGTGCAGGAAGGCAGCAGTGCGAGAGATGTCATCAGGAGACTGGAGGGTAAGGTCGTGGCTGTCAACCTGGGTGTGAATGGAATCCCGGTAGGCATCCCAGTTGGCATGGGAGTAATCATGGACAAGTTTAGGAGGGACGTCAGGGCGAGGAGTGTGGCGGGGATGGCGACCGTTAGAGATAGTGAGGAGGACAGGAGCATGGTCACTGCCAATGAGGTCAAGGACATCCGCGGTGATGCGCCCAAGAAGGTTGGGAGAGGCAAGGACTACATCAGGAGTGGTGTTGGATTCGGGCCGGGTGTGCTGGGGCAGGGGAACCAGGTCTCCCTGGAGAGTGGTGAGAAACTGATGCCACCGCCGGAGGTCGGCAGGATCACGGCTGTGGATATTGAGGTCGGCAGCAATCACGTAGGTGGAGAAGGTGCGGTCAATGTGGGCCAGGAAATCGTACGGGATGGGGGTGCGAGGGCGGACATAAATGGTGGCACAGGTGATGGTAAGGGCGGGGAAGAAGAGGCTGAGGGTGAGATGCTCGGCAGGATTGTTAAGGAGAGGTTGGGGCCGGACTGGGAGGTGCTTGAGGTGGCCTATAGCAACTCCGCCACGTGCCAGAGGGTACGGGTTATCGGTGCTATGTAGGGTGTAAGGGGCAGTGGAGACGGAGATACGGGGCTGAAGGAAGGTTTCATTGAGGACGAAAGCATCCACGCAGTGCTGACGTAGGGTGTGGAGGAAGAGGAGTTTGTAGGTGGGCAGGGAGCGAATGTTGTGGTACAGGATATGGTACGGTTGTTGTACCATAGGAGTGGAGAGTTAGACGAGGGTGGTGAGGGGGGTGAAGGTGAAGTGGGTCTGGTTGTGGGAGTAAGTGGCATAGGTGGTAAGATGGAAGATGGAATGGGCAGCGAGGGCGATTTGGGAAAGAGTGTGGGAGCGCTGGAAGGGGTGGATGTTTTGGAGCACAATGGTGGTGAAACGGATGATGTCCTCAGCAGTAGGGGGAGGGCGGAGCGAGTTGTTGGGGTGGATGGGGTCATCAACAGGACGGACAGGGACGGTGAGCTCAGGGGTTACTGGTGGAGGTTTCGCTTTACACTTCGAGGAGTAGGTAGGATGGGGTTCATTACAAGTGTTGCAGGAGGGGGGAGAGGTGAGGTTGGGGCAATGCTTGAGGAAGTGGGAAGCTTTGCAGTGGGGACAAGTAGGGGGGTTCTTGCAGGCAGAGGTAACGTGGTCGTTGTAGGTGAGACAGCGTTGGCAGCGGTAGGATTGGACTGGGGAACGGGAGGGGTCCACCTTATGGCGCTGATTGTAGATGAGGGCTCCCTCGGTGAGGAGGCGGTCAATGGAGGAGGAGGATTCAGTGAATATCCGCATGAGAAAAGTCGGCCCGGCATCATTGAAGATGCGACGGGCCGAGCGGATTTCGATGTCGGGCCGGGAGTTGAGTTCCGCCAAAACCTCAGCCTCCGTGATCACGGGGCTAAGCTTCGTGATCACAGCGGTGAAGGTCGGCGGACGTCGGGGAGGTTGAGGCTGACGGGGAGAGGACGGGGTGTGGTAGGGGGTGAGGGTTGCACGTTGGCCAAATTGGATACGAGGGATGCGGGAGAGGAGGTCGGTGTGGAAGGAAGCATTGGGGGATTTTATGAGGACCGAGTCCTTGCGAGGAATCAGTTGGGAGATGGGAGCATTGGGGCAGTATTTCCGGATGGCGAGAGTGAGGGAGCGGGCATCAAGGAATTGAGGGTCAGGATTGGAGATGACAAAGGTGTGGGTGGCAGGCGTGGCGGGGGCGGGGGTCGGGGCCGTGTCCATGGGAGTGGGTGGGTCACGGGGATTGGGGGTTTTTTTGGAGGAGACTTCGGGGTAAGGGGCAGCATTCGGGCGCTTGGAAGGTTTCGTGGACACCACTGGGTGGGGAGGGGGCAGGGGGACGGGTTGCAGGGGGAGATGGCGGGGGGCAGGACCACCCTGAGCAGCGGAAGACGCAGACAGTGGGGGCGTGGGTGTCACTGAGACTGTGGAACATCGAGCAGAGATCCGTGCTGGCTTGGAGCCTGTCGGAGGCGGTGCGGGGAGCGGCGGAAAGTCTGTAGCTGTCGATGGGGCGACAGTGATAGGGGAAGAGGAGTTGGGGGTGGGTACAGCCGAAAGTGGCGCAGGGGTGGGGTGGACAGGGAGAGAAGGAAGGATGGGAAGTGGGGTGGAGGATGAGCTCCATGTGATGGTGGTTGGAGCAGCGGAGGGAGAGGTGAAAATGATAGTGGTAGTGGTGGTGGGTTTGGACATGGTGGCGGCGCGCGAGAAGGGCGGCGGCGGCGGCGACCAGACGGCGGCGGCGGTGACCAGGCGGCGGCGGCGGCGGCGGCGGCGGCGGCGGCAGGCGGCGGCGGCGAGGACCGGCAGGCAGCGATCAAACGGCGGCGGCGGCGAGGACCGGCAGGCGGCAACCAAACGACGGCGGCGGCGGCGGCGACGACCGGCAGGCGGCAACCAAACGACGGCGGCGGCGGCGGCGGCGGCGGCGGCGGCGAGCACCGGCAGGCGGCGACCAGGCGGCGGCGGTGGCGGCGGCGGCGGCGAGCAGTATTGACGACGAGCAGACGGCAAAGCAAGGGTGGGGATCTTCCACGTCGAGGGTGCACCCTGAGAGTAGCCCAGGCAGCTTTTTTTTTTTTTTTTTCATTTATTGAATTTCAATTCCCCCCGAAGGGGGCGGGCTGGCAGCAGCTTAGAACGCCGCTCTTCAGCCGACAGATTTTGTGACAAAGAGCAAGAGAACAAATAAGAAAAACAACAGGCGATAAAATCGGAGACTTAGAGAGTAACAAGGCGAAAAGAAATCGTGGAACTTAAAACAACAACACAGGGATGATGACGCTAATAAAAATACATACGAAGTAGACAGGGAAAACAATAGACAATTAAAAAACACGGCGACAGTCTGGATTCTGTTCGCAAAGGAAATAAAATTCACACCGAGCGACAGCATGGTGTCTGTTCGCAACACGAAAAAGACAAACAACACTGAATAGTCACTGGAACACTGCACTAAACAGTTGGCAAATGTGACACCACAGTCGAGAGCAGGTGGGGGGAAACTGGACAGAAGATGGGAAAACGAAAAAGGGGGGGGAAAGGAGAGTAAAAGCGAAGGGGGGAGCCGGGAAAGGAGCTGAAGGAGGATGAGGACCCATAAGAGGGGTGGGGGGCAGACGTGACAGGGAGTGGGGTAGGCAGAGGAGGGGAATACAAAAGGACTAGGGGGGGAGAACCCAGGCAGTTTTTTTTTTTCCCTTTATTGTGATTTCATGCCCCTGCCCCATATGGGCAGGGGAGGGCTGTCAGCAGCACAATCCGCCGCTCTTCAGCCGAGTGACATGACAACTAAAACAAGAATAAAATAATACATACATAAGGAGGTAAAAAGGGGAACATAAAACAGAGTAAGGGGAGAAAATGGAGGTAAAAATCACTGACATGTAGAAGGTCATTGGGGACAGTTAAAAAAGTCACCAGAAAGTTAAAAAACACAGTTGGCGATTCTTAAAACACAGAGAAGACACTGGATGCACACGCACAGGTTAAAAGTTGGCCACAGTATTAAAAACACTCCGAAGACAACACACTTAAAACCCACGTGGAGCACACACGACGAAGAGTAAAACTACCAGGCGGGACCTGCCGAGGGAAAGGGCAGAGAGGATGGAAAAGGAGGGGAGAGCATGGGGCAGCTGGGGAAGCGGCGGGAGGAAGAGAGGAGGGGCAACTGTGGGTTCACGAAGAGGCAGGAGACACATGGGGCGGGAGAGGAAAAGGGAAGACAGGGCAGGAGGGAACGCAGAGACACCGAAAGAAGGCACAAGAGATGGATGGGGAGTAGGAGGGGAAATCCGCTGAGAAGGAGGGAGGGGGAGGAGAGGGAGCCCTGAGGAGGAGGCAGGAAGAGGGGGTTAGAGTTGGTAGGAAGGGTAGATGTCAGGGCGAAGCTCATCATCCGGGAGTGGTAGACGGTGGAAGTTGTGTTGGGAAAGGAGATGGAGGGTGTGGAGATGGAGAGAGGGAGGGACACAACGGTAAAGGCGCGGCAACTGGTTGGGAGTGGAGAGGAAGGGAGACACCAGGGGGTGAGGGGGATCAAGGCGGCGGACAATATATAGTGTGCGGATATGTTCAAGGAAAAGGAGAAGGTGGGGGAAGGGGATGAGGTCATAGAGGATGCGCGTGGGGGACGGAAGGCGGATGCGGAAGGCGAGGCGGAGTGCATGGCGTTCGAGGATTCGGAGGGCTTTATAGAACCGGGGAGGGGCGGAAATCCAAGCGATGCTGGCATAACAAAGGATGGGGCGGATCATGGATTTGTAGGTGTGAAGGATGGTGGAAGGATGCAGACCCCACGTCCGGCCGGACAGGAGTTTCAGGAGGCGGAGGCGGTTGTGAGCTTTGTTTTGGATGGTAAGGAGATGGGGAGTCCAGGTGAGGTGGCGGTCGAGTGTGAGGCCAAGGTATTTGAGGGTAGGAGTGAGGTGGATAGGACGGCCGTAAATGGTGAGGTAGAAATCATGGAGGCGGAAGGAGCGGGTGGTGCGGCCTATGATGATCGCCTGGGTCTTGGAGGGATTAACACGGAGGAACCACTGGTTGCACCAAGCGGTGAATTGGTCAAGGTGGGTTTGGAGGGTACGTTGGGACCGTTGGAGGGTAGGATAAAAGGCTAGGAAGGCGGTGTCATCAGCGAACTGGAGAAGATGAACAGGAGGGGCAGGTTTGGGCATATCAGCAGTGTACAGGAGATAGAGGAGAGGGGAAAGGACAGAACCTTGGGGCACGCCGGCAGAGGGGTAGAAAGTACGGGAGTTGGAATTGTGGATAGTCACATAGGAGGGACGATGGGAGAGGAAGGAAGCAACGAGACGGACGAAGTTGATGGGGAGAGCATAAGTCTGGAGTTTGAAAAGGAGCCCGGGATGCCAGACACTGTCATAGGCGTTCTGGAGATCAAGGGAAACAAAGATAGCAGAGCGACGGGAGTTAAGTTGGAGGGAAAGAAGATGGGTAAGGTTAAGGAGCTGGTCGTCAGTAGAGAAGGAAGGGCGGAAGCCACATTGGGTAAGAGGAAGGAGGCGGTGGAGGTTAAGGTGGCGGTGGATACGGCGAGAGAGGATGGCCTCAAAGACCTTACTGAACACGGAGGTGAGGCAGATGGGACGATAGGAAGAGGTAGCAGAGGGGGGTTTGTTAGGCTTAGGGAACAGCAGGACACGGGAAGTCTTCCACAGGTCAGGGTAAAATCCAGTGGAGAGGAGGACATTGTACAGGGTAGCAAGGACAGACAGGAAGGATGGAGGGGATTCCTTGAGGTGACGGTAGGTGACACCATCATGACCAGGGGCGGTGTTGCGTTTGGAGCGGAGGACGAGTGTGATGTCTTGCATGGTGATGGGAGTGTTGATGTCGGACGGGGGTAGCCGATCCAAGTACTGGAAGCTAGGGGCTAGCGGGGGGACAGAGGTGTCAGTGCGGTCAAGTACAGTGGGGAAGAGGGAGTAATCAAAATGGGGATCGTCAGGAATGGAGAAGACCTCGGACAGGTGGGAAGCAAAATGGTTAGCCTTACTGAGGTTGTCGGGAAAGGGTCGATCTTCATGGAGGATGGGGTAATGCGGGGTGGGATGGCTACCAGTAAGGCGGTGGAAGGCTGACCAGTACTTGGAGGAGTTGACAGGGAGGGTGGAGTTGAGGCGTGTGCATGTCTGACGCCAGTCCCGGCGTTTCTTTGCTGTAAGGAGGTTCCGGATATGTCGCTGTAATTGCCGGTGGCGGGTGAGAGTATCCCGGTCACGAGTGTGGAGGAAGGAGCGGTAGAGCCTGCGGGGTTCACGCAGAAGAAGGACGGCCTGTGGAGGAAGCGTAGGGCGGTGAGGGTGGATGAGTTTGGTAGGGACATGAGCCTCCACAGCATCAGTGATGGTCTTCTGAAGGAAGGAAGAGGCATGGGTGATGTCATCAGGGTGGTGGAAAGTGAGGGGGTGGCTTTCGACCTGTAAGGCAATGGAGTCCCGGTAGGCATCCCAATTGGCACGGTGGTAGTCATGGACAGATTTTGGAGGGGCAGGTGGGCGGGTGGCTGCAGTGGCAGGACGGGTAGAGGAGATGGTGAGAAGGACAGGGAGATGGTCACTACCGACGGGATCGAGGACATCAATGGCAATGCGACCAAGGAGGTTGGGGGAAGCGAGGATAACATCAGGGGTGGAGTTACTTTCAGGACGGGTGTGCTGTGGGAGAGGAACAAGGTCACCATGGAGGGTGGCAAGGAACTGATGCCACCGCCGAAGAGTGGCAGGGTCACGGCTGTGGATGTTGAGATCAGCGGCGATCACATAGGTGGAGAAGGTACGGTCAACATGGGAAATGAAGTCAAAGGGGAGAGGAGCTGCAGGGCGAATATAGATAGTGGCACAGGTGACGGTGAGGGAGGGAAAAAAGAGGCTGAGGAGAAGGTGTTCAGTAGGGTCATTGAGGAGGGGTTGTGGCCGGACAGGGAGATGCCGGAGGTGGCCGATAGCGACCCCGCCTCGAGCTAGGGGAAGGGGATTGTCAGTGCGGTGAAGGAGATAAGGGGAGACGCGGACCACATGGTGGGGTTGGAGGAAGGTTTCATTAAGGATGAAGGAGTCAACCTGGTGCTGGGAGAGGGTATGCATGAAGAGGCATTTGTTGGCAGGGAGGGAGCGAATGTTGAGGTAGAGGAGACAATACTGTTGACGAGCCATGGCGTTGGGTGCGGGAAGGGTGTGGGAAGGGGAGAGAGGGGCTTAAACGAGGGTGTCTAGGCGGGTGAAGGTAAAGTGGGCCTGGTTGTGGGAGTATGTGGCGTAGGTGTTTAAGTGGAAAACAGAGCGGGCAGCGAGGGAAATCTGCTGGAGTGTGTGGGTGCGCTGGAAGGGGTGGATGTTCTGCAGGACGACGGTGAGGAACCGGATGATGTCTTCTGCTGTAGGGGGAGGGCGGAGAGAATTGTTAGGGTGGATAGGTGGGTCAATGGGGCGAACGGGGACAGTGAGTTCAGGGTTGGTGGGAGGGGGCTTGGCTTTGCATTTGGAGGAATAGGTGGGGTGAGTTTCATTGCAGGTGTTGCAGGATGGGGGGGAGGCGAGGTTGGGACACTGTTTGAGGAAGTGGGAGGCTTTACAATGGGGGTAGGTGGGTGGGTTCTTGCAGTTTTGGGTGAGGTGGTCATTGTACAGAAGACAACGCTGGCAGCGGTAGGATTGAGGAGGGGAACGGGACGGGTCAACAGGGTGGCGGCGGTTGAAAATCAGGGCTCCCTGCGTGAGGAGGTGGTCGATGGAGGAGGCGGACTCTGTAAAGATACGCATGAGGAAAGTAGGGCCAGAGGAGTTGTAAATACGGCGGGCAGAGTGGACTTCCAGGGAGGGGTGGGCATTCAGTTCCGCCAACACCTCAGCCTCCGTGATCACAGGGCTGAGTTTTGTGATGACGGCAGTGAGGGTCGGCGGACGACGAGGCGGTTGGGGTTGACGAGGAGAGGAGGATGTAAGGAATGGGGTGAGGGATGCGTGGGGCCCAAAGGTGATGCGGGGAAGGCGCCGGAGGAGATCAGTATGGAAGGACGGAGAGGGAGACTTGATGAGGACAGAGTCTCTGCGAGGGATAAGTTGGGTGATGGGTGCACTGGGGATGTACTTCCGGATTTCAAGGGTGAGGGTGCGGGCATCTAGGAATTTCGGATCAGGGTTGGCGAGGACAAAGGTATACAGGGAGGGGGCTGGAGAGGAGGGAGGTGGGGTGGTATCCATAGCGGGGTCAGTGGGAGGTGGGGCGGGCAGTGGCTTTTTGGAGGAAGGAGTAGAGGAGAGGTCGCCACTGGGCCGTTTGGAAGATTTTTTGGCAGGTGTGGCCTGGGAGGAGGGATGAGGGACTGGATGGATAGGGAGGTGGTGGGAGGCAGGGCCCTCCTGTGAGGCAGAAGCACCGGATGATAGGGTATGGCGCTCCGTGGTGGCGACTGTGGCGCGGCGGGCGGAGACTCTGGCAGGGGAAGCAGCGGTAGTCGCAGGGGGGAGAGGGGGAAAGTCGTCTCGGCGGGCGACAGGAGGGGGAGGGGGGTTGGGAGCAGGGACAGAGGCAGGAGCGGGAGAAGCAGCAGGGGCAGTAGCAGGGGTGGGAGCAGGAGTGACGTACAGGTGGGGATACATCGATGGAGAGGAGATAGATGGGGAGGAGACTGTGAGTAGGGGAGGTGCATGAGACGGGTGAATCCCAGAGGAAGCACTCCATGACGTTACAGTGGGGGCAGGTGAAGGAGAGGTGTAGATGATGGTGGTAGTTGGGGCGTCCATGATCGCAGGCGGCAGCAAACACCGAGAGACGGCGGCAGCGGCGAGCACCGAGAGACGGCGGCAGAAGAAGCGGCGGGCACCAAGAGACGGCGACAGCGGCGGCGGCGGCGGCGGCTGAAGAAGCGGCGACCAGGTGGTGGCGACAGAAGAGGAAGCGGCGAGCACCGACAGACGGCGACCAAGCGGCGGCGGCGGCGGCGGCGGCGGCGAGCACCGGGCGGCGGCGAACAGACGGCGGCGGCGGCGGCGGCGGCGGCGGCGGCGGCGGCGGGCAGCAGTGACGGCGTGCAGACGGGCAACAGCGCGACAAGCACGATTGGGGCTCTTCCACGTCGAAGATACACCCTGAGAGCAGCCCAGGCAGTGCGAGTCCTCGATGAGGAAGTGAGGGAATCCAACCCTCGAATGTCCACCCAGGCAGTGAAACTCTTCGACGAAGAAGTGAGGGAATCCAACCCTCGAATGGAGTGTGAAAGCTCGTATGTATATTTAATATGAAAGCAAGTACAAATGCTGGTTTGTAAATCTATTTTGATGTAATTGTTGCTGTTAAATCACATGAATGAACGGACAGAACAAAGAGACAAGAGCATCACGACTTCTGTATGCAAATGATTATGCCACAGTTAGCGCTGTTAGTGTTAACGTTTAACAAAGCTTTCTCGTACTGCTGACACAATTCAGACGGCGCTGCTACGCTGCCATCTGTTGGCCACACCGAGAAACTAATGTTTTGTCACGCCGGTCAAGTTAACCAAATGCAGTTCGTAATTTGTTTCCTATTTTTAAGATCTTTGTTGCTGTAAATGCAGTAAGACTCATATCACAACTACACCTATTTTGGTCGTTTATGGAGTGGCTATAAACGAACGTGGATCTGAAATATTTATAGTGCTTATATCTCCTACTCGCTTCACGTATATGATGGCTGATTCTATATATCTTTTTTGATACGTGTGTAAATTCCCCCCCTCCCCAGGGCCCCCTTCTCCTCTTTCCTCCTTCTCCCAGAGCGGATTTTCCTCCATCCCCCCCTCCCCTGAGACCCTGCACCCCATACTTGCCTCTCTCCTTCCCACATCCCTCCCTACCTGGCCCTCTTCCGAGCGCCCCCCATTTCCCCTCCCCCATCTCTTCCCCTCCCTCCCTTCTTCAGGTCTCCCTCATCTCCTTGAACCTGGCAGATCCTCTGTATTGATCAACATCAGTGTGCCACGTCAGTGTTGTGTTTCGTGCTTTTCTCGTGTGCGTCAAGAGGTGTGATTTTAATTGTGTGCTGCCTTGAGGTTCGCCGTCAGTGCTACGCTGTGTGCTATGCCAGCCGTCAACACCTTTATGCTCCAGTCATACTGTGCCTTGTGTTTCTTTTAATCGTCGCAGTGTGTGGCTTTTTGTGTGTGCTACTTTTAAACAGTTTTTTATCTCCATTTTACAGTCACCCCGTTTTTTGTATATTGCCTTCCATGATGTTCTCCCTTTTTATATCTATGTTCGCCTTCTTCTCTCCTTTGCTGTTTTTAAATGTCTTCTATTGTTTTGTTCTATGTCTTTCGGCTGAAGAGCAGCGCATATGCTGCTGCCAGCCCGCCCCGATAGGGGAATTGAAATACAATAAAGAAAAAAAAAAAAATGTGTAAATTAAACCTTCGCCCTTCCCATTAACTACGTTCGTCTGATCGGTTCCTTTCTCTCCCGCCGTCCTTCCCATGTCACCATCCATAACACCGATTCCTACACCTTTTTCCCCTCCGCCGGTGTGCCCCAAGGCTCCGTCCTCTCCCCCCTTCTGTACTTGTTGTACACGGCAGACATGCCGCCGCCGTCAGCCCCCCCGTCCACCTTCTCCAGTTTGCCGATGACACCGCCTTCCTTGCCCTTGCCCCCACCCTGCGACGCTCCCAACACCTTCTCCAATCCCATCTTGACCGGTTCACCGCTTGGTGCAACCAGTGGTTGCTCAAGGTCAATCCTTCCAAAACCCAGGCGATCATTGTAGGCAAAACCACTCCCTCCTTCCGCCTCCTTGATTTCTATCTCACCGTTTATGGCCGTCCCATCGCTCTCACCCCCACCCTTAAGTACCTTGGCGTCACCCTCGACCGTCGCCTCTCCTGGACTCCCCATCTCCAGACAATCCAAGCCAAGGCACGTTCCCGACTCCGTCTCCTCAAGCTCCTTTCCGGCCGAACGTGGGGTCTGGACCCCTCCACCATCCTCCACACCTATAAGTCCCTCATCCGCCCTATCCTCTGTTACGCCCATCCCGCCTGGATCTCCGCCCCCCCTTCCTTTTATAAATCCCTCCAAATCCTTGAACGCCATGCTCTCCGCCTTGCCTATCGCATCCATCTCCCTTCCCCCACGCGGATCCTGTATGACCTTATCCCCTTCCCCCACCTCCTCCTCTTCCTCGAAAGGATACGAATCCTATACACCTCCCGTAAACTCGATCCTCCTCACCCGCTCGTCTCCCCGATCCTCTCCCACCCCCGCCCGCTGCCGCGCCTGTACTCCCACGTCCCGCCTGGTCTCCATCTCTCCACCCTCCATACCCTCTCCCGAGGTGGCTTCCGCCAGCTCCCCCTCCCTGATGATGCCCTCCTCCCCTCCATCTACCCCACCTACCAACTTTGATCCTCCCGCCCTCCTCCTGTGCTTGCTCCTCGGGGCACCCTCCCTCCCTTCTCTCCCTATTCCCTCCCTCCTCCTTTTCTCGTCCCTCGTCCCCCGGGCCCCCCCCTTCCCTGTCCCTGTCCTCCTGTCCCCGTCTCCTAAGCCATGGCATCCTCTTTTCCTCCCCTCTCCCCCTCCTCATCCCTGTTGCCCTCTTGGCAGGTCCCCGGACTCGCACACGCTCAGTGGACATTCGCGCGCCGGAGATCACAGCCATCAGTGTATCGTGTGTGCCGTCATGTTTAGTGTTCAGTGTTTACCGTCACACTCCATCGTTCACCAGCGCCATCGTCTCCTTCAGTGTTTGTGCATCGTCTCAACAGTTTGCAGTGTGGCTTATCGTCGAGTGTGAACGGCTCCGTGTTTGTTTCTCAGTGTCTCCTGTTTTATTGCCCACCATTTTGTAACTTTTATGTTTTTCTCCTGTTTTTGCTGATTGTACCTTCTATGGCTGATGAGCAGCGTCGTATGCTGCTGACAGCCTGCCTGCTGTACAGGCTTTAAAATAACAATAAAGTAAAAAAAAAAAAAAAAAAAAAAAAGTGTGTAAATTCATTCATAATACAGATCATCATAATAGTAATACCAATTTTGGAAAAGTTTGGTTAATCAGTAGGTTAACCGAACTTATAGGAGGAATATGAAGTGTGGTGGGTGGTAAATGTGATTAAGCTGCTAGGGATTTGGGTGTGAAGCCCGAGCTACTTGTAACCTGCGTTTCGTATCTTGAAGTGGTTCTTCACAACCAGATGCTGAAAAATGGTTTACCGGTCATATAACTACGGCAGTAAAAAGTAAAATAACATCTACAGCTTGTGCTGTATCTGCTAAAATATTTGCTAGTTCAGTGGCAAACAGACAGTAAAACACAAATGGTTAGAACATCGGCACTGGGTCAGAAAATGGTGCACTGTTAATAGTTGCAGTAAGAACAGAGTAGTGAAGGAATACAATAGAATAGAATAATTTTATTTTTTTTAGGCCATTAAGGCAATAGACAAAGTCATACATGTAGCACAAAATAATTCATGTTGCATGGAGCAATAAGTTTGTTATTAAGAAATAATATTACAATTGATGAAATCCTACAAAGTCATACTTATGACACAATATAACTCCTGTTGCAAAAGAGCAATAGATTTGTTATTACAGTATAATATTACAACTGACAAGGTCATACATATAAAACAATATAATTCATGTTGCAAAAGAACAATAGGTTTGTTATGACAGTGTAGTATTACGATCCCCCCACCGATGAACCGTGGACCTTGCCGTTGGCTTGGCTTGCGTGCCTCAACAGAGGGGTATCTGTTGAGAGGCAAGACAAATATGTGGTTCCTGAAGAGGGGCAGCAGCCTTTTCAGTAGTTGCAGGGGCAACAGTCTGCATGATTCACTGATCTAGCCTTGTAACAATAACCAAAACAGCCATGCTGTGCTGGTACTGCGAGCGGCTGAAAGCAAGGGGAAATTACAGCTGTAATTTTTCCCGAGGGCATGCAGCTTTACTGTATGGTTAAATGATGAAGGCGTCCTCTTGGGTAAAATATTCCGGTGGTAAAATAGTACCCCATTCAGATTTCCGGGTGGGGACTACTCAAGAGGACGTCATTATCAGGAGAAAGAAAACTGGCGTTCTACGAATCGGAGCGTGGAATGTCAGATCCCTTAATCGGGCAGGTAGGTTAGAAAATTTTAAAAGTGAAATGGATAGGTAAATGTTAGATATAGTGGGAATTGGTGAAGTTCAGTGGCAGGAGGAACAAGACTTTTGGTCAGGTGAATACAGGGTTATAAATACAAAATCAAATAGAGGTAATGCAGGAGTAGGTTTAATAATGAATAAAAAAATAGGAGTGCAGGTAACCTACTACAAACAGCATAGTGAACGCATTATTGTGGCCAAGATAGACACGAAGCCCAAGCCTACTACAGTAGTACAAATTTATATGCCAACTAGCTCTGCAGATGATGAAGAAATTGATGAAATGTATGATGAGATAAAAGAGATTATTCAGATAGTGAAGGGAGACGAAAATTTAATAGTCTTGGGAGACTGGAATTCGAGTGTAGGAAAAGGGAGAGAAGGAAACATAGTAGGTGAATATGGATTGTGGCTAAGAAATGAAAGAGGAAGACGTCTGGTAGAATTTTGCACAGAGCTTAACTTAATCATAACTAACACTTGCTTCAAGAATCATTAAAGAAGGTTGTATACATGGAAGAATCCTGGAGATACTAAAAGGTATCAGATAGATTATGTAATGGTAAGACAGAGATTTAGGAACCAGGTTTTAAATTGTAAGACATTTCCAGGGGCAGATGTGGACTCTGACCACAATCTATTGGTTATGAACTGCAGATTAAAATTGAAGAAACTGCAAAAAGGTGGGAATTTAAGGAGATGGGACCTGGATAAACTGAAAGAACCAGAGGTTGTACAGAGTTTCAGGGAGAGCATAAGGGAACAATTGACAGCAGTGGGGGAAAGAAGTACAGTAGAAGAAGAATGGGTAGCTCTGAGAGATGGAGTAGTGAAGGCAGCAGAGGATCAAGTAGATAAAAAGACGAGGGCTAGTAGAAATCCTTGGGTAACAGAAGAAATATTGAATTTAATTGATGAAAGGAGAAAATTTAAAAATGCAGTACATGAAGCAGGCAAAAAGGAATACAAACGTTTCAAAAATGAGATCGACAGGAAGTGCAAAATGGCTAAGCAGGGATGGCTAGAGGACAAATGTAAGGATATAGAGGCTTATCTCACTAGGGGTAAGATAGATACTGACTACAGGAAAATTAAAGACACCTTTGGAGAAAAGAGAACCACTTGTATGAATATCAAGAGCTCAGATGGATACCCAGTTCTAACCAAAGAGGGAAAAGCAGAAAGATGGAAGGAGTACATAGAGGGTCTATACAAGGGCGATGCACATGAGGACAATATTATAGAACTGGAAGAGAATGTAGATGAAGATGAAATGGGAGATACAATACTGTGTGAAGAGTTTGACAGAGCACTGAAAGACCTGAGCCAAAACAAGGCCCCGGGAGTAGACGACATTCCATTAGAACTACTGACGGCCTTAGGAGACCCAGCCCTGACAAAAGTCTACCATCTGGTGAGGCAGATGTATAAGACAGGCGAAGTACCCTCAGACTTCAAGAAGAATATAATAATTCCAATCCCAAAGAAAGCAGGTGTTGACAGATGTGAAAGTTACCGAACTATCAGTTTAACAAGTCGCGGCTGCAAAATACTAACAGGAATTCTTTACAAACGAATGGAAAAACTGGTAGAAGCTGACCTCGGAGAAGATCAATTTGGATTCCGTAGAAATATTGGAACACGTGAGGCAATACTGACCCTACGACTTTTCTTAGAAGAAAGATTAAGGAAGGGCAAACATACATTTCTAGCATTTGTAGACTTAGAGAAAGCTTTTGACAATGTTAACTGGAATACTCTCTTCCAAATTCTAAAGGTGGCAGGGGTAAAATACAGGGAACGAAAGGCTATTTACAATTTGTACAGAAACCAGATGGCAGTTATAAGAGTCGAGGGACATGAACGGGAAGCAGTGGTTGGGAAGGGAGTGAGACAGGGTTGTAGCCGCTCCCCAGTGTTATTCAATCTGTATATTGCGCAAGCAGTAAAGGAAACAAAAGAAAAATTCGGAGTAGGTATTAAAATTCATGGAGAAGAATGAGGTTCGCCAGTGACATTGTAATTCTGTCAGAGACAGCAAAGGACTTGGAAGAGCATTTGAACGGAATGGACATAGTCTTGAAAGGAGGATATAAGATGAACATCAACAAAAGTAAAACGAAGGTAACGGAATGTAGTCAAATTAAGTCAGGTGATGCTGAGGGAATTAGATTAGGAAATGAGACACTTAAAGTAGTAAAGGAGTTTTGCTATTTGGGGAGCAAAATAACTGATGATGGTCGAAGTAGAGAAGATATAAAATGTAGACTGGCAATGGCAAGGAAAGCGTTTCTGAAGAAGAGAAATTTGTTAACATCCAGTATTGATTTAAGTGTCAGGAAGTCGTTTCTGAAAGTATTTGTATGGAAGTGAAACATGGACGATAAATAGTTTGGACAGGAAGAGAATAGAAACTTTGGAAATGTGGTGCTACAGAAGAATGCTGAAGATTAGATGGGTAGATCACATAACTAATGAGGAGGTATTGAATAGAATTGGGGAGAAGAGGAGTTTGTGGCACAACTTGACGAGAAGAAGGGACCGGTTGGTAGGACATGTTCTGAGGCATCAACGGATCACAAATATAGCACTGGAGGGCAGTGTGGAGGGTAAACATCGTAGAGGGAGACCAAGAGATGAATACACTAAGAAGATTCAGAAGGATGTAGGTTGCAGTAGGTACTGGGAGATGAAGAAACTTGCACACGATAGGGTATCATGAAGAGCGGCATCAAACCAGTCACAGGACTGAAGACCACAACAACAACAATATTACGATTGGTGAAATCCTACAGAGTCATCTTTATATTACTGTATAATTTCTGTTGCAAAAGAGTTATCGGTTTGTTATTACAGGATAATATTACAATTGATGAAATCCTGTATTTCGTAGAATGGGTGGGCAACAAACCAGTCATATAGTGCTTTTTTGAATGGTTGCTCTGGTAAATCTTGTGGTTTTTTTTTCTTTCTTTATTGTGATTCAATTCCTCATATGGGCAGGAGAGGGCTGTCAGCGGCACAGCCCGCCACCCTTCAGCTGAGTGACATGACAACTAAAACAAGAATAAAATGATACATACATAAGGCGAAATAAAAGGGGAGAGTAAGGGGAGAAAATGGAGGTAAAAATACACTGACATGTAGACGCTCATTGGGGACAGTAAAAAAGTCACCAGAAAGTTAAAAAACACAGAGAAGACACTGAATGCACATGCAGAGGTTAAAAGTCGGCCACAGTATTAAAAAGACTCCAGAACAACACACTTAAAACCCACTTGGAGCACACACAACGAAGAATAAAACTGCCAGGTGGGACCTGCCGAGGGAAAGGTCATAGAAAATGGAAAAGGAGGGTAGAGCAAGGGTTGCTGGGGAAGCGGCAGGATGAAGAGAGTAGGGGCGCCAGAGGGTACACCAATAGGCAGGAGACGCATGGGGTGGGAGATGAAGAGGGAAGACAAGGCAGGAGGTAGTGTAGAGACACTGAAAGAGGGTACAAGAGAGCGAGGGGGAATAGAAGGGGGAAGCCACTCAGGCGAAGGGAGGCGGAGGATAGGGAGACCTGAGGGGGAGGCAGGAAGATGGGGTTAGAGTTGGTAGGAAGGGTAGATATCAGGGCAAAGTTCATCAGCCGGGAGGGGTAGAAGGTGGAAGTTGCGTTCGGAAAGGAGATGGAGAGAGGGTGGGACACAACGGTAAAGGTGTGGCAACTGGTTGGGAGTGGAGAGGAAGGGAGACACCAGGGGGTGAGGGGGATCAAGGTGGTGGTCAATGTATAGTGTGTGGATGTGTTCAAGGAGAAGGTGGGGGAGGGGGTTGTAGAGGATGCACGTGGGGAACAGAAGGCGGATGCAGAAGGCGAGGCGGAGCACATGGCGTTCGAGGATTTGGAGGGCTTTATAGAATTGGGAAGGGGCAGAAATCCAAGCTATGCTGGCATAACAGAGGATGGGGCTGATCAAGGATTTGTAGGTGTGAAGCATTGAGGAAGGATGTAGATGGAGATGGGGAGGTGGTGGTCAAGTGTGGGGTCAAGGTATTTGAGGGTAGGAGTGAGGTGGATACAACAGCCATAAATGGTGAGGTAGAAATCATGGAGGCGGAAGGAGCGGGTGGTGCGGCCTATGATGATTGCCTGGGTCTTGGAGGAATTGATACAGAGGAACCACTGGTTGCACCAAGCAGTGAATTGGTCAAGGTGGGTTTGGAGGGTACATTGGGACCGTTGAGGGGTAGGATAAAAGGCTAGGAAGGCGGTGTCATCAGCAAACTGGAGAAGATGAATTGGTGGGGGAGGTTTGGGCATATCAGCAGTGTACAGGAGATTGTGGAGAGGGGAAAGGACAGAACCTTTGGGCACGTCAGCAGAGGGATAGAAAGTACGGGATTTGGAATTGTGGATAGTCACATAGGAGGGACGATGGGAGAGGAAGAAAGCAATGAGATGGACAAAGTTGATGGGGAGAGCATAGTTGGCAGTTCCTGCCAGCGGTCACCTCCACCCAGCACCAGCAGTGTGGGACTTTGGCCCCAGTGGTCGTCCCACCAATCTTCGTCCGTCTTCGTCCATCATCGTCCATCCCCTGTATTCCTCTGTACTTTTCGTCCTGTCCTGTCTTTGTTCCTTGTTGTGGTGTCACTGCCAGACACCACACTTGCTAGGTGGTAGCCTTTAAATCGGCCGCGGTCCACTAGTATACATCGGACCCACATGTCGCCACTGTCAGTGATTGCAGACCGAGCGCCGCCACACGGCAGGTCTAGAGAGACGTCCTAGCACTCGCCCCAGTTGTACAGCCAACTTTGCTAGAGATGGAACTGACAAATTACGCTCTCATTTGCCGAGACGATAGTTAGCATAGCCTTCAGCTACGTCATTTGCTACGACCTAGCAAGGCGCCATTACCAGTTTATATTGAGATTGTTATTAATGTATCAACAAGAGAGATGTTCACCAATTGTGGAATAAAGTTAACTATTCTACCAGTTACCTCCTTTTTTTACTAGACTCAACTCCTATAACTGTTCCAGACCTCACGCCAGCCTGCGTGAGCTTAAACACGTGCCTTTCGGCTTTCTCCAAACTCCGTGAATTGGCTCATGCCAATTCACAACATTGGCGCCGAGGATTTTGTGTTCGTATTGATGGACTGATTTCATTGTGTCATGGCTTCGCCACAATCTCCAGATGTACTGTCCGAGTTTTATCGCTTGCAGAATCAGCAGACGCAGGCCTTATTGGATGCCCTTGGACAGCTCGTCCAGGGTCAACGTGCAATGCAAAACGATGCGGCTGCCGCCGCTCCGCCGCTACCGCAGCCACGAGACGCTGTTGCACCACCTTTTCGTCCTTTTGATGTGGCACTGGAAAGCTGGACGGAGTGGTCACGCCAATTTGGATTCCATCTCGCCGCCTACAGAATTCAAGGTAACGAGCGGCAGCCTTATCTCCTTTCCTCAGTACGGGTGCAGACATACCATGTGATAGTGACATTATTTCCCCGATGCGACGTAGCAACTCTGTCCTACGACGAAATTTTGTCTGCATTAGATGCATATTTCAAATCATCAGTCAATGTCGTTGCAAAAAGTTATACCTTCTTTCGTACATAGCGTACTGCCGGTTGGACTAATCGGGAGTGGGTTGCAACTTTGCAAGGCCTTACTATGGATTGTGCTTTTGAGTGTGAATGTGGACTCCCTTATTCAGATACAATGGTACGTGATGCAGTTGCACAGAACGTTTCTGATGTTCGTATAAGGGAACAGATTTTGAAACTAGTCAATCCCTCCCTTCAACAAGTGATAGACATATTGGATCGGCAAGACACACTTGACTTTGCTCAGGAATCATTTGAAACTTCGCCAGCTGTGTGTCACATTAACCGGCCCGCCGGGCGAGCTGCACGGAACTGTAAACAGCCCTCGCGCCCGTCCGCACAGCTGCCGCCAAGCTCTCCGCTACGTGTGCCACGCAAGCAAGCAAATGCAGTGCTGAAATCATGCCCGCGGTGTGCAACTAGACATTCGGGTGAGAATTGCCCATCACGCCAAGCTATTTGCTTTTTCTGTAATAAAAAAGGTCATGTTCAAAGTGTTTGCCAGAAAAAGCTCCGATCGGACACTCACAACCATTCCAGGCCCTTTGCTTCGCGCCAGAATCGGAATCGAACCAAGAATACTCAGGCTCGTGAACCTTCGCCCATGGAAATTTATGTAGTTAATTCCACTCTGCCCAGTGCCACTCTCTCTAACAGTGACTGTGTTCGTCCCACAAATAGTGTGCGTCGACATCGCCGGAAATCGCGTCAAGTTGCAAGTGCTTCTGTACCAGTGTCTGTTCACGTTGCACGAGACAGTCGCTCTTGTCGTCAGCAGGACAATAAACTTTTTGTAGACTTGCATATTCATGGCAACGTGATACCATTCCAGCTCGATACCGGAGCTGCAGTTTCTCTACTCAATCACGACATGTACCAACAGCTGGGCAAACCTCCATTCCGTGGCGCAAATGTTAAGCTAACTAGTTATTCAGGACAAGCAATCCATGTGTTAGGACAGTGCAGCCTTCTTGCAACATATAAGGGACAAACAAAACTTGTGTCTTCTTACGTCCTTCGTTCTTCTTCTGCTGTGAACTTGTTTGGTTTAGATTTATTTCAGTTGTTTAACTTGTCTACAGTAAATCGGGTCCTCTCAGTGAACCAGACTGTGCCTTCAGACGGTGTTCCTCGTCTCTATGAAGAGTTTGCAGACATTTTTGCGCCGGGCCTTGGTTGCGCCCAGAACTATAAAGCACATTTGGAACTGAAAGTCAACGCGCAACCGAAATTTTTCAGAGCGCGCAATGTTCCCCACGCATTGCGTGATGAGGTCGCAAAAACATTACCCGATTTGGAATCACAAGGTGTAATTGAACGTGTGCAGGCTTCTCTCCGGGCATCGCCCTTAGTAATTTTGCAAAAACCTTCCGGAAAATTGAGACTTTGTGTGGACTTCAGGGCAACAGTGAATCCACAACTAGTGACTGCAACTTTTCCTTTACCCTGCCCGGAAGATCTTTTTGACAAACTTTGCCCAGGTAAATATTTTTCGAAGTTGGACCTAGCAGATGCGTACTTGCAAATACCGGTGGACGAGGAATCCCAGCGCGTCTTGGTGGTTAACACGCATCTTGGTTTGTACCGATTCAAAAGACTGCCATTCGGGTGTGCATCCAGCCTGCATTGTTTCAGCAATATCTACAAACTGTTTGTGCGTCGGTCCCCACTGCAGCAAACTATCTGGAAGATATTGTGATCTCCGGAAAGACGGAAGAAGAACATTTAGCCAACCTCAGAACATTATTTCAGGTCTTGCGACAAAATGGTCTTCACTTGCGGAAAAACAAATGTGTGTTTTTTGCTCGTGATTTGCTATATCTGGGACATGTCCTTAATGCCCAAGGCATACATCCCAGTCCAGAGCACCTCCGTGCCATACAAGACTTGCCTTCGCCGCAGAATTTGAAGCAGCTACAGAGTGTGCTGGGAAAAATCAATTACTATAACAGATGTGTGCGCCACGCCTCTTCCATTTCAGCTCCGCTTCATCGCTTATGCCGTAAAGGTGTTCCGTTCGTCTGGACGACGGAATGCGAACGCGCCTTTCGCCAGTTGAAATCGGCGTTGCTTTCCACTACTTGCCTTACGCCATTCGATCCCCAGAAACCCCTTTTGTTGATGGTCGATGCGTCGGATTTCGGGATCGGTGCTGTGCTTGCGCACAAAGATGGATCGCATGATCGCCCTATTGCCTTTGCGTCCAAATTGCTCTCGTCTGCGCAAAGAAATTATTCACAGATAGAGAAAGAAGCTTTGGCTCTCGTATTTGGTGTTACAAAGTTTCATGGTCGTCACTTTACCATCATCACAGACCACAAACCTTTGACATCGCTTCTTCATCCGAACAAGCCTGTACCTCCACGTACAGCGCAGAAATTCATTCGCTGGTCTCTTTTCCTCTCGCAGTACCACTACGATATCTTGTATCGGTCCACTGCTAAGCACGGTAACGCCGATGCGTTGTCCCGTTTGCCCGTTGCTGAGGCTAGCGCATTCGATTCTTCCGAACTTGCTTGCATGTTCATTGATTCGGAAACCGATGACGTGGTCGAATCGTTTCCGATTGATTTTCGTCGTGTAGCTACAGCCACAGCTGCAGACCCTGTCCTTGCTACCGTTCTGCGTTTTGTTGCTACGCAATGGCCCTTGTCAAAGTCACGGATCGAGGATCCGTTGGTTCGCCGATTCTTTGCTCACAAGGAGAGACTTTTTGTACGATGTGGTGTTTTGCTGTTACGTTCTGATAATGATCAGTCCAGGGTCGTGGTCCCACGTTCGTTATAGTCCTCTGTCTTAAAGCTTCTCCACCAAGGACATTGGGGTATAGTGAGAACGAAACAACTTGCTCATCAGCACTGTAATTGGTTCGGCATCGATGCCGCGATTACGAATATGTGCTCTTCTTACATGGCGTGTGCCGAACAACAATCCGCACCACCGCGGAAATTCTTTGCATGGCCAAAAGCCACTTCCCCTTGGCAACGCTTACACATCGATTTTGCTGGTCCCTTCTGGAATGCTCGATGGTTGTTTCTGGTCGATTCATTCAGTAATTTTCCTTTTGTTGTCCGGATGTCTTCCACGACGTCTTCTGCCACCATCCAAGCGTTGTCCGCTATCTTTTGCATTGAAGGTCTTCTGCAGACTATTGTTTCCGACAATGGCCCACAATTCATGTCCGCAGAATTACAGTCATTCTGCATGGCCAATGGTATTCAACATCTGACGTCCGCGCCGTTTTCGCCACAGTCAAACGGTGCCACTGAACGATTGGTCAGGACTTTCAAGTCACAAATGTTGACGATGTTGTGATTTCATTCTCCATATGGACAGGAGAGGGCTGTCAGCAGAACAATCCGCCGCTCTTCAGCCAAGTGACTCGACAACTATAACAAGAATAGAATGATACATACATAAGGCGAAAAAAATGGGAACATAAAACAGAGTAAGGGGAGAAAATTGAGGTAAAAATACACTGACATGTAGACGCTCATGGGGGACAGTTAAAAAAGTCACCAGAAAGTTAAAAAACACAGAGAAGACACAGAATGCGCATGCACAGGTTAAAAGTCAGCCACAGTATTAAAAAGACTCCAGAACAACCCACTTAAAACCCACTTGGAGCACACGCAATGAAGAACAAAACTGCCAGGTGGGACCTTCCGAGGGAAAGGTCAGAGACAATGGAAAAGGAGGGGAGAGCAAGGGGCAGCTGGGGAAGCGGCAGGATGAAGAGAATAGGGGCGCCAGCGAGTACACTAAGAGGCAGCAAACACATGGGGTGGGAGATGAAGAGGGAAGACAAGGCAGGAGGAAGTGCAGAAACACTGAAAGGGGGCACAAGAGAGGGAGGGGGAAAAGGAGGGGGAAGACGCTCAGGAGAAGGGAGGGGGAGGAGAGGGAGCCCTGAGGAGGAGGCAGGAAGATGGGGTTAGAGTTGGTAGGAAGGGTAGATATCAGGGCAAAGCTCATCATCCGGGAGGGGTAGAAGGTGGAAGTTGCGTTGGCAAAGGAGATGGAGGCATTGGAGATGGAGAGGGGGTGGGACACAACGGTAAAGGTGTGGCAACTGGTTCTACATCTACATCCATACTCCGCAAGAGGGTACCTTGAGTACCTCTATCGGTTCTCCCTTCTATTCCAGTCTCGTATTTTTTGTGGAAAGAAGGATTGTTGGTATATTTCTGTGTGGGCTCTAATCTCTCTGATTTTATCCTCATGGTCTCTTCGCGAGATATACGTTGGAGGGAGCAATATACTGTCTGACTCTTCGGTGAAAGTATGTTCTCTAAACTGAAACAAAAGTCCGTACCGAGCTACTGAGCATCTCTCCTGCAGAGTCTTCCAATGGAGTTTATCTATCATCTCCATAATGCTTTCACGCTGCTCTCCGTTGGATCTTCTCTATCCCTTCTATTAACCCTATCTGGTACGGATCCCACACTGCTGAGCGGTATTCAAGCAGTGGGCGAACAAGTGTACTGTAACCTACTTCCTTAGTTTACGGATTGCATTCCCTTAGGATTCTTCCAATGAGTCTCAGTCTGGCATCTGCCTTACCAACGATCAACTTTATATGATCATTCAATTTTAAGTCACTCCTAATGCGTACTCCCAGATAATTTATGGAATTAACTGCTTCCAGTTGCTGACCTGCTATTTTGTAGCTAAATGATAAGGGATCTGTCTTTCTATGTATTTGCAGCACATTACACTTGTCTACATTGAGATTCAATTGCCATTCCCTGCACCATGCGCCAATTCGCTGCAATCCTCCTGCATTTCAGTACAATTTTCCATTGTTACAACCTCTCGATATACCACAGCATCATCCGCAAAAAGCCTCAGTGAACTTCTGATGTCATCCACAAAGTCATTTATGTATGTTATGAATAGCAACGGTCCTACAACACTCCCCTGCGGCACACCTGAAATCACTCTTACTTCGGAAGACTTCTCTCCATTGAGAATGACATGCTGCGTTCTATTATCTAGGAACTCTTCAATCCAATCTCACAATTGGTCTGATAATCCATATGCTCTTACTTTGTTCATTAAACGACTGTGAGGAACTGTATCGAATGCCTTGCGGAAGTCCAGAAACACGGCATCTACCTGTGAACCCGTATCTATGGCCATCTGAGTTTCGTGAATGAATAGCGCGAGCTGGGTTTCACACGACCGTCTTTTTCGAAACCCATGCTGATTCCTACAGAGTAGATTTCTAGTCTCCAGAAAAGTCATTATACTCGAACATAATATGTGTTCCAAAATCCTACAACTGATCGACGTTAAGAGATATAGGTCTATAGTTCTGCACATCTGTTCGTCGTTCCTTCTTAAAAATGGGGATGACCTGCGCCCTTTTCCAATGCTTTGGAACGCTACGCTCTTCTAGAGACCTACGGTACACCGCTGCAAGAAGAGAGGAAAGTTGGGGGTGGAGAGGAAGGGAGACACCAGGGGATGAGGGGGATCAAGGTGGCGGACAATATATAGTGTGCGGATGTGTTCCAGGAAAAGCAGAAGGTGGGGGAAGGGGAAGAGGTCATAGTGGATGCGCGTGGGGTATGGAAGTGGGATGCAGAAGGCGAGGCGGAGTGCATGGCGTTCAAGGATTTGGAGGGCTTTATAGAAACGGATAGGGGTGGAAATCCAAGCTACACTGGCATAACAGAGGATGGGGCGGATCAAGGATTTGTAGGTGTGAAGGATTGTGGAAGGATGCAAACCCCACGTCCGGCCGGACAGGAGTTTCAGGAGGCAGAGGCAGTTTTGAGCTTTGTGTTGGATAGTAAGGAGATGGGGAGTCCAGGTGAGGTGGCGGTCGAGTGTGAGGCCAAGGTATTTGAGGGTAGGGGTGAGGTGGATAGGATGGCCGTAAATGGTGAGGTAGAAATCATGGAGGCGGAAGGAGTGGGTGGTGCGGCCTATGATAATCGCCTGGGCCTTGGAGGGATTTATACGGAGGAACCAATGGCTGCACCAAGTGGTGAATTGGTCAAGGTGGGTTTGGAGGGTACGTTGGAACCGTTGAAGTGTAGGATAAAGGACTAGGAAGGCAGTGTCATCAGAAAACTGGATAAGATGAACCGGTGGGGGAGGTTTGGGCATATCAGCAGTGTATAGGAGATAGAGGAGAGGGGAAAGGACGGAACCTTGGGGCACACAGGCAGAGGGATAGAAAGTACGGGAGTTGGAATTGTGGATAGTCACATAGGAGGGACGATGGGAGAGGAAGGAAGCAACGAGACGGACCAAGTTGATGGGGAGAGCATAGGTCTGGAGTTTGAAGAGGAGCCTGGAATGCCAGACACGGTCATAGGCATTCTGGAGATCAAGGGAAACAAAGATAGCGGAGCAACAGGAGTTAAGTTGGGGGGAAAGAAGATTGGTATGGTGAAGGAGCTGGTCGGCGGCGGAGAAGGGAGGGCAGAAGCCACATGGGGTAAGGGGAAGGATGTGGTGCTGGTTAAGGTGGCGGTGAAATCGGTGAGAGAGGATGGACTCGAAGACCTTACCGAACACAGAGGTGAGGCAGATTGGACGATAGGAAAAGGTATCAGAGGGGGTTTGTTAGGTTTAGGGAACAGCAGTACATGGGAGGTCTTCCACAGATCGGGGTAAAATCCAGTGGAGAGGCGGACGGACAGGAAGGATGGGGGGGGGGGGATTCCTTGAGGTGGTGGTAGGTGACTCCATCATGACCACGGGCAGTGTTGTGTTTGGAGCAGAGGATGAGTGTGATGTCTTGTGTGGTGATCGGAGTGTTGATGTCTGAGGGGGGTAACTGATCCAAGTACAGGAAGCTAGCAGCAAGCAGGGGACAGAGGTGTCAGTGCAGTCAAGGATGGTGGGGAAGAGGGAGTAATCAAAATGGGGATCATCAGGAATGGAGAAGACCTCTGATAGGTGGGAAGCAAAATGGTTAGCCTTACTGAGGTTATCAGGAAAGGGTCGATCGTCGTGGTGGATGGGGTAATGCGAGGTGGGATGGCTACCAGTAAGGCAGTAAGGCTGACTACTACTTGGAGGAGTTGACAGGGAGGGTAGAGTTGAGGCATGTGCATGTCTGGCGCCAGTCCCAGCGTTTCTTCGCTGTAAGGAGGTTCCGGATGTGTCGCTGTTATTGCCGGTGGTGGGTGAGAGTATCCCGGTCACAAGTGCGGAGGAAGGAGCGGTAGAGCCTGCGGGATTCACGCAGAAGAAGGAAGGCCTGTGGAGGAAGCGTAGGGCAGTGAGGGTGGATGAGTTTGGTAGGCAGGAGTGGGACGGGTAGAGGAGTAGGTGAGAAGTACAGCGAGATTGTCACTCCCAATGGGATCGAGGACGTCAATGGCGATGCAACCAAGGAGGTTGGGGGAAGTGAGGATAACATGGGGGGTGGAGTTATTTTCAGGATGGGTGTGCTGTGGGAGAGGAACAAGGTCACCATGGAGGGTGGCAAGGAACTGATGCCACCACCGAAGGGTGGCAGCGTCACGGCTGTGGATGTTGAGGTCAGCAGCGATCACATAGGTGGAGAAGGTACGGTCAACATGGGAAATGAAATCGAAGGGGAGAGGAACTGCGGGGTGGATATAGATAGTGGCACAGGTGATGGTGAGCGAGGGAAAAAATAGGCTGAGGAGAAGGTGTTTGGTCGGGTCATTGAGGAGGGGTTGTGGCCAGACAGGGAGATGCTTGAGGTGGCCTGTAGCGACCCCACCTCGGGCTAGGGGAAGGCGATGGTCAGTGCAGTGAAGGAGATAGGGGGAGGTGTGGACAACATGGTGGGGTTGGGGGAAGATTTCATTAAGGATGAGGAGTCAACCTGGTGCTGAGAGAGGGTATGCATGAAGAGGTATTTGTTTGCAAGGATGGAGCGAATATTGAGGTAGAGGAGACGACCCTGTTGACGTGCCAGGAGGTTGGAGGTGGGAAGGATGCGAGAAGGAGAGAGAGGGGCTTAAACGAGGGTGTCAAGGCGGGTGAAGGTAAAGTGGGCCTGGTTGTGGGAGTAGGTGGCGTAGGGGTTTAAGTGGAAAACAGAGCAGGTGGCAAGGGAAATCTGCTGGAGTGTATCTTGCATACCTAGTGGTAGTTTATTAAATAATTTGTGCCCCATTAGTTCATAACTGTTCAGTGACTTTGAGAGTCAATGAAATGGAGTATAAATACATCTATTCATCCTAGTGTTGTAGCAATTTATATTTTCTCTGCGTTTAGCTTCAGGTAGCTTCCTATTCATATAGATTAAGACATAGTATACAGGATGCTCCATTGATCGTGACCAGGCCAAATATCTCACAAAATAATTGTCAAACGAAAACACTACTCAGAACTAAACTTGTCTAGCTTGAAGGGCGAAACCAGGTGGCGCTACGGTTGGCCCACTAGATGGCGATGCCATAGGTCAAATGGATATCAACTGCGTTTTTTCTTTTTTTTAATAGGAACCCATATTTTTTTTAAATATTCGTGTAGTACGTAAAGAAATATGAATGTTTTAGTTGGACCACTTTTTTCGCTTTGTGATATATGGCGCTGTAATAGTCACAAACATATGGTTCATAATTTTAGACGAACAGTTGGTAACGGGTAGGTTTTTTTTAAATTAAAATACAGAATGTAGGTACGTTTGAACATCTCCCGCGGTACCACGAAAGAGTACCGCCCTTCTACGAGTGCATAGGCATTTATCGAAGTGTTAGGTGTTCCAGGACCAGCCAGCTGGCCAGCCAGCCTGCCAGACAGCACGAGCAGTAGCAGCTGTCCCTGGGCAGCAGCAGCTGCAGCCCAGCTGTCCCTACAGCCCAGCCGTCCCTGCTGCAGCCCAGCCGCCCGGCAGTCCCTGTGGTCACACTCCTGCCGGCAGCAGTGGAGTGGGGCTTTGCGCCCAGTCAGCGTCTTCGTCCTCATCCGTCCGTCTTTGTCCATCTGTCTTCGTCTGTCTGTCTACGTTGGTCCGTCCGTCTTTGTGAGTTCCTTTTCTTCTTTCGTTTTATTCAGTCCTGTCCTTTCCTTATTCCCTTTACATCATGACTATGCCCACCACCACTGCTATCATCTTTACTTCGCCGTCCACCACTGCCACCACTATTACGTGGTGTGTCCAATTGCGCCCCCCCCCCTCCCGTTGCATCCCCCCACTTATCACCCTCCCCTCTCCTGCGCTCTTTGTCGCCCTGTCCCCGGCTCCTTTTCCCCTCGCCTCCTCCGTTGATCCCTTCCCTCCCCTCCCTCACACTGTTGCCACCAGTCCCGTGACCCCAGCCAGGGTGGTGTCCTGCCATCGCCATCACCATCACCATCACCATCGCCTTCTCCGACATCGTTGCCCACACCAGCTCCAGCGCCCACACCGGGACCTGCCATCTCCTGCCATCTTCTGATTGCTCCTGCCCCCCACGCACATTCTCACCCTTCCGTCATGGTTAAGTTTCCCAGTGGCACCCTCGCCTCCTTCGCTCCCAAAAAATCCCAGCTTCTTCCTCCTCTCGACCACCGTGATCATTCAGCTTAGTACGATGATCACTGAGGAGGAGGTGTTGGTGGAGCTTAAGGCGCACCTGTAGTCAGAAATACATGCAGTATGCCGGATTTTTCATCCCAGCCAGTGCCACCCGACTTATGCGGCTTTTCTCCGAACACGCCCCTTCCATAAAACTTCTGCTGAAGGTGGGTGCCCTCCTATACTCCCAGAAGTGCAATGCCCAACCCCCCCCCACCACTCCAGAACTCACCGTCCCCGTCCGCCCTCATCCCTCCTGGCAATTCCTTTCGTCTCCTCCCTACCCCCCCCCCCCCAACTGCTGAGGAGATCATCAGGTTCGTCACCATTGTCGTCTAGAACATCCACTCATTCCAGCGCCCCCACACCCTCCAGCAGATATCCCTCACCACCCAATCCGTCTTCTACCTTAACACTTATGCCACCTATTCACATAATCAAGCCCTCTTCACCTTCTTCCGTATCGACACCCTTGTCTAAATCCCTGTCATGGTGCTACAGCACTGTATCTTGTACAATAACATCTTTTCCCTTCCTGCCAATTAGAACCTCCTCCTGCACACCCTCACAACCCACTGCGTGGATGCCTTCCTCTTCAATGGAACCTTTTTTCAGCCCCAACATACCATACACACGTCGCCCTACTTCCTCCACCACTCCGATAACCCCTCCCGATAATGCGAGGTGTGGTAACCATCGGCCATCACCACCAGATCCCTGTACGGCTCCAACCCCTCCTTCCTGACCCCACAGAACACCTGACGCTTAGTCTCTTCTTCCCCAGCCTTACCATTACCTGTGCCACCATCTATGTCTGCCCTAATGACCCTATTCCTTTTGACTTCCTTTCCCTCATCAACCATACCTTCTCCTCCTACGTGATCGCCGCCGACCTGAATATTCATAGTTGTTCCACTGCCCGGTTACGGTGGTGGCATAAGTTCCTCTGTTATCACATGGCTTAGTCCGACAATCACAGGAGGAGGTGTTGGTGGAGTTTAAGATGCAGCTGTACTTAGAAATAAGGGCAGTACCCAGGATTTTTCAATCCAGTCGGCTCCCCGGCGCCACCCGCCTTATGAGGGTGTTCTTCAAACACGCCGTTTCCATCGACATTCTCCTGAAGGAGGGTGCCCTCCTGTTCCATCGACGGTACAAAGTTGACTCCTCCTGTTTGCCTCCTCAGTCACTCCACTGCCAGAGGTGCCTGCGTTATAACTCACACCCTACATCTGCCTCAAGGCACCTGTCTGCCCGCACTGTAAACAGGCGCACTTCCCCTGGCAGTGTCCCAACCTCTAGTCCACTCCTTCCTGCAACACCTGCAACCTCCCGCACCCTGCTTACTCACAGAAGTGCAAGGCCTGACTTCCCACACCACTCCTGATCTCACTGTCCCCGACTGCCCTCTGGACGCCCCAACCCCCCCTGGCAATTCCTTTGACCCCCCCTCCCCCCACTGCCGAGGTTATCTTCAGGTTCGTCACCATTGTCCCCCAGAACGTCCACCCATACCAGCACCCCCACACCCTCCAGCAGATATCCCTCACCACCTGATCTGTCTTCCACCTTAAAAATTATACCACCTATTCCCATAACCAAGCCCACTTCACCTTCTTCCATCTTGACATCCTTGTCTAAATCCCTGACATAGCACGACAGCACCGTATCTTGTTTAGCAACATCCATTCCCTTCCCGCCAATAAGAACCTCCTGCTGCACACCCTCACAACCCAACGCATGGATGCATTCCTCCTCAATGAAACCTTTCTTCAGCCCACACCCACCAAGGCAGCCTTGTTCCCATTCTCCAGTACACCTGCCCTGAATCCAGTACCACTCCAGATGTCATCCTCTCCTCCTCTAAACTCCTTGGCCATAGAATGATGGATGTCTTTAACCCTATTGGTAGTGACCATCTCCCTGTCCTCCTCACCGTTTTAGACAGTTGTCGCCCCAGTATCGATCCTCGCATCGACCCTCCCCCAAAATGCGTCCACGATTATTCCCGTGTTGACTGGAATGGCTACGAGGACACCCTCTCTACCAAGTTCGATAGCTACCCCCTCACCTACCACCACCCAGATGATGTTATCCATGCTGCCTCCTTTCTCCAGCAGACCTTGTCTGAGGCCATGGAGGCCCACGTCCCTTCCATTGCTATCCACCCGCACCGTCCCACTTTACCCCCACAGGCCATCCTCCTTCTCTGTGAATCCCGCCGTCTCTACCGTGCCTTAGTTCATATGCGTGACCTGGACACACTACGACGCCACCGACAACTACAACGACACATCAGAAACTTGCTCGTGGCTAAGAAACGCTGGGACTGGCGACAGACATGCACCTGTCTTAATGCTACACTTACTATCAACTCATCAAAGTACTGGTCAGCTTTCCGCCACCTTACCAGATCTAATCCCCCCCTCCTACTACTCTCTCCTTCATGATGACCAACCCTTCCCTGACAACCTTAGTAAGGCCAACCACTTTGCCTCCTACCTCTCCGATATCTTAACCCTCCCTGATAATCCCCAGTTCGATTACTCCCTCTTTCCGGATGTCCGCGATCGAACTGACACCTCTGTCCCTCCTGTCGCCCCTGGCTTCCAATACTTAGACAACATTACACACAATGAACTCTATGCCCCCATCACTACTCAGGACATCATCACTACACAGCGCATGAAACACAACACCGCTCCCGGTCATGATAGTGTTACCTGTCACCACCTCCGCAAAGCTCCTGCCTCCTTCCTCTCCATCCTGGCCAGGTTATAGGATGTGGGCTTGTCCACCGGCTACTACCCTGACCTGTGGAAAACCTCCCATATCCTGATGTTCCTTAAATTCAACAAACCGCCATCTGCTGTCTCATCCTACTGTCCCATCAGCCTTACCTCAGTCTTCAGCAAGTTCCTGGAATCCCTCCTTACCTGACGCATCTACGAGCATCTCCACCAGCACCGCCTCCTTCCCACTACCCAGTTTGGCTTTCGACCATCCTTCTCTGCCGATGACCTTCTCCTTCACGTTACTCAACTCCTCTCTGAACAGCTCAACTACCGTCGATCTTCCATCTTCCTCTACCTCTACCTTGAGTGTGCTCACGACAGAATATGGCATTCTGGTCACCTCTTCAAGCTCCAAACCTTCGCCCTTCCTATCAACTACATCCGTCTGATCGGGTCCTTTCTTTCCCATCATCCTTCCTACGTCATCATCCATAACACGGATTCCTACACATTCTACCCCTCCGCCGGTGTGCCCCAAGGTTCTGTCCTCTCCCCTCTTCTCTACCTTCTGTATACGGCAGACATGCCACTGCCTTCACCCCCTGTCCATTTTCTCAAGTATGCCGATGACACCACCTTCCTTGCACTCGCCCCCAACCTGCAATGCTCCCAAAACCTTCTCAAATCCCATCTTGACCAGTTCACCACTTGGTGCAACCAGTGGTTCCTCAAGATCAACCCTTCTAAGATCCAGGCGATCGTTGTAGGCAAAACCACCCCTTCCTTCTGTCTCCTCGATTTTTATATCACCATTTATGGCCATCCTATCTCCCGCACCCCCACCCTCAAGTACCTTGGCGTCACCCTTAACTGTCGCCTCTCCTGGACCCCCCATCTCCAGACAGTCCAAGCCAAGGCACGGTCCTGACTGAGTCTCCTCAAGCTCCTTTCTGATGGCACATGGGGTCTGGACCCCTCCACCATCCTCCACACTTATAAATCCCTCATCTGCCCTATCCTCCGCTACGACCACCCTGCCTGGATCTCCACCCCTCCTACCTTTTACAAATCCCTTCAAATCCTAGGATGCCATGCTCCCTGCCTCGCCTATTGCATCGATCTCCTCTCCCCCACACGGATCCTGTATAACCTTATTCCGTTCCCGCACCTTCTCCTTTTCCTCAAACGGATACAGCTAATCTACACCTCCAGTAAACTTGATCCCCCTAACCCGCTTGTCTCTCCCATCCTCTCCCACCCCCATCCGCTGCCACACCTGTTTTCCCACGTCCCACCTGCTCTCCATCTCTCCACTCTCCATACCCTCGCCCAAGGTGGCTTCCACCAGCTCCCCCTCCCTGATGATGCCCTCATCACCTCCATCTACCACTCCTACCAACTTTGATCCTCCCCTTCCACACCATATTTTTTTCCTTATGGCCCCCTCTCTCCCTCCTCCCTTCCTCCTCCCTCCTTCCCCCACACATCCCCTACCCCCCCATACATTCTTTCCTCCCCCTCCCATCTCCTCTGCCACTGGCATCTACACTCTCCCTTCTCCCTCCTCCCCCACCTTTTCCCTTTTTGGCAGGTCCCTGGACTCACACACGTCAAGTGTACATTCACACACCGGAGTCATCAGTGTTTGTGTACAGTGATGACGGTTTTTTATTTTTTACTATACCTGTGAACGGCTCCGTGTTATTTACTCATGTGTCTACTGTTATTTTTCCACCATTCTGTCTTGTTTTTCTGTGTCTGCCTTGTTTCTATTTGTACTGTCTGTAGCCGAAGAGCACTGTAATATTGTCGCTGCCAGCCCACCTTTTGTATAAGGTGTCAAAATTACAATAAAGAAAGAAAATACATTTGAACGTTTATTATTTCGGTTGTTCCAATGTGATACGTGTACCTTTGTGAACTTGTCATTTCTCAGAATGCATGCTGTTACAGCATGATTACCTGTAAATACCACATTAATGCAGTAAATGCTCAAAATGATGTCCATCAACCTCAATGCATTTGGCAAGACGTGTAACGACATTTGTTTCAACAGTGAGTAGTTCGCCTTCCGTAATGTGTGCACATGGATTGACAATGCACTGACGCATGTTGTCAGGCATTGTCGGTGGATCATGATAACAAATATTCTTCAACTTTCCCCACAGAAAGAAATCCGAGGACGTCAGATTCGGTGAACTTGTGGGCCATCGTATGATGCTTTGACCACCGATCCACATGTCATGAAATATGCTATTCAATACCGCTTCAACTGCATGCGTGCTAGGTGCCGGATATCCTTCATGTTGGAAGTACATTGCCACTCAGTCATGCAGTGAAACATCTTGTAGTAACATCGGTAGAACATTACGTAGGAAATCAGCATACATTGCACCATTTAGATTGCCATCGATAAAATAGGGGCCAATTATTCTTCTTCCCATAACGCCATAAAATACATTAACCCACCAAGGTCGCTGATGTTCCACTTGTTGCAGCGATCGTGGATTTTCTGTTGCCCAGTAGTGCATATTATTTCCATTTACATTACCACTGTTGGTGAATGACGTTTTGTAGCTAAATAGAATGCGTGTAGGAAATCTGTCATCATTCTGTAACATCTCTTGTGCCCAGTAACAGAACTGTGCACAACGTTCAAAGTTGTCGCCATGCCATTCCTGGTGCATAGAAATATGGTACAGGTGCAATCGATGTTGATGTAGCATTCTCAACACTGACGTTTTTGAGATTCCCAATTCTCGCGCAATTTGTCTGGTACTGATGTGCGGATTAGCTGCGACAGCAGCTAAAACATCTATGTGGGAATCATCATTTGTTGCAGGTCGTGGTTGACATTTCACATGGGGCTGAACATTTCCTGTTCCCTTAAATAACATAACTATCTGGCGAACAGTCCAGACACCTGCATGATGTCGTCCGCGACACGAAGCAGCATACATAGCACACGCCCGTTGGGCATTTTGGTCACAATAGCCATACATCAACACGATATTGACCTTTTCTGCAATTGGTAAACCATCCATTATAACATGGGTAATGTATCATGAAGCAAATACCGTCTGCACTGGCGAAATGTTACGGGATACCATGTACTTATACGTTTGTGACTATTACAGCGCCATCTATCACAAAGCGAAAAAAGTGTCCAACTAAAACATTCATATTTCTTTACATACTACATGAATATGTAAGACAAAATGGGGGTTCCAATTTAAAAAAAAAAAAACGTAGTTGATATCCGTTTGACCTATGGCAGCGCCATATAGCGGGCCAACCATAGCGCCATCTGGAATCCCCCTTCAAGCTAGACGAGTTTCATTCTTTGCAGTTTTTGCATTTGATGCTTATTTTATGAGATGTTTGGCCCGGTCACTATCAATGGACCACCCTGTATACATGGGTTTACTACCGTCATAATTTTTTGCTCAGGATACAAAGGTGTATTGTGTGTCTTATATGATGAACATGTAACCACCCTAATAGCTTTCTTCTGCAGTAAAGAGATGTCATGCACACAACTGGAGTTTCCCCATAAAATGATACCATAGAGTTATTATGCTTTGAAAGAAGAGTCTCCACTTAACAAATGATGGTGACAGCAACCACAGCACCCAATGTGCAACTGAGCTAGAAGCATCTCTGCATGAAGAGAGAGGTGAAGGAAGTCTGTCCAAGTTGTTGGTAGGTAAATTTCCCGGAGCTTGTTCTCATGTAAAGAAGACCAGTGTTCATGCCAGAGAGATGCAATGGTCCTACGTGCAGCTACGTAGAGACAATCTGAGAGGCCTAGGTTGTCGGACTGGAGTCTCGGGAGTATCTTCAGCATCTTCAGTACCCACACTCCAATATGACCAGGGACACACATGAACATCACGTCAGCTCCATCATGAGTGAGCGAGTGGAGGCACTCGTGGTTTCTTTGTACTAAGCAGTGGAATGTGTATAGCAAACAGAGGCTCAGGAGGACACTATAGAACAACAAAACATAATATATAATTGTGAAGCCTATGACATCATAATTATTGGGTGGATTTGTAGAGGGTGGAAAGCAGTGCGGTAAAAATCGAGCATTGGTCTAAAGGACTGTATCTTAAATGTTTGTTACCAATAACAAAGTAGCATCCAACACCATGACTGGTCTTAGAACTATCAGTGTAGCGGAAGGTGCTGTCTCCAGCTTATGTGCAAAGTTCGAAAAACTTACAGCGATAGATTGAATCTAGAGTAGTGATCTTTGGAAGCAAACTTAAGTCCAAGATGAATGCGGACCTCTGCACGAAGCCAAGGTGGTGATGGGCTGTCACCCATCGAAAACGTGGGAGGTTAAGCTTACGAAGCAGTATACGAAAGTGAAATTTGGGAGGCAACAAAGAAGTTGCTCATACCTTGTACAGGCGGTGAAGGGAATTATCAAAAATAGATGCTTGTTGGTGGTGGGTTCTGTTTACCAGTGGGTAATATGAACGTCAATACGTGGTAACTGGGTGATGAGAAAATGATTGCTGATTAACAATCAACTGCATTTCTTCTCATAATACAGGTGTGTTCACAAAGAGGAGACTTCAACTAGAGTAAAACAATTTTTACGTTTTTTGTTATTTCCCAGACATGATTCACTGATGCATCAGTAACATCAGTGGGCTTATATATATATCAAACAACTGACCATTTAAATGGCTACACCAAGAAGAAATGCAGATGATAAACAGATATTCATTGGACAAATATATTATACTAGAACTGACATGTGATTATATTTTACACAATTTGGGTGCATAGATCCTGAGAAATCAGTACCTATAACAACCACCTCTGGCCATAATAATGGCCTTGATACGCCTGGGCATTGAGTCAAACAGAGCTTGGATGGTGTGTACAGGTAAAGCTGCCCATGCAGCTTCAACACGGTACCACAGAAAGATCTGGAGAACATGCTGGCCAGGGCAGCAGTCGAACATTTTCTGTATCCAGAAAGGCCCGTACAGGACCTCCAACATGTGGTTGTGCGTTATCCTGCTGAAATGTAGGGTTTCGAAGGGATCGAATGAAGGGTAGAGCCACGGGTCGTAACACATCTGAAAAGTAACGTCCACTGTTCAAAATGCCGTCAATGAGAACAAGAGGTGACCGAGACGTGTAACCAATGGCACCCCATACCATCACGCCGGGTGATATGCCAGTATGGCGATGACGAATACACGCTTCCAATGTGCGTTCAGCACGATGTCGCCAAACACGGATGCGACCATCCTGATACTGTAAACAGAACCTCGATTCATTCGAAAAAATGACGTTTTGCCATTCTTGCATCCAGGTTCGTCGTCGAGTACACCATCAAAGGTGCTCCTGTGTGTGATGCAGCATCAAGGGTAACCACAGCCATGGTCTCCGACCCGATAGTCCATGCTGCAGCAAACGTCAACGAACTGTTCATGCAGATGGTTATTGTATTGCAAACGTACCCATTTGTTGACTCAGGGATCCAGACGTGGCTGTACGATCCATTACAACCATGCAGATAAGATCACTGGCAGCTTGGCTGCTGGTGATATGAGGCCGTTGGGATCCAGCACGGCATTCCATATTACCCTCCTGAACCCACCAATTCCATATTCTGCTAACAGTCACCATATCCCAACCAATGCGAACAGCAATGTCGTGATATGATAAACCACAATCACGATAGGCTACAATCTGACCTTTATCAAAGTAGGAAATGTGAAGGTACACATTTCTCCTCCTTACGTGAGGCATCTCAACAACGTTCTATCAAGCAACACCAGTCAACTGCTGTTTGTATACGAGAAATGGGTTGGAAACTTTCCTCATGTCAGCACGTTGTAGGTGTTGCCACTGGCGCCAACCTTGGGTGAATGCTCTGAAAATCTAGTCATTTGCATATCACAGCATCTTCTTCCTGTCGGTTAAATTTTGCGTCTGTAGCACGTCATCTTCATGGTGTAGCAATTTTAATATATATCAACAAAGATGATGTGACACCTTCACTCCCTTAAAACCCACATCCTTTCGTCTTTCCCTCTCCTTCCCTCTTTCCTGATGAGGCAACAGTTTGTTCCAAAAGCTTGAATTTTGTGTGTATGTTTGTGTTTGTTTGTTTGTCTGTCGACCTGCCAGCACTTTCATTTGGTAAGTCACATCATCTTTGTTTTTAGATATATTTTTCCTATGTGGAATGTTTCCCTCTATTAAACTATATATATATATATATATATATATATATATATATATATATATATATATATATATATATATATATATATATATATATATATATATATACATATGTATATATATAGGACAGTCAAAAGAACTGTGTCTGTGACACAGTATCCATAGTTTGAAACTTCTGGGCTGAGAGGCCATGGTCGATGTATAAAATTTTCACCTAACGTTTCGTCTCCATCTGCAGGAGATATCTTCTAAGGTCGTCCAGCTACTTCCACTGAGGCTCTTTTTTTTTTTTTTTTACTTTATTGTTATTTTAAAACCTGTGCAACTCAGGTAGGCTGGCAGCGGCACACTACGCCGCTCTTCAGCCATAGCGTTTTACAAGAGTATAAAAAATGGTGAATGACAATGAACAAAGTGACGGGCAAAAGAGAGAGGTCACAGAGACACAAAAAACACGGAGTCGTTCACATGTGACGATAACAACACTGAAAACACGTTGGCATGGCGCACAAAACACTGATGAGTCCGACGGCACAAGTGAACGTAGGAGTGGCACGGCGGACACCAAAAAACACTATACGACGTCACACACACGAGACACAGAAGGCGACGATCTCCGGCGCGCAAATGTTCACTATGCGTGTGCGAGTCCGGGGACCTGCATAGAGAGGAGGAGGAGGAAGGGGAGTGGGAGAGCGAGAGGGGAGAGCAGAGATGCCACAGGCAGGGGAGATAGGGGGGAGGGAGGAAGGGGGAGAGGAAGCCCGTGGGAAGAGGGGGAAGGGAGGGGAGATGGAAAAAGAAGGGAAGAGAAGAGAAGGGAGGGAGGGTGCCGAAAGAAAAGGACACAGGATGTGGGGGGCGGGGCAGGGTCAAAGTTGATAGGAGGGGTAGATGGAGGGGACGAGGACATCATCAGGGAGAGGGAGCTGGCGGAAGCCACCTTGGGAGAGGGTAAGGAGGGTGGACAGATGGAGACCGGGTGGGACGTGGGAATACAGGCGCGGCAGCGGGCGGGGGTGGGAAAGGATCGGGGAGACGAGCGGGTGAGGAGGATCAAGTTTACGGGAGGTGTACAGGATCCGTATCCTTTCAAGGAAAAGGAGGAGGTGGGGGAAGGGGATGAGATCGTACAGGATCCGCGTGGGGGAGGGGAGACGGATGCGATAGGCGAGGCGGAGAGCATGGCGTTCAAGGATTTGGAGGGATTTATAAAAGGGAGGGGGGTCGGAGATCAAAGCCGGATGGGCATAACAAAGGATAGGGCGGATGAGGGATTTATAGGTGTGGAGGATGGTGGAGGGGTCCAGACCCCACGTACGGCCGGAAAGAAGCTTGAGGAGACGGAGGCGGGAACATGCCTTGGCTTGGATTGTCTGGAGATGGGGAGTCCAGGAGAGGCGACGGTCGAGGGTGACGCCAAGGTACTTAAGGGTGGGAGTGAGGGCGATAGGACGTCCATGGATGGTGATGTAGAAATCAAGGAGGCGGAAGGAAGGGGTGGTTTTGCCTACAATTATCGCCTGGGTTTTGGAGGGATTGACCTTGAGCAACCACTGGTTGCACCAAGCGGTGAACTGGTCAAGATGGGATTGGAGAAGGTGTTGGGAGCGCTGTAGGGTGGGTGCAAGGGCAAGGAAGGCGGTATCATCGGCAAACTGGAGGAGGTGGACGGGGGCTGGCGGCGGCGGCATGTCCGCCGTATACAAAAGGTACAGAAGGGGGGAGAGGACAGAGCCTTGGGGCACACCGGCAGGGGGGAAAAAGGTGTAGGAATCTGCGTTATGGATGGTGACATAGGAAGGACGGCGGGAGAGAAAGGAGCCGATCAGACGGACGTAGTTAATGGGAAGGGCGAAGGTTTGGAGCTTGAAGAGGAGACCGGAATGCCATACGCGGTCATAGGCACGTTCGAGGTCAAGGGAGAGGAAGATTGCGGAGCGACGGGAATTAAGCTGTTCGGAAAGGAGATGAGTGAGGTGAAGGAGAAGGTCGTCGGAAGAGAAGGACGGCCGAAAGCCACACTGGGTAACGAGAAGGAGGCGGTGCTGGCGGAGATGCTGGTGGATGCGTCGGGTGAGGATAGATTCCAGGACCTTGCTGAAGACCGAGGTAAGGCAGATGGGACGGTAGGAGGAGACGGCAGACGGCGGTTTGCCAGGTTTAAGGAACATGAGGATACGGGAGGTTTTCCACAGGTCGGGGTAGTAACCAGTGGACAGGACTACATTGTAGAGCCTAGCCAGGGTGGAGAGGAAAGAGACAGGAGCTTCACGAAGGTGACGGTAGGTGACACGATCGTGACCAGGAGCGGTGTTGCGTTTTGTGCGGAGTGTAGCAATGAGATCCTGTGTAGTGATAGGGGCATTCAGTTCCGTGTGTGCAATGTTGTCCAAGTACTGGAAACCAGGAGCGAGGGGAGGGAAAGAGGTGTCAGTTCGATCGCGGATATCCGGGAAGAGGGAGTAAGCGAACTGGGGATCATCAGGGATGGAAAATACATCGGAGAGGTAGGAGGCAAAGTGATTGGCCTTACTAAGGGAGTCAGGCAAAGGGTGATCATCATGGAGAAGAGGATAATAGGGGGAGGGTTTAGTTCCGGTAAGGCGACGGAAGGCCGACCAGAACTTGGACGAGTTGATTGGTAGGGTAGCATTTAAACGGGTGCATGTCTGCCGCCAGTCCCGGCGTTTCTTAGCCGTGAGCAAATTACGAATGTGTCGCTGGAGTTGCCGGTGGCGTCGTAGTGTGTCCGGGTCACGCGTTCGGAGGAAGGCACGGTAGAGACGACGGGATTCACGGAGGAGGAGAACGGGGGTAAGGTAGGACGGTGGGGGTGGATGGCGACAGTAGGGACGTGGGCCTCCACGGCCTCAGACAAGGTCTGCTGGAGAAAGGAGGCGGCTTGGGTGACATCGTCTGGGTGGTGGTAGGTGAGAGGGTGGCTATCGACCTGGGTGGAAAGGGTATCCCGGTAGGCATTCCAGTCGGCGCGGGAATAGTCGTGGACATACTTAGGGGGAGGGTCAGTACGAGGGTCGGGGTGAGGGCGACGACCGTCTGAAACGAGGAGGAGGACAGGGAGATGGTCGCTACCAATAGGCTCCAGGACATCCACCGTGATGCGGCCAAGGAGGTTGGGGGAGGAGAGGATAACATCAGGAGTGGAGTTGGATTCAGGACGGGTGTGCTGGGGGATGGGAATGAGGTCGCCTTGAAGGGAGGAGAGGAACCGATGCCACCGCCGTAACTGGGCGGCGGAACGACTATGGATGTTGAAGTCGGCGGCGATCACGTAGGAGGAGAAGGTACGGTCAATGTGGGAGAGGAAGTCGAAGGGAAGAGGGGCGTTAGGGCGGACATAGATGGTGGCGCAGGTAACGGTAAGGCCAGGTAAGAAGAGACTAAGGATCAGGTGTTCGGTGGGGTCGGGAAGGAGAGGTTGGAGCTGAACGGGGATCTGGCGATGGTGCCCAATGGCAACTCCGCCACGCGCAATTGGGAGGGGATTGTCGGAGTGGTGGAGGAGGTAGGGCAAAGTGTGGACGGTGTGGTGGGGTTGGAGGAAGGTTTCATTTAGGAGGAAGGCGCCCACGTGGTGGGTGGCAAGGGTATGGAGAAAGAGGTTCTTGTTGGCGGGAAGGGAGCGGATGTTGTTGAAAAGGATACGGTGCTGTCGCGCCATGACAGGGATTTAAACGAGGGTGTCAAGACGGGAGAAGGTGAAATGGGCCTGGTTGTTGGAGTAGGTGGCGTACATTTTGAGGTGGAAAACGGATCGGGCGGCGAGGGAGATCTGTTGGAGGGTGTGTGGGCGCTGAAAAGGATGTACATTCTGCAGGACAATGTTGAGGAATCGGATGATATCCTCAGCGGTAGGGGGTGGGCGCAGGGAGTTGCCGGGAGGGGTGGGGGCGTCCAGAGGGAGGACAGGAGTCGTAGGAGGGGGTCGGGCCTTACACTTCTGGGAGTAGGTGGGATGAGGGAGGTTACAGGTATTACAGGAGGGGGGGACTGGAGATTGGGGCACTGCCGTAAAAAGTGGGCTTGCCTACAGTGCGGGCAGGTGGGGGCCTCGTGGCACTCAGATGTTGGGTGCGCATTATATCGCAAGCAACTTTGGCAGCGGAGGGATTGAGGAGGGGAACGGGAGGGGTCAACTTTATGACGCTGGTTAAAAAGGAGGGCACCCTCCTTCAGGAGACGGTCTATGGAGGGGGCGTGCTCAGAAAAAACGCGCATAAGGCGAGTGGGGCCGGCAGCGTTATGGATCCGGCGAACCGCACGCACCTCCAGATGGGGATGGGCCTGAAGCTCCGCCAACACCTCCTCCTCCGTGATCACTGGACTGAGCCGAGTGATCACGGCGGTGAGGGTCGGCGGGCGACGCGGAGGTTGGGGTTGGTGGGAGGGAGGTGGCGATGGAGCAGGGGTGAGAGAGGCATGAGGGCCAAAGCAGGTGATAGGGATGCGGGAAAGGATGTCCGTGTGGAGGGTAGGGCTGGGGGAGGAGAAGAGTACCGAATCACGGCGAGGAGTGAGGAGGGAGATGGGGGCACCAGGACAATTCTGGCGAAGGAAGAGAGTGAGGTTCCGGGATTCAAGAAGGGGGGGATCCGGACGGGAGAGGAGGTAGCGGTAGGAGGAGGGGGTAGAGGAGGAGGAGGAGGGGGCAGGGACGGGCGGGGAGACATCCATGGCATCAGGGATGGGGGAAGGAGGACGAGGCGGAGCCTTTTTGGGAGCAGACGAGACAGGAGTGCCACTGGGGCACTTGACGGCGACGGAGGAGGTGTGGGGGATGGGAACAACTGGAATGTGGCGGGGAGTGGCAGGTCCCGGGGCTGGAGTCGGCGCCGGAGATGATGACAGCGACGGTGAAGGCGAAGGCGACGGCGTCGATGACGATGACGGTGGCAGTGGCGGCGGTGATGGCGAAGGTGACGGGGAGAGCTGGGCGTGGGCAGTGGCCCGATGGGCCACCACCCGAGCCGGAGCTGCAGTGACAGGCTGGGGGAGTGGGGGGAAGGGATCAGAACGAGAGGAGCGGGAGGAAGAAGCGGGAGAGGGGGCGACAAAGATAGAGGGTGAAGGGAGAGTGAGGAGAGGTGGGATGGAAGGAGGGGGGTGGGACTGGGCACACCAAGTTATAGTGGTGGAGGCGGCGGAAGGGGATGTATAGACGATGGCGGTAGTAGTGACAGTGGTGGTGGGGGCGGACATGACAGGAAGAAAAAACGCACAGCACGAAAAGGAAAGGACACAAACTGGGAAACGGCGAAGACGCAGACGGACGAGGACCGGCGAAGACGCAGACGGACGCAGACCAGGGTCGGACGACCAGGGCGGACGGCGGTGGCGACGGCGGTGGCGGCGGCGAGCACCGGCTGGCGGCGGCGGCGGCAGCGGCGGCGGCAGCGGCAGCGGCGGCGGCGGCGGCGGCGGCGGCGGCGGCGAACAGACGGACGGACGGACGGACGGACAGCGAGCAGGCAGGCAGGCGGACGGACGCACGGACGAACGAACAGCTACAACAGTAAGCGGCGGGCAGACAGGCAGGCAGACAGACAGACAAACACAATCTTCGAAAGCGAAGATTCCAACCAGGGAGTAGCCCAGGCCGTGGAAACTAGCGCCTTCGAATGAGGGAATCCAACCCTCTGATGAGTACACTGAGGCTCCAGGTACTCTCGCATTTATAGCGCGTATAGAGGCCACCACCATTCGTCACATGATGCTGGCGGTATGCCTATCTTTGGAAGGTGTCATCATTCTCGATTAGGAGTAATCTATTGTCATTCTGCTGGCGCAACGTCGACATCCATATTTTGTCTAACTTTGATACTTCCTCTTTTCTATTAAAATTGTTGTGGTGTTTGTAATCTCTATTGCTTCTCTATACATACGCGCATGATAATGAGATGTTTGTGCTAGAACGCTTGTCTCATTTAATTTACTTTCATGGTTGCCATCTAGAAGAACATGCTCAGCTACGACCGATTTTTCGATGTGTCCTAAGCGACAGTTTCTTTTATGTTCGGCTTAGAGGGTGTCTACACCTCTTTTCGTTGTTCCAATATATACTTGTTTGGCCCAAACTCTTTGCCTTTACAAATGTCTGCTTCTGTCTGTGTATGTGCGGATGGATATGTGTGTGTGTGTGCGCGAGTGTATACCTGTCCTTTTTTCCCCCTAAGGTAAGTCTTTCCGCTCCCAGGATTGGAATGACTCCTTACCCTCTCCCTTAAAACCCACATCCTTTCATCGTTCCCTCTCCTTCCCTCTTTCCTGACGAAGCAACCATTGTTTGCGAAAGCTTGAATTTTGTGTGTATGTATGTGTTTGTTTGTGTATCTATCGACCTGCCAGCGCTTTCCTATGGTAAGTCACATCATCTTTGTTCTTTTATATTGAGGAAGTTATTTTTTGGTAATTTTGAAATATATATTTTCAGACGAAATCCATCTCTTCATTAATTTGAATTTTATATTATGGCAGGTTAGAAAATTCACCTGCTTTAAGGCATAATTATTAATTATGTTATTTGTTAGATATTGAAAATAATTAAACCATTCATTCCTTCCTGGAGTAGAGGCTAGTTGGCAAAAGAAAATTTACAGTTAAACAAAAAGGACGTAACTCTCATTAGAAGTGTACAATAAACTAACCTTGTCCTGCTTATATAGCTTCAGATGAACAAAAGTGTAGTGGTTGTAGGTTTGTCTTTCTTGGGAAACTACTCCAGCAAAGCACATCTTAAGGCATGTGCCCACTAGCATGTTACCGAGATGTTTACACTAGAAGAGAAATTTATGCAAGTTTACTAGTACTTCTGCAAGCTAATTTCAAGCACTTGCAGAAATGTTTTCACGAGAATGTCCTCTTGTGACTTCTAAACAAGAAAATTAATTTTGAGGGCACCAATGCCTGACAGAAAAAATTTATTCTTAATACAAAAAAATAAAAATAGAATACATACAAGCAGACACTTTCAGTGGAAAGGCCCAATCCTTCCCCTCCCCCCCCCCCCCCCCCCCGTCCCCCCTGTTCCACAATATTTGTTTCCAGTTAGCGTGTACCAGCAGCCTGCATATGCTGAAAAACCTCTTGTACATCAGGCAGAAAATTCAGGTTTTCTTCATACATTTGCAGATTTGTGTTACTAATATGCTAGCAGTAACAGCATTCCTTGATATCACTAATGAGAGCCAGTTGCTCAATATTTCAAGAAACCATGGTGTTATTCACAGCTTTTGTTGTCAGTAGCTATAAACTTCAGCCCACAAGTAGTGTTACGGCTCGGAAATGTATGAGCTGCTGACACATTCTTCTTATTAAATTCACATTGTCTTATTGTATATGCAGCAATCTTAGGAGCTAACTTTAAGTCACTGTCTTTCTCAAAATTGTAAAGATAATTCATATGATGACAGTTCACAGTTTCTGTGAGAAGATAATGTTTTTGATTAATTTTTTTCTGGTGTTGTTATGGTAACATTTGACAACAGAGATGCTTTGATATCTTTAAGCAGGTGTGGAATGTCTGCAATAAAATAAGTATTGCTGGTGGCTGTTTGGGGTTAAAAATATATTTCTGCATTACTGAATTTTGACTGGTCAAGACTCTAAATGATTTCCACTTATGTCTGAAATAATGCAGCGTATGCCTAACCCAAAATTTTCAGTGCACATATTTATATTAAATATTGTATCATATAAAACTTGTCCACTGGAAACTCACCGGGTAAAATTATACACAATGGCCTGCTCCCAGTGTGTAATTATACCCCCTAGCATGAAACACAGGCATATGTTACAATGCCTCAAAGACATGGAAGTGTCACATTTCCAAAGAATTTGGGATTACAGCCATCTCGTGAAACACAGAATAGTTGATTTTGCTTTTGTTGTTGGTAAGAGCAAACACTTAGTGTAAAATACAAGAATAGAATTGAGATTCTGGTGCTGCCTACTCAGTGTTTGTTGAGTCAGTGAAAAACTGTGATTAACTAACAGTTACAGCCTTTGTAACCACATACAAATTTCATCTGTGACAGAGCTATGACTGGTTTGCACATTATGTTTATAGTGTGAGTTCTGCAGTTTCAAAACAACTTACTTTCCTTCTCAAAACTGATATTTATTTTGGTTCCTGCTTAGAAAAATCTTCTAGTCCCATCAGCTGCACTTTATGTTTGTTGTCACTATTTATCAAAAACTGGCTGTGGAGGATCCTGCACTTCCCAGTAGAGTACATGGCACAGACAGCATCTTGCACTTCCACAATAGATTTGGTGGAATATAAAGATGCAACAAATGAAGCACGGAATAGCAAATATGGATGTCTCAAGAATGAGGCTGGTAGAAAGGACAAAACGGCTAAGCAGGACTGGCTGAAGGACAAATGCAAGGCAGTAGAAGTATGCATTACTAAAAAGGGAAGCAGCTGTATGAATATCAAGGTTCTCAGGCAGGATGCAAAGAATGGAAAACTGAAAAGTTGGAAGGAGGTGCTCCACAAGGGATATGAACTTGAAGACAAAATTACAGAAAAGAAAGAGAAAGTAGATTAGGACAAGATGGGAGATATGATCGTGAAAGAAGAATTTGACATGTCACTGAAAGATCTAAGTTCGAACAAAGCCTCTGGGGTAGACAACACTCCATCAGAATTATTGAGATGCTTGGGATAGCCAGCGATAACATGATTATTACACATGATGTGCAAGACATATGAAATGAGCAAAATACTGTCAGACTTCAAGAAGAATGTAATAATTCCACTCTCAAGAAAGCAGGTGCTGACAGGTCATGTGGCATGTGGAGGATGCAGAAAACAGTGTAGTAATTGTTGTAATGTGGAAATTGAGTGAATTATCTGGCATCCAAAACGGTACAATCATCGGCTTTCGGACAAAGCATGAAAGCACTTCCAAAATGGCTAACTGTGTTTCCACAGTGAAAGCTACCATGTATAGTAAAATGGTGCTATTTATAATCAGCACTGAGCCATCTGTGGTGCAACACACACCATAGATGACAGGGTGAGCAATAGCTGCACAGATGTGTATGGGTGAAAAGATATGCATCTGTTGAGCTGCTCATTACTCAGATGAATCATGGGCCTACCAACGGTGTCTCCTCAATGTCCGTTCATCAAACATGCTGCATGTGGACGTCCGCATCAGGTGCCTGCTTTATACACCTGTGCTGAATGCTATCCATTATCGCCAAAGGCTGGAATTTGCACATCGTTACTGCAACTGGTTGTCCAGTGCATGGCAACATGTGACCTTTAGAGATGAATCACATTTTATGCTCCATCGGACGGGTTGCTGTTGGCATTTACAGTGTGAAACATGCACACAAATACCCTGCAACAATCACTGGAAGGCCCCAGTCCAGAGGAGGGAGCATTATGGTCTGGGAAATGTTATTTTGGCATTCCCTGGGTGATCTTGCCATTCCTGAATCACAGTGAATCATAAAAAGTATGCTTCTATCTTTGGGGATCTTTTCCAACCACGGATGCAGTTTGTTTTTTCTCAGTACGACGGCAGTTACTGGCAGGACAATGCAATGTGTCATACAGCTTGCAGAGTACATGAATGCGTAGTTGAAGAGCAACAGGATGAGTTAACTATACTCCCCCAGCCACAAAACTCCCCAGATTTAAAGCCAATCAAGAATCTCTTGGACTCCTCTGATTGGGCTGCTCTTGCCACAGATTCCCAACTGAGAAACATAGTGCAACTGGGCATGGAAATGTAGTTGGCATGTCTCCACATCACTGTTAGAGCCTTCCCGAACCTCACCAACACTCTTCCTGCATATCTTGCAGCAGTCTGGGCTACAAAAGCTGATTATTCAGCTTCAGAGGTGAGGTCACATTAATGTGACTTGACAATGTATTACTGTAGTGTCAGTTTAGTAAGTCATGATTGCAAACAACTGACAGTAATTATTTACAAAACAATGGGAAAGCTGGTCGGAGCTAATGTCAGGGAAGACCAGTTTGGATATACTATGTTTATAGCTCTTGCATATTTAGAGAAAGCCTTTGCCAATGTTGACTGAAATACATTGTTTGAGATTCTGAAGGTGTCAGGGATTAAATACAGAGAGCAAATAGTTATTTACAACTTGTACAGGAACCAGACAGTAGTCATAAAAGTTTGACATGGCAGGGAACCAGTGCTTGTGAAGAAGTGAGGCAGGCTTGTGGCTTAACCACAACATCATTCAGTCTGTACAGTGAGCGTGTAGTAAAGGAAATAAAAGAAAAATTTGGAGAAAGAAATAAAGATCAGCAAAATGAAATGAAAACTTTGAGGATTGCTGACGACAATGTAATTGCATCAGAGACAGCTAAGAACTTGAAAGAGCAGTTGAATGGTGTAAACAATGTCGTGAAAGGAGGATGTAACATGGAAATCAAAAAAGGCAACACAAGGGTCATGGAATATAACAAAATCGAATCATGAGATTCTGACAGTGTTGGAGCCACCTGTGAAAGCAGCCATGTCAATTACCAGCTCTGTTGCAATCACTGCACAGTTATTTTATATTTTGTATGACTACCAACTAGCTGTCCACCAATATGAGTAGACACTGCCAAACTATGGCCTAGAGCAAAGTACACCAACATGTGGCACAACATGGAAGTGAACAAACTTGCTCTATTTCAGTGGCTTCTTCACTGCATGAGCCAGGTGGACCCTCCCCTCCACCACCAGCTTTCCTGAATGGGAACGGTCGTAGTTATTCTTACAACACTGTTTCCTCTCGTGACTTATCCCGGATTCAACCTACAATAATGTACTGTCCCCACACCCTCCACCCAACCATTTCCACTGCCTCTGTGCTATCATCTCCCCTCCATTCTCACCTCCCACTCACTTTGTTCGCTGCCCTCTGCCAAATCACTTGCCCACCTTACCCATTCCCCACTCCTTTTTTGCTCCATTTTCCCTATCTGCCTACCCCATGACCTCCTGATGCTGTGGCTGTTGGCATTCTATTCCCTGCACAGTCTACCAGACAGCATTCCTCTCTCCCTCCACCTAGACATTATTACCCCTCCCCTTTTCCCTCTCCCTGCTGATTAATCCTTCCACTTGACACGACTGTTGCATTCTGGTCCGTGAAGAAAGAGGTGTCAGTCATGTGTGGGTGTGGGAAGAGCATTTAGTGGTGAGTAAGGAAATGTGTATTTCTCTTTCTTTTTCTGATGAAGGCTGTGGCCGAAAGCCAATACTGGATTGTCTTTTAACTGTGCCTGTTGCAACTTAATGTGTCATCTTTATGGTAAGTATATATCTATCTTTTGCTTGCAAATGTGTTAGGAACTTTTTTCTGATGGTACTTGTCTAGAGTTTAGGCTTGTATGGAAGTAAAATATGGACAGTTAGCAGTTCATGCACAGAGAGAATAGAAGCTTTTGAAATGTGATGCTACACAAGAATGCTGGAGATTAGTGCATAGATTGCTTAACTATTGATGATGGGGTACTAAGTAGAATTGGAGAGAAAAGACATTCATGCACAAATTGGGTAAAGGAAGGGATCAGCTGATCTAAGACATACTAAGGAATCATCAATCTGGTTATTGGAGGGTAGCACGGGGGTAAACATTGCAGAGAGAGACCAAGGCATGTAAATAACTCTTTGACACCACAGCTGTATTGACAATCTAGGAACCAAACTCTGGCATGTGGGTAACACACACATAGTTGCCCTTATCACATGACCATCATCAGTTCATCCACCTAATCCCCACTTGAAATTCTGGAGATGTAATCTTGGATTTTTATTTACACGGTCAAGAGAATCTGATAGCAAGTGGATGCTCTGTAGAGTACATTGAAAACACCAGCATCAGGATTGTACTTCCGTGACAAGAACTGGTCCACTACCATAGTCTGTTTACTATATGCTGCTTTCCTTTCTACAGTCCTGGAGTTTTACAAGAAAACATATCACATCTATAATCTGTCCTGTTTGATGTGTTTCATAAATGCTGTTGCTTGCCTTTCTCTTGACATCAATACCTGCCTGAAAACCCTGTGATTAATCACTTACAGAGAAGCATTTTACATTTCTTTGTTCAGTATACATTTGCTAGGTTACATACTGAAACAATCTCTTTCTCTCTCTCTATCTCTCTCTCTCTCTCATGCTACACACACGCACACACGCACACACACACACACACACACACACACACACATACACATATCCATTCACACATATACAGACACAAGCAGACATATTCAAAGACAAAGAGTTTGCGCAGAGTTGTCAGTCGAGGCAGAAGTACAGAGACAAAGATGTTGTTGAATGACAGGTGAGGTATGAGTGGCGGCAACTTGAAATTAGCGGAGATTGAGGCCTGGTGGGTAACGGGAAGAGAGGATATATTGAAGAGCAAGTTCCCATCTCCGGAGTTTGGATAGGTTGGTGTTAGTGGAAAGTATCCAGATAACCCGGACGGTGTAACACTGTGCCAAGATGTGCTGGCCATGCACCAAGGCATGTTTAGCCACAGGGTGATCCTCATTACCAACAAACGCTGTGTGCCTGTGTCCATTCATGCGAATGGACAGTATGTTGCTGGTCATTCCCACATAGAATGCGTCACAGTGTAGGCAGGTCAGTTGGTAAATCACGTGGGTGCTTTCACACGTGGCTCTGCCTTTGATCGTGTACACTTTCCGGGTTACAGGACTGGATTGGTGGTGGTGGGGGGGTACATGGGGCAGGTTTTACACTGTGGGCGGTTACAAGAGTAGGAGCCAGAGGGTAGGGAAGGTGGTTTGGGGATTTCATAGGGATGAACTAACAGGTTACGAAGGTTAAGTGGACGGCAGAAAGATACTCTTGGTGGAGTGGGGAGGATTTCATGAAGGATGGAGCTCATTTCAGGGCATGATTTGAGGAAGTCGTATCCCTGCTGGAGAGCCACATTCAGAGTCTGGTCCAGTCCCGGCAAGTATCCTGTCACAAGTGGGGCACTTTTTGGGTTCTTCTGTGGGAGGTTCTGGGTTTGAGGAAATGTCTCTGGTTATTTGCTTCTGTACCAGGTCGGGAGGGTAGTTGCAGGATGCAAAGGCTGTTGTCAGGTTGTTGGTGTAATGGTTCAGGGACTCTGGACTGGAGCAGATTCATTTGCCACGAAGACCTAGGCTGTAGGGAAGGGACCGTTTGATGTGGAATGGGTGGCAGCTGTCATAATGGAGGTACTGTTGCTTGTTGGTGGGTTTGATGTGGACGGACATGTGAAGCTGGCCATTGGACAGATGGAGGTCAACGTCAAGGAAAGTGGCATGGGATTTGGAGTAGGACCAGGTGAATCTGATGGAACCAAAGGAGTTGAGGTTGGAGAGGAAATTCTGGAGTTCTTCTTCACTGTGAGTCCAGATCATAAAGATGTCATCAATAAATCTGTACCAAACTTTGGGTTGGCAGGCCTGGGTAACCAAGAAGGCTTCCTCTAAGTGACCCATGAATAGGTTGGCGTACGAGGGGGCCATCCTGGTACCCATGGCTGTTCCCTTTAATTGTTGGTATGTCTCGCCTTCAAAAGTGAAGAAGTTGTGGGTCAGGATGAAGCTTGCTAAGGTAATGAGGAAAGAGGTTTTAGGTAGGGTGGCAGGTGATTGGCGTGAAAGGAAGTGCTCCATCGCAGCGAGGCCCTGGACGTGCGGAATATTTGTATATAAGGAAGTGGCATCAATGGTTACAAGGATGGTTTCTGGGGGTAACAGATTGGATAAGGATTCCAGGTGTTCGAGAAAGTGGTTGGTGTCTTTGATGAAGAATGGGAGACTGCATGTAATGGGTTGAAGGTGTTGATCTACATAGGCAGAGATACGTTCTGCCAGCACTTTCGTTTGGTAAGTCATATATATATATATATATATATATATAAAAACAAAGATGAGGTGACTTACCGAACAAAAGCGCTGGCAGGTCGATAGACACACAAACAAACACAAACATACACACAAAATTCAAGCTTTCGCAACAAACTGTTGCCTCATCAGGAAAGAGGGAAGGAGAAGGGAAGACGAAAGGAAGTGGGTTTTAAGGGAGAGGGTAAGGAGTCATTCCAATCCCGGGAGCGGAAAGACTTACCTTAGGGGGAAAAAAGGACAGGTATACACTCGCACACACGCACATATCCATCCACACATACAGACACAAGCAGACATATTGGTCTTTAAATATGTCTGTCATATATATATATATATATATATATAGATATATGACTTACCAAACGAAAGCGCTGGCAGAACGTATCTCTGCCTATGTACGTGGAATGTTTCCCTCTATTATAATGATATATATATATATATATATATATATATATATATATATATATATATATATATAATAGAGGGAAACATTCTACGTGGGAAAAATATATCTAAAAACAAAGATGATGTGACTTACCAAACAAAAGTGCTGGCAGGCCGATAGACACACAAACAAACACAAACATACAGACATTGTGTGTATGTTTGTGTGTCTATCGGCCTGCCAGCACTTTCGTTTGGTAAGTCACATCATCTTTGTTATATATATATATATCATTGTTGCTGTAGGGATTTATGTGCAGTTGCAATTATACAAGTGCATTCTTCCCCGTTACAATGTTCATCCAAAAATAGGTTTACCATATTTTTTGGGCATATTTCTGAAATTACTAAAAAGTCTTAATCCTTTATTGAAACATTGAGCTTTATTTATTCAGTTGTATTTTTCACAAGTTTAAGAAAATCTATTATGTTTGGTGAAGCAGTATCATCAATAGAATTCCTATGTTTAGCTGTTTTTGCATAGTCTTTAATATCACCTTTCCATTTACATGCAACAGGAAGGTCTCCATTACATATTGTGCAATAAATAGATTCATTGTCACTGTCGTTACATAATTTCACAAATTTTTATTCCTGTTGTAGATTAATATTAAAACACACTATTCTTTTACCTGTTCCTAAATGATGAGATAAAAAACAAATAGTGATAAAACGATAAAAAAAAGGCGCAGGTGAGTTACTTGACACATGAAAACAGCACAGATGTATAGCCCCTCTTGTTTTGCCAAATTACTAAGTGAAAAGTAGTGGCAGAACCTGTAGCCATAACTCCCTACTGTTCTATGCATTTGTTCCAAGACTGGATGAGCGAAATATCAAGGAGAATGTTTAAAAATGTAATTTTGCCCATATACGTCCAAAATTTAAAAAAAAAGTGCTCACCAGTCAAAAAATTCTCAAACCCCAGACAGCACAAAAAAGGCCTGTTGGGGCTAGTCTTCAGTGTATGATAGACCTATCTAAAAGCTAGCAAAATTTCCATTCTTTTTTGTGTATCTGTTGACAGCTCAATGATTCTCCTGTTTGGTAGATTGTTTCCTCTACTCCTAAATTATTTCCATTCTGCCAAAACTTTACATGCTATATTTATATGTGAAACATTTAGTCAATCTTAGCAAACACAACACATACCAGAATAAATTTCTGCCTTGAACATTATGTTTATCTTTTTCAAACTCTTGGCATGAAATAACCATATCACTGAATGTAGCATGAAGTTCTACAGCAATATTGAAGAATAGATTTCATAGTTTAAAAAAAATAGGAAAATGGATAAGTCATAGAATGCATGATCAGTGAGAAAGATTAGTATGAAAGGTGATAAAACTATGCAGTGCATTGTCCTCAAATTACAATGAAGGTAGTAACAGAGTAAAGTGAAACTAAACATATGAAAAAAAAGTTTATCAGAAAATTGGTGACTTACCAAGGATTATGGAAATGCAAAATGGTGAAATAAATATGCTCCAGTAGGTGAACTTACTTATTGGTTTATAACAGGGAGATGGTATATAGAGCTCACAGCCATTTCCTGTTACTGTGTGCAAAGCTGAGACCATATTTCTGTCAAAATAATTTACACAGCATACTGGCTTCACACAGACAGTGATGTTTTCAAATAGTAATACATCATATATGACCCTTTAATTTTATAAGTGACTGAACTGATCTACATATCACATTGTCTTTCAGTTACACAGGCAATAAATTTCATCTCACTGAAAGGATGCTGTCATACAAAACCAAAGCACAATGGGGAAATTAATAATGAGAGTATTGTGTGATATTTATTAACTTCGAATTTAGTAGGTTGTACTGTGCAAAATATAAAATAATATACAATCCTGAAGATTATGTTATCATACAACACTTAACATACTCCTTGTAACATGATTCACACTGGATGGTTGAATACAAGAATACATTCTCCAAATAAGTTCTGATCTTGATGCATAAGAATGTAAATAAAACTCTCATTCAACAAGTCTGTCCCCCACTTGATCACATCTACAGATGTTTGCTGCAAACAGGTAATTATTTGCAGTAGCATGTGAATAAATGCACTCAGCTTGATTATATGAATGAACACTGCCTAGAAGTGTTTGGATGCTCCCCTATTTCTCTCTCCCAGAAGCTAATATTAGCATACAGAGAGTGGGACACATGCAGAATACAGTCCTGAAGCAAATTACATTCCAACATAAGATTTATTCATTTAATGATTTACATAAAACTTTCATTAATATTAGTTTTACATCCCTTTTCTCCTTGACACAATTTTTATGATTTCCGCTTCCAAAAATTTAGCAAAAATATCTGTTTCATCATCAACTTCCTGCAGTGTATTAGTGATTGACTAAACTGCAGAACCATATTCATCATTCTGCTCCCTTTTCTTCATTGTGGCATACCTAGGAGTGAACATTTTAAGATCTGATGAATGAAGAATTGTGTGTGTGTGGTTGCTGGATTTTCGTTAACTATAAATATAAAGGGTAGTCAAACAAAGACTCCCTGGTTTATAATTAAATAACACAGAAAAGAAAAGGATGGAATGAATGGGAGATTTATTTTGAACACAGAAGTTTTGAATTATAATTAGAAGAACTGCTGATGGCACTGTATAAAGTAAACTTTTATCAGCATGCATAAATAAATTTATCTTTTGCAAACAGCCTTTGCAATCACATCACAATCTTTTCAAAATGCTCACTGCTCATCATTTGTTATCACATCTTGAAGAGTACGGAAATGGATTCAGTTGCCATGCAGAGCAAGAATTATAGTTCATCCAGTGTGGTGGGATGGTCTCAGTTGATTGTGTCTTTCGAGGTGCTGTAGAAAAAGAGTTCCAAAAGTCAGACTGAGTGAATATAGAGGCTTCCCTTGCTTGTGTTCATAAAATTGGGATAGTCCACGCAGCGACCCTGTTCTCAAAGTATTCCTGAAGAAAGTGGAACACCTGTTTGGTGGGATGTGGTCAGGACCCATTTTGCATGAATCACTCAGTGCACATTGATGCTCTAAAGCTTATTGTTTCATGACAAACTTTTCAAAAATTATAATGTAATGTTTACTAGCTACTGATTCTTGCATGGCGTAGGGACTGATTATACGCTTACTGCATATCACAAGCCCAAAAAGTAGGTTTAGGAGAATGCAGTGGTTTTGCTTCAACAAAAGGTGTTTTGTGGTATCCCAAAATTGCCAGTTTTCTTATTCTCCCACACATTCAGATGGATGTGTCCTTAACCAGTGAGCCAGATGCAGCCAGCACCAAATCCTTCAGTTATTGTGAGAATTTGCTCGGCAGTAAGCCCTCTATTTCACAGTGGTTATGGATGTGACCTGGTGGCTTTGGATTTTCAATAGGAACATGTGTGGACAATTTCTCAGTAGTATATGCATGCTTGAACACTTCAAACCAGCCTCTATAGAAATTCTTTGGGCTAATTTCCTCATATTCTGCTGAATACTTTCAGAAACTGTGCTGACATCTTCAAGAGTAACTACAGCTGCCACTGCCCCAACATTGCCATGCTACCTCTCCATCTGAATTCGATGAACTGATTTGTGGAACTGATTGCTCTGGACTTTGGAATATTATTTATAGACAAATTGTTTTGCTATCACAGTGCCATCTGTTAGCATCTTTTGTAACTATTATTTCGAAGCTTCTGTATAAAATTCTTACTGTTTTCACAGTAAACATAAAGTCTGTTGCACTATTATCATGTTATTTAATTCTAATGTTAGAGATTCCTTTGTTGGACACTCTGTATTACTACTGTTGCTGCACAAACTCTCCACATAATTTGCTACAGACTGCACTTCCAGTTTAGAATAGGTCGGCACTTCACCCCTATCTTCTACCTGTAACATAAAACAAAGATTTCGATAAAGCATACAGGTCTGACTTTGCAAGGTGTGTACTCAAATTATTCACTTAAAATTGCAATGGACAGAAAATAAAACCTTTCAACAGTAAACTTCAGTTACTCGAAGCTGACTATCTGGTTAATCTTTGTCACTTTATAATTCAGTACATTACACCAATAGTGCCACAAGCAATAAGTGGAAGACAGGCATTGACATATTTATGCTATCTGAAATGTCCTAACACAATGTACTTCTCTTTGAGAAGTTCTTGAGTTCCTGTAATATGTGTGGATTTGTTGTGGTACTTTGTCCTTTAGTGCTCCATACAAATAAAAATTTCATAGGGTTAAATTGGATCTTCAAGTGTGCCAGATATTGTTGTTTAAATACTTCGTGAATTATATGCAAAGAAAAATTTGCCATATCAGCCTCTATTGGACCTTGTTGAAAAACTACAATGCTTCATTCTCTTTAACTCTATTAATTAAAATCAGTTACAAAAGTCTTGCACATATATTTCACCATTAACTGCATCATTATATTATTGGGCCCATTATTCTGTCACCTCTAACTATGCACCACACTATTTTCTGGCAAGGAACGGGCTCCTCATGAAGTAGAATAGGTCTGCCAGTGTTCCAACACTGACATTTTTGAGAATTAACATACTCGCATAAATTGAATCGTGCCTCATCTGAAAACAGAATGAGGTATAGATCCACTTCACTGTTGGGCACATGTATCAAAACCCACTTGCAAAAATTAACCTGCAGTCTGCGATCACCATGTTTAAATTCTTACACTACTGTTTCTTTATATGACTTTGGCCCATATAACTTAGTAGTTCTTTGTACAGAGGTACATGAAATTTGTGTTCAATGTGAAAGACGTCCAAAAGACTTTTTAAGGATATTGTCCAAGTGATGTGCAATGCCATCAAGATGAGCTTCTGCATTTGTCATGAGCACTTCCCATTTCCAAATTTTTTTCACTAACTTATGAGTTGCATCATAACTTGGACTTTAAGCATCTAAAAACTTCTGGACAACATGAGTGGGCTCTGGACGCACATACAAATTATAAATGATCACTCATTGTGGACTGGAGTAATTCGGCATTGCCATTGCTGCATTTGCAGACTTCACTGTTCGACTTGTGATGTTTGTCTTACTGTTCAAATGGCACTGGCTGGAAAGGTGCTTACTGTGGCACTAACAGCGAGACACAGGACACATTCGACAGGCCTGCATGGCTCCAGTGGCTGGCAAAGTCAGCCATGTGTGCACAGTCATTAGATAAACGGAACTCCTCATAGTTTTAAAAATGCGTTATCTGATAGTGTATGGAGTGGTCATTTTATTATGTATTTGACCATTGAAGGCAGGTCTGAAGTGATGAATGGCAAGTTTTATGATATGCAGATTCATTTAGAAACTATGAAACTATCAGTAAAGGTAATATGTCTAAATGAACAGTGGCTTAAAATTAAAAATATCCACTTCCTCAATAAACTTACAGGCTATGAACTGGCTACCAGTTTATATAGAGCCGCTGGGTATGGAAGCTCTTGTGTACTAGTTCAGTCCTTGGTAGACTATGAAATCAGAGAGAGTTTGAGCCATCTAAGTGGAGGAATAACATTGAAAGTAGTTGCACAGAAGTGACAAACATATAATATATTAGTTTTCAGTAGGTATCACATCCCTGGGTACCACACAAGCTTAGTATTCTTAGAGAAATTTGAAACATTGTTATATAAATTAAAAACTGGAAAATTTTGTGACAAACTAGTTATATTTGCTGACTTCAACACAGATGCAAGTACTGATGGCAAATTTATTTCACATATTAAAAAGGAGATAGACCCTAATGGGCTAAATCTAAATTTTCGCCAATATGCAAGTGTTAGAGTAACTGCTTCAACATTTACTGATAATATTGTAAGCAGTTATAATTGCAATGTTAAAGGAAAGAAGTTCTATATGTAGGAGTATCAGACCATGCATAGCAATTTATATCACTATCAAAACTAAATTCAGACTGCACAAGAAAAATATGTAGGAACTTCAGCCAAGAAAATGTGGAAGTAATTACAAAACTAAGATCACCATGTGCTCGATCAGGAAGCAATTGCAATAACTTCTCAACTGAATAAATGAGAATATTCGATTATAAAAGGATACTTGACCATATACTGGATAAATATGCACAAAGTTGAAATATCCCTAATGGAAGGGACACATGGTATACAGGTACAGTACAGAAACTTCTAAAGACACAGAGATTGCTGCATAGTAGGTGTAAAACAAAGCAAATGATCACAGATAGACAGGTGCCACATTAAACACATTTGGCCTTCAGGAGAGCAAAGTGTGAAGCCTTAAGTAACTACTACAGCAGAATGTTGTCAAACGATCTATTAGAAAACCCAAAGAAATTCTGGTCATACGTAAAGAATGTTATTGTCACCATACTTGGGGTACAGAAACTAGCAAATGAGACAGAATGCAAAACTGAGGGTAACAAAGCAGAAACTAAAATGCTTAACTCTGTTCCCAAATGTTCCTTTACAAAGGAAAAACCGGGAGAATTGCACCAGTTTAATACTCATACTGTTGAAAAGATGAATGAGGTATGTATTAGCATCCTCTCGGGGGACACCACCTTGAAGAAGCACTGTCCATGCGGATGCAGAGGCTTGCATATCCGCGTGAAGCTGAGGGCTATGCCGCAGGTAGAGGACCTACTGCTGGAAAGGTCTCAGCCAATGGATCAGACTAAGAGTATCCCACAACATCCCATCTTCCCTATCCACTACTAGTCCCACCCAACTCCCTGACCCAACCCAAGGTGTGTTGCGATCCTTGCCAAGGGGTGCATGGCACATGGGAAGATGTGTCGCAAAAGTAGCCTCAGGGATACCAGGTGACCTCCCTGAGTAAGTAGCCTTGCACCACGGGGGGTATATGTGGTGTGGACCTTGTAGATCCCCAAACCTCTGGGAACCAATACGGACACGATTAAAGAAAATATAGAAAAACAAACTGAGGGGCAAACTGAGACCTCAGATATCCAAACATCGGGGTCATTACCGATGGAAGGCATTCCCATTACTGAATCACGGTCTAGACATGAGCCAGAAGTGGGAACTGTAACCGAGAAGCTAGATCAGATCAAAGGCTTGTCTGGGGCTCAGAGGAGGAAACTACTCAGGGAACAGAGAAAAAAGGAAGGAAGAGAATGGCTTCCTAAAGACAAGTGGAGGGAATTAAAGGAAGCTAAGACCCCCAGGAAAAACTGTCTCAGGTTGAAAGTGATAAGAAGACCCCCACTACGTCAAAGACAGGTAGCCAGCAGATAAGGAGGAATCAAAGACTCCGTCCTCCCTGGATAAGAGAGTCCAGAAAAAACCGAGGCAAGAAATAGGAAAACAGACTTATAGTACTGCACTCTCGCTTTTTTGGGTGGCAGTTATCCAGGAAGGCTGTCCACTGGTGGCCATCACTTCACAGCAGGAGGAATTGGTACAGATGGCCCTCTTTGAAAAGATTGTGGGGAGGGGGCACTAGCCTAATATCCAACTTCAGGAGGTTCTATCTAGATCCTGGTGCCCTAATTTTTGTCTGTGAGGGGGTGCACATGGTGGAATGGCTTACGGACAAGGTGCTCATGATATCCCCATGAGAAGATGCGAAGCTGCTGGTTAAGATGGCAGTGGAGCTTCTTAAGACTGCAAAGATATCAATATGGGTACCAAAGATCCTTAAGGAAGTCTCCCCTAAAACACTGTTTGGGAAAAAAGGGGTCCAGAACACAAAAGTATAGACAGAAGATTGGAGAGTGGTGAACCAGAAGGCTGGACTGGAAGGACAAACCCTAGTAGTGGAGGTCGGAGGGAAGTCCCTGTGGGTGATGCGGGAGTAGGACCTGAAATTGCTTTTAGGGTTCTCACAGGTCACCATCAGGGTTCTCAAAGACCTTAAAGATGGAAGCAAGATGGAGAACGGAGGTGCTGCAGATTAATCTGCAGCACAGTAAAAGGGGCCTCTGCTGCCATGAGTTGCTGCCTGGGAAGGCAGGAAGTGGATGTGGCCCTGATACAAGAACGCTATTTATATGAAGGTGATGTATCGGGCCTCAGTGGCACTGGAGGTAAGCTGATCAATGCTAGAAATATAAGAAACTCCAGAACATTCATCTATGTAAGAAACTGAATTTCTTTCATGCCAAAGATGGATTTCTGCTCTACGGATTTAGTGACTATTAAAATGCAGCAGAATGAGGAAGGTATCACGAGGGAAATTGTTTTGGCCTCAACATACCTCACTTATGAAGACAGCTCTCCTCCTCTGTTGGAGGTGAGGAGACTGGTAGAGACTTGCCATCGGCAAGGTGACCAACTGCTGGTGGGATGCGACACCAATGCCCACAACCCAGTGTGGGGCGGCAAGGACACCAACTGTAGAAGTGAGTATCTTCTTGAACTCCTTTTAGCTAACAACTTAGAGGTCCTGAATAGGGGCAATGAACTCACATTCAGGAATAGCAGGAGGGAAGAAGTAATTGACATAACCTTTAGTTCCACGATGATGGGCAGCTATGTCAAACAATGGCATAAGGTGCTGGAGTCATCCTCATTGGACCACATATACATTAAACTCAAGGTTGAAATGGGAATCAGGCAGACAATGCACTATAGGAATCCCAGCAAAACAGACTGGGATACATATAGGAGGGACCTTGAATTAGGGTTCTCGGAAATTAAAACTTCGATAAGAAATCCAGTAATACTGGAGGAAGTAGCAGAGGCTGTTACCTCTGCCATAGTGACCTCATATCAGGGCAACTGCACAATTACCAAGAAGTGCACAAATAGGAGTGTGCCTTGGTGGAATAACAACTTAGAAATGCAAAGCAAACAGGTACTTAGACTATTTAATATTGCAAGACGTAAAGGACAATGGGCTGAATATCATGAGGCCCTTGTCAACTAAAATCTTGCAATCAGACAAGCAAAGGAGGCATCCTGGAACGAATTTTTTGAGGAAGTGGAGAGCATGGCTGCACAAGCCAGACTGAACAAGATTCTCACTAGAGCACCAACCTGTCCAGGAGGTACGATGAGGAAGGAGGATGGGGAATATACAAATACAGCACATGTGACGCTGGAACTGCTCCTCGACACTCAATTTCCTTAATATGCTCTGCCAGACAACATAGTCCAGAATGTGATCCTGGAGAGACAACGGTTCTCAGGCACTCAAAGAGAGGACTGGGAATTCGCCAAGGAGTATGTGAACTTTAATAAAAATCCAATGGGCGGTGGGAACATTCCAACCATTCAAGTCACCTGACCCAGATGGAATTTTTACAGCTCTACTGCAACAGGCAGGAGAGAAGTTCATAACAGTCCTATGCAGGCTATTCAGGGCTAGCCTAGCAGTTGGAATCATTCCCAGAGTTTGGTGGGCAGTGATGGTGGTCTTCATTCCAAAGCCAGGGAGAATTGATCATACCAAGGCTAAGGATATGAGACCAATCAGTCTGTCCTCCTTCATTCTCAAAACATTGGAAAAACTGGTTAATGCATGTGTCAGGGAGAGGAGGCTAAGTAGGACCCCCTCTACAATCAAACCAGCTCGCATATCAACCAGGTAAATAATGTAAGACAGCTCTCCACCAACTCATTGGGAAGGTGGAGAAAGCACTTCAGTCCCAAGAAATAGCCCTCTGCATCTTCCTGGATATTGAGGGGCCTTCAGTAACACGGCCTTCAATTCCATGGTAAGGGCAGCAGAGGTGCATGACCTGGGGACCACCATATGCAGGTGGACCAGGGCCATACTTGGTAGAAAGAAGGTAGAGGCTACCATGATGAGTGAAGAGGTGGTAATTAGCACCACCAGAGGCTGCCTATACGGAGGAGTTTCGTCCCGTTTATTGTGGAATCTAGTGGTGAACGAACTCATTGTGGAATTAAATTCCAGATCGGAGGAAATCCTCTCTGGCTTCCGGTGGCTATCTGATTTGGTGAAGACTGCCAGTCTCGCTAGCGGTATGAAAGCAGAGCTCACCATCTGCAGCATCGTCAACAGGACTGACTGCAGACCTTTGGTACAGAGCCGAGTGGAGGGTCTGAATCAGAGGCTGAGACGGTTCTGCGACCGTGTGGGCTGCAGATTCCTCGACTTGCGCCATAGGGTGGAAGGGTTTCGGGTTCCGCTGGATAGGTCAGGAGTCCACAACATGCAGCAAGCGGCTACACGGGTAGCAGAGATTGTGTGGTATGGACTGGGCGGATTTTTAGGTTAGACGGCCTCGGGCAAGTACAGAAAGGGCAACAGCCTCAAATGGTGCGGGGCAAAGTCAGGACATGCGGGGACTGAGCAGCAATCGGTATTGTAATTGTCAACTGTCGAAGCTGCATTGGTAAAGTACTGACACTTCAAGCGCTGATAGAAAGCACCGAAGGTGAAACAGGTACAGAAAGCTGGCTGAAGCCAGAGATAAATTCAGCCAAAATTTTTACAAAGGCACAGACGGTGTTTAGAAAGGATAGATTGCATGCAACCGGTGGTGGCGTGTTTGTCGCTGTTAGTAGTAGTTTATCCTGTAGTGAAGTAGAAGTGGATAGTTCCTGTGAAATATTATGGGTGGAGGTTACACTCAACAACCGAGCTAGGTTAATAATTGGCTCCTTTTACCGACCTCCCGACTCAGCAACATTAGTGGCAGAACAACTGAGAGAAAATTTGGAATACATTGCACGTACATTTTCTCAGCATATTATAGTCTTAGGTGCAGATTTCAATTTACCGGATATAGACTGGGACACTCAGATGTTTAGGACGGGTGGTAGGGACAGAGCACCGAGTGACATTATACTGGGTGCACTATCCGAAAATTACCTCGAGCAATTAAACAGAGAATCGACTCGTGGAGATAACATCTCGGACCTACTGATAACAAACAGACCCGAACTTTTCGACTCTGTAAGTGCAGAACAGGGAATCAGTGATCATAAGGCCGTTGCAGCATCCCTGAATATGGAAGTTAATAGGAATATAAAAAAAGGGAGGAAGGTTTATCTGTTTAGCAAGAGTAATAGAAGGCAGATTTCAGACTACCTAACAGATCAAAACGAAAATTTCTGTTCCGACACTGACAATGTTGAGTGTTTATGGGAAAAGTTTAAGGCAATTGTAAAATGCGTTTTAGACAGGTACGTGCCGAGTAAAACTGAGGGACGGGAAAAACCCACCGTGGTTCAACAACAAAGTTAGGAAACTACTGCAAAAGCAAAGAGAGCTTCACTCCAAGTTTAAACGCAGCCAAAACCTCTCAGACAAACAGAACCTAAACCATGTCAAAGTTTGCGTAAGGAGGGCTATGCGTGAAGCATTCAGTGAATTCGAAAGTAAAATTCTATGTACCGACTTGACAGAAAATCCTAGGAAGTTCTGGTCTTACGTTAAATCAGTAAGTGGCTCGAAACAGCATATCCAGACACTCTTGGATAATGATGGCATTGAAACAGAGGATGACACGCGTAAAGCCGAAATACTAAACACCTTTTTCCAAAGCTGTTTCAAGAGGAAGACCGCACTGCAGTTCCTTCTCTAAATCCTCGCACAAACGAAAAAATGGCTGACATCGAAATAAGTGTCCAAGGAATAGAATAGCAACTGGAATCACTCAATGGAGGAAAGTCCACTGGACCTGACGGGATACCAATTCGATTCTACACAGAGTACGCGAAAGAACTTGCCCCCCCTTCTAACAGCCGTGTACCGCAAGTCTCTAGAGGAACGGAAGGTTCCAAATGATTGGAAAAGAGCACAGGTAGTCCCAGTCTTCAAGAAGGGTCGTCGAGCAGATGCGCAAAACTAATAGACCTATATCTCTGACGTCGATCTGTTGTAGAATTTTAGAACATGTTTTTTGCTCGAGTATCATGTCGTTTTTGGAAACCCAGAATCTACTATGTAGGAATCAACATGGATTCCGGATACAGCGATCGTGTGAGACCCAACTCGCTTTATTTGTTCATGAGACCCAGAAAATATTAGATACAGGCTCCCAGGTAGATGCTATTTTCCTTCACTTCCGGAAGACGTTCGATACAGTTCCGCACTGTCGCCTGATAAACAAAGTAAGAGCCTACGGAATATCAGACCAGCTGTGTGGCTGGATTCAAGAGTTTTTAGCAAACAGAACACAGCATGTTGTTATCAATGGAGAGACGTCTACAGACGTTAAAGTAACCTCTGGCGTGCTACAGGGGAGTGTTATGGGACCATTGCTTTTCACAATATATATAATTGACCTAGTAGATAGTGTCGGAAGTTCCATGCGGCTTTTCGCGGATGATGCTGTAGTATACAGAGAAGTTGCAGCATTAGAAAATTGTAGCGAAATGCAGGAAGATGTGCAGCGGATAGGTACTTGGTGCAGGGAGTGGCAACTGATCCTTAACATAGACAAATATAATGTATTGCGAATACATAGAAAGAAGGATCCTTTATTGTATTATTATATGATAGCGGAACAAACACTAGTTGCAGTTACTTCTGTAAAATATCTGGGAGTATGCGTGCGGAACGATCTGAAGTGGAATGATCATATAAAATTAATTAATAATAATAATAATAATAATAATAATAATTTTATTGTCATTCGGCCATTACAGCAATAGACAACGTCATATACATACTAAAATACAATTAATAGTTTGAAAGAAACAACAGGTTTCTTGTTAACATTATAGTATAATATTACAGTTGATAAATTCTCTTATGTCATAGAATGGGTGGAGGACTAGCCAGTCATGAATTGTTTGTTTGAATAATTGTTCAGGTAATTCTTGAACAGATTGAGGAAGTTTATTAAATAGTTTGTACCCCATGATTTCGTAGCTGTTGATTGACTTTGACAACCTGTGGTAAGGAATATAGAGGCACCTATTCCTTCTGGTATTGTGGCTGTGTACATTTTCTCTGGTTTTTGTTTCTGGTAATTTCTTCTTCGTATAAATTAGAACATAGTATATGTACAAGTTTATAACAGTCATGATTTTCTGTTCACAGAACAATGGTTTACAGTGTGCCTTATATGCAGAACCAGTAATTATCCTAATAGCTTTTTTTTGCAGTATTAATATGTCATGTACACAGCTAGAGTTCCCCCACAAAATAATTCCATATGTTATTATACTCTGAAAGAATGAAAAATAGGATGTTCTAACATATTTTTCAGGAACACAATCCATAAGTCGCCTTAACAGGTAAATAACTCTAGACAATTTACCACTTATATTGTACATGTTGACCCCAAGATAATTTATTATCAATGTATACCCCCAAAAATTTGACATAACTTGGATCGTCTGACAGAAGCTTGTCTCTAAGACTACAGACCATCTGCTGTGTTTTGTTTTCATTCAGCAGGAATCCATTTGCCTTGAACCAATAGGATGCTTGGTCAATTGTCTTTGCTGCACAAGTTTTAAGGCTATTGAAATCCTCACTAGCATGAAGAAATGTTGTATCATCTGCATACAACACAGTGGTGGACTTGATAAATGACGGCAGATCATTTATCATTATCAGGAACAAAAAGGGGCCCAGCACAGATCCCTGCGGAACACCTACCTTGACTTGCTCTATACTCGACATTTCTCTCCCTACACAAACAACTTGCTTACGATTCTGAAGATATGATTTTATTAATTTGAGGCTGTTATGTCTAATGCCATAGAATTCTAGTTTTCCTAGGAGTGGCTTATGCTTTACACAGTCAAAAGCTTTGCTTAGATCACAAAATGTGAGTTGAGCATAGCCCTTATCCTCAAACACTTGATGTAAGTATTTGACTACAAAGTCTATAGCATCCACAGTAGACAACTTTTTCCTAAAACCATACTGAGATTCACTAATTATTCCTAATTTTTCAAAATAGACAGATAGCTGTTGGTAAATTACACATTCCAGTATTTTAGAAAAAGCTGGGACTATGGAGATTGGTCTGTAACTGCAAGGTGAGTCCATATCTCCCTTTTTATATATTGGAATTACCCTAGCCACTTTGAGTTCTTCGGGAAAATATCCTTCAGATATGCATTTATTTATACAGAATGTTAAGGGTAAGGCGGGTACGAGGTTGAGATTCATTGGGAGAGTCCTTAGAAAATGTAGTCTATCAACAAAGGAGGTGGCTTACAAAACACCCGTTCGACCTATACTCGAGTATGGCTCATTAGTGTGGGATCCGTACCAGATCGGGTTGACGGAGGAGATAGAGAAGATCCAAAGAAGAGCGGCGCGTTTCGTCACAGTGTTATTTGGTAACCGTGATAGCGTTACGGAGATGTTTAGCAAACTCAAGTGGCAGACTCTGCAAGAGAGGCGCTTTGCATCGCGGTGTAGCTTGCTCGCCAGGTTTCGAGAGGGTGCGTTTCTGGATGAAATATCGAATATATTGCTTCCCCCTACTTATACCTCCCGAGGAGATCACGAATGTAAAATTAGAGAGATTCGAGTGCACATGGAGGCTTTCAGACAGTCGTTCTTCCCGCAAACCATACGTGACTGGAACAGAAAAGGGAGGTAATGACAGTGGCACGTAAAGTGCCCTCCGCCACACACCGTAGGGTGGCTTGCGGAGTATAAACGTAGATTTAGATGTAGATGTAGACAATGCTTCTGCCAAGGATACGCTGATGACCTTGTCATAGTAATACTTGGCAAATTTACTGACACAGTTAGAAATATGGCACAAGGAAGTTTGTGCATTGTGAAAAATTGGTGCATTAAACAGGATCTGAGTGTTAATCCTAAGAAGACTGTTGAGGTGCCATTTACAATGAGACATATTCAACACTTAAGTTGGAATCTAAAGCTCTTCAATGAATCTCTACCTGTGAAGGGGATAGTGAAATATCTAGGAGTAACCTTAGATGAGAAGTTAACATGGGCCTCTCACATTAACAGTATCTGTTCCAAGGCAAAATGTACTCTAGTGAGTACTAGAAGGCCTGTGGCAAAAGCTGGGGCCTAAGTCCCAGGGGTATGCACTGGATATACACCACAGTGGTCAGACATGGGATTTCCTTTGGGGCTGTAGTGTGGTGGAAGAAGGTAGAACAGGGAGTTGCAGCTAAGGAGCTTGCTAAGGTGCAGAGATTAACTTGGTTAATGATAATTGGTGGAATTAGCAGCACACCAACTGCTGGATTGGAAGCCATGCTGGGCATGCCTCCACTACACCTTTGGGTCAAGATGGAGGCAGCAGCTGGGGCACACAGACTTAAAACTGGCAAAAACTGGGCCTCATTTGGATATTCAAAATCACACACTAACATAGTGAGTGAGGTAAATATAGGAATGGCTGGGGAACTGCCTGCCAACTGTATAATAACTCCCATTTACTTCGACAAGCCTTAATATATAATTATTGGAAGCAGGGAGCAGTGGGAAAAAATAGTTCAACATCATATGGGTGACATCATTTGGTTCACTGATGGGTCGAAAACATACCAAGGCGTTGTCGCAGGGGTGTACAGGTTCAGCCAAGACTGGAGGGCATCATCTCTCTAGAAAACTGGCCCCTGTATTCCAAGCTGACATTACTGCAATCAGGGCATGTGTGGAGGAGAATATGCTTAGGTGCTACAAGGACTGTAGCATCTACATCTATTCAGACAGACAGGCAGTCCTGAAATCATTCGCAGCTCCTGCAACAGGATCTAAGATTGTTGCAGAATGCCATAGAGCTCTGGTAGAGCTAGGGGGAAGCAAAAGGGTAAACCTAGTGTGGGTTCCTGGCCACTCAGGTATCTGTGTCGACAAACAAGCCGACAGACTGACTAGGATGGGGGCAACAAAACCATTTACTGGACGGGATACTGTTCTGACAATCACCAAGGCTATGATTAAATTAGAACTACAGAATTGGCTTAGGAAACATCACATAGGGTATTGTACCAAGGTCCATAAACAAAAACATGGTAAGGTAATGATGCCCAAGCCATGTTTTAAAATAAGCTCTGTAATCCTGGGACTGAACAGGAAAGATATCAAACTCATGACTGGACTGATGACCGGCCATGGGAATTTCAAAAAAACATCTACACACAATGGGTATAATGGAAGAGAACAATAAATGTAGGATCTGTGATGAGGGTGACGAAACTGTGTCACACCTAATCTTCAAATGCATGGCACTGGAGAGTAAAAGATACAGAATCTTCAACATAACTACACCTCAAGAAATTGCGTCTAACAAAAGCTGGTTGAGGTACTCCTTGCACTATTTAAGCGCACTAGTTGGCTTTACTAGATAGATAGGGTGCGATACCACACAATTAACTTATTTTCGATGCAGGTAGTGGAGGGGTTAGACCTAAGCTATTTTAGCTTCCCTGTTAGAATCAAATCAAATTAAATCAATGTATTAGCATCAGTGGCTTGCGAAACAGCTGTAATCATTAAAATTGAAAAAACTCCAGGGTTTGATGGAATCTCTGTTAGATTCAATACTAAATTTGGAACTGACTTAGCTCCACTTCTCACTATAATCTATCATAGATCCCACGAACAAAAAAAGTGTGCCCAGTTCTTGGAAAAAAGCACGTCACAGCTCAGAGATATGAGGTATATCAAAGAAAATAACTTTCTCGATGCAAACCAGCATCAATTCCAAAAACATCAATTGAGTGAAACCCAATTCACACTTTTCTCACACAACATACTGAAAGCTTTTGATCAAGGCAGTCAGATGGATGCAGTATTTCTTGATTTCTGAAAAGCACTTGACTCAGTTCCACACCTATACAGATGGTCAGAAGCGCAATCATGTGGGGTACCAAGTGAAATTTGTGACTGGATTGGGGGCGTTTTGGTAGGGAGGACACAGCATGTTTTCTTGTATGGAGAGTCATTGTTACATACAGAAGTAACTTTAGTTGCACCCCAGGGAAGCGTATTGGGACACTTGCTGTTCATATTGTAATTAGTCACATTGCAGACAATATTAACAGTAACCACACACTTGTTGCACATGATGCAGTCATCTGTAAAAAAAAAAAAAAAAAAAAAAAAAAAAAAAAAAAAAAAAAAGAAGTACTCTCGGAAACAGGCTGCATAAATATTTAGTCAGATCTTGATAAGATTTCAAAGTTGTACAAACGTTGGCAACTTGCTGCAAATGTTCAGAAATAGAAAATGGTTCAGTTCACATGATGAAAAAATGTAGTATCCTGTGATTATAGTATCAATGAGTCACAGTTGGAACTGGTCAACTCATACTAATACCTGGGTGGTACTCTTTGTACAGATATGATCAACGAAATGGTCAGACAGGCTCAGTTGTGCGAAAAGCAGGTGGCAGCTTTCAGTTTAGCGGTAGAATACTGGGAAAGTGCAATCAGTCTACGAACGAGATACCATACAAATCACTTGTGCAACCCATTAAATGTAGTATATTGCCCATCTCTGTGGGACCCATACCAGATGGGATTGACAGGGGATATTGGATATATACAGAGAAGGGCAGCGTGAATGGTCACAGGTTTGTTTGACCTGTGGGAGAGCATCACAGATACGCTGAAGAAACTGAACTGGCAGACTCTTGAACATGTAAGTATTTTAACTATCCTAAGAAATCCTACTAACAAGGATTCAAGAACGGGCTTTAAATGATGATCTAGGAATATACTACAACACACTAGTATCACTCACGTGGGATCATGAGGACAAGATTACAGTACTTACTGCACACACAGAGGCATTCAATCAATAACTCTCCCCGCACTCCTTATATGGAATGAACAGGAAGAAATCCTAATAACTGGTACAATGGGATGCACCCTTGGCCATGTACTTGATGGTGGTTTACAGAGTATGGGTGTAGATGTAGTAAAATGCTTCCATTTTGTGCCAGTATCGACTGATTTTCATAAAATTCCAAGAGGAATTAAGATGAGGAAACTGCATATGGAGGCAAAAGCTAATTAAATCATGTAATTTCTTATATGTGTAATCAGATTTTAAAAAAATTCGTTAAACTGACAAAGTGTGGTGCAAATGATAGATTCGTTGCAAAAACTAAAAACAAACCAAAAGCTATTTCGTCTTTACAAGTGGTGATATTGGCAGTGAAATGGAGCGAAAATGCCTCACTAAACTAATGATAAGTAAGAATCCAATGCCATACTCGAATCCCTCACTGACCTTTTCGTAACTCGCAATAAAATCAGTGGCTATCCACCAGCAAGTAGATATCCTATGATGGCAGAGAAATTGCTCCGGCTTTAAATTTTCCTATTTTTCCATCTCTGATGTTATGAAAAATCATAATGTCACTAAACATTTTTAAGTCAGTGGGTTGGGATGAGGTTCCCCACAATTAAAATGGTCAATCATGGTACTCCACATCCAATCTTCTTCATAATCAATCTGTTTTAATGAACATTTTCCAGATTGATTAAAACATGCTGTTCATACAATAGGAAAAAGAGATGGATGGAAAACTAATGACCTACCTCATTGTAAGCAACATTTTTTCCATGAAGATCTGCAGGTGATAAGATAGAAAATTACAATTCATTCCACGGTATTATATTGCACAGTCACTACTGTTTCAGGAAAGGCCGCAGCACAACCCACTTAATAAATTAATCAGCCACAAAAGTTAGCAGATGTGATGATGACAGAAAGTATGTATCAGCCGTCTTATCTGACCTTACCAAAGCTTTAAATCCTGCAAACTGTGACTTCCTTCTCCAAAAACTGACAAGCTATGGTTTTCAAGGAAAATCCCTTAGCTGGGTGTCATATTACATGGCAAAGAGACGGCAATGAATACCTGTTAATAACAATGAGGAGAAATTCATCTGTGGCTGGAAACACACACCATATGGCCTTCCATAAGGTTCCATATTAGGGCTACCAGTATTTTTGTGTTATACTAATATTTCATGCAAAGTTCAGTTTGATATCATTCCCTAAGCAGATGACTCAACAGCAATAGTCTGGTGTCAAACTGGTAAAGACTTAATCTACTATATTGACCAAACATTTGGGGAAGCATGGTCAAAAATAAAAACTTTACTAAAAAAAATAGTCTCTGTCACCAGAAAACAATCAGCATGCCATATTAGTGTAATAGGCTATACGGACAAATAATTGTACACTGCAAACTGTGTCAAATTCCTGGTATACTAGTAATTAAAAATATATTGTGGAGTTATCATGTGGACACCATACTGAGTCAACTGAACCATCTTGCATTTGTCATGACTGTCTTATATAGTAATACTGATTTAGCTGTATCCTATGCACACTTTGTTTCAGTCATTAGGTACAGTATAATTTTCTTGGGGTTTGAAAAACTAGTCTACTCAAAGCTTTTAGGCTACTAAAAAAGGTCATCTGAGTCACACTGTAAGCTAAAAGGAAATAACAATGCAAACTTATTTTGAAGACTGGATCTGGTGTCCACTCCAAGCATGTACAAACCTACAACATTCTGAGGGCAACCACTTCATGCATCAGTATGAGAAAGCTACACATTACTTAGCCATGGGCTAAAACAATATGAAAAAACTGTTCGCTGTATGTGCCTGAAATTCAGAAATAAAATATGGAGGTGTTGCACAAATCTAATACATACTGAAGAGGACCTGGAAAAATATCGGAAGAGTAAATGCTTTTATTGTGTAGAAGACTTCTTGATTGATAATCATGGAAAATAGTACCTGCCTAAAGAAGTAACAACACATTTATTACACCCAACAATTATTTTTTCATGATAACTACGTAAAATAATATGTGTGAAAAAATAACAATATATATAAACTTAGATTAAGTTTATTAGCCTATATTCAGCGTTAGAATTGACAGATCACCTTTGTCACAATCTCTGATTGTGTGGGATCTATTACCTGATCGGGCAGCCATTGTGACCGAGCAGTTCTAGGTGCTTCAGTCCAGAACCATGCGGCTGCTACGGTCGCAGGTTTGAATCCTGCCTTGGGCATGGATGTGTGTGATGTCCTTAGGTTAGTTAGGTTTATGTAGTTCTAAGTCTAGGGGAACGATGACCTTAGATGTTAAGTCCCATAGTGCTTAGAGCCATTTTAACCATTTATTACATGATTATAAAAATTTGATTTGACTGATGGGATTGTGTGATACACACACTCAAAGGTTTTGACAAGGCCACAAAATATACCAACTTGATAATTTTTCTCATCCAGTTCTTTCAATACTTCATTTATGAGCTTTAGTATGCTTTCTGTGTTGAGGTTCCTTTACAAAAGACAAACTGAAAGGGGGTTAATGAGTTCTGATTAGTGAAGCGCATCAGTACTGTGTCACAAACTGCTTCCTCAAATACTGTTGAAAGGACTGGAAGGCGTGATACAAATATTCAATTAGAGGTGGTTATCCTTATCTCATTTTTTAGATGGGAGTCAATAATCACATTTAAGACAGCAAGGAAATATGCCCCAAGAGACTGATTGATTGCAAGGACAACTTGAGAGTAGTTATGTCAAGTCAGCACAAAATTTTTATATCCTGCTGGAACATAGTCAGCAGAACTGCTGCTTTTTAATGAGCTAACAACTTATGTAATCTCCTTAACAGGTGCGGCTCGTGGTTTCTATACTGGGGAAGGCTGCGGTATTTATCGATCGGAGCCAACATAGACCTAGCGTTACGCTACAGATTAGTCTGACATAAACAACTAAGATTTCAGGGGGAGGGGGGTGGGCATATCACACTTTACCCTTAATTCTACGTACTGTATCTTCTATAATCAGGTATTAAATATCATTAGAAGCTAACTTCGAGTTAAAATCTTTGGTTAGTGTTTCTAAACGTCGTAATTACATTTTCTGACACTTTGCAGCAAATCATATGAAAAGACGCGTTTCGGAGAGATCTTTAATGCTATGAATGTTAACTTTGCGGCTGCTTAATATTTTAAGTGTTTTCAGTTCTAAACTTAAGGTGTTTATTGTGGTTTACCTCCAAAGCTCGAAGTTTACGAGTTCGCATGACGATACTGTGATGTTTTGGTGACGTTACAGGTCTTGTGCAAGTAAAACTCACTAAAATCTTGCAAAATACACTCCGAAAAAGAAACTTGCTAATATCGCACGATATCAACAAAAGCAGTCAGCATCAGCAAGCAAGGAAAGTAAAGTAATGGGACAAATTTCGCGCGTTTTGTCCTCTAATCACTTATGAAACTCTCGCTAGATGGTAGTACTGTTATGTTACTGTAGTCTGGTGCACTCTGGCGGGATATTTGCAAACTTATTCTAAATGTGGATAAAATAGCCAATGGCAGAAACAAAACAACTATGTAAAACATTATAAAACAATGATACTAAACGTCGATTAATGACGCGTCGAAGCGCAGTAGAGATGTGCAGAGACAGAGATTGGATAGCAAAGTTTCGGCCACTCTATATTCCTTTATTACATAGATAGTGGAACGTGAAAAACGTGTGGTGGTTGGTATGACACCCTTAGGCTGCAAGCTCTGAGCCTTCGGGTCGCCCATAAAGAGCAGTACTATGTAGAAGCCACGCCCCCAAACAGCTACTACATGCAGCTTACGGACGTTCCAAGGCGCAACCTAAACACTACTAACCGTTCGTAAAACATCTATCGATACAAACAGTTCCAAAAACGTTGACCGTCGTTATTTTAATCGGAATGGGAATTATGCGAAATTCGTCCTGATAATTTAAATTATGTAATACGTTCTTGCGAAATTTACTTTAACATATATTTTGGGGCGGCTCCGCCTCAAAGCCTTTAATTACGAGCCGCGCCTTCTCCTTAGGTATTGTATTTTTGAAACTAATGTCTGCTGGTGTTGCATGCAGTGTCGGCACAAGTGAATCTAACACGTCTGTATTGCATTATTTGTTACTTGGTGCAATCACTGTGAGGAAATGGGCCCTAATGATTGAAATTGGCGGCCAATGATTCGAGTGTCTCCATTTCTGTTTCAGCTATTTCCTGGGGCTCAGTTTCACTGGATTACTAGTTTTCTTTGTTAAATAATTCTGAATAGTTTTTGCCTTATTCTTGGAGTGTCTTATTATTTTTATTTAGCATGGCATGTGAGTCTTACTTTTCTAGTAATGGAGTAGAGGACTAGGCAATAATGACGGTACTGTAGTTTCAAATTTTGACTACCGCTTATTCTCTGAATTATAATATTATAATTATAATATTGATGAGTCACTCTTGGAATCGGCCACCACATACAAATACCTGAGTGAAACACTTTGTAAGGATATTAAATGGAATGATCACATAGAGTCAGTCATGGATAAAGCAGTTGGTAGAATGCTGGAGAAATGCAATCAGTCTACAAAGTAGAATGCTTACAAATCACCCATGTAACCGGTTCTAGAATATTGCTCAAGTCTGTGTGGTCTGTACCAAATAGACTAACAGCACATAATGAACGTATACAGAGAAGGGCAGCACTAAAGGTTACAGGTTTGTTTAATCCATGGGAGTGTGTCACACAGATAATGAAGGAGGTGAGCTGAAAGACTCTTGAAGACAGACGTAAACTATCCCGAGAAAGTCTATTAACAAAATGGTGATTCTAGGAATATACTAAGCCCCCTACATAGTGTTCACATAGGGATTGTGAGGATAAGATTAGAATAACTGCAGCACACACACAGAGTCATTCAGACAATCATTCCTCCTGCACTCCATACGTAAATGGAATGGGAAGAAAGCATAAGGACTTGCAGAATCGGGCATAACCTCTGCCGTGCATCTCACAGTGATTTTCAGAGTAGAGGTGTAGATATGGGAATGAATCAAGAGCTACAGATAAAATGGCATTTTAAAAAATATTAATAGCAAGGTATACACTTAGGTCGAGAATCGTAGCAATGAGATAAATGCAGCACAGTGATGACCGACCCGGGCATCTGACCTCTGTGAGCGATACCCGCCTACTGACACAACGATAGGTGTTTGCACGGGTCAGGGGTGCATTTCCTTTCCCTCTCTAAGCATGTGCTCATTTCAAGGATAGTTGGGTAGATTTTTGGGGAAGAGACCAAACAGCGAGTTCATCGGTCGCTTTAATTACAAGGCAGTAAACAGATGGATAAGATCTAAGTGGTACAGTTGAGCCATTAAGTGTTTTGTATGGTTACAAGAATCTAAATTCATGAATATAATCATAGTATCTTACACTTATGTATTTGCTGTTTATTAGCTCATCAAATAATGCATGCAAAATACAAGTTAACTGTTAAACAGTAAGCATTACTTTCGTTTATTTTGAAATACACGTTTGAGAAGTCTGTCACTTCTGTAGTAAATATCAGTCGCTAATGTTTACTTGGATCTCTTGCTTCACTTCATGCCAGGGCAGCCTGTTTTCATTTGTCAGGTCTGTAAACTCCCAGAACTACAGACCCTGATAGCAGCACAACCCACATATTCTGCATGAAGAATCTCTCCATTCAGAAAGAAGATAAGTGTTTGGTATGCGTTGTCCAGCACGCACATTATTGGCCCAATATTTTTCAATTTCCTCTTAAACAGAGCCAGATATCCAGAGATCTTTGACTCTTTCTATGCACATTTAGTAGATGCAGGGATGCTGTATGTAGTACTGCAACAAGATTGAGCAACCGCTCACACCAACAGTGCATTCGCTGAAGACAGACTTCTCAGTAGAGGTAGTGACAGAATCAAGATAAATAAGAAATCATGCTTTCATGTTTGAGAGATTCTTGAATCTATCCTTTTGGTGCAAATGTATTTATGAAGAGGCTGCCCAGTGCTGTAAGGTATGTGAATGTTGAAAATGTCAGTGAAGAATACCTTTGAATGGGAATTAGTAAGAGAGCAGAGGCTAAGTGTGTTGTAAGAAGGAAAAGGCAATTGGTAAATGTGGAGCCTGAAAAAGGAATCACTGCTGCGCACTTGGAAGTGAAAATGCTTGACTTATATGTAAATTATAAAAAGAGGAATTCGGGAAGGCCAACAAAAAATGACTGGTGTTTCAGCTCCGCTAGTGAGGAGTCCACATTCAGTGTTGATGATTCTGCAAGTGATAACCTGGAGTGTGGCAGGTGGACTGTGACGCTGAAGACAGCCCTGCTCAAAAAGAGCATGAATCATGGAAAGAAGAACTGAGAGAAAGCAACTATATTGCGCCCAGTTATAATGGACAATACTTTCCAGGCAATATTGTTGGTTTTATATATACTAAGATGGTATCTGTTCTTTCAGACATGTCCGAAAGAACAAATACTATCTTAGTATATATATATATATATATATATATATATATATATATATATATATATATATATATATATAGTTAAGGCTCACCGGCCACTTGACCATCTTCTTCTTCTGTGCGCATGCACAAACAGTGCCCAAACTCTTACGGGAATCAGTAACGAGCCATGAGTAATGAGTATAATGGGCGGGGGCACTACAAATGTAGTGTGGGACAATACGTTGAGAATGTGGGTTTCGTGGGAGGCATGCCAGAGATAAATCCCTGCAGTCGCACTGTCCTCTGTGTCCTTGGTGACTCAGATGGATAGAGCATCTGCCATGTAAGCAGGAGATCCCGGGTTCAAGTCCCAGTCGGGGCACACATTTTCATCTGTACCTATTGACGTATGTCAACGCCTGTAAGCAGCTAAGGGTGTTCATTTCATTGTAATTGTTGGTTTTGCCACAGCAGAGGGAACCAACAAAGATATGTAAGGAGAACGCCACGGAGATTTGCAAGTGACCAGCACAAGGGAAACAAGACGTAATGATCTATGATTTTTCAGACGTAAAAATTAGAATAAATGAGCTCAGATCAATTACTAGACGATATTAATAAAGTTATTCTTCTCTGATCTCATAAATATACGTCCCCTGCTTGTGTTACAGTCCTATGTATAACATTTTCATTCAATAAACCATTCAATATAATACCCCACTACATTGCTTTAACTGTCTTCTTTCTAGCTTACTTTATCTTACAGAAACTGCATTAACATTATTTTTTCATAATTTATGTACATTGAACAACTGACCAAAAAGTATTTTCCAAAACATAAAACTCTAGACGAACTAAAGTTGTCCAACAACGGCATAACATTAGCCCATTTGGAAGAACAATTTTTTCCCACCAATAATTACTAATTATGTACTATGTCATAAAATGTACTCACAAAGTTATCACTTATCCACAGAATTTCTTTGCATTTTTCAAACCAAAATGTTGTATGTAATAAACTTTAATCTTGAGAAACCGGAAAAGTGGGCAAAAGTTCGTCCCGTATATGTTATGGTAATCATACAGTGATTGTTCATGTGTCTATGTTTTGTATAATGTGTGTTATAGATTGTTTGGTGCCTGCTGTTCATTTCGTCTAAGCTGCAGTAATATATAACAATTACAGAGCATTGTTGCATTCTAAATAGTACACAGGTTTAACCCTCCGTTACACACACTGAGGACTGTGAGCCCGCAGTTTTATCTTTCCATCAACAATCACTTATAAATTCAAGATTTATTGGCAACAATTGAAGTTAGTCATTATTGCCAGAAGCAGCAGTCTCGTGAGGTGCGGAGTGTCAGTCCGTGTGTGTGCATTCGTGTGGCGTGGTTCTATCATCAGTTCTTTTATGATGTATTGCAGGTAAGGAGGTTTCTTCCTTTATAATATTACAAAACATAGATAGTTACGTTTGGAAACTTTATTTATTTATTTATTTATTTATTTATTATCCAAACTGTCATACAATTATGAGCCTTTTCATTGACAAACACCGATTAGTGAAATAAGTTATACACCTTTTTTTCCAGAAGAACGATGGATGACGATCAGGTTTTGCAGTGGTTGGACGAAGAGCTTGGTAATGAAGAATGTAGTGATCTGGAGTCAATATTCGAAAGTGATCACTATTTAGATAGTAAACAGTCGCTGGACGAAAGTAATTCTATCGAAAAATTTGACTTGTATTTTGGGAAAGACGATATGCAATGGAGCCATCGACCTCTAATCCAAAACAGAAGAGTAAGAAGACCTCAACATAATATTGTCAAGCATTTACTAGGAGCCATAGGCGAAGCAAAAATTGCCAAGCATCCAATTGATTGTTTACAACTTTTCTTCACAGATGACATATTAGAAGAAATTTTTCGCTGCACTAATATTTACATGGCTACCACCCGTTCTAAATATTCCAGAGAAAGAGATGCTGCAGACACTAACATTACAGAAATCAAACCTTGTTTAGGACTCCTTTTCTTGGCGGGTGTGCTACGAACATCACACAAAAATTTACTAGATCTCTGGGCTGCAGATGGTACTGGAGTGGAGTACTTCAGACTTTCAATGGGCATAAACCGTTCACGTTTCTTGCTGACGTGTCTGAGATTTGATGACGTCAGAAACAGAGCTCATCGGAAGGAAACAGACAAATTAGCTGCTGTCCGATTCTTGATAGATCAGTTCAATGAAAACCACAAGAAACATTATAGTTTATGGTTCAAATGGTTCAAATGGCTCTGAGCACTATGGGACTTAACATCTATTTATAGTTTATCAGAACTATTTACAGTAGGTGAAATGCTGGATGCATTCAGGGTCAGATGTGGATTTATACAATACATTCCATCAAAACCGGCAAAATATGGTATAAAAATGTTTGCACTTATAGATGCAAGGATGTTCTAAAGCAAGTGGAAAGCAAGTGGATGGGCCTTATCTCTGTGATAACACACCTCATACTATTGTCAAAAGAATGGTGAAATGCATATCCAAAGCTGGCAGAAATGTAACATGTGATAAATGGTTCACATCAATTCCACTTGCGGCTGACTTGTAGGAAAACGACAAGCTGACAATGGTTGGAACAATTCGAAAAAATAAACGTGAAATTCTCCCATTTATGACAGCAGCAAAAGAGCGTCCTGTGGAATCCAGCATTTTTGCATTTAGGAAGAATATAAACCTAAGAAAGACAAGGTCGTTCTGGTACTGTCTACTTTACATGATGATGACAGTATTGACAGTGATTCGGAAAAGTGCAAGCAAGAAATAATGACATTTTAATACGAGACTAAATCTGGTGTGGATAAAGTGGATGAGATGAAATGTACATACTCTGTAACAAGAATTACCAGAAGATGCCCATTTATAATTTTTTCCTCTATTCTAAATATTGCTGGAATCAATGGATACATAATTTACAAGAGCAATTCGGGTCAACAATTCCCAGAATAGACTATCTAAAAGTTCTTGCCAAAGAACTGTTGCACGATTAGATGACAATGAAGGTCAATCATCTAAGTACACCGGTGAACATCAAGAATCGTATCAAGGAAATTTTGGGATTACCAACAGCTGAAGCTCTTCCAAGAACTCCACAAACAACAGCTTGAGGAAGATGCAACTTCTGTGATAGAGAAAAAAAACCGACCGACGAGATTTTCCTGCAATGTGTGCAATAAATTTGTATACCTGGAACATGTCTGTGCATATCTGTGCAGTGAGTGCAGTGAAAATGGCAACCACCATGAGTGATTTACTCGAATTCACAGTGAGGCTCTAAACTATAGTTTTCTGAAAAAGTTTCTCAACTAATTTACTTAAGATAAGTGTTGGTTAATATTAATTTGGAAAAACAGTGAAAAAACAGAATGAACGTAAATTTCAGCGAGTACAATAAATGTTCTTATTGGTTTACGGGTAAATTAAGAGTTAAAATATTTTATGTTCACTACTGATGCTGAAATACATTGTGTTTACGAATTCATTGTTTTATTTATATTATCCAGACTCGAATATATTTGCCAACTGTAATGTCAGCATTGTTCATGAAAATGGTATAAAACGCAATGCGGACTCTCAGTCCGCGCGCGTGTAGCGGAGGTAAAAAAAAAAAAAAATCGCGCGTGTAGCGGAGGGTTAAAACTGGTGTCAGTTTCGACTCTCCGAAGTGTGGTCACTTTACGTTTAGTCTAGACATACTGATTTGTAAATCTAATTTGATGTATTTGTCTGTCTTAAATCACATTAATGAACCGACAGAGCAAAGAGAGAAGTGCATCACGACTTCTACGAGCAAATGATTATGCCACAGTAGTGTTACAACAACGCTTGCTCGTACTGCTGGCACAATGCAGATGCCGCTGCTACTCTGCCATCTGTTGGCCACACTGAGCAACTGATGTTTGGCACTCCGCTCAAGTGTAACCAAATGCAGTAAGTAATTTTTTTTTCCTATTTTGAGTGCGATTTGCAGGAGGGGATTTCCCCCCCTCTGCATCAGACCATCCCCTCCTCTGGTTTTAGTTTATGCGTCCCAACCTGGGATGTTTATTTCCCATGCACTGGACTAAAACTTTACATATAGTTTAAATCTGTGGAGCCGAACACTGAAAGTTTTTAATAAGTCTTACTATTAATATGTTTCAGTTTTCTATCATCAGAATAAGTACAGTTTTTCACAAATGTGCCTCTACTTTTTGAATTCCCTTCGTATACCTGTATGTAGAGGATTTTGTAAATAAGCTTTACCTATAGTGTACTTTTAAAGATATAACAAGGGATGGCTTTTCTGATAGTGCATACTCGTGAATAGTGAGTTTCGGCATTAACATCTATTTATAAATAGCTGTTTAACCATGCATAACGCCACGGTCCAAGCTAGTAACATATATAGTTCTAATAACGCCCGAAGACATCCCCCCCACTGGTAAAAGCACAAATCGCACCCTGCTTTGTTGCCGTAGATGAAATAGACTCATATCGCAACTAAACCTATTTTTATCGTTTATGGAGTGGCTATAAACGAACGTGGATCTGAAATATTTAAACTGCATGTATCTCACACTCTCTTCACATATATGATAGTGGATGCTATCGTTACAAAATTAAAATAATCCCTTCCAAAACCCAGGCGATCATTGTAGGCAAAACCACCCCTTCCTTCCGCCTCCTCGATTTCTACATCACCATCTATGGCCGTCCTATCGCCCTCACCCCCACCCTTAAGTACCTTGGTGTCACTCTCGACTGTCACCTCTCCTGGACCCCCCACCTCCGGACGATCCAAGCCAAGGCACACTTCTGACTCTGTCTCCTCAAGTACCTTTCTGGCCGTAACTGGGGTCTGGACCCCTCCACCATCCTCCATACCTATAAATCCCTCATTCGCCCTAGCCTTTGCTATGCCCACCCTGCCTGGATCTCCATTCCCCCTACCTTTTACAAATCCCTTCAGATCCTAGAACACCATGCTCTTTGCCTCGCCTATCACATCCATCCCCCCTCCCCCACGCGGATCCTGTACGACCTTATTCCCTTCCCCCACCTACTTTTCGTCGAACGGATACGGATCCTCTACACCTCCTGTAAACTCGATCCTCCTCACCCGCTGGTCTCTCCCATCCTCTCCCGCCCCCATCCGCTGCCGCGCCTGTATTTCCACATCCCACCTGCTCTCCATCTCTCCACTCTCCATACCCTCTCCCAAGGTGGCTTCCCCCAGCTCCCCCTCCCTGATGATGCGCTCCTCCCCTCCATCTACCCCTCCTGCCAACTTTAATCACCCCTCCCTCTTCCTGTGTGTGTTCCTATGGGCACCCTCTCTCTCCCTTCTCTTCCCCTTCCCTCCTTCCTCCCTTTTCTCCCCACTCCTCCCCCGGGCTTCCCCTACCCACATTCCTCCACTCCTCCTACCATCTCCTCTGCCATTGACATCTTTTCTCTCCTCTCCCCCTCCCCCTCCCCCTCCCCCTTCTTCCCCTCTTGGCAGGTCCCTGGACTCGCACACGTTACATGGACATTCGCGCGCCGGAGATCATCGCCATCAGTTTCTCGTGTGTGTGCCATCGTGTTTGTGTTTAGTGTTAGCCGTCACTCTCCAACGTGCACCTGTGCCATCGAAGTCGTCAGTGTTTGCGCGCCGTGCCGACTGTTTTTCGTATGTTTCTTGCCGAGTGTGAACGGGTTCGTGGTTTTTGTATTCTGTCTCCTGTTTTTGCCCACCATTTTGATCAGTCTATGTGTCTTCTTCATATTTTTCATTGTCAATACTGAGGCTGAAGAGCAGCATAGGATGCTGCTGCCATCCCATCTGATGTACAGGTGTTTAAAATAACAATAAAGAAAAAAACAAAAAAAATTAAATAATCCCCCCATCTGCCTCGGCTATGGTGTGTTATCTTTGTGCTGACATTTTAGTACAGTGTTTACAGTGAATGTTCGGTGTTGTGTGTCTTCTCCGAAGTGTTTGTGAACGGCCATCATATTGTTGCTGGGTGTGATTTTGATAGCTCTTGCGAACAGAAACCAGATTGTCGGCATCTTTTTTAATTGTCTGTCTATTATGTTCCCTGTCTGCTTTCTGTGTATTTTATTAGCTTTGCCAACCCCTTGATTTATGTTTTAACTTTGCACAATTTTCTGCAGTTTTTACAATTTCAGTCATCGTTTTATCGCCTGCTTTTATCGTTTCTTCTCTTCTTTCTTACGTTTTAAAAAGTCTGTAGGCTGCAGAGCAGCGTAATAAGCTGCTGCCAGCCCGCCCCCTTCGGGGGGAATCGAAATACAATAAAGGGAAAAAAAATTAAAATCATGCTTGAAACCGGAATTCAATACTCTTTCACTATAATTTTGGAAAGATCGGGTAACGAACAGGTTAACCGAACTGAGCATCATGTGTATTAATAGGAGCTATGATACGGTTGTTAAACAGCTGCTTTTTCGAATCCGCGTCGCGTATCTTGAAATTGTCATTCAAAACTAGACGCTGAGACGCCTGAAAGTTAACGATCCTCAGCCATATTACTTCACCGAGCGAGGTGGCGCAGTGGTAAGGCACTGGACTCGCATTCGGGAGGACGACGGTTCAATCCCGCGTCCGGCCATCCTGATTTAGGTTTTCCGTGATTTCCCTAAATCACTCCAGGCAAATGCCGGGATGGTTCCTCTGAAAGGGCACGGCCGACTTCCTTCCCGATCCTTCCCTAATCCGATGAGACCGATGACCACGCTGTCTGGTCTCCTTCCCCAAACCAACCAACCAACCATATTACTTCGACAGAAAAAGTAAAATAACATTTACAGCTTGTGTTGTATGTGCGAAAATATGTGATAGTTCAGTGGCAAACAGATAGTAAAACGTAAACGGTTAGAACATCGGCACTGGATCAGAAAATGGCGCAGTATCAATAGTCAGTTGCAGTAAGAACAGAGTAGTGCAGGGTCTCCACTTAACAAATGACAGTGACTGCGACTACAGTACCCAATGCGCAGCTGAGCTAGAAGCATCTCTGGGCGAACAGAGAGGTGAAGGAAGTCTGTCCAAGTTGTTGGTAGGTGTTTAATTTCCCACAGTTCTCATGTAAAGAAGAACAATGTTCATGCCAGAGAGACACAATGGTATTACGTGCAGCAACACAGAGATCGTGTGAGAGGCCTAGGAAGTCAGACTGGAGTCTCAGGAGTAGCTTCAGTACCCACACTCCAACAAGACCAGGGACACACAACAACATCACGTTGGCACCATCGTCAGCGAGCGAATAGCGGCATTCGTGGATTCTTTGTACTAAGCGGTGGTCTGTGTATAGCACACAGAGGCTCTGGAGGACACTAAAGAACATAAAAACATAATACACAATTGTGAAGCCTATGGCATCAGAAGTATTGGGTGGATTGGTAGAGGGCAAAAAACCGTGCAGTAAAAATCGAGCTTTGGCCTAGAGGACCGTATCTAAAATGTTTGTTGCCAATGACAAAGTAGCATCCAACACCATGTTCGGTCTTAGAGCTATCAGTGTAGATGATGGTGCTGACTCCAGCTTACGTGCAAAGTTCGTATATATAAAGCCAATAATTCGCCATAGAATGTTAACCAGCTAACCAATACTAGTGTCATTTATAGATTTTAAGAAAGCATTTGACCATATAGACAGGGAAATGATAGATAAGGTCATTAGAGAATTTGGTGTTAAATCAAAACTAGCAAACATAATTCGTGAAACACCAACAGGTACAGTATCTAAAGTCAAATTTATGGGAGAAGTATCTCAGCCTTTTGAAATAAAAACTGGTGTTAGTCAAGGTGATGGTTTATCACCTTTACTGTTTAACTGTGTTCTAGAAAAAATTGCAAGGATCTGGAATTCGGAGCTAAAAAACCACAAAATTGAACCAATAACTCTGGGAAGGAAAACAACTGGAATTAAGGTAAACTGCTTGGCTTTTGCGGATGATTTTGCAATACTTTCAGAAAACCTGACAGAAGCAGTTACTCAAATAAACATTGTGGAAAAATTAGAAAAGAGAACTGGTCTCAAAATTTCAGCTGAAAAAACAAAATTCATTACACACATAAAAAATTCACCAAAGTACATAGAAGCACAAGTAGGTAAAAGAGCGAGAAAATATATTTAAATATCTTGGAGAAACTATACAACAGAATGTACTAGAAAAATCTGCTGTGGATGTAAGAATTAACAAAATGGAAAGAGCATATCGTTTGACCAAAAATATTTACAACAAGAAATGTATATGTAGAAAAACAAAACTAAAACACTACACCACAGTGGTAGGACCAGAATGTTTATATGGATCTGAATGCCTAACGACGAACTATAAGATAGACAAACTAGAGGTAATGGAAAGAAGGATTATTAAACAATAATGGGTGCCATGAAAACTGCAGATGGTTGGAAAATAAGAAGTAATGAGGAGATATACAAAAATATAGAGAAAATATCTGAAGTAATGGCCAAACGAAGATCAACCTTTTTTGAACATCTTTACCAAATGGATGGAAATAGACTAACAAAACAAATACTCCTATATTTCTGGAAGAAGAAATCGACAATAGCATGGATTACAGAAGTAAGAAAAGATCTTGAAGGAAACAACATCAAAGAATCAGAAATAGCAGAAAGAAACCGTTTTAAAAATAAAATACTAAATTTGGAAGGCTTTCAAAGCAGAAGAAATAAAAAATCGGGAACAAAATGGACAGAAGAAAGGAAGAGACTTCATGGGGAGAAAATGAGGGAATGCCGACCGCGTTGGTCTAGTGGTTCTAGGCGCTCAGTCAGGAACCGCGCAACTGCTATGGTCGCAGGTTCGAATCCTGCCTCGGGCATGGATGTGTGTGATGTCCTTAGGTTAGTTAGGTTTAAGTAGTTCTAAGTTCTAGGGGACTTATGACCACAGATGTTGCATCCCATAGTGCTCAGAGCCATTTGAACCAAAATGAGGGAATACTGGAAAAATAGGAAACAAGAACGAAGAAAGAAGAGGAATTGAAGTTGTTAAAGTGATCCTAGTTGGTCAATACGATTGTAAAAAAAAAGGCAATGTAGAAACTGACTGACTCAATGACTCGTGAGGGTCCAACCAAAACTGCTAAGGTTAGAAACCTCACATATGGACATGATAATAATATTAAAAGAATTTGGAATATTGTTAAAAGGGAACAGGGCAGCCGAGAGCACAGTAAGGCTGTATTTCTATCAAACACAATGAAAAATTTGTTAACAAGAAGTCAGAAGTAGAAAACATCTTTAATAATCATTTTTTAAGTGTTGTAGAGAAAATAGTATCCAGCTTCTCATTAGAAAATGGAAGGCAGTATATGGAAGAGGCAGTACCTATGCAAGTTGATAAAATTGAAATTCAACCCACCTCTCCTACTGATATTAGGAAAATAATAAATTCACTCAAAAGTAAAAGTTCACATGGAATTGATGGCATTTCCAACAGAGTACTAAAAGCTGGTTCCCAACAAATAAGTAGAATTCTCAACCACATATGTAGTTGCATACTGAAACAGGTCATTTTTCCAGATAGATTGAACTACACTAGTGTTAAACCATTGCATAAGAAGTGGGATGGATCTGATGCTATCAACTATTGCCCAGTCTCACTTCTGACAGCTTTATTTCTTGAAAATGTAATGTATTCAAGAGTAGCATCACATATTTGTAAAAATGTTCTAACAAAATGTCAATTCGGTTTTCAGAAAGGCTTTTCAACAGAAAATGCTATATATGCTTTCATTGATCGAGCATTAAATGCATTGAATAACTGAACATCACCCATTGGGATATTTTGTTATCTCTCAAAGGCATTTGACTGTGTGAATCATGGAATTCTTCTAGATAAGCTTAAGTATTGTGGTATGAGTGTGACAGTGCACAAATGGTTTAATTCATAGTTAACTGGAAGAATGTAGAAGGTTGAAATTAACAGTACAGATACTCTGCAAAAACCAGCAGAGTCCTCTAACTGGGGAGGTATCAAGAATGGTGTTCCACAGGGTCCCATTTTGGGTCCCTTATTGTTCTTACTATATATTAATGACTTGCCACTCTATATTCATGAAGATGCCAAGCTAGTTCTTTTTGCTGATGATACAAGTATAGTAATAACACCCAACAAGCTAGAATCAGCAGAAGAGATTGCAAATAATGTCTTTCAGAAAATTATTAAGTGATACTCTATAAATGGACATTCACTAAATTTTGAGAAAACACAGTTTATACAATTCTGTACAGTAAATGGCATAACATTATTGATAAATATAGACTATGAACAGAAGTCTGTTGCTAAGGCAGAATACTCAAAATTTCTGGGTGTGTGCACTGATGAGAAATTAAATTGGAAGAAACACCAATGGTCTGCTGAAACAGTTACGTTTAGCTAATTATGCTATTAGGATTATTCCAAATTTTGGTGATAAACATCAGTAAATTAGCCTACTATGACTATTTTCATTCACTGCTTTCATATGGCATTATATTTTGGGGCAGTTCGTCATTAAGAGAGAAAGTATTCATTGCACAAAAGTGTGTAATCAGAAAAATACCCGGATCCCACCCAAGATCACCTTGCACACATTTATTTCAGGAATTCAGGATATTTACAGTACCTTCACAATACGTGTAGTCGCTTACGAAATTTGTTATTAAAAACCCATCCCAATTCAAAAATAACATCGAAGTGCATCACTACAGCAGTAGATGAAAGGATGATCGGCACTATTCTGGATTAAATTTCACTTTGGCGTAGAAAGGGATTAATTATGCTGTTACAAAAATCTTTGGTCATTTGCCAAATAGTATTAAAGGTCTGACAGATAGCCAACCAACCTTTAAAAGCAAATTGAAAGAATGTCTGAATGACAACTCCTTCTACTCAATAGATGAATTCTTAGATATGAAGTAGTAACTGTAAAAAAATATTTTGTGTAATGAATACTTATGTTAAAGTGACACTTTCCACATCATTATGAAATGTTGTATTCATGATCTGTGGAACAAGGATTAATGTATGTATGTCTGTATGTGTGGATGTCATATTGTAGTCGTCACTTAAGAAATGATTTTCGAAATTCCTCTGAAGAGGGGATGAAAGACTTCTTGAAAATATGTCACTATTAACCCTCACATGTTATCATCTCCGGAAAAACATATTGTATGCCTTGGGTCTTTTTTGACCCCAAAGTGATTCACGCGCTGTTATGGTGATAAAATTTGAAATATGTCCACAAAAATAAAAATAATTAATTGTGAAACATATGCATTATGTTTATATTACAACTCCATAGATTCTTAATATAATTAAGTTACATATAAGTTGTAATTATTTACTGCATTTGTTTGAAATATGAAAACATATTTTGTTTGGTTTGTTTAGTTCCAAAAATTATTTTAACACAAAATATTCATAACTATACACACTATGTAACAATACTGTAATTTATTAATATTAAGTGTAATATAACTTACATCGGATTTTATTAGAAATACACTCACACTCTCACTCCGTGCCATATGACAATCATTACACAATACACTTATCCTAGCATGTTCTTTACAGACAAACATGACACCCATCACATTGTTGAATTCACTTTGACCTTGGGGAGGAATCACACCGGTTTCTTTTCAGATTTGGAACATTGGCTTCCTGGCTGTCATGTTATTTTTCCTTTAGAAAATCTTTGAAGCATGTGGATATTATCGCTGAATGAATGCGCTGTGTTCTGCACTGGGGCAACAGGACTCGTCATTCAATGTGAGTTTTAACTAGTTCATTTCCTAGTTCTGAGAGGAATTCTCTCCTCGCATTTTTACTTCTCATATCATGTAAAACTTTACAATACAAAACCCAAGCATTGAGGCAAGCTAAATCTGTTATATCAAAAAATACAGCAAATGGCCACTTTCTTCTTCCACGTTTCACTGACTAATGTCTAGCCATCTTATCAACTGTATGAACTCCTGACTTCGTTGAGTTGTAGAAAATTATTATTTCAGGTTTTTCGTGCTCATGCTCACTTACATCAAGTGTTTGGTGTAGAGTAGACAACAAAATGAGTGATTTATTTTGTGTAGGAACATAGAAAGCTACAACGGTATTTTGTTGTGGTCGGTAATGGACGCCTCTGTTTTGATGGCAACATTTCTTTTGGTATCTCTCTTCGGTTGGCCCAAAGAGTTCCCCCAAGTGTCAATTTGTTAGCAAGAAGTTCTTGTCCAAAATCAAAAGTTATAAGAAAGTTATCAGTGGTAATGATCCTACCACTTCCCTTCAGGTGATCAACTAAATCATGTACCGTTTCCCTTGATCTATTTCCCTTCCTTCAGCAGATTTCTCCGTATACACTTGTGCATTTATGAGATAACTGATCTCTCAGTCTATGGCAGCCCACACTTTTATCCCATATTTTCCATGTTTCTAAGAAAAGTACTCCTTGAATGGACACCGTCTCCTGAAACTACACAGATGCCCATCAACAGTAATATAAGGTCCAGGGAAATTAGACGAAATGCATGCATCAATGAGCATTTCAGGCACAGCTCTTATAGGTTGAGCTTTTGATCCAGAAGCAGCTTAACTTTCTTCCCTTGTCTATCATCTAACCGGAGGTGCATCAAAATATCTTGAAATCTTGAAAAGCTCATTGTGACTCAAAAAATAGGTAAGCCATACTCTTCTGACCAAAATTCACTCGAAGGCTTCCCACGTGCATTATGCAAGCTAACTATTATTAGCAGAGCAAAGAGCGCCCGCAGCTCTGAAGAATCAAGTTCAATCCAGCATTCAAGAGTTGGGTAGAGAATTTTATTATATTTTGCATGATTACTGGAACGCATTGCTATTACACTCTGCAAGTGATTGGTGATAAAAAGTCTGAAACAATCTTCCCTTTGTAATATTATTGGATTTTAGATACTTTGTATATGAGATATTTGTCATAAAAGAAAAGGACAGCCAACGAGTTGTAGTTCGTAAAGATGCTAAGCATCACAGCGCGAGAGTAAAGAGACGAAATATTTTTATGATGCACACCTATACCAAGACGCGCGTCCAGCGTTTAAATACTCTAAATAAACACTATGACCAGCTGGGCGCAGATATTTAAAATCATTGCCGCAGCGCTTGATAGCAAGAAGCTGAGAAACAGAAGAAACAACAATCAATCTTTTGTTGAGAAATATTCTAGAGACGTCATTATCCTTTGTACTTCTGGTCGTCGACATGTTAAAACGTACTACATAGCACTGCTACAAGTTGTATTTTTATTTTGTGTAAAAACTATGTGAAACGACAAACAAACGTTTCGGTAACTCGGGTGAAGATATAATGTATTTAAGAGCACGCAAGGACATTTAATTGTAAGAAGGAACGGACTGACAAAGCAGCGATTATTGGACTGCGCCATGTACAAAAGAAATATCAGATGTAAGTCAAGTATTCATTGTGTGTTTGTCAATGTCTAGAAGTTTAAAGCCAATTTGTTCAAAATATATTAATATTTTACGATGCAGTGATTTTTTTCTTATTCTTTTCTTTCACGAACCAAAAATGATGTTCAAATTGTATATGAGCTTTGTTACAGGTTCGCTCTTTATCGAGGTGTCTCGATTGTATTTGGGGGACGACTAATATGTTCAACTTCCGATCTGTTAATCTTTTTCTTGCAGTATTTCACTGATTTGCTTTCATTTCCATTTTCATATTCAAATAGGTCCCTTAGGTATTTTCCTCGAAGATTCTGGTTGCGTGAAGGCAATGCAGGTCAAAAGGTCAATTAAGAAAACCCCTTTGCGTAATCAATCCGTACGTCTCCTGAACACAATCACCGAAGCATCGATGATCAATTAATAAATTATCTCTGTTTTCAAGTCGTACTGAAAAACGGCCACACAGGATAGTCGTTAGCACGCAACCTAGTGTTAAATTTTTGCCAGTAAATATTACCAACCAACAGAGACAGCATTACTATTTTTTTTTTTTTTTTTTTTTTTTTGTCATCAGTCTACTGACTGGTTTGATGCGGCCCGCCAATGAATTCCTTTCCTGTGCTAACCTCTTCATCTCAGAGTAGCACTTGCAACCTACGTCCTCAATTATTTGCTTGACGTATTCCAATCTCTGTCTTCCTCTACAGTTTTTGCCCTCTACAGCTCCCTCTAGTACCATGGAAGTCATTCCCTCATATCTTAGCAGATGTCCTATCATCCTGTCCCTTCTCCTTATCAGTGTTTTCCACATATTCCTTTCCTCTCCGATTCTGCGTAGAACCTCCTCATTCCTTACATTATCAGTTCACCTTATTTACTACTATTTCTTATATGGAATAAGCAAGTTCCTAACGTCAGATGTGGCCCCCGAACAGGGACTTGACTTAAAACTAATCTGTTCTTTCTGTTTTCCGTGCACACGGCAAAAGAACCAGTAAAAAAGTACGTATGTGCCGAAAACCGCAGTACGAATCCACAACAGCAGTAAATAGCAGCGCGCAAGACAACTAAAGTTGAGTACGACATTTCATTTGAAGCTTTGCATACCGAGCATTCAATCGGCTAGTGAACATTAACTCTCTACGCTTCTTTCCTTTTCCTCACACTACTTAATTTCCAAATTTCTCCTTCCGTTTGCTGTTAGATCCGCCTCTTTCATATCATTTCGCTTAAAATAGTTAGAAATAGTTAGTCAAAATTTCCATTGTTGTAAATTTTAGTGGATCAAAATGGGTGCTATCTACACCAGTTTCAGTGCTGTATAAGTGTTTTTCATTTATTGTATATCTCCAGTAGCCATATTGTCATCTTCGTGTGCTAGAATTTCAATTGTTAATAACGCCCAAGCAATCAGGACGCGAAATCATTGGCGCGCCTGACAAGTGAAAATCGTAATTATAGATTATCTTTTCTGGCTCGTGTGGTGTAACTACGCTAAATTTAAGATGGCAGATGAGCAACCCAGACAACTTAGACCGCGCGCAAGTGTGAACGAACTTGAATCTGGTAGTGAAGGAACAACAGACGACGAAGCGACACGCGAGGTGTCGGGGCGACAGTCCGCGTGAATGCTCGTTGCCAGATGTACTAAAATTGTTTGATGATATGAAAACCAGTTTTGAAGCACACATGGGACACTTAAACAAAAGTGACAATATTGAAATGCAGATCAGTCAGTTAACAAACAAAAGCGATAACATTGAAGTTCACATAGGTAACCTTAGAAGTTAAATAGCGGATGTTGACGCCAGATTACAGGAACAGAGCAGAGTTGTAGACAGCAGGTTAACAGTTTCGAATTGAGGATAGAGGACAATAAGGTCAGAATGACCAATATAAATTCTGTTATTACCGACAACCGAACACAAATCAGAAGCTTGAATGACACCATGGACGAAAAAATTAAAGCCATTACCGCTGTTTACGCAGGCGAGCAAAACGCAAGCGTCCATGAAAAAATAGACAGTGTTCTTTCCATGGTGGAATCCGCCGATACCAACATTGGTAGAAAGTTTCCAGATTTGCAGACCCGATGTGTGTAAATCAACAGCGAGTGACCCTTTGAAACATTACAGTGCTGTTTCACAGTGAGTAGGCCAACTGACAGAAGGTGTCAGCCGCATTGGCGAGCGAGTAGAAAATCTTGCTCAACGAATATCCGATGTCAGTATTGATAAAATTCTCGAAGATGTCACCGCAGGAGTAAGCACTACACTTAATAGGGAATTTGAAGAGTGAATACAATCCAAGGAACAGTACACTGAAAGTAAGCTACACTCTGATCTAAAAGGTGCAGTTAAATCCGCCACAGTAGAAATCCTAACTGCTCCCGGTACTTCTGGTGACACTTTAACCAGTGAATTAGGCGAAATCAGACAAGCATTCAGCCACGATCTTCCGGAATAATGGCAAAGGCTGACCAACGACATAGATCAGCTGAGAAGGCAAGTTATAGAATTGCAAGGTGACAGTCAAAGCGATTATTCGCTACCCCCGGAACAAGATAGTCGTCAATCTCCCGATTATCAGGTACAATTCTCACCAACTGTAAATAATACGCACGACAAAGCTTCAACGTCACGTGGTCATACCGATCAACTGAGACTCGTTGAACTAATGCGCGATGAGAGTGTGCTGAAACACAGGATTTTCCAGCCTTTTATACCTGAAAAACATAATATACATCCCACGGTATTTCTAAAATCATTCACAGGTGCTTTTACAGAATCATGAAACGACAGACAGCGAATACAGTTCATATTAGGACAATTACACGGTAAAGGATCAATTGGTGGTACTGAAATAATAGACAAATGTCACACCGATTTCGAAAGGCATTTATTGAAAAAATCTGGAGTTCTGATATACAACAAAGACTCCGAAAGGAGGTCTACAAAGCCGAACCTTTCAACACCAAGGGAGGAGGTTTGAGGCCTTATTTCGAAAAACATCTACGTAAAATTCAGTGCTGGAACACGCCCACTTCAACCAAAGATGTCATCATGATATTAGTCAAAACTTCCTGTGTCAATAAGGGAAAAATCACTTACGCCTAATGTGAGTGAAGAGGATCAAGAAGCCTTTCTTTCCGTTCTTGACAATTTGGATCTGATCTACGAGGACGTGCGTGCGAGTGCGCGGAATAATTACAATAATGGACCGCGCGCTTCGCAACAGCACGTAGCAAACTGTACCAACGGAATGTCGTTCCAACATAAAACGGGACAACCAAACGCTCAGCCTTACATCAATTATAATAATTTCAACCGCCGCAGTGGAAAACCGTATAGTAAATATCGAAACCAGAATACACACAACCTGATTTATCAAAACACACAGCGACACTATGGTAGCTCATCAATAAATCACAACGGTAATCGCCAGTATCCGAACAACAGCAAATATAATGGAAATCTTCACAAGGGAAAGAAATGGAACAATTATAACGGGCCACAACAGTACAGTCAGCCAAGTACGCTACTGGCCATTAAAATTGCTACACCACGAAGATCACGTGCTACAGACGCGAAATTTTACCGATAGGAAGAAGATGCCGTGAAATGCAAATGATTAGCTTTTCAGAGCATTCACACAAGGTTGGCGCCGGTGGCGACACCTACAACGTGCTGGCATTAGGAAAATATCCAACCGATTTTTCATACACAAACCGCAGTTGACCGGCGTTGCCTGGTGAAACGTTGTTGTGATGCCTCGTGTAAGGAGGAGAAATGTGTACCATCACGTTTCCGACTTTGATAAAGGTCGGATTGTAGCCTACCGCGATTGCGGTTTATCGTATCGCGACATTGCTGGTCGCGTTGGTCGAGATCCAATGACTGTTAGCAGAATACGGAATCGGTGGGTACAGGAGGGTAATACGGAACGCCGTGCTGGATCCCAACGGCCTCTTATCACTAGCAGTCGAGATGACAGGCATCTTATCCGCACGGCTATAACGGATCGTGCAGCCACGACTCGATCCCTGAGTCAACAGATGGGGATGTTTGCAAGACAACAACCATCTGCACGAACAGTTCGACGACGTTTGCAGCAGCACGGACTATCAGCTCGGAGACCACGGCCGCGGTTACCCTTGACGCTGCATCACAGACAGGAGCGCCTGCGATGGTGTACTCCACGACGAACCTGGGTGCAAGAATGGCAAAACGTCATTTTTTCGAATGAATCCAGGTTCTGTTTACAGCATCATGATGGTCGCATCCGTGTTTGGCGACATCGCGGTGAACGCGCATTGGAAGCGTGTATTTGTCATCGCCGTACTGGCGTATCACCCGGCGTGATGGTATGGAGTGCCATTGGTTACACGTCTCGGTCACCTCTTGTTCGCATTGACGGCACTTTGAACAGTAGACGTTACATTTCAGATGTGTTACGACCCGTGGCTCTACCCTTCATTCGATCCCTGCGAAACCCTACATTTCAGTAGGATAATGCACGACCGCATGTTGCAGGTCCTGTACGGGCCTTTCTGGATACAGAAAGTGTTCGACTGCTGCCCTGGCCAGCACATTCTCCAGATCTCTCACCAATTGAAAACGTCTGGTCAAGGGTGGCCGAGCAACTGGCTCGTCACGACACGCCAGTCACTACTCTTGATGAACTGTGGTATCGTCTTGAAGCTGCATGGGCAGCTGTACCTGTACACGCCATCCAAGCTCTGTTTGACTCAATGCCCAGGCGTATCAAGGCCGTTATTACGGCCAGAGGTGGTTGTTCTGGGTACTGATTTCTCAGGGTCTATGCACCCAAACTGAGTGAAAATGTAATCACATGTCAGTTCTAGTATAATATATTTGTCAAATGAATACCCGTTCATCATCTGCATTTCTTCTTGGTGTAGCAAGTTTAATGGCCAGTGGTGTAGTTTCACTCCCTCTCACCAAATGAATTCTTTACTTCCTCAAAATGCGACATTTTCTCACTAACTCAACCAACAGTTCAGAAACAATAATCAGGACAATCTGTCGTATACTTCTCTTCTCACCACCAGTCATAATAGCCATGGAAACTCTACCATTTTTTACACACAGGCGAACCAAGCATAAGAATAATGCACAGGACTAACACTCTGTCGACCTGCCGCCACAAGAGAAGTAATTTATGTGAGCACCTGAAATAAAATACATTTATTGTAGGGGAGCAAGATTTGCCTTAGATGTCAGTTAGTTTTAAGTTAATTGAGCCATGAACGGCCACACCCAAAGAGCTGACAAATAAATAATATAGTAGGGACGTGGTGGGTGCCACCTGCTACCACTAGTTTTAGGTATAGCAAAGCTCTCTCCTCTTGAATGAAATAAATTAAAATGATAATTCGGACCAGAATGATTGCTCGTGAATAAAAGTTGATTAAGGTCGCTAAGTCTTACGAGGTAAATGTTATGTTGTGTATAAGGTTTGTTTGACAACAATTTTTATTAGACCACATGTGAAAAGCAGCAGACAAAGACAGCAGCGTAGCATATAAGAATCAAATAAATCAATAACGATACAGGTAGCAAGAAAGACGTGCGCAAGTCAATTATTTTCATTACAGTACGGAGAAAACCGTAAGCGCTCATAAGAATTTTACGGCACAGTGCAGCTGAAATACTTACAAAGATCATTTATAAGTAAACTAATTTAGTACCTGAAGTATCTATTTCAGGTCATCGAGATACGACTGTTTTTTTTTTTTTTTTTTTTTGAGGGGGGGGGGGGTGACCGATTTTATGATACCCAGAACAGAAGGTAGCTAATAGACTCTGTTCACTGCTGCTGCATGGTATAAGTAATTTTAGATACCGGTATGCAGCAACATCAAGGTGTCACAATGCAGAACTTGTTAGGTTCGACACTGACAAGCTAAATGATGAAAAATTTAGAAGAAGGTACATGATAGAAATTTCAAATAGGTTTGATGCTCTCAGGACACACAAAGATCAAGACGAGGATGTAAATAAACAGTGGATCACTGTGAGGAATAATATCAAAGAGGCAGCGAAGGTCACAATAGGTACAATTAAGAAGAACAGGAGGAACCATGATTTGATGAGGAATGCAAGAAATTAATAGAGGAAAGGAGAAAAGCGCGATTAGACTGGGATAGAATGGGAGACAGAAAACGAGAGGTGTTCTTGAACTTGAGAAGGGAAGCTGGTCTTTGGCTACGGGCAAAGAAGAGGGATTATTTGAACAATCAGATTACAAAAATGGTAACAAACAGAAAAACAAAAAACATTAGGGAACTTTACCTAGACATAAATGGGTATAGGAAGGGCTTCAAGGCTAGGACAAATGCACTTCGAGGGGATGTTGGGGGAATACGGACAGACCCCAGTGCTATATTAAGTAAATGGAGGGCGTATTTTGAGCATCTATTAAATGTACACCATGAAGCAGGAAATGAGCAGGCGTACGAAATACATACAGCAGAACCCCAGATACCTGAGCCAACGTTAAAGTAAGTAAGAGATGCAATCAACAAATTGAAAAACCATAAAGCACCAGGATCAGATTGCATAACTGCAGAATTAGTTAAAAATGGGGGACAGAAATTGGTGGAAGTAGTTCACAAAGTGATAACTAAAGTATGGAATTCAGAGACGGTACCTGAAGAGTGGTAGGAGTCGATTCTGATCCCAATTTTTAAGAAAGGTGACAAAATGGATTGTAGTAATTATAGAGGTATATCGCTATTACCAGTATGTTCCAAAATTTTCTCGAATATTCTGCTAAGCAGACTTACACCATATGCAGATGAAATTGTGGGGGATTACCAACCCGGCTTTCGGAGGAACAGATCAACTATAGACCAAATGTTCACCCTGTGTCAAATTTTGGAAAAGAAATGGGAATACAATAAACCAGTTCATCATCTTTTCATAGATTTTACAAAAGCATATGATTCAGTATTGCAATCAAAATTGTACAGATTTCTTTTGGAACTTGGAATACCAAAGAAGTATGTTAGACTTACAGAAGCGAGTTTGAAAAACACAAAAGGTAGAGTACGTGTGGGGAAATTGGAGTCAGAAGAATTTGTAATAAAGAGCGGACTTAAGCAGGGAGATGCCCTGTCTCCGCCACTTTTAATTTAGCCCTAGAATATATTGTACGAATGGCAGCAGATAATTCAGAGGGTGTGGAGTTAAATGGAAATATTAAGATATTAGGGTATGCAGATGATCTAAACATCATTAGCGATAGGAAAGAATCTGTAACAGCAAATGCGAATGCGTTAATCAAGGCCAGTGAAGACGTAGGTCTAAGGATAAGTGAAGACAAAACTAAATAGCTGGTTACTACGAGAATGCCAACAGCAGTAGATCAGGAAATGTTAACAGTTGGGGGCATGCAGTTTGAAAAAGTAAACACATTTAAGTATCTAGGCGTGGACATCACTGCGAGAAATGAGATTAAATCCGACTGAAGAAGAGATTACGGGCGGGAAATGCGTGCTACTTCTCACTGAATAGATTACTTTCATGACGGATATTGTGTAGGAATTTAAAGATTAGAATATACAAAACTACTATTCTACCAGTTTTGATGTATGGGTGTGAAACTTGGTCTCTCACTGTGCAAAATGAAAAGCCATTTCGAGTATTTGAAAACAAAATTTTGAGGAAAATTTTCGGAGCAAAAAGGGATGACATGAGCGGAGAGTGGCGAAAACTGCATAACGAAAAGGTTCGCGAACTCTATTCAAGCCCTGACATAATCAGTATTACTAAATCACGTAGGCTGCTATGGGCGGGCCACGTAGCTCGGATGGATGAGGGCAGGGCAGCGCGCAGAGTACTGGTAGGGCACCTAGAAGGAAAACGTTCTGTGGGGAGACCGAGGCGTAGAGGGGAGGACAATGTGAAGGCTGATTTGAGGAGCCTAGGTGTTGAAGGTGAATGGAAGGAAATAGCCCAAGACGGGGACAGATGGCGAAAATACATTGCTGCGGTAATGGACTCTCGAGTCCGGTATGACCAGTGAGTAAGTAAGTAAGGTATGCATAGAGAAATGTTTGGAGAGCGATACTGAGACTACTGTATTGATTCATTACGCTAACTACTTTTCATGAAAAACTAGGGTGGTAAATCCAAAATTTATGTTAGGCTCATAATTTAATACGTCATTAACGTTGTGTCTTCAAATCTCTTCACTGCATAAAGGTCTATTGCAGTTTCCTCTAATCAGTATCCTTACCTACCTTACCCAGTAGAGAAGTGAATTTTATGGACTGATTGAGTGCTTGAAACGTACAGAGTGTACATATGGGTGGATGGTCATGACACATTCGTTGTCGACAGGCTATGCTTATTCTCCGCAAACCGCGAATTCAATTAAGGTTGGTTATGTGCAATTGCACGACAGAGAACACCAAGCTTCCCAATTTCCCTAATGGAAACTTGAACATGAACTGTTCATCACGTAAATGAAGCCTTATTGGCTGTCTTCAAACTAATGACGCAATTAACAGAGAGAAAATAAAAGAGCTGATCTTGAGAAAAGAGCAATTATTGTAAAAAGAAAAGAATAACAAGATTTCGAACAAGGTGTGAACCTGAAGTGCCTTCGAAGCACAGACAATGAATAAGAGACACGTTTTTTCGTCAGGCCTTGTTTTACAGAGAATAATTTTTCTTTGTAAATAATTTTTAGACATAATATGTATACCGAATGTTAACTGTACTTTGTAATAATAATGCAGTCATCAGTTAATGGGCACGTACATGCTGCTGCGTGTGAACCAACTACAGACAAGCAATAAACAGACACGTTTAAAAGTGGTGCGTGTGAACATGACCAAATACATGTGGACACGAAATAACAATGTGTGAACTGAAAAGGTGATAACTTTATGGACACGTGTGAAATTCCGTGTGTGAAGTAATGTTGTAAGTACTTGTACCACGAAACCACGATTTAGAAAGCCATATTGTGCAAGTGAATAAGTGTTGTACTTACCGCAACCGGTACTGTACGCCTTTCCACGCCTGGCTGCTTCCGTAATTCCGAGTCGATCCAAAACTGTAAAAAACACACAGCTACCGGACACCAAACCTTCTGCCTCTCGCAGAACACTGCAGCTACGTGGTGCAGCGTTGCCAACCCCAGAAGATAAAATTATGGCATTTTGTATTTAAAATGATCGTTTTTTATCTAAAATTATCGTATATTGATAATCTTAAAAAAACAAAAACAATAATGCCGATAATATAACATACACAATATTTGTTTTCAATCGCGAATGGCAAAGTCTTCTCATCTTTTAAAAGTTTTATCCATAAAACCTCCTAATTATGAACCAAAACGTCTCTAATCGCGATCCTAAGTACTAAAAATACGTTCAGAACCAGATAAACTCGGAAGTGTCCAAAGCATCACAGATTTTATGCCAGGAAAATTCGCTAACCCCGATCGAAAAGTAGCACCACAGTCTAACATAACAGTCGCCACACTCACTCCTGTGAAAGTTGTTGCCGTTTGACAGATTGAGCGACATTAGCGCTCCAAGCGGCAGTAAGGCGAACGTCAGACGCGTCGTAAGCATAATGTTTGTTTACATCCATTTCCTACGTAATTTCCGAATTATTCGAGTTATTTTCTTGCCTCCAAGAGTTTGTGTAGTATCAGAAGGCATATATGTTTCTAAAAATGATTCTAAAATAAGCGCAAGTATGGACAAAAACCATGAATAGAGTGGCAAGCTACAACACATTCGTGAAGAAACACTTGTGACATTGAACAGAATTGCAGCTTACCACGTTGATATCAAAAGAAAAAAAACACACAGATTCACACGTAAGAAGCACCTCTACATGCAAAAGCGATCGACAGCTCGTTTACCGTTCTGTAGGCCTACTGTGTTTGTCATTGTCGCCTGTCGCCACAAGTACGACCTTCATCTTTATATTATTCTAAGTGGGAAAAGCAACTGCCAAATAGTGGGAGAAATATACTGAATACATTATAATGACCTGATTACATTACATTTTACGAAAAACCAAATATTTGAATAATTTTCAAATAATTTGTCTGTGGACATTTTCCTTGTCCCATAATACACTCCTGGAAATGGAAAAAAGAACACATTGACACCGGTGTGTCAGACCCACCATACTTGCTCCGGACACTGCGAGAGGGCTGTACAAGCAATGATCACACGCACGGCACAGCGGACACACCAGGAACCGCGGTGTTGGCCATCGAATGGCGCTAGCTACGCAGCATTTGTGCCCCGCCGCCGTCAGTGTCAGCCAGTTTGCCATGGCATACAGAGCTCCATCGCAGTCTTTAACACTGGTAGCATGCCGCGACAGCGTGGACGTGAACCGTATGTGCAGTTGACGGACTTTGAGCGAGGGCGTATAGTGGGCATGCGGGAGGCCGGGTGGACGTACCGCCGAATTGCTCAACACATGGGGCGTGAGGTCTCCACAGTACATCGATGTTGTCGCCAGTGGTCGGCGGAAGGTGCACGTGCCCGTCGACCTGGGACCGGACCGCAGCGACGCACGGATGCACGCCAAGACCGTAGGATCCTACGCAGTGCCGTAGGGGACCGCACCACCACTTCCCAGCAAATTAGGGGCACTGTTGCTCCTGGGGTATCGGCGAGGACCATTCGCAACCGTCTCCATGAAGCTGGGCTATAGTCCCGCACACCGTTAGGCCGTCTTCCGCTCACGCCCCAACATCGTGCAGCCCGCGTCCAGTGGTGTCGCGACAGGCGTGAATGGAGGGACGAATGGAGACGTGTCGTCTTCAGCGATGAGAGTCGCTTCTGCCTTGGTGCCAATGATGGTCGTATGCGTGTTTGGCGCCGTGCAGGTGAGCGCCACAATCAGGACTGCATACGACCGAGGCACACAGGGCCAACACCCGGCATCATGGTGTGGGGAGCGATCTCCTACACTGGCCATACACCACTGGTGATCGTCGAGGGGACACTGAATAGTGCACGGTACATCCAAACCGTCGTCGAACCCATCGTTCTACCATTCCTAGACCGGCAAGGGAAATTGCTGTTCCAACAGGACAACGCACGTCCGCATGTATCCCGTGCCACCCAACGTGCTCTAGAAGGTGTAAGTCAACTACCCTGGCCAGCAAGATCTCCGGATCTGTCCCCCATTGAGCATGTTTGGGACTGGATGAAGCGTCGTCTCATGCGGTCTGCACGTCCAACACGAACGCTGGTCCAACTGAGGCACCAGGTGGAAATGGCATGGCAAGCCGTTCCACAGGACTACATCCAGCATCTCTACGATCGTCTCCATGGGAGAATAGCAGCCTGCATTGCTGCGAAAGGTGGATATACACTGTACTAGTGCCGACATTGTGCATGCTCTGTTGCCTGTGTCTATGTGCCTGTGGTTCTGTCAGTGTGATCATGTGATGTATCTGACCCCAGGAATGTGTCAATAAAGTTTCCCCTTCCTGGTACAATGAATTCACGGTGTTCTTATTTCAATTTCCAGGAGTGTAGTTTCGCTCGGAGTCTAGCGATCTGCACATTCTGACACTTCACACACTTTTGTAAGACACGAACAGCTGCACTTAATCTAACCACTTCATCGTCAAAGCAGGTCTGTGCTGATGATTCACACGAATCTAGCACTGATACATGGAGAGTTGAACTGGCTGCTTCTGTGTCATAGGACTGTTTTACAGCTTTAGATTGACTGTCGAATCTTTGTGGCAGTTTCCTCTTCATCTACAGCTGCGGTGGGTTATTTGGAATGTCAAACTGTGTGGGACTGCATTCAACATGAGTTTGTTATTGTCTGCGTTCATGAACTGGTGTTGTTCGAAATGTAGCGAACAAGGTTAATATTATTATACAGGTAAACTGGGTCTTTCTTCATAAGGTCTTCTCGTCTGCTATTAACTAGCCATTTTCTGCTCCTAAAAATTTTTTTTCCTTTATTGTGATTTCATTCCCCAGCCCCATATGGGCAGGGGAGGGCTGTCAGCAGCACAATCCGCCGCTCTGCAGCCGAGTGACATGACAACTAAAACAAGAAGAAAATAATACATACATAAGGAGGTAAAAAAGGGGAACATAAAACAGAGTAAGGGGAGAAAATGGAGGTAAAAATACACTGACATGTAGACGTTCATTGGGGACAGTTAAAAAAGTCACCAGAAAGTTAAAAAACACAGTTGGCGATTCGTAAAACACAGAAAAGACACTGGATGCGCAAGCACAGGTTAAAAGTTGGCCACAGTAGTAAAAACACTCCGAAACAACACACTTAAAACCCACGTGGAGCACACACGACGAAGAATAAAACTACCAGGTGGGACCTGCCGAGGGAAAGGTCAGGGAGGATGGAAAAGGAGGGGAAAGCATGGGGCAGCTGGGGAAGCGGCGGGATGAAGAGAGGAGGGGCAGGAGACACGTGGGGCGGGAGAGGAAAAGGGAAGACAGGGCAGGAGGGAGCGCAGAGACACTGAAAGAAGGCACATGAGATGGAGGGGGAGGAGGAGGGGAAATCCGCTCAGAAGGAGGGAGGGGGAGGAGAGGGAGCCCTGAGGAGGAGGCAGGAAGAGCGGGTTAGAGTTGGTAGGAAGGGTAGATGTCAGGGCGAAGCTCATCATCCGGGAGTGGTAGACGGTGGAAGTTGTGTTGGGAAAGGAGAGGGAGGGTGTGGAGATGGAGAGAGGGAGGGACACAACGGTAAAGGCGTGGCAACTGGTCGGGAGTGGAGAGGAAGGGAGACACCAGGGGGTGAGGGGGATCAAGGTGGCGGACTATATATAGTGTGTAGATGTGTTCAAGGAAAAGGAGAAGGTGGAGGAAGGGGATGAGGTCATAGAGGATGTGCGTGGGGGACGGAAGGCGGACGCGGAAGGCGAGGCGGAGTGCATGGCGTTCGAGGATTTGGAGGGCGTTATAGAACCGGGGAGGGGCGGAAATCCAAGCGATGCTGGCATAACAAAGGATGGGGCGGATCATGGATTTGTAGGTGTGGAGGATGGTGGAAGGATGCAGACCCCATGTCCGGCCGGACAGGAGTTTCAGGAGGCGGAGGCGGTTGTGAGCTTTGTTTTGGATGGTAAGGAGATGGAAAGTCCAGGTGAGGTGGCGGTCGAGGGTGAGGCCAAGGTATTTGAGGGTAGGAGTGAGGTGGATAGGACGGCCATAAATGGTGAGGTAGAAATCATGGAGGCGGAAGGAGCGGGTGGTGCGGCCTATGATGATCACCTGGGTCTTGGATGCTCCTAAAACGAAACAGTCATCATTTATACACATACAGTTTGCAAGTGAATCCTGACGATACAGTTTAGTAACATGATGGTATATACCTCTCAGGATCCTTAGGAAACCTAAAAAAGACAGCTGCGGTGTCTTCTTCCTGTTGCTGCTGCAATTTATTGCGCTACAAACGCTCCCGATGGTAAAAACCATTGTGTAAATCAAAATAAACAATCACTATTCGCTTTCACAATCGCACCGAACTCACAGTTCAACCTACCGGCCGCTTGGGGCGCTGCTGGCGCTGAAGGCAACAAAATCGAGACGAAGTGTCGCGACTGTTATGTTAGACTGTGGTAGCTCTGTGTACGTAATATAATTAAAAATAATAATATAATTAAACTCACCCTAATAAGCATCGTTGTCGAACTCCACATCGGCGAAATCGGCGTCACTATCCCGTTGAGATTGCTTCTTCTTAGCATAAATGTTCGACGTGTTCATTGATGCAATCATTGCACTGGTTGGTTCGAACTGTACACAATTCTTCACACGCTGGGAAGTGAGCATTACTGCGCTGACTGTACCAGAATGTAACTTATTTCTCAATGGTGTCTTCACTAGATTCGTTTTTGAAAACACCCGCTCACAATCAGCACTCGAATGTGGTAAAACTAATATATCTAGCACAAAGATTCCTATTTGGAGGAACTCTTGGGTACCGTGAAGGTCCCTAGCGTTCTTTATGAACACCGAAAATTCGTCCACCTCTTTAGACCGTAGATTTTTGGGAAATTTTGCATGTGGCAATGCTCTTCAGTGATCATCAATCATTTGCATAAGCCTTTTGCCTTTTGGAGAAATCCTCTGAACCGACTTTATAAAGTGGAACAAGCATTGACGGCCTTGCAGCACTTTTTGGCAATGCTATTTCTGGTGTTAACCAACCCAACATTTTTAGAATAGAATTGTTGAAATCATACCGCTTTTTTATCTCACAACAAGACACTATAAGAAACTGTTGCACTCTGTGGCAGAAATCAGTCACTTTAGATTTTGTGAGATGTTTTCAGATTGGCTCATGAAATCCATCACACCTACACCTAAATACATTTGCGTATAAGGCACAAGTTGGGCTGGGTTTGCTGGATCTATGTCTGTCAAATCAGTTTTGTTGATATAATCAGGAGACACATAGCAGAGAAGTATTTCTTTGTAAGTTTTGCACATTCTATCATGCAAAGAGCAAATTACTAATTTCTCGCTTTGAAAATATTGATTCAGAGACACAAATTTCGGTAGAATCCACTCGAGAAATATAAAAAAATACACGTACAAAGTTGTCCCTGAATGCCTTTGCTAACTGTTCAGCTGCATACAGTCTTTCTTGTTCCCACTTGCAAGTGAAAAATAATTGCAATGCATTCCATGTTCTAGAATACGTGAAACAACAGTTAACAAAGATAATCATCTTGTTTGAGACGGATGCAGTATCTTGTGAGGTACATTACAAAACTGTTGGAATTCCGTAAGCTGGGCTATTCTTTTTGAACTATGCTTAAAGAATGGATATGTATCCCTTGCTGTGTCTTCACATAGTGTTGGTAATTGTTTGTAAGCCTCACTTACACATAGGTGCAATGAATGACATATACATTTCTGTATAAAAATACCAGGAAAATCTCTAATTATTCGACTAGCAACAGAATTATCTTTCCCCATCATTGTGTTGCACCCATCCGAAGCAAGTCCTACTAAATTTTCAGGAGGAATATTATGTACTGACAAGGCTTTACGTACGAGATCGTACAAACGAGTAGCAGTGGCACCTTCATGAGCGAACTCTGCACTTTTCTCGTCAAACAGCTGTAACAACTGCCAAAATTTAGTATGTATTTTGGAGCTATCTTCATCAAAATACCTCACACAAATACACAAATTTTTAGTAGCGGAAATGTCGGTAGATTCATCAATTATGAAACTGAACTTTGGTCTCCGTAAAACTTCATTCAGTTCATCGAAATGACATTTACCTATGACATTCTTTATCACCCCTGTGGCTTTTGTTCTACCCAACTACAAGTTCTCAACTATTCTAGAATCGGGAAAGGCACTTTTAATTACATCTGTTAAGTGATTGTATTAATAGAGATGTTATGATCTGCCAAAAATCCACATAGCAATATTTCAGCCCTCTTGCCCTGCTTATCAAATGTATCAGACGATTTTGATTGTGATGAGAAGTCAAGTTTCTTTTATGTCACTTAAGTGTTTTTTCCCTTTAGCATGATTTTTCACTACAGTCAGTCAACTCAGCACTGAATTCACATCTGCAAACTTTACACCGTGCTTTATATGCATCATCACTAACAGGTTGAAGCCAATCCTTGAAAGATAAATCAGTCAACCATTCCTTTCTGAACTTTTGTTTCAAACGTTTTAATTTCAACTCACCACGCAGCCTCAATTTCTTCTGTGGGGTCCGCGGAGAATCTACATCACTTTTGTCACTTTCCATTATTTTTATTTGAATACACTACTACAGTATTTATTTAAAGAACACCACACTTTAATTTCCCTTAAGAACAAAAAATTAATATTCTTTTAAGAGCACAAAGACAACTACCCGTGCATTCAAGTCCCAGTTTCACCAGCAACTGATGACGATGGCCTAGCCCTAATAGCTCATATTGTTGTGAAGCAATATTTGTTAGGCGGTAAGAGTATTCCCCGGAAGCGAATATACAGTGTTAAAGAGTCGTTGGACTGTTGTGGGGAGTGGACGAGAGAAAAAGAGGAAATTGCTTATATTGAGTGGAGTATGGACCTAAATATATGAAAACAGATTATTAACGTATGAAACTACTACAAGTATCAAATTATTTTCATTTTAAATCTTCACAAAAATTATCGTAGATTCCGCAATTATCAGCAATGTACTATCGTATATCGTGTTCACGTTGTAATTATCGCATATCGCGACAATTTATCGTATGGTTGGCAACGCTGGCGTGGTGAAGCCATCAAGTTACTATCACGTGACTATGACAAACGGACGTAACACAGAGTACGCTGCGCGCTCTACAATCCAGATTCCTTTGCACAACGAGAGCGGGCACCAAATGTGTTTGAAATAATTTCAATATAAAATCTGATAAAATCATAAGTTAAGCACTTGTGTACCTTATAAAATCACCAAGACACTAATCTGAAAAGTCTTAAACTCGACTTTGACAATTGCTACCGAATTTATATACCAGGTCAAGTAATGACGAAAACGTGTCGACCCAAATAAAACCAGAAAAATAAATAAGTACGACAACGAAGCACTGCTAAGAGAAGAAGACCTTATGTACAAAAACAATTGTTATCTTTACCTAATCCACTTTTCTTATAGACTAAGTTATTAGTAAGTAAGCACATCCTAATACAGATTTTTTCTCTATTTTTCATGTACGGGAACATGAATGGAAGCTCGAACATGTGTCAAGTGAAATAGAGACCGCCACCAAACGACTCAACACCTTGCAGAATCAGTCTTCCAGCTCCTGATACACGACGTATTTCCAACCACCGTCACATCCAGACAATCACTTCAACCTCCACAGTGAAAGTGATGCCCTACGTTTCCTCCACTGTGAAAGTGCAATCAATTTCCCTCACTCAAGTGCAGTGCTACCAATTATATCCGAAGTTCTACCACTCCAAGTGCAAGTCATACCTACCCAAGTGTAGTGAAACATTTTTTTTTTTTTTTTTTTTTGCAGCTCATGAAAGCCACAAATCAGTAGTGCTACGTGTTTACTACAAAAAGTCTTCGTCGAAACCACAAAAAAAGAATTCCTCTAATATGTCATTGTAAAACAGGAATGTCAATTCTTTGTAATATTTTTTTCCAAGAGTGCACTCTGCATCCAGACATCCTGCGAAGTCAAATTATTTATTTCTTTGTTATTTTTTAATATTTATTATGTCATGTATAATGTATCTATGTATGTGTATCTTTATCCTAATTTCACTGTCTCTTACAGAGAAATGAACATTTGTTATACTTGTATAATACATTAGAACGAGCGCGGCTCAATTGCCATGTAATTACCCCATGAACAAGTTACCATCAATTTCAGTCGCACGAATATATTTACCTGTTATTCTTTATGTCAACCACATTGTCTAATGTCATATATGAAATCTATTGCAAAGAATTTTAGCAAGTAATACTAACTTGATTCACGAAAACATTAATATTACGACTACGCGTGAGTAGCAATGATCCTGACGGAGTCATCGGTCCCCGCGCGGGATGCAAAGCAATATTATTAGATTTCAGATACTTTGTACATGAGATATTTGTCATAAAAGAAAAGGACAGCCAACGAATTGTAGTTCGTAAGGCAAAATATTTTTATGATTTAAACCTATACCAAGACGCGCGTCCAGCGTTTAAATACTTTAAATAAACTCTGGGCGCAGATATTTAAAATCATTGCCGCCGCGCTTGATAGCAAGACGCTGTGAAACAGAAGAAAGAACAAACTATCTTTTCTCAAGAAACATTCGAGAGACTTCATTATCCCTTGCACTTTTGGTCGCCGACTTGTTAAGACGTACTACATAGCATTGCTACAAGTTGTATTTTTATTTTGTGTAAAAACTATGTGAAACGACGAGCTAACGTTTCGGTAACTTGGGTGAAGATATAATGTATCTAAGCGCACGCAAAGACATTTAATTTTAAGAAGGAACGGACTGACAAAGCAGCGATTATTGGACTGCGCCATGTACAAAAGAAATATCAGATGTAAGTCATGTATTTATTGTGTATTTGTCAATGTCTAGAAGTTTAAAGCCAATTTGTTCAAAATATATTAATACTTTACGTTGCAGAAATTTTCTTCTTAGTATTTTCTTTCACTAACCAAAAATTATGTTCAAATTGTATATGAGCTTTGTTACAGGTTCGCTCTTTATTGCGGTGTCTCCATCGTATTTGGGAGACCACTAATGTGTTCATCTTCCGATCTGTTAAACTTTTCCTTGCGAAATGCCACTAATTTGCTTTCATATTCAAATAGGTCCTTTGGTTCAAGAATCATAGAAGAAGGTTGTATACATGGAATAAGCCTGGAGATACTGACAGGTTTCAGATAGATTATATAATGGTAAGACAGAGATTTAGGAACCAGGTTTTAAATTCTAAGACATTTCCAGGGGCAGATGTGGACTCCGTCCACAATCTATTGGTTATGAACTGTAGATTAAAATTGAAGAAACTGCAAAAAGGTGGGAATTTAAGGAGAGGGGACCTGGATAAACTGAATAAACCAGAGGTTGTACAGAGTTTCAGGGAGAGCATAAGGGAACAATTGACAGGAATGGGGGAAAGAAATACAGTAGAAGAAGAATGGGTAGCTTTGAGGGATGAAGTAGTGAACGCAGCAGAGGATCAAGTAGGTAAAAAGACGAGGGCTAGTAGAAACCCTTGGGTAACGGAAGAAATATTGAATTTAATTGATGAGAAAATATAAAAATGCAGTAATTGAAGCAGGCAAAAAGGAATACAAACGTCTCAAAAATGAGATCGACAGGAAGTGCAAAATGGCTAAGCAGGGATGGCTAGAGGACAAATGTAAGGATGTAGAGGCTTATCTCACTAGGAGTAAGATAGATACTGCCTAAAGGAAAATTAAACAGACCTTTGGAGAAAAGAGAACCACTTCCATGAATATCAAGAGCTTTGATGGAAACCCAGTTCTAAGCAAAGAAGGTAAAGCAGAAAGGTGGAAGGAGTATATAGATGGTCTATATAAGGGCGATGCACTTGAGGACAATGTTATGAAAATGGAAGAGGATGTAGATGAAATGGGAGATATGATACTGTGTGAAGAGTTTGACTGAGCACTGAAAGATCTAATTCGAAACAAGGCCCCAGGAGTAGACAACATTCCATTAGAACTACTGACAGCCTTGGGAGACCCAGTCCTGACAAAACTCTACCACATGGTGAGCAAGATGTATGAGACAGGCGAAATACCCTCAGACATCAAGAAGAATATAATAATTCCAATCCCAAAGGAAACAGGTTTTGACAGATGTGAAAATTACCGAACTATCAGTTTAATAAATCACGGCTACAAAATGCAAACGCGAATTCTTTACAGACAAATGGAAAAACTGGCAGAAGCCGACCTCGGGGAAGATCAGTTTGGATTTCGTAGAAATATTGGAACAAGTGAGGCACTATTGACCCTACGATTTATCTCAGAAGCTAGATTAAGAAAAGACAAACCTACGTTTCGAGCATTTGTAGACTTAGGGAAATCTTTTGACAATGTTGACTGGAATACTCTCTTTCAAATTCGGAAGGTGGCAGGGGTAAAATACAGGGAGCGAAAGGCTATTTACAATTTGTACAGAAACCAGATGGCAGTTATAAGAGTTGAGGGGCATGAAAGGGAAGCAGTGGTTGGGAAGGGAGTAAGACAGGGTTGTAGCCTGTCTTATTGCGATCGTTAATGGTGAATCCATCGGTCATCAGAGGACCTCCATCTCATGTGTGATGAAAGTTGGCACATGCCTCTAAACGCACATTGATTTACGCGATCCCCACCCTGTCGCATGCTTGGTGTAAAATCGAGACTTCAGCGTCATAACTAAGTTAGCTGCGGGTATTTGTGAGGGGCTGTAATCATTGTATACACACTTACCCGACAGACGGGTGTTTATAGAGTTGGTGACGGGATGACTTGTAGTTTTACATGTTGGACGCTGCTGTTATGCGTATCTGTTTGCTTGTAGGATGTACCGGCTGCTAATAACTATCATTTTTATATAGACCTGATGGAGTAATAGTATTATTTCTGACTCGTGATCTGGTGTGATCATTGGGCACTAGACGTGTCTGCAAGGATATATTGGGCTCGTATCATAGAAAGGAAAAGTTTGACGATTGGGTTAGAGATAGCTCAGCATAGGGGGACCGGGGAGAAGGATGTATGTCTGACAGGACGGAAAAGTAAGCGATCTAACGTTATTGCCCGTTTTTAAGTGCTGAACGTTCTAGTCTTAGGAGTGTGTGTGTGTTTATGTTCTCTCTCTCTCTCTCTCTCTCTCTCTCTCTCTCTCTCTCCTACTGGAACCTTCGATGCACCGATCATGGACTCTAGAACAATACTTTACACATGATAGATTGGATGATTTACTTAAAAATGTGTCGAACTACGTTGTGTATAAATATCGCTCCGTTCTTGTTCTTCTTAACTGTATGCTATTAAATTAAGGCACTTTGAGATCTGTTACTATAGATCGATATGGTGTGCTAAGCTCCAAGACTTGGTTGTTGTTGTTGTTGTGGTCTTCAGTCTTGAGACTGGTTTGATGCAGCCCTCCATGCTACTCTATCCTGTGCAAGCCTTTTCATCTCCCAGTACCTACTGCAACCCACATCCTTCTGAATCTGCTTAGTGTATTCATCTCTTGGTCTCCCTCTACGATTTTTACCCTCCACGCTGCCCTCCAATACTAAATTGGTGATCCCTTGATGCCTCAGAACATGTCCTACCAACCGATCCCTTCTTCTGGTCAAGTTGTGCCACAAACTTCTCTTCTCCCCAATCCTATTCAATACTTCCTCATTAGTTATGTGATCTACCCATCTAATCTTCAGCATTCTTCTGTAGCACCACATTTCGAAAGCTTCTATTCTCTTCTTGTCCAAACTATTTATCGTCCATGTTTCACCTCCATACATGGCTACACTCCATACAAATACTTTCAGAAATGACTTCCTGACACTTAAATCTATACTCGATGTTAACAAATTTCTCTTCTTCAGAAACGCTTTCCTTGCCATTGCCAGCCTACATTTGATATCCTCTCTACGTCGACCATCATCAGTTATTTTGCTCCCCAAATAGCAAAACTCCTTTACTACTTTAAGTGCCTCATTTCCTAATCTAATTCCCTCAGCATCACCCGACTTAATTAGACTACATTCCATTATCCTTGTTTTGCTTTTGTTGATGTTCATCTTATATCCTCCTTTCAAGACACTGTCCATTCCATTCAACTGCTCTTCCAAGTCCTTTGCTGTCTCTGACAGAATTACAATGTCATCGGCGAACCTCAAAGTTTTTATTTCTTCTCCATGACTTTTAATACCTACTCCGAATTTTTCTTTTGTTTCCTTTACTGCTTGCTCAATATACAGATTGAACAACATCGGGGAGAGGCTACAACCCTGTCTTACTCTCTTCCCAACCACTGCTTCCCCTTCATGTCCCTCGACTCTTATAACTGCCATCTGGTTTCTGTACAAATTGTAAATAGCCTTTCGCTCCCTGTATTTTACCCCTGCCACCTTTAGAATTTGAAAGAGAGTATTCCAGTCAGCATTGTCAAAAGCTTTCTCTAAGTCTACAAATGCTAGAAACGTAGGTTTGCCTTTCCTTAATCTTTCTTCTAAGATAAGTCGTAAGGTCAGTATTGCCTCACGTGTTCCAGTGTTTCTACGGAATCCGAACTGATCTTCCCCGAGGTTTGCTTCTACTAGTTTTTCCATTCGTCTGTAAAGAATTCGTGTTAGTATTTTGCAGCTGTGACTTATTAAGCTGATAGTTCGGTAATTTTCACATCTGTCAACACCTGCTTTCTTTGGGATTGGAATTATTATATTCTTCTTGAAGTCTGAGGGTATTTCGCCTGTTTCATACATCTTGCTCACCAGATGGTAGAGTTTTGTCAGGACTGGCTCTCCCACGGCCGTCAGTAGTTCCAATGGAATATTGTCTACTCCGGGGGCCTTGTTTCGACTCAGGTCTTTCAGTGCTCTGTCAAACTCTTCACGCAGTATCATATCTCCCATTTCATCTTCATCTACATCCTCTTCCATTTCCATAATATTGTCCTCAAGTACATCGCTCTTGTATAGACCCTCTATATACTCCTTCCACCTTTCTGCTTTCCCTTCTTTCCTTAGAACTGGGTTTCCATCTGAGCTCTTGATATTCATACAAGTCGTTCTCTTATCTCCAAAGGTCTCTTTAATTTTCCTGTAGGCGGTATCTATCTTACCCCTAGTGAGATAGGCCTCTACATCCTTACATTTGTCCTCTAGCCATCCCTGCTTAGCCATTTTGCACTTCCTGTCGATCTCATTTTTGAGACGTTTGTATTCCTTTTTGCCTGTTTCACTTACTGCATTTTTATATTTTCTCCTTTCATCAATTAAATTCAATATTTCTTCTGTTACCCAAGGATTTCTACTAGCCCTCGTCTTTTTACCTACTTGATCCTCTGCTGCCTTCACTACTTCATCCCTCAAAGCTACCCATTCTTCTTCTACTGTATTTATTTCCCCCATTCCTGTCAATTGCTCCCTTATGCTCTCCCTGAATCTCTGTACCACCTCTGGTTCTTTTAGTTTATCCAGGTCCCATCTCCTTAAATTCCCACCTTTTTGCAGTTTCTTCAGTTTTAATCTACAGGTCATAACCAATAGATTGTGGTCAGAGTCCACATCTGCCCCTGGAAATGTCTTACAATTTAAAACCTGGTTCCTAAATCTCTGTCTTACCATTATATAATCTATCTGATACCTTTTAGTATCTCCAGGGTTCTTCCATGTATACAATCTTCTTTCATGATTCTTAAACCAAGTGTTAGTTATGATTATGTTGTGCTCTGTGCAAAATTCGACCAGGCGGCTTCCTCTTTCATTTCTGTCCCCCAATCCATATTCACCTACTATGTTTCCTTCTCTCCCTTTTCCTACACCCGAATTCCAGTTGGCATATAAACTTGTACTACTGTAGTAGGCGTGGGCTTCGTATCTATCTTGGCCACAATAATGCGTTCACTATGCTGTTTGTAGTAGCTTACCCGCATTCCTATTTTCCTATTCATTATTAAACCTACTCCTGCATTACCCCTATTCGATTTTGTGTTTATAACCCTGTAGTCACCTGACCAGAAGTCTTGTTCCTCCTGCCACCGAACTTCACTATTTCCCACTATATCTAACTTCAACCTATCCATTTCCCTTTTTAAATTTTCTAACCCACCTGCCCGATTAAGGGATCTGACATTCGACGCTCCGATCCGTAGAATGTCAGTTTTGTTTCTCCTGATAACGACATCCTCTTGAGTAGTCCCCGCCCGGAGATCCGAATGGGGGACTATTTTACCTCCGGAATATTTTATCCAAGAGGACGCCATCATCATTTAATCATACAGTAAAGCTGCATGTCCTCGGGAAAAATTACGGCTGTAGTTTCCCTTTGCTTTCAGCCGTTCGCAGTACCAGCACAGCAAGGCCGTTTTGGTTATTGTTACAAGGCCAGATCAGTCAATCATCCAGACTGTTGCCCTTGCAACTACTGAAAAGGCTGCTGCCCCTCTTCAGGAACCACACGTTTGTCTGGCCTCTCAACAGATACCCCTTCGTTGTGGTTGCACCTACAGTACGGCTATCTGTATCGCTGAGGCACGCAAGCCTCCCCACCAACGGCAAGGTCCATGGTTCATGGGGGGGGGTTACATTTCGAGAAATGTGGTGCACTTGGAGGAGTTAGGACTAGGAAAGCTCTATTCAGTCAAGAGAGGTGGAGTGTGGCTGCATTTGTCTGCTCGGTTGAGGAATAATTGGGTAGCGATGTTGCGGGATAGGTTGGTCAATGCCGAGGTGAGGATGGTCTTTTAACGTAATAGGACTAGATAGCTCTGTGACCGCCATATGCATAGAGATTGATAGATTACTATGCTCGAGGTCTTAGAAATATGTATAGTGTTGTCTGGTATAGTTTGATTGTCTTTATGTGTTCAAGAATTAAGTGTGAATGGACGTGCTGAGCAGTCATCTATGAATGTTCGCAATGATATTTGCAAAGTAGAGGATGTATGGTTTAGCTATGATACTGAAATTAAGAAAACAAGCTGTCACATGATTGGCCAGTGTTGGACTTACTGTAAAATGTTTTGCGATATCAGCTATGATGGATAATATTATAGATCAGTGGTGTCTTATACATCGCATCTGTGCATTGGGTACCACATAATGATTGACTGACAATGCTTGCTTGAGTTGGGGGACAAATTTTGGTTGATGGGCCGCAACTTCCAGGGTTGCTAGCACCGAAAACGGTGATCCCGTACTTGTGTGCAAAAATGACCAATCACTAGAAATGGAACGCAGAGTTATAAACTATTAGGTCACTGCAACATATGAGTTTAAATGTAGAGATGGTCAATCACTTTCGAGGGAAGTGGCTACAACGCCAGCAGGCTCTTCTGTTTCCTTTGTGTTGTGGCTGTCCTTTATTTAAAATCATTCAATGTTATGCTATCGACTGTAAGAATATGATTTACAAGGTGCAAGGTATAGTTTCCTGTGAGAGGCCGTGCATCAGTCCGTGTTAATGTCTGTTTAGAATCAGACACTGACTTCGAAGTCACAGCAGAAAGACGAAGTGCTCGGCAGTGTGCAAAAGCGTGTTAGAAAGCACTGTTTGATCAAGGGTCAGAGGCAGCTTCTCATTCGCTTAGAGTGTGGGTGATCAAATTTTAAAGGGGTCTCTGCAGCGTGTGTATATATAACATAATCTTGTTCATACAGGCATCTGCATTTTGAGGTGTCGGGACTTGGCGAGCTGTTAGGAATTCTTGGATGGTCGCACTCTGAGTTATTCGGGGAGAGTATTGTGAATTCCGTTTGCACACACTGGAGGTGGATTGCATTGGTTCCTTCGTGATTTTTTCACTGATTGATGGTAGAGGATAAAGATGATAGGGTGTTGAGGATCTGTTGTACTTGAACCTAGTTTGAGGTGTACAACGTTGCGCGCATTTCTGGTGAATGGTTAAAACAAGGTCCTGTTGCAGTAACTGAGATCGTTCTGTTTATAGACAGGTTGCAGAAGGTAATAGATATGTCTTTCTCCGACTTAAATTGCAGAGATCAGATGGCTGACGATAAATGCATACTCATCTATGCTTAAAAAGGGAGAATGCTTTTTTATTATTGAGTTTTGGCAGGAGTGAATATGGTTTTATATATGCGAGTGTTTAAGATTTGTGAGTGGAAGTTGTCAGCGAAGGGTGAATGATGTCGGGTTCTCTGGCTGGGGGGGAGACACTGTTTACATGTCCTGTTGGAGGTACAAGGGGGAGATAGAGATCTGCACTATTGTGCACTGTATGGCGTTAGACAATAGCTGGAGAGCAGGTATAGGGAGCCCCACTTCAGCATGTTGGTCCTGGGGGCTGAGTTGACGGCTGTTTAGATGGACAGTTATGTGGCTTCGACATGCCGCCGGCGGCACTCTGACACTCGCTTTGTAAGGCGCTATGGGATTAGTTTGAGCATTTAGTACTTGTTTCGGTGGTTATTGGATTAAGAACTGTAATATTGAAGGTCATGTCCTCAGTGGGTCCGCTGTGTAATTGAGTAACAGTGTTTACATATTTGAAGATATGTTTCGTGAATGGTGATATTAAGTTGATGGCGCAATTTAGCTACCACTGTAAAAAAATAGCTGTCTGCTGCTGAAAGAAAGAAAGAAAGGGGTGACCTGTCCCCCAGACCTGATGGATGAGTTATTAGATAAGAGCAAGTGATTAGTTGAATGATGCTATGTGTTCGGATATAGGAGTCTCTAAATGGCGGGGCGAGATTTTTTTTATGTGGAAACTAATGCAATCTATAGATAGTGATATTCGACCGCTAGTGACAACAGTTAAGAGTGGAAAAATAGGTACAAATAAAGCGCTGGCAGAATGTTGCGGCAATGGTAATAGTATTTAATTCAAGGTGGAGGTGGTAAATGTGGACCAGGCTTTGAATATTAGTGTGAGTGTCGTATGTGCTTGATGCTTTGTATAAAAGTTTGACTCTTTAATTGCGTTTGGTGTTTCTGGATGTGTGTAAAAATAACTTTACTGTTGAAAGTGCGAGAAAGATGAGTTGATTGGTGTTTAGATAGAGGCTACGTTTGTAATTCGAAAAGAGAGGTTGAGAATGGTAAATTGATTGATGGACATGGTTTGTGGGGTGATATATGAGTGAGTATGTTGATGCTGGGATGGGTGTGAGGTCAGGTGCGGAGGGAGGTGTAAATTAGATCTTATTTTTTAACAAAATGTTGTAAAGTAAGAATACTATTGAGAAGGTTTTAGATGGCTGGTCATGCGACGAGGCGAGAGCAGGGATGTGTAGTTATGTTTAGTTAAAGGACCGTGTAAAGTCGTGTCAGGAGCAATGCGCTGTGTGCTACTGTGCATAAAGCACTCCGTCTTCAGGCCACAAGTGGCCCATCGGGACCATCCGACCGCCGTGTCATCCTCAGTTGAGGATGTGGATAGGAGGGGCGTGTGGGCAGCACACCGCTCTCCCGGTCGTTATGATGGTTTTCTTTGACTGGAGCCGCTACTATTCAGTCGATTAGCTCCTCAATTGGCATCACGAGGCTGAGTGCACCCCGAAAAATGGCAACAGCGCATGGCAGCTTGATGGTCACCCATCCAAGTGCCGACCACGCCCGACAGCGCTTAACTTCGGTGATCTCACGGGAACCGGTGTACCCACTGCGGCAAGGCCGTTGCCACTGTGTCATAGGAGGTAAAGAAATGTGCTGCTATGATGTATCTAGCGTATGGAGGCTGTGCTTTGGAATTATGCTACGTTGATATAAAGTTGACTTTCACAAGCGTTCGGTGGACGCGGCTCGGGATTGTGACGAAACGCGGTCCTGGATGGACGTATGTGTGTCTGCTTTGACCGCTGACGAGCGCGTTGACCGCGCCAAGTCACGCTTGCGGAAGCCGAGCAGGGGCTGTGCGAAATCCGAAATCAGACGGATGGGTGACTTCACGAACCTGTGGGCAAGGTGCGGAGTGGGGGGTACCTGCGCACGTCTGAACGGATCTGCAGGCTCTGCTATGCGTTATTAGGATAGTTTACGAGTACTGAGCGTATCTACACATCTGTGTGAGGAATTCAAATGGTTCAAATGGCTCTGAGCACTATGGGACTTAACTACTGAGGTCATCAGTCCCCTAGAACTTAGAACTACTTAAACCTAACTAACCTAAGGACATCACACACATCCATGCCCGAGGCAGGATTCGAACCTGCGACCGTAGCGGTCACGCGGTTCCAAACTGACGCGCTTAGAACCGCACGGCCACACCGACCGGCTTGTGAGGAATTATTTAGTAGCAGTTTGTTATAGTGTGTACTGAAATTATGATTGGGTGCGTGTCTGTGGGCTGTGCAACATGGCCCAGGGCACATCTTGGTGGGTGTTTTGTGATGGCGTGATAGATATACTGTATGGTTAAATAAGTTATTCGAAAAAATAGTGTGTTCTCAATGATTACACGCGCCTGCAGCACAGATCAGAGAGATTGGTTTTCCGTCACCATCTCGGTTGCATGTGAGTAGTAAATGTTTTCCCGGTCGCGTTAATCGTGTGTGTGAATGAGCTATGAGCTATTCTGACGATAGACGTGAAGGCAGGTCCAGACCTGAGACGCCGGTGGTATACATGAGAAGAACAATGCTGCTTTGAGATGTGTCAGAAGAGAGTGCCCTTTCTGGTCGGCTGTCACGAGCGCTCGGAAGTTTGGCTGGAGACTCTGGAACCCCCACTCCCGCCGACCGCACGCGCGCGCGGCCTGCTTTGGAGCGTAATCTAGGGCACATAGGCGATATCAATTTCTCCGGTGTTAGGTGCGAATGCGACTGTGTTGAGGTCATGTTTGGGGGGAGGCCGAGCAGAGACCTTTGGTCGGTTTGGCAGCTGTGGGTGTTTGGGCGCGTCTGTTGCACTATTTTGCGAGCATGTCTGTGCACTGTGCTGTGCTTTATTTGGAGAGTTTAAGAGTACAGAGCTCGTCTGCTGACATTGTGTACTGCACTATTCAAGAGCTGTTTGCTATTGTGTAGTGAAATTAGGAGCTGTTTACGTGTTTGTGGCCTGTGTCAGATGACCACAGTCGGATCAGTGCCGGTGTTTTGTGACAAATATACTCCACTACTAAATAAAAGGGCTTTAAATAAATAGAGTGCAGTCCTTCCTTACTTCCCCGAGCAGCACAGCGCAAAATGGTTCAAATGGCTCTGAGCACTATGCGACTTAACTTCTAAGGCCATCAGTCGCCTAGAACTTAGAACTAATTAAACCTAACTAACCTAGGGACATCACACACATCTATGCCCGAGGCAGGATTCGAACCTGCGACCGTAGCGGTCGCCCGGTTCCAGACTGTAGCGCCCAGAACCACACGGCCACTCAGACCGGCAGCACAGCGCAGTCTGGGCTGATACTGCGCAATAACGTCAATCTGGTTAGACTGTGAGTGAGTCGACAAATAACTGGACAAATTTATCTGTAGAGGAGTTACAGGTCTGGATTGGAATGTATATCTTGATGGGTGTGATTGTGTTGCCAAGTGTAGTGCACTTCGGGAGTTCAGAACATGCCTTAGGTCAGCCTTACATATCGAAACCTATGAGAAGCAAAAGTTTCAAAAAGATATGTCGCAAATAAATAAAGTACACTCGTTCTTCCTTCCATCAGCCTATGCACTGAAATTATTTCCGAAAATTAGCACTTGTTTGGCTATTTGGACGTAAATGTTTTGAATTATTTACGAGCGGTTCGTATGTCTGTAGGCTGTGCTATGAGTTACTTTTAACTGTTTACAATTAGCAAGCGTGTGTCTAGAGCATTATAAATGAGTTGTGTAGGAGTGTTTTGCAGGTCTGTATGGTGTGATAAAAATAATAATAAATGATAATAAATAATAATAAATGATAATGAATGTTAGTAAATTATAATCAATAATAATAAACATATGTACGGTTTTGCATGAATTACCCCACTGGAATTTGAATTTGACGCTTATTTTTTCTGGAGGCTTAGGTTAGTGGACGTAGCCCAATTGGTCTATTTAAATAATAATAAATGATAGTGAATGTTAATAAATGTTAACAATAATAATAAAGACAAGTACGGTTTTTGCATGCATTATCCTTTTGGAATTCAAACTTCCCGCCATTTTTTCTTCTGGAGGCTTTGGTTAGTGGACATAGCCCAATTGGGCTATTTTCCCGCCAAAATTCAGAATTGCCGCCATTTTTTCTGGAGGTTAGGTTAGTGGACGTAGCACAATTGGCCTATTTTCCCGCCGAAATCCGCCATCTTGGATGACGTCATGCGATGTTACCAAGTCTACAAGCCGCCATCTTGTATGACGTCATCGACGCCAACTTGAATAAATTTGGCAACAATGCAGCGTCTCTTGACACCTCCCCCCCTTGTCCCCCTACTGATATTCCATCAGACTGGTAGCCTTGGGAGAGCCAGCCATGATGAAATTCTTCCATCTGGTATGCAAGATTTATGAGAGTGGCGAAATATCCACTGACTTCAAGCAGAATGTAATAATATCAATTTCAAAAAAAGCAGGAGCTGATAATTCTGAATATCACTGAACTATCAGTCATGGTTAGAAAATACCAACACAAATTCTTTTCAGAAGAATGGAAAAAATGTTGGGAGCCAATCTCGGAGAGGATCGATTTGGATTCTGGAGAAATACAGGAACATACTGGGCAATACCGACTACCTTTTTCTTAGAGGACAGGTTAAGGTAAGACAAACTTACATTTACAGCATTTGTAGAGTTAAGAGAGCTTTTGTCAATGTTAACTGGAGTAGTTTCTTTGAAATTCTGAAGTTATTGGGGGTACAATACAGCGCGTGAAGGGCTATTTACAACTTGTACAATAACCGGACTGGAGCTATAAAGAGTTGAGGGGCATGGAAGGGAAGGAGTGGTTAAGTAGGGAGTGAGACATGGTTATAGCCTATCCTCTATATCACTCAATCTGTACATTGCGCAAACAGTAAAGGAAACCAAAGAAATTTTTGGAATAGAATTTAAAGCTGAGGGATAAGAAATTAAACCTTTGAGGTCTGCTGATGACATTGAAATTCTGTCAGAGACAAAGGATTTGGAAGAGCAGATGAACATAATGGATAGTGCCTTGAAAGGAGGGATAAGATAGGCAAAGCAAAACATGGATAATCGACTGTAGTCAAATTAAAACAGGTGAAGTTGAGGGAATTAGATTAGGAAATGAGACACTTACAGTAGTAGATGAGTTTTGGTATTTGGGCGGGAAAATAACTGATGATGCATAAAGTACAGAGGATACAAAATTCACAGGTTTGAAGAGGGTTATATAATTATAAACGAAACTGGTCACCTATGTTATTGAGACATAAGTGTTGTGATCAAGACTGAACTTAAGTTAAAATATAATAATCTATTGATCACTGTATTCCAAAAATGTTTACTAAAATTACACATGCCTAGCTTGTGCATTCCTGTCGCACGCATTATCCTCCACTGCTGACAGTACACTGACCATTGTGTTCTGTGACAGATCAATTGTTTACTTTTATCAATATCAACTATTTTATTCGTGATCACGCATTGTCAGTTTGGCAAGCCGTAGGTGAGTAACCAGTATCTGGCATGTGCCTATCACTCCGCCTGAAGGAACACTCGTCATTATTTTAATACTGCTCAGATCAGGAGAAGGAATAAAATCCTTTTGTAAGTTTCCATTCCAGTCGCTCAGAGTTAAAAATACGATGGGTTACGGGGATTCAACCAAAATTCCAACAGAATTGGCAATTTATTTTTTCTGTGAGTTGTTAACCTTTTCTCATTCGAAGAAGCATCACAATTTATGAGTAACGGCCACATTTCTCTTGGTGACTGATTTAATTGTACTTCCTTTGTCACATTGTGATTTGACAAACTCATCTCACAGCAGCTATTGAGACAGAATTCCGAAACAGAGTGCCTCATTAAACAAGTAAGCCGGCCGGTGTGGCCGCGCAGTTCTAGGCACTTCAGTCTGGAACCACATGACCGCTGCGGTCGCAGGTTAGAATCCTGCCTCCGGCATGGATGTGTGTGATGTCTTTAGGTTAGTTAGGTTTAAGTAGTTCTAAGTTCTAGGGGACTGATGACCTCAGATGTGAAGTTGCATATTGCTAAGAGCCATTTTGAACTGAGCGGTTCTAGGCACTTCAGTCTGGATCCGCGTGACCCCTCCGGTTGCAGGTTCGAATCCTGCCTCGGGCGTGGATGTGTGTGATGTCCATAGGTTAGTTAGGTTTAAGTAGTTCTAAGTTCTAGGGGACTGATGACCTCAGATGTTGAGTTCCATAGTGGTCAGAGCCATTTGAACCATTTAAACAAGTAATTGACAATCACAGAGCTCAATAGCTTACGAAAAACCTCATAGTGTCGGTTTGCAGTAGCATAAAAGAAGACATTTAATGTTTGTTTTCATACTAGGAAGCACTTGTTTCGCTAGCTGTCGATAACTCTTAGAAAATTAGTCACTGGAGTGAAGTAAATAAAAAGGGAAGTATAAGTACTGATATATCGCCATAGATAAGAAAGTTTCATGTGTTTAAGAATTGGCAAAACACTCTCCTCCTTGTGTGCTATCATTCGCCAAACTTTCGTTTCGATGTCTCGAGCAGTTTAGGAGATATGAGAGATGTTGTGAGTATTTCACTCTCGCGGGTGTGAGATCGGAAGTGAGCGCGCTACATGGGATCCATTTTCTCGATATCGGAGGCAGATAGAGACCTCCTCCCAAGTCTAAACAATAATTCAACATGGTAGCTAAATTTCATATGCAACAACATATGGTGTAATACGCACCAAACGCAAAATCATAGCGACCTCTAAGTTTCGTTGCAAAGTTTTTGAGTTTTGCGTAGCGTTTTACTAAAATGTGTACATCACAATAAGAATGGCCATTAGCGAGATGATGGGCACTTCGCCACGAAGCTGACATATCACGCTACAAGTAAGGCAAAAATCAAACATTTTCGGTGAATAGTTTCTGTAAAATCGTTTGAGGAAGATAACAGGTTGCGCGCGCCTCGGTTCTGTCAGCGCAGAGCGTCGCCAGCCGGCGCGTGCGAGGTGTGGTGTACGCGTCGCAATATGCGCTGCACCCGCGCGACCCGTGCGGCACGTGCGTGCAGCGCTGTAGAGTCGTGTCACGTCACACGTGTTGTACGCGTCTCAATTTGCGCCTAGCCTAAATACTGGGATCGAGAGGGCGTTGGTGGCACATTGCTTGCGAGTCTGTCTTTAGCCTCTCTCCTGATAGGTGTGCTTGATTCAGTGCCTATTATCGATCTTCTTGCAACCCCTTCGCCGACCAGTGTGCTGGCGACAGCTTACCCAGCACACAAAAAGGCGATAAAAGGGGGAACATGTGAAGACAAGAAGGGGACAGACAATGGGGTTAAAATATACGCTGATACGGAGACGTTCATTGTGGGATGCAGTTAAAAAAGATCCACTGAACGATAAAAACATGTACTTAACACGAAAATACACCGAAGTCACAAGCACAAGATAAAACTGTCTACAGTATTAGAAATCCACACCAGAATGATGACACTTTAAAACCACTCCACAAGGCCGAGTGCACATGACAAAGAGTAAAAACTGTTTTGAGGGGCCTGCTGAGGAGGAGGACTGAGAGGAGGGTAGAGAGGGGTGAAGTGGGCAGTGGGGGAGGGGGGCTGGAGAGAGCAGGCTGAAGAAATGGGCGGGATGGGAGAGGAAAAGCAAGACGGGAGGGAGTGCAGAGACATGAAAGAGGTTCGCTGGAAGGGTAGGGGGCATAGGAAGAAGGATAAAAACCGGTCAGCGTAGGGAAAAGGAGGGGACAGGGAGCCCTGAGGAGGAAGAGGAAGGGGGGTTGGAGTTGGTAGGCGAAGTAGGTATAAGGTCGAAGCGCATCATTTGGGAGGAGCAGGTGCTGGAAGGTGCATTGGTAATGCAGGTGGAGGGTGTGGAGATGGAAAGAGGGCAGGGTAGAATGGTAAGAGTGCAGCGACAGGCAGGCGATAGAGGGGATAGAAGATACCAGGGGGTGTGGGGGATACAGTCTGTGGACAATGTAAACAGTTCGTATGTGTTTGAGGCAAAGGAGAAGATGTGGGAAGAGTACGAGGTCATATAGGATCTGTGTTGGAGACGGGAGGCCGATACGGAAAGTGAGGCAGAGTGCACGGTGTTCGACGGTTTGGAGGGCTGTATAGAATCTGGGTGGGGTTGAAATTCAGGCAACGCTGGCATAGCAAAGGATGGGACAGATTAAGAATTTTTAGGTGTGAAGGACATTAGAAGGACACAGTCCCCATGTCCAGCTGGACAGGAGTTTCAGGAGGCAGAGTCTATTGAGGACTTTGTGTCGGATTATAAGGAGACGGGGGGATCAGGTGAGGTAATGGTCAATGGTGAGGCCGAGGTATTTCAGGGTAGGAGTGAGTTGGATATGACGACCATAAAGGTAAAAATCGTGGAGCCAGAAGGAGAGGGTTGTACGTCCTACGATGATTGCTTGTGTCTTGGAAGGGTCGATGCGAAGGAACCACTGATTCCACATAGTGGTGGACTGATCAGGATGGGTCTGAAAGGTAAAATGGGACCATTAAAGGGTAGAACAGAGGGCCAGAAAGGCGGTGTCATCTGCAAATTGGAGGAGGTGGTGGGGGAGGTTTGGCCATGCCCGCAGTACGCAGGAGATAGAGGAGAGATAAAAAGATGGAGCCTTGGGGCATGCTCGCCTTCACCAGGCAACATGTTTCCAGTCATCAACAGTCAATGTCGGTGTTAACGGGCCCAGGCGAAGTGTAAAGCTTTGTGCCACGCAGTCATTGAGTTCCAAAAGCCCATACCGATGATGTTTTGTTGAGTGGTTTGCACGTTGACACTTGTTGATGGACTATCATTGATGAATCCAATGTATTTGGGCTACATAAGATGACAGACCTCGGCTTCAGGTTTATGACGTAATGATAACTCCCTTCTCTATTTACCTGCATGAAACTACCGCGAACTGAGATCAATTCAATCTTTGCAACACACCAAAGATAAGATAACCGCCGATAACCAACTGGAATCTCTCTTTCTATTGTATTCTTTTTCGCACAATATCAATACTGAATGTGGAATTTATTATTGTTATGAAAACGTGCGGCACCAGAACGTTTTGAGAAGAAGACATGTGACAGTAGAGCTGTCAGACCGACCATCACATTTCATCTTTGAGATTTTCATAAAAAAATACCATCCAAATTATCGACTTTTCCGACAGATTTTCCAAACACAACTACAACAACAAAATCAGCCAGATCTGTCAAGTTGTTCTCGAGTGATGATTTTTCAAACATGCGGGAACTGATTTTTATTTATACATACACTGTGAGATCAAAAGTATCCAGATACCCCCAAAAACAGACGTTTTTCATATTAGGTGCATTGTACTGCCCCCTACTGCCAGGTAGTCCATATCAGCGACCTCAGTAATCATTAGATATAACGAGAAAGCAAAATGGGGCGTTCTACAGAATTCATAGACTTCGTTGTCAGGTGATTGGGTGCCACTTATGTCATAGTGTGCGAGATTTTCACACTACTAAACATCCCTAGGTCCAGTGTCTCCGATGTGATAGTGAAGCGGGAACGTGAAGGGACACGTACAGCACAAAAGCGTACAGGCCGACTTCTTCTGTTGACTGACAGGGACCGTCAACAGTTGAGGAGGATCGTAATGTGTAATAGGCAGACATCTATCCAGACCATGACAGAGGAATTCCAAACTGCATCAGGATCCACTGCAAGTACTATGACAGTTAGGCGTGAGGTGGTCGAGCGGCTGCTCATAAGCCACACATCACGCAAGTAAATGCGAAACAACGCCTCGCTCGGCATAAGGAGCGTAAACATTGGACCACTGAACAGTGAAGAAGCGTTGTGTGGAGTGACGAATGACGGTACACAATGTAGCGATGCCATAGCAGGGTGTGGGTATGGGGAACGCCCGGTGAACGTCATCTGCCAGCATGTGTAGCGCCAACAGTAAAATTCGGAGGTGGTGGTGTCATGGTGTGGTCGTGTTTTTCATGGAGGTGGCTTGCAACCCTTATTGTTTCACGTGGCACTATCACAGTACAGGCCTACACTGGTGTTTTAAGCACCTTCATGCTTCCCACTGTTGTAGAGTAATTCGGGGAATGGCGATTGCATCTTTCAACATGTTCGACCACCTGTTCATGATGCACGGCCTGTGGCGGAGTGGTTACACGACAATAACATCGCTGTAATGGAGTGACCTGCACAGAGTCCTGACCTGAATCCTATAGAACATCTTTGGGATGTTTTGGAACGCCGACTTCGTGCCAGGCCTCATCGACAGACATCGATACCTCTCCTCAGTGGAGCATTCTGAAAAGAATGGGCTGCCATTCCCCAAGAAATCTTCCAGCATCTGATTGAGACTGGAAGCTGCCATCAAGGCTAAGGGTGGGCCAACATCATATTGGATTCCAGCATTAGCGATGGAGGACGCCATGAACTTGTAAATGATTTTCAGCCAGGTGTCCGGATAGTTTTGATCACATAATGTAGATGCATCAAGCAATAAACAGCCGAATCAGAAACGTCTGCTAACGCTAAGAGCTGGATTAGTTTTACGCTAAGTAACAAACAAAAATACCTACTGAGACAGTCACATTTTAAGATGAGCTTAATTCTAACTGACGCTGGTGAATTCGGCCATGGGCTAAGTTTGCGACGCACATCAGGGGTAGAATGGTATGTAGGGTGGCCACTGTAAGGTTAGTAGGAGTAGGAAGCGGAAAATTTTACTGTTTGTCTTCCAGTGCTGACAACTCACGAGCGTGTAGAACCAGCACCGATCAGCTGCTGTGGTAATAATGTCAAGCGGGAGTAACAAGGATTCGTGAATACGCGTTATAGAGACGGTCATCTTCAAATGTGTTTCTTGTTTTTGGCAACTAATATGAAATGAAATTAATGCTGTTGTAGTACAATGCAATGAGTGAAAGGAAAAGGACGTTCAAAACATTTGCGATCGTGTCTCATACTGCAATTTCTGTGTTTAGTTAATATAATATGGTAATTTATGTAGCTTACCATTAATAATAAGATCGGTAGGGAACGGTATAGAAAAGTGGACAGGATTGGAAAAGTGGACATTGCCTACTGTTTTGCGGTGAACAGCGTTTCTCTCTGACGAGAAGTGGTCACACTAGATCTGTTATACACTGAAGGGCCAAAGAAACTGGTACACCTGTCTAATATCGTGTAGGGCCCACGCGAGCATGCAAAAGTTAGGCGACACAACATGGCATGGTCTCAATTAATGTCTACAGTAGTTCTGGAGAAAACTGATACCATGAATCCGTATGAGTACAAGGAGCTGCAGATCTTCCCTGAACAGCACGTTGCAAGGCATCCCAGAGATGCTCAATTGTGCTCATGTCTGGGGAGTTTGGTGACAAGCGGAAGTACGTAACATCATAAGAGTGTTCCTCGACCCAGTCTGTAGCAATTCTGAGCGTGTGGGCTGTCGTATTGTCCTGCTGGAATTGGCCAAGTCCGTCGGAATGCACAATGGACACGAATGGACTCAGGTGATCAGCCAGGATGCTTACGTACGTGCAACCTGTCAGAGTCGTATCTGTACGTAACAAGGGTCCCACATCACTCCAACAGCACACGCCCCACACCATTACAGCCTCCACCAGCTTGAGCAGTCCCCTGCTGACATGCTGGGTCCATACCCGTAAACGCCCATCCACTCGATACAAGTTGAAACGAGACTCGTCCGATCAGGCAACACGTATCTAGTCACCAACAGTCCAATGTCGGTGTTGACAGGCACGGGCGAGGCGTAAAGCTTTGTGCCGTGCAGTCATCGAGGATACATGAGTGGGCCTGCAGCTCCAAAAGCCAATATCGGTGACGTTTCATTGAATGACTCGCACGCTGACACTTGTTGATGGCCCAACATTGAAATAACAGCAATTCGCGGAAGGGTTCACTTCTGTCATTTTGAACGATTCTCCTGATTCGTCGTTGGTCCCGTTCTTGCAGGATCTTTTCCGGCAGCAGCGGTGTCGGAGATCTGATGTTTGACCAGATTCCTGATATTCACGGTGCACTCATGAAATGGCTGTATGGGAAAATCCCCACTTCATCGCTATCTCGGAGATGCTGTGTCCCATTGCTCGTGCGGCAACTACAACACCACGTTCAAACTCACTTAAATCTTGATAACCTGCCATTGTAGCAGCAATAACCGATCTAACAGCTGCGCCAGACACTTGTTGTCTTATAGAGGCGTTGCTGACCGCAGCGCCGTATTCTTCGTTTGAAAAGTCTGAGAAATGGCGTCACCGGCGCGTATCGAGGTCGTGTTTAGTTAGTATCATCTTTGGAAAGAACGCACATCAAGTTTCAGCCATATTGGTCTATTTCTTTGTGTTTGGCATTCGTGTGAATCGAGGAAGTCGAGCGATTGTCAAAGAATGGACGAAAAAGAATTTCGTGTGGTGATTAAACATTACTTTATGAAAGACCAAACGCCTCAGGAGACTAAAGAGAAGCTTGATAAACATTATGGTGACTCTGCACCTTCGATTAGAACAGTTTACACGTGGTTTCAAAATTTTCGGAGTGGCCATATGGGCACAAGTGATGCTGAACGAGTTCGCAGCTCGTGGTCGTGTGCTAGCGTTCTCGCTTCCCGCGCCCGGGTTCCCGGGTTCGATTCCCGGCGGGGTCAGGGATTTTCTCTGCCTCGTGATGACTGGGTGTTGTGTGTTGTCCTTAGGTTAGTTAGGTTTAAGTAGTTCTAAGTTCTAGGGGACTGATGACCATAGATGTTAAGTCCCATAGTGCTCAGATCCATTTGATGCTGAACGTTCTGGACGCCCTGTGGAGGTTACGACTCCAGAAATCATTGATTAAGTCCACGATATGGTGATGGATGACATAAGAGTTAAGGTGCGTGAGATTGCTAGTGCTGTGGGCATCCCGAATGAACGGGCACATAATATTTTGCATAAACATTTGGACATGAGAAAGCTATCCGCAAGATGGGTTCCGCGATTTCTCACGCTTGACCAAAAACGGAATCGTGTGAAGTGTTGCAAGGATTGTTTGCAGCTGTTCAGGAAGAATCCACAGGACTTTAAGCGTCGTTTCGTCACTGTAAATGAGACATGGATACATTACTATACTCCTGCGACCAAACAACAATCCAAACAATGGGTTAGCAAGGGAGAATCTGCACCATAAAAGGCGAAGACCATTCCTTCGGCTGGAAAGGCTATGGCGATTGTCTTTTGGGATTCACAAGGGATAATCCTCATCGACTATCTGGAAAAGGGTAAAACTATTGCAGGTGCATGTTATTCATCGTTATTAGACCGTTTGAAAACCGAACAAGCAAGAAAAACGCCGGCGATTGGACCGCAAAATAGTCATATTCCATCACGACAATGGACCAGCACACACCTCAGCAGTTGTGGTCGCAAAATTAATGGAAATAGGAATCCAACTCGTTTCACATCCCCCCTATTCTCCAGACTTGGCTCCCTCGCACTACTATTTGTTCCCCAATTTGAAGAAATGGCTGGTAGGAAAAAGATTTTATTCAAACGAGGAGATGATTGCAGCAACTAATAGCTGTTTTGCAGACTTGGACAATTCCTATTATTCGGAAGGGATCAACAAATTAGAACTGCGTTGGACGAAGTGTGTAAGTCTAATAGGAGACTACGTCGAAAAATAAAAAATAGGTTTACCTCAAACACGTAAGTAGTTTTTATTTTTGCACAGACTTTTCAAACGCCCCTCGTACATATCTCTGTATTTGAAAACGCGTGTCCATACCAGTTTCTTTGGCGCTTCAGTGTACATCTTCACTGTTGTCAGTGAGACTGCCAGAGATAGCTTTTTGTATTTCTTTTTAGTAAAAACGCTTCCGTATTCGAGTCATCTAATGTAAAATAAGTCATTTATATTACTCTTATTAACTCATTAATACGGAAAGCAATGATTTTTTAGCATATCAATTTCTGGCTTAAAAAAAGGTAGTTCCTTGTTATTTACTTCAGTCTGATAGTTTGTTGTATGGATCACTACCGCCAACATGGCGTTGGATCTGGAGCAGTGGCCACACTCGCTGTTGGGAAAAGTGGCCAAGGTGTTCACCACAATAAGAGTTAGTTACTTACAAAAAGCATGCATAATACAACAGATAAAACTGACTTCTAAACCATTTTATATACAAAACTATCATCAGCATATCTACCCCTGTGTGACAATTTTCAATTAATGAAGTTATTTTATTTGAAACCGTCTGTTCTATTTGGCCCAATACAAAGGGGCGATTGTTAACGCCATCTGCATTCTTTCATACACAAGGGCGTGAAGACGGCTACAAAATATGCCCCAAAATTAGTACAACAAACACGGGATCCTGTTGCGATGACAAAGGCCACAGTAGCCACTTCGGTAGGGAAAATATGTCGCTACGTAAGACTGTAGAAAAATGCCTGTGGTTTCTGCATTACTATATTTTTCACTTAAAAATATTTGGTGTGAACCTTATAATCTGTATATTCAGAAATCTATAAGTGGTATGCTCCTATCAGTAACCAAGAGTTGGTTAAAACTGAATTTCTCTTTGAGTGGCCACTCAGTAATTTCTGCGCCACCCTGTTGTGTTTTGCGTATTTTAACTTACTGGTTATGATCTGTAGATTAAAACTGAATGAACTCCAAAAAGGTAGGAAAATAAGGAGATAGGATCTGGATAAGCAGAAATATCCAGAAGTTCACATGACTTAACACTTCTGGGCTGCCGTGGTCCATACATAAAAGTCTCCCCTGACGTTTCGTCTTCGACTGCGGAAGGCACCCTCTGAGGACAAGCGGCGAACTGCAACGAGAGCGCTTTTTTTATTTTTTTATTTTTTTTCTTTATTGTCATTTTGAAACCTCATACAAGGTAGGCCGGCAGCGGCAAAACTACGCAGCTCTTTGGCCACATATAATAAATTCAGTACAAAGGACGACATCGAAAAACGAAACAACACGGTGGAAAAACAACAGCAGACACACAAAGTTAAAATATATGAAGTCGTTCACAGGTGCAGTGCCCAAATAAAAGACGTTCAGCACTCAGACACTAACGGAGACGACAGAAATGGCACACGTGAATGAAGGAGCACAAACGACGAAACACTGAATCACTAACATGATGGCACACACAAACACTGGTGACGATCTCCGGCGCGCGAATGTTCACTGTACATGTACGAGTCCGGGGACCTGTCAAAAAGGGAAAAGGTGGTGGAGGAGGGAGAGGGGAGGGTGGAGATACCAGTGGCAGAGGAGATGGAAGGGGGAGGAAAGAATGTAGGGGGGTAGGGGAAGCCCAGGGCGAGGAGGGAGGGAGGAAGGGAGGAGGGAGAGAAGGGAGCGAGGGTGCCCTTGGGAAAAAACACAGAGGGTGTCAGGGGAGGATCAAAGTTGGTAGGAAGGGTAGATGGAGGGGATTAAGGCATCATCAGGGAGGGGGAGTTGGTGGAAGCCACCTTAGGCGAGGGTATGGAGAGAGGAGAGATGGAGAGCGGGTGGGATGTGGGAATACAGGCACGGCAGTGGACGGGGGTGGGAGAGGATGGGAGAGACAAGCGGGTGAGGGGGATCAAGTTTACGGGAGGTGTAGAGGATCCGTATCTGTTTGAGGAAAAGGAGGAGGTGCAGGAACGAAATGAGGTCATACAGGATCCACATGGGGGAGGGGAGGTGAATGCGATAGGAGAGGCGGAGCGCATGGCGTTCTAGGATTTGAAGGGGTTTGTAGAAGGTAGGAGGAGTGGAGCTTGAGGGGAGAGAGTGGGGAGCTTGCCTTGGCTTGGATTGTCTGGAGATGGGGGTCCAGGAGAGGCGACGGTCAAGGGTGATGCCAAGGTACTGGAGGGTGGGGATGAGGGTGACAGGACTGCCATAAATGGTGACATATAAGTCGAGGAGGCGGAAGGAAGGGGTGGTCTTCCCTACAATGATCGCCTGGGTCTTGGAAGGATTGACCTCGAGCAACCACTGGTTACACCAAGTGGTGATCCGGTCAAGATGGGATTGGAGAAGGTGTTGGGAGCGTTGTAGGGTGGAGGCGAGGGCGAGGAAGGCAGTGTCATCAGCATACTGGAAAAGGTGGAGAGGGAGGTGAACGCGGCGGCATGTCCGCCGTATACAGAAGATAGAGAAGAGGGGAGAGGACAGAACCTTGGGGCACACCGGTGGAGGGGTAGAAGGTGTAGGTATCCGTGTTATGGATGGTGACATAGGAAGGACGTTGGGAAAGAAAGGACCCGATCAGATGGATGTAGTTGATAGGAAGGGCGAAGATCTGGAGCTTGAAGAGGAGACCGGAATACCATACATGGTCATAAGCACGTCCAAGGTCGAGGGAGTGGAAGATGGCAGATCGACAGAAGTTGAGCTGTTTGGAGAGGAGGTGAGTGAGATAAAGGAGAAGGTTATCGGCAGAGAAGGACAGGCGAAATCGACACCAGGTAGCAGGAAGGAGGTGGTGCTGGCGGAGATGCTGGTGGATGCCTCGGGTAAGGATGGATTCCAGGACCTTGCTGAAGACCGAGATAAGGCTGATGGGACGGTTGGAGGAGATAGCAGATGGCGGTTTGTCAGGTTTGAGGAACATCAGGATCTGCGAGGTTTTCCACAGGTCGGGGTAGTAGCCGGTGGAAACAGCTAGAATTTTGTGCACATGTAAGCCCCCTAATAGCAATGAATCACAGGCACAAAGGAAGGCACTGAGCGATGTCAACGCAGATGAAAACATCATCATGCTTTCTGCAGATAAGGGCAACGCTAGTGTCATAGTGAATAAATATTATCAGGACATTTTGGATCCCAACAATTACAAACAACTTCAGAAGGATCCGACGTTGAAGATTTTAAAACTGGCCAATCGATTGGTGGAAGCGTCTTCCCTCTCTTCAGTTGTCAAGAAGCAACTCTTTAAATCAGAAGCTTACTCGCCCAGATTTTATGGGTTACCCAAGATCCATAAACCGCTGGTACCTTTGAGACCTATAGTCAGCGCAATAGGGTCTCCCACCCATGAATTAGCTGGACACCTTGCCTCGCTGCTGAAACCTCATGTTGTTGGAACTGACAGTTATGTTAAAAAATCATATCACTTCATCGATATTATTAAGGAAATTAGTGTGGGCCCTAATGATATCCTGGTCAGTTTTGATGTGGTGTCGTCGTTTTCCATGATCCCGGTGAACGAAGCAATCACATGTACAGCGGACATTGTTCCTAGTGATATTATGCCATTATTCAGACACTGCCTTACAACAACTTATTTTTAAAATAATAATGTTTTTTTATGAACAGATTGACGGGGTGGCTATGGGAATCCCTCTTAGTCCAGCTGTGGCTAACTTGTTCATGGAGAACTTTGAACAATGGGCGCTGCAAATAGCTAGAAAAAGACCAGCGAGGTGGTATCGTTATGTAGATGATACATTTGTTACATGGACTCATGGGGCAGAGGAACTGGATGCCGCCTGTTACATTTGAATAGTATTAATCCAAGAATTCAATTCACTATGGAAAAGGAAATCGATGGTCACCTGAACTTCTTAGATGTGACTTTAATCTAACGAGAGGCTGGATCATTGGGTCATAAGGTTTTCAGAAAAGAAACACACACTGATCGGTATCTGCAGAAAGATTCTAACCGCCACCCAAGACACAAAAGAGGGGTGATTAAAATATTAATAGACAGGGCGCACGAAATATGTGAACCAGCTCACTTAGATGATGAGATTGAACACCTTAGAGTGACCTTCATGAAGAATGGGTATTCGAACAGAGAGATAATGCACTACGCCCTAGACTGATAACTAGGATGCATGAGGATCGATACCAACCCAAGGGGAAAGTGTTCTTACCATTTATCAGTAAGGCCACAGATCACATTGGAAAATTTTTAAGCGAGTACGGTGTGGAAACTGTTTTCACACCCACCATGAAAATAAAAGGAAGTTTAAGGTCCGCAAAATAAGCGACATCCTCTAGCTACACCAGGTGTCTATAAAATTCCGTGCAGCTATGGAACGGTCTATATAGGCACAACAGAAAGAAGCGTCAACACCAGTCTGGGTGAATATTAAAGGAACTGCCGCCTCAGACATATTGATAAATCGGCTGTAGCAGAACATGTGTTTCAGGAAGGTGATCATGAAATAATGTTTAGTGAGACGACCATCATAGCAAAGACGTCGCATTATTATGCGCGCATGTACAGAGAGGCTATTGAGATTGCCAAACACTGCAATAATTTTAAAAGAAAAGGTGAAGGCATTAAGCTGTATAAGATATGGATGCCAACATTGCAGCAACAGCGTGACAATCGATTAATTTCAATTGAGAAAGTTGGCAATATCAGAGATCATAGCACAGCCAACGTCACGTGATTGACAGCGGCGCCCTCTGGATGGCTTATATATACGGCGCTCACTCGCGCTCTCGTTGCAGTTCGCCGCTTGTCCTCGGAGGATGCCTTCCACAGTCGAAGGCGAAACGACAGGGGAGAGTTTTATGTATGGACCACGGCATCTCAGCCTGGAAGTGTTAAGTGATGACAACACCTGCTGTGAAAGCATTCATTCTATGATTAACCAGATGTTGTCGAGAGTTTTAGAGGGAACATTGGCCAATGGTTGGCTAGGAGAGGGGAAAGGAATGCAGTACAAGCTTTGAGAGACGAAATTGTGAAGGCAGCAGAGGGTCAAACAGGTAAAAAGATAAGACCTAGTAGAAAGCCTCGAATAACACAAGGGATCCTGAATTTAACTGATGAAAGGAGAACATATAAAAATGCAGCAAATGAAGCAGGTGAAAGGGAATACAATGTCCAAAAAGTTGAGACTGACAGGAAGCACAAAGTGGTTACGCAGGAATGACTGGAGAACAGATGTAAGAATTTAGAAGTATATTTCACTAAGGGGAAAATAGGTACTACCTGCAGGAAAATTAGAGACTTTTGGAGAAAAGAGACGCAAGTGTAAGAATGTTCAGTTGCGAAACCAGTTCTAAGCAAAGAAAACAAAGCTGACAGGTGGAAGGAATATAAAGAGGGTCTACACAAGGGAGATGAACTTGAAGGTAATATTATGGAAATTGAAAGACGTAGATGAAGATGAGATGCGAGTTTGGATAGTGTGAGAAGAACATGACAGAGCGCTGAAAAACCTAAGTAGAAACGAGGTTCCAGGGAAGAAAACATTCTGTCAGTACTAATGATGGCCTTGGGAGAGCCAGCTATGACAAAACTCTTCCATCTGGTGTGCAAGATGTAGGAGATGGCCGATATATCCTCAGACTTCAAGAAGAATTTAATTAGTGCAGTTGTAATGAAATCAGTTTCTTACAGGTCTAAAAATTACCGAACTGCCAGTTTAATATAATAGGTCATGGTTGCAAAATACTAACACGAATTCTTTACATAAGAATGAAAGAACTGGTAGAATCCGATCTCGGGGATTCCAGAGAAATGTAGGAACACGTGAGGCGATACTGACCTTACGACATGTCTTACAAGATAGGTTCAAGAAAGACAGACCTACATTCACAGCTTTTGACAGTCTTGACTGGCATATTCTCTTTGAAATTCTGAAGGTAGCAGGGACAAAATACAGGGAGCGAAAGACTAAATTTCACGAAGTTTGTTGCACGAAATCATTACCGAAAAGCTTGGTTACCACAAGTTTTGTGCAAGATGGATACCAAAAATCTTGACAGAGATTCACAAAAATCAGCGAATGGCTGCAGCGTTAACGTTTTTGGACGCTTACGAGAAAGATGGCGACTCATTACTCGATCGCATCGTTACTGGTGACGAAACATGGGTTAAGCGTGAGAACTGCGAGACAAAATTGCAATCAACGCAGTGGGAGCGCACAAATTCCCCCCAAAAACCCAAGAAATGCATGCAGACAATGTCGGCAAGGAAGGTGATGGCGACTGTCTTTTGGGACAGAAAAGGTGTGATTTTTGTGGATTTCCTGGAAAGAGGCACTACAATAAACTCTCAAAGGTATTGCCAAACTCTGCACAACCTCAAAAGAGCAATACAAAACAAGCGCAGGAGAAAGTTGGGCTCAAAGATCTCGCCGATTCACGACAACGCCCGGGCCCACACGGCAAATGCCACTCGTGAAGTTCTCGAATCTTTTAAGTGGGAGTTGTTTCCTCATACGCCGTACAGTCCCGACCTGGCAACGAGTGACTTCCACTTATTCCCAGCAATGAAGAAGTGGTTGGCTGTGCAGCGTTTTGATGACGACGGACAGCTTCAAGACGAGCTAACCACGTGGTTGAAGGCGCAGGCGGCCGAATTTCGCGACGAAGGAATTTCCGAGCTCGTCCATCGCTACGATAAGTGCCTTAATTTAAATGGCAACTATGTAGAAAAGTAGTATTTAAGTGTGGATTTCATCTGCATATAATAAATAAAATTTCCAATACTTTATTTATTTTTAATTCCAAAACGTAATGTACTTTGTGGATAGCCCTCGTAGCTGACTGAGACAAACATCACGGTAAAGTAAGGTAAATAAAACAAATGAAGTCCATTAAACGTTGTTATTTTATTTATGTTTGTAGCATAAAAGATGACCAGTAAGTATAAGAAACGCATACCAGATTCAAATAAAAAAAGACTACGTATGGTGGTGGCGCACATCATCTAATAAATACAACAATAGATACATAAGAAATGCAGCATTTAGCAATTATAGGACCTGTAAATGTTGGGGATTTTCAACACTTATAACAATGAAGCAAGTATGTTTTATCGATTGTAGTCCACTGAATGTCGATATCTCGTTTTTTAGATTTCGTCCCGGTAAGTATCGGAAATAAAACCTAAAAACAGAAATGCAAAATGTCAACGGACTTTTGTTCTTTCTATGTGCCACACGAAAACGTGTGCCGGACCGCGATTCGATCTCGGCAGTGCAGAGTTCGAGTCTCGGCCTGGCACACAGTTTTAATCCGCTGAATATGGAATCGCTGGGTTCAGGAGGGTAATACGGAATGCAGTGCTGGATCCCAACGGCCTCGTATCACTAGCAGTCGAGATGACACGCATCTTATCCGCACGGCTATAACGGATCGTGCAGCCACGTCTCGATCCCTGAGTCAACAGATGGGGACGTTTGCAAGACAACAACCATCTAGACGAACAGTTCGACGACGTTTGAAGCAGCATGGACTATCAGCTTAGAGACCATGGCTGCAGTTACCCTTGACGCTGCATCACAGACAGGGACGCCTGTGATGGTGTACTCAACGACGAAACTGAGAGCACGTATAGCAAAACATCATTTTTTCTGTTTACATCATCATGATGGTCGCATCCGTGTTTGGTGACATCGCGGTGAACGCACATTGGAAGAGTGTATTTGCCATCGCCATACTGGCCCATCATCCGGCATGATGGTTTGGGTTGCCATTGGTTACACGCCTCGGTCACCTCTTGTTCGCATTGACGGCACTTTGAACAGTGGACGTTACATTTCAGATGTGTTACGACCCGTGGCTCTACCCTTCAATCGAGCCCTGCGAAACCCTACATTTCAGCAGGATAATGCACGACCGCATGTTGCAGGTCCTGTACGGGCCTTTCTGGATACAGAAAATGTTCGACTGCTGCCCTGGCCAGCACATTCTCCAGATCTCTCGCCAACTGAAAACGTCTGGTCAATGGTGGCCGAGCAACTGGCTCGTCACAATACGCCAGTCAGTACTCATGATGAACTGTGGTATCGTGTTGAAGCTGCATGGGCAGCTGTACCTGTACACGCCATCCAAGCTCTGTTTGACTCAATGCCCAGTCGTATCAAGGCCGTTATTACGGTCAGAGGTGGTTGTTCTGGGTACTGATTTCTGAGGATCTATGCACCCAAATTGCGTGAAAATGTAATCACATGTCAGTTCTAGTACAATATATTTGTCCAATGAATACCCGTCTCTCGTCTGCATTTCTTCTTGGTTTAGCAATTTTAATGACCGTCGACATGTTTTCCGTGTAGCGGCCAGTACCTCAGTGACTGTGGGTACCCAGATGCAGGGGAAAGTTTCACACACCTCGCGCGGTCCGAAGACCTCTCTATTTACTTCTATGCTGGCACCCTGTCAGGTGTATTACAATAGCATTTAATTCCATGCGCAAAAGACAAACTTCTGTCGGGAGGTTGCCACGACAGCGCTACAAACGCCACAATTTGTTTGTAGGAGTGTTCGTGGGGTGACGGGGGGGACGCGGGGGGGAGTGGAATGTTAGGCTGTCTGGGGTTTCTAATCACCCCACATCCCGAGAACGAATGTTTATCGGTCGAGCGGTCAAAAAGAATACACACGTCCAGATTGTCGGTCGGTTCTGAAAAAAGTGTCGAGTTTGCTGATTTCTTGGAATAATTCTCCACAAAGCGAAAGGCCGCTAAGCAAGTACCTATTTGCAGGCGCTCCTGTCTGTGATGCAGTGTCAAGGGTAACCGCAGCCACGGTCTCCAAGCTGATAGTCCGTGCTGCTGCAAACGTCGTCGAACTGTTCGTGCAGATGGTTGTTGTCTTGCAAACATCCCCATCTGTTGACTCAGGGATAGAGACGTGGCTGCACGATCCGTTACAGCCGTGCGGATAAGATGCGTGTCATCTCGACTGCTAGTGATACGAGGCCGTTGGGATCCAGCACGGCGTTCCGTATTACCCTCCTGAACCCACCGATTCCATATGCTGCCAACAGTCATTGGATCTCGACCAACGCGAGCAGCAATGTCGCGATACGTTAAACCGCAATCGCGATAGGCTACAATCCGACCTTTATCATAGTCGGAAACGTGATGGTACGTATTTCTCCTGCTTACACGAGGCATCACAACAACGTTTCACCAGCCAACGCCGGTTAACTGCTGTTTGTGTATGAGAAATCGGTTGGAAACTTTCCTCATGTCAGCACGTTGTAGGTGTCGCCACCGGCGCCAACCTTGTGTGAATGCTGTGAAAAGCTAATCATTTGCATATCACAGCATCATCTCCCTGTCGGTTACATTTCGCGTCTATAGCACGTCATCTTCGTGGTGTAGCAATTTTAATGGCTAGTAGTGTAGAATGATCCTTGAAACCTGCAACCTGATTTGGACTGATTCAGGAAAACCACCATAAAAATAAATTGTGACATCCTGGCTGTGGCCGCAAGTATTTTATCTTGCAAGAAGCTCGCCTCGATGGAGTTTGATACACGCAAAGTCGCATATGGTACAAAAGTGGAGTGAGGTATAAGTTAACAGATGGTGCAGTATGCAGCATACCCGTGGGAGAGTCCGCCAATTGTACTGAACTTGCTTCTGATTGATCGCCACATTCGGGTGATAGGCCCCCAAATGCCTACATTCTTTTATTATTTATTTATAGACTCTTCATTCTATTTAACCCAGTTTTCAGTATGACAATATCTCATTATTGCCCTACGAGTCTACCGTTTTTGTTTATTAAATTTCTCTAGTTTTGAGAAACGTAAGAGTAACGATATTGCAACTGCAGTGCTTTGCCTGGGACATGAAGAACTTCGGCTAGGCTCGTCAGATTGTTTCGGGCGTTCTGAAGGTTCGATCGCGCAACTCTGTTTTGGTAGTTTCGAGGGCCGAAAGTATAAGACTGCTTCGGAGCCTGACATGTACCTCTGTTCCGGGGCGGACATGTCGTACTCTACATCGGAAGTTGTCAGAAAAGTTACCGTACAATTAAGAAAGCCATGCCCAGGCCCCGGGAGTAGACAACATTCCATTAGAACTGCTGGCGGCCTTGGGAGAGCCAGTCCTGACAAAACTCTACCATCTGTTGAGCAAGATGTATGAGACAGGCGAAATACCCTCAGACTTCAAGAAGAATATAATAATTCCAATCCCAAAGAAAGCAGGAGTTGACAGATGTAAAATTGCCGAACTATCAGTTCAATAAGTCGCGGCTGCAAAATACTAACGCGAATTCTTTGCAGACGAATGGAAAAACTGGTAGAAGCCAACCTCGGGGAAGATCAGTTTCGATTCCGTAGAAATATGGGAACACGTGAGGCAATACTGACCCTACTACTTATCTTAGAAAATAGATTAAGGAAAGGCAAACCTACGTTTCTAGCATTTGAAGACTCAGACAAAGCTTTTGACAATGTTGACTGGAATACTCTATCAAATTCTGAAGTTGGCAGGCGTAAAATACAGGGAGCGAAAGGCTATTTACAATTTCTACAGAAACCAGATGGCAGTTATAAGAGTCGAGGGACACGAAAGGGAAGCAGTGGTTGGGAAAGGAGTGAGACAGGGTTGTAGCCTCTCCCCGATGTTATTCAATCTGTATATTGAGCAAGCAGTAAAGGAAACAAAGGAAAAATTCGGAGTAGGTATTAAAATCCATGGAGAAGAAATAAAAACTCTGAGGTTCGCCGATGACATTGTAATTCTGTCAGATACAGCAAAGGACTTGGAAGAGCAGTTGAACAGAATGGATAGTGTCTTGAAAGGAGGATATAAGATGAACATCAACAAAGCAAAACGAGGATAATGGAATGTAGTCGAATTAAGTCGGGTGGTGCTGAGCGAATTAGATTAGGAAATCAGACGTTTAAAGTAGTAAAGGAGTTCTGCTATTTGGGGAGGAAAATAACTGATAATGGTCGAAGTAGAGAGGATATAAAATGTAGACTGGAAATGGCAAGGAAAGCGTTTCTGAAGAAGAGAAATTTGTTAACATCGAGTATAGATTTAAGTGTCAAGAAGTCGTTTCTGAAAGTATTTGTATGTAGTGTAGCCATGTATGGAAGTGAAACGTGGACGATAAATAGTTTAGACAAGAAGAGAATAGAAGCTTTCGGGATGTGGTGCTGCAGAAGAATGCTGAAGATTAGATGGATAGATCACATAACTAACGAGGAGGTACTGAGTGGAATTGGGGAGAAGAGAAATTTGTGGCACAACTTGAGTAGGAGAAGGGATCGGTTGGTGAGACATGTTCTGAGGAATCAATGGATCACCAATTTAGTATTGGAGGACAGCGTGGAGGTTAAAAATCGTAGAGGGAGTCCAATAGATGAATACAGTAAGCAGATTCAGAAGGATGTAGGTTGCAGTAGGTACTGGGAGATGAAGAAGCTTGCACAGGATAGAGTAACATGGAGAGCTGCATCAAACCAGTCTCTGGACTGAAGACCAGAATAATAACAACACGTCAAGTGTTGTGAAAGACAGTGCAAAACGTATGGAGATTTAAATAATAATGAAACAGGGTGCATTAATGAGAAGTGTCGCCTACCACCATTGTCAGTACCATTCCCAAAAAATGTTGATTGTACATAAAATCTATGAACGCTATAAATAATTCAATACCTTCTCTTGCTCACAGTACGGGCAATGAAACTGATGATGATAAACAGATGGCCGAAATTCTAAACCTAGCTTTCAAAAACTCGTTTACGGTAGAAGACTGCAGCACCATACACCCTGTCATTGAACAAACGCAAGGATGGCTGACATAGTGTTTTGTGTATCTGGGATTGTAAAACAGTTAAGATCCTTAGACGCCAGAAAGGCATCTGGCCCAGACGGTATCCCCTTAAGATTTTATGTTGACTATGCTACAAATATAGGCACCATTCTTGTCCATCATCTATCAGAGATCATTGGAACGGCGGAAAGTTCCACCGGACTGGAGGAAGGCCCAGGTCATAGTAATCTACAAAAAGGGTAGAAAATCGGATGCACATAATTACCGGCCAATTTCAGCGATGTCGATTTGTTGTAGAATCATGGAACATATTTTGTGTTCAGACATAATGACCTTTCTAGACTGAGAAGCTCATCTCCAGAAACCAGCACGGTTTTAGGAAACAGCTGGCCCTCTTCGTGCGTGACATACAACAGGCTCTAGATACCGGCTCCCAGGTTGATGCCATACTTCTCGACTTTCGAAAGGCGTTCCACTCAGTTCCACACTGTCGCTTGCTCCAAAAAGTGCGCGCTTACGGTCTATCCGATGACGTATGCGGTTGGATAGAAAGTTTTCTAACAGACAGGGAGCACGTCCTGATTGGGGTGACTTCGACAGAAACAAGCATAACTTCAGGTGTGGCCCAGGGCAGCCTAATAGGTCCGCTGCATTTTAAGATTAACATAAACAATCTGGTTGATGGTATTGACAGCGGCATCAGACTGTGTGCTGATGATGCTGTGGCCGGCCGCTGTGGCCGAGCGGTTCTAAGCGCTTCAGTTCGGAACCGCGCGACCGCTACGGTCGCAAGTTCGAATCCTGCCTCGGGCATGGATGTGTGTGATGTCCTCAGGTTAGTTAGGTTTAAGTAGTTCTAAGTTCTAGGGGACTGATGACCTCAGATGTTAAGTCCCATAGTGCTCAGAACCACTTGAACCGATGATGCTGTAGCCTACAGGAAAGTAGTATCACACGAAAGTTGTGAACAAATCAATAAGGATTTGGAGAAAATAAATGCGTGGTGTAATGGCTGGCAGTTATCTCTCAATATTAGTAAGTGTAGCCTACTGCGTATAACAAGGCGAAAATCCCCATTAATGTACGAGTACAAAATAAATTCCCAGACTTTGGAAGCGGTAACATCCGTCAAGTACCTGGGTGTGACAATTCGAAATGATCTCAAATGGAATGATCAGATTACACAAGTGACGGACAAGGCGAACTCTAGATTGCGGCTTATTGGTAGGATCCTGAAGCGATGCAGTCCTTCAACAAAGGAAATTGCTTACGTTTGTTCGTCTAGTCTTATTGTTCGTCTGCATGGGACCCTTACCTGTTGGGTCTCGTTCAAGAGATTGAAAAGATCCAAAGAAGAGAGGCAAGATTCGTGACTGGTACATTTAGCCATCGCGAGAGCGTTACAAATCTCATAGAAAGTTTGAAGTGGGGTACACCTGCAGATAGACAAAGCGCTAAATACAAGGGGCTGCTCACTAAATTCCGAAATTCGATCTTCACCGAGGATACAGAGCATATACCGGGTGTCAAAAAGTCAGTATAAATTTGAAAACTTAATAAACCACGGAATAATGTAGATAGAGAGGTGAAAATTGATACACACGCTTGGAATGACATGGGGTTTTATTAGAACCAAAACAAAACAAATTTCACAAAATGTCCGACAGATGGCGCTGGACAGCAAAACTGCTACCGTGACGGGTGAGAGGTACGCCGATATGTTACAGAATCGCATCATCCCCAGCCTGGCTGATAAACACCTGCTGGAACGTACGATGTTTATGCAGGATGGCGCTCCACTCCATATTGCTAGACGCGTGAAAGATCTCTTGCGCGCGTCGTTTGGTGACGATCGTGTGCTCAGCCGCCACTTTCGTCATGCTCGGCCTCCCAGGTCCCCAGACCTCAGTCCGTGCGATTATTGGCTTTGGGGTTACCCGAAGTCGCAAGTGTATCGTGGTCGACCGACATCTCTAGGGATGCTGAAAGACAACATCCGACACCAATGCCTCACCATAACTCCGGACGTGCTTTACAGTGCTGTTCACAACATTATTCCTGGACTACAGCTATTGTTGAGGAATGATGGTGGACATATTGAGCATTTCCTGTAAAGAACATCATCTTTGCTTTGTCTTACTTTGTTATGCTAATTATTGCTATTCTGATCAGATGAAGCGCCATCTGTCGTACATTTTTAAACTTTTGTTTTGTTTTGGTTCTAATAAAACCCCATGTCATTCCAAGCGTGTGTGTCAATTTGTACCTCTCTATCTACATTACTCCGTGGTTTATTAAGTTTTCAAATTTATACTGACTTTTTGATCACCCGGTACTATTGCCTCCAACTTTCAAATCGCGCAATGATCAGCATTCAAAGACAAGGGAAAATAGAGCTCGTACTGAGGCGTTTAGACAGTCGTTTTTTCCCTCGCGCGATCCGGGAATGGACCGCCACACACCGCTTGGTGGCTAGCGGAGTATATATGTCGATGTAGATGTAATCTTGCCCTCTGTAGATACGGAGACTAACCTGGGCAAGTGGCGTCCCATCAAAAGCCCAATCACAGGTTCGAGATGACAGCATAGCAGCCTCCGCCGAAGAAGATCCCACGACCGACGAGCAGTCTTCTGCCCTGGGGACACAACTTTAGAAGACAACAGTTTGGTAGAAAGAACGGTTAGGGACTCTTATTCGATCTCTCCAGCTTCCACATCTGACTTCCAAAAGACACGCATGATTTATAAAACGTTATCACGTTATTTGTGTATGTAGCATAAAAGATGACCTGCAAGTTTAAGAAACGCATTTCAGACTCAAGGAAGAAAGACTATACGTGTATACGTGTTGATGGTGCACATTACCTAATACGAGGTCTGTTCAAAAAATTACGGAACATTCGTAATTTCGCGCCAATGGTATACTGGAGCGAAATGCGGTTGGCATGCCTGCACAGGCCTGTGTCTAATGTGCAACTGCCGGAAGTTTCATCGTTGTATGTCTGTTACTTATTGTTCAGTGCTGTATTGAGCAGAAAGTTGTGTCGCACGGTTTGCGAATTTCGAGATGGCACAATCAGAGGAACTAGGCATCTGTATCAAATTTTGCGTGATACTCAAGAAAATCTTTACAGAGACATGTCAAATGATGCAGGAAACCTACGGTGATGAGTGCTTAAGCCGTACTCGGTATTACGAATGGTTCACACGGTTTAAAAATGGCCGGACAGAAGTTAAAGATGACCTTCGTTCAGGAGGTCTACCAATGACGCTCATGTCAGAACCATCAACGAAATTATGTGTGCCAGTCGAATATTGACTGTCAGAGAGACTGAAGAAGAGTGTAACATTTTAGTTGGAGTTTTTACACAGCAGCTTGGAATGCATCGTGTTGCCGCCAAATTCGTCCCACGGCTCATGAGTCAAGAGCAGAAAGACCTTAGACTCGCAATCTGTGAAGAGCTTTCGGATCGCGCAAATTAGAAAGAAATGTTCCTTAAGAGAATCATAACGGGTGATGAGATGTGTGTCTACGGTTGTGATGTTGTGACCGAGGTTCATTCCTCACAATGGTCAGGAAAGGTTCTTTAAGACCAGAAAAAAGCTCTTCGGGTCAAGTCAAATGTCAATGCCACGCTGATCGTTTTATTTTTTTTTAAAAAAAAAAAAAAAAAAAGATTAGTTCAGCACGAATTCACTCCACAGGGGTAAACTGTTGATCGACGATACTGACGGATGCGACGGAGCGGTAAATAATAAAGAAGAAGTGCGGTTGTGAGCGTTCCCACGAATGAGCACATACAAATGTTGGTTAAAAAATGTTATTGCACATTTTGGCTCTTACGTAAGTCTCAGGGGATGATTTGCACACTTGGAGCATTAGTACACTTCCACACCCGCGCATTTGTTATAGTTTTTGAATTAATTATTCACTCAAACATAAGTAGAGTTTATGCTAGGGAACAAAAATTAAGCGATTATCATAGCAAAATGAGTATTTCACGACACAGTTCAATCACTATTTATTGGCGTTGTCCCTTTCTTTCACACAATAAAATTAGCACTGGTGAGACGGTTTACAGGTCTACTTTAATAATAATTTGACTCCGAGCCCCCAATAGCAGTAATGTAGGCTGCTATAAACGAAAGTTACTGAATCAATTCGAGCAGAACCACAAGTCCCACTGCCCTCTTTGTTCGAACAGTTTTGGCGCGAAATCACAGTTCGCCACATGTTCACTTACGACGATGCATACCTCGTAAAGCGCACTCACACAAATAAACGTAACACTTCCAGTTCACCAAATAGATGCTTGCACACTTGCACTATTAAATAATACTCTTTGTCGAAATACATCGGCGCGAAAAAGAATTCTCAAACGACCACACAGGCCACCCTCAAGTGGGGCTCGCTCGCCACTCACCCTCCAAAACGACTGACCGACTCACCCCCGGCCAAAATGGCCGCTCGCTTATATAGGCTCGGATATCCAACCCCCTGGTTATTTAAGTACCAATCCCACCAGTTAAGGTTACAAATTTTGATACATACATCCCTCGACAGAAATAAGTACATCATCGGAACCGCGCTAAAAAGTACATCTTATTTACTATATTACATTAATTTCTAGGATTATTCTATCGGCTGTAAATGAAGTTTTACTTTTTGCAAAATTTCGCCACTTGGCGCAAATTTGTTTGTTGATATTTGTGCTGCAAAGTTTTAACATAGAACTGCATATAGTACCATTTTTAGACGGAATCTATAGCGATCTACACATTGCGCTGCTGAAAATCTTCATAACTATAATAATTAATTAATTATGGGCGATAAATGTTAATAATAATTTGCAAGCAATGAAAACTATTGCAAGTTAAGTGTACAGCATAACTTAACTAGTTTAAAATACGTGTGATGCCACGTAAAATATTATATAGTGCCGTTCTTTACGGCATGATTGTTCTATCGCATTTTATAAACAATTTTCCCTCAAACTTTATTTGTTGCTCATTACGGGCTTAATTATTTATGAATCTTAACATATGACTACGGCACTCGATCCGCTATGACGAAACGTTTTTAATGAGTGCTCGCTCATCCCTGTAAGTGGTTACACTACTGGCCATTAAAATTGCTACACCACGAAGATGACGTGCTACAGACGAGAAATTTAACCGACAGGATGAAGATGCTGTGATATGCAAATGATTAGCTTTTCAGAGCATTCACAAAAGGTTGGCGCCGGTGGCGACACCTACAACGTGCTGACATGAGGAAAGTTTCCAACCGATTTCTCATACACAAACAGCAGTTGACCGGCGTTGGCTGGTGAAACGTTGTTGTGATGCCTCGTGTAAGCAGGAGAAATACGTACCATCAGCTATCCGACTTCGATAGAGGTCGGATTGTAGCCTCTCGCGATTGCGGTTTATCGTATCGAGAGATTGCTGCTCGCTTTGGTCTGTTAGCAGAATATGGAATCGGTGGGTTCAGGAGGGTAATACGGAACGCCGTGCTCGATCCCAACGGCTTCGTATCACTGGCAGTCGAGATGACAGGCATTTTATCCGCACGGCCGTAACGGATCGTGCAGCCACGTCTCGATGCCTGAGTCAACAGATGGGGACGTTTGCAAGACAACAACCATCTGCACGAACAGTTCGACGACGTTTGCAGCAGCACTGCCTATTAGCTCGGAGACCGTGGCTGCGGTTACCCTTGTCGCTGCATCAGAGACAGGAGCGCCTGCGATGGTGTACTCGACGACGAACCTGGGTGCACGAATGGCAAAACGTCATTTTTTCGGATGAATCCAGGTTCTGTTTACAGCATCACGATTGTCGCATCCGTGTTTGGCGACATCGCGGTGAACGCACATTGGAAGCGTGTATTCGTCATCGCCATACTGGCGTATCACCCGGCGTGGTGGTACGGCGTGCCATCGGTTACACGTCTCGGTCGCCTCTTGTTCACATTGACGGCACTTTGAACAATGGACGTTACATTTCAGATGTGTTACGACCCGTGGCTCTACCCTTCATCTGATCCCTGCGAAGCCCTACATTTCAGCAGGATAATGCACGACCGCATGTTGCAGGTCCTGTACGGGCCTTTCTGGATACAGAAAATTTTCGACTGCTGCCCTGGCCAGGACAGTCTCCAGATATCTCATCAACTTGAAAACGTCTGGTCAATGGTGGCCGAGCAACTGGCTCGTCACAATACGCCAGTCACTACTCTTGATGAACTGTGGTATCGTGTTGAAGCCGCATGGGCAGCTGTACCTGTCCACGCCATCCAAGCTCTGTTTGACTCAATGCCCAGGCGTATCTAGGCCGTTATTACGGCCAGAGGTGGTTGTTCTGGGTACTGATTTCTCAGGATCTATCCATCCAAACTGCATGAAAATGTAATCACATGTCAGTTCTAGTACAATACAGGGTGATTCAAAAAGAATACCACAACTTTAAAAATGTGTATTTAATGAAAGAAACATAATATAACCTTCTGTTATACATCATTACAAAGAGTATTTAAAAAGGTTTTTTTTTCACTCAAAAACAAGTTCAGAGGTGTTCAATATGGCCCCCTCCAGACACTCGAGCAATATCAACCCGATACTCCAACTCGTTCCACACTCTCTGTAGCATATCAGGCGTAACAGTTTGGATAGCTGCTGTTATTTCTCGTTTCAAATCATCAATGTTGGCTGGGAGAGGTGGCCGGAACACCATATCCTTAACATACCCCCATAAGAAAAAATCGCAGAGGGTAAGATCAGGGCTTCTTGGAGGCCAGTGGTGAAGTGCTCTGTCACGGACTGCCTGGCGGCCGATCCATCGCCTCGGGTAGTTGACGTTCAGGTAGGTACGGATAAGGTTTCATAACTAACCTTTTTCGTAGGACTCTCCATACAGTTGATTGTGGAATTTGCAGCTCTCTGCTAGCTCTGCGAGTCGATTTTCCTGGGCTGCGAACAAATGCTTGCTGGATGCGTGCTACATTTTCATCACTCGTTCTCGGCTGTCCAGAACTTTTCCCTTTGCACAAACACCCATTCTCTGTAAACTGTTTATACCAACGTTTAATACACCACCTATCAGGAGGTTTAACACTATACTTCGTTCGAAATGCACGCTGAACAACTGTCGTCGATTCACTTCTGCCGTGCTCAATAACACAAAAAGCTTTCTGTTGAGCGGTCGCCATCTTAGCATCAACTGACGCTGACGCCTAGTCAACAGCGCCTCAAGCGAACAAATGTACAACTAAATGAAACTTTATAGCTCCCTTAATTCGCCGACAGATAGTGCTTAGCTCTGCCTTTTGTCGTTGCAGAGTTTTAAATTCCTAAAGTTGTGGTATTCTCTTTGAATCACCCTGTATATTTGTACAATGAGTACACGTTTATCATCTGCATTTCTTTTTGGTGTAGCAATTTTAATGGCCAGTAGTGTATTTACTATTTTTATTAATCTTTCAGTATTAATGATATTAAACGATTTTGAGGTTACTATAACTGTTGCCTCTCGTGACTCGAAATAAAGATTGAACTTTCAGAAGGTGCATATTGCTGACCACAATCCACTGCTGCATTGCTCTTCACCATAAGTTACATAGTTTTCATGTAATGCGCGAAAAACCAAACAATGCCCCAAGTTGCAGGACATGTGGCCGCCCGGTAACCATCGCAAATCTTCCACGGATCACGCACCATGTAGTGCGCTCGCTCTCCACAAAGCAATCCTTGCATACTATAGTGCATGTGATTTACGACGGCGGCCGAGTTTAGGTTCGTTCTGCGCATCTGACGTCACAAAACACAGTCAGGCAATGAACAGAGAACGACGTTGCCAGAGCTCGACTGCAGTGCAGAGCACGGACGAGTGGCTTCAGTTTCAGTAACGTTCAGTCATAAATAAAGTAATTGAACAAAATCAATGTCTTGATAGCAGACTTTGTTTTATAGAAAGTTTGGAAAAAGCATTCTTTATACCAATTGCTTCATATTCTATTAATTAATTAAACCAAACAAGCAATAAGACTCCTAATTCAGGCGATAGCAAGGAAAGGTGTTTGTATCAATCTCACGAACCGCTTTTTTGCAATAAAGAACAGCGGTAATTGTTTATTTCCTATTGTAATTCGACGAAACGTGAGTAATTCATAGTCATACCAACAGTGTTTGTCGGTATTTTGCGTGACGTGTTAGAGTCCTCCAGGAAGTCAATTGAGAAACAAGCTGAGGTAGCGTTATGGTTAAGGTGACTGCTAAGCGAAATGTTCTGAGTTCAAACCTTTTTCTGTGCTTAATATTTTCTTTATTTAAAAACGATATCTAAGTGTCTTACTTCATAAATTTTATTCGTTTAAATGTAATTTTTTGACATTTCTAATGCTTTGTCTCATTATAATCATAATAAGTTTTCGGTTTTTCTACTTTTGTCCTCCAATATTTCTTTTCACAGCAATTAAAAACTATGAAAAGGCACACATACAATATTCATGTTATCTGTTTTGTTTGTATATCTTCTCTTCTGCAGTCGCTGTTGCACTATTCATATTGAGATACATTCTTTTGTGACAGTATTAAAAGTATTATTTAGATCAGAATTTCGGCTCGTACGTTGCCGAGCTACTTGATTGTCTGACGCAATTCTTTGTTTCGCTGCTTTCGCAACATCATCATATTCAATGTTTTCGTCGACTGATCTACGTTTTGGCAAGTATTTTCTGTCCATTGTGACATACACAAATTGTTTGAGCACTGCACTTCATTGACAATATATTTTAGTTTCTATGTTTTATTACGTCCACACTTCAGATTTATGTACTTCGCCAACTTTGCTTTAATCAGAACTTTTTATAAAAAAGCGAAATGACTCTGGTATAAATAAAACTTTTATTACAGTCGCAAAAGACGCAATATTTCTCAATATTACATACGACACCTAATCAGTACTTAAATCAGATATTGTTATACAGTACGTTTTATTTGAAATTTAGGTATCTTGTCCACATTTCACTCTCAACATTGTGGCAACTACAATCGACCATATGGAAAGTATAGACTATGGACTTCCACCTCTGCAAACTCTTCAAAATATCGTGTAATGGTTTACTACATTTAATGCTGCACAATAACTACGTTGAACATGGAAACAAAATTAAGTCATTTACGGGGGGAAGGTACCAGTCAAGAAGATGTGTAAAATTCAAATTTTTGGGCCAAATAGTTTTTGTGAAATCGAATGAAGCAGTGGGAACACCATGTGTCTGCACAGGCGAGCAGTGCAGTGGTGACAAAATGGCGCACAGCGTGGAATGCAGGGAGCACGTGTCTGTAGCAGCGAAAGGCTTAATGCGGCCGTGGTGGCTTTACTTCATGAACTGCGCGCTCCCCCCTAAATATGAGTTTGCGAACTATACTATACTATGGCGCTGCTTCTATTGGCGCGTACAACTGGCAACGCAGCAATCTCCCGCGTCTGAGCGGGCATGCATGACCCGTAAGATAAAAGAATTCAACTATAGAAATATTCATCTAGTAACGGGGGTTTGTACTGTCACATGGTACTATATGGACGTGTTGTGACGCCTGCGAGAAAATGTGAGAAGGAAACGGCCTGAAATGTGGCGAGACAATTCGTGGCTCTTTCATCACGAGTAAGCACCCGCACATTCGCCCATGTTGGTGCGTGACTATTGCACAAAAAACCGAATCACTGCGCTGGCTCATCCTCGTTATCCCCTACATCAGGCCCCTGTGGACTTTCCAAAGTTGAAAACCCCATTGAAAGGACGAAGATTTACAACGATAGATCAGATTCGCGCGATACACCAAGACCCTTACCGAGACTGCTTCCGGAAGCGGAAACGGACTTGGGAACCGTTCATCAATTGTGGAGAAGGGTATTTTGGAGTTAACAAAGCTCAATACGTAAAAGGTAAGCTTAGAAAACTTTTGTGGACAAAGTTCCGGAATTTTTTTGAACAGACATTGTACATGCACCAGATACATACGAAATGAAGGATTTAGCAAATGTTAGAGCTGTAAAGAAATCCTGGCCTTTGCTCTACAAAGCAGGTGCGTTGATGTAGGCTATACTATTTTAACATAATTTTTACTGAAACCAGATGGCAATTATAAGATTCGAGGGGCACGAAAGGGAAGCAGTGGTTGGGAAGGGAGTGAGACAAGGTTGTAGCCTCTCCCTGATTTTATTCAATCTGTATATTGAGCAAGCAGTAAAGGAAATAAAAGAAAAACTCACAGTAGGTATTAAAATCCATGGAGAAGAAATAAAAACTTTGAGGTTCGCCGATGACATTGTAATTCTGTCAGACACAGCAAAGGACTTGGAAGAGCAATTGAACGGAATGGACAGGGTCTTGAAAGGAGGATATACGATGAACATCAACAAAAGCAAAATAAGGATAATGGAATGTAGTTGAATTAAGTCGGGTGATGCTGAGGGAATTAGATTCGGAAATGAGAAACTTAAAGTAGTAAAGGAGTTTTTCTATGTGGGGAGGATATAAAATGTAGATTGGCAATGGCAAGGAAAACGTTTCTGAAGAAGAGAAATTTGTTAACTGCGAGTATAGATTTAAGTGTCAGGAAATCGTTTCTCAAAGAATTTGTATGGAGTGTAGCCATGTATGGAAGTGAAACGTGAACGATAAATACTTTGGGCAAGAAGAGAATAGAAGCTTTCGAAATGTGGTGCTACAGAAGAATGCTGAAGATGAGGTGGGTAGATCACGTAACTAATGAGGAGATACTGAACAGTCTGGGCTACAACTTGACTAGAAGAAGGGATCGGTTTGCAGGACATGTTCTGAGGCATCAAGGGATCACCAATTTAGTATTGGAGGGCAGCGTGGAGGGTAAAAATCGTAGAGGGAGACCAAGAGATGAATACACTAAGCAGATTCAGAAGGATGTAGGCTGCAGTAGGTACTGGGAGATGGTGAAGCTTGCACAGGATAGAGTAGCATGGAGAGCTGCATCAAACCAGTCTCAGGACTGAAGACCACAACACGACTGACGCAAGTATATTTTACGAGTTGAACGTTCATTTAGTTTCCATACATTTGTTTTTAGACATCGTTTCCGATAATTATAGGAAATAAAATCTGATGTAAACATTACGCCATGTATTCTTCCGCGTTTGCTTGAATCTCATTGGATTGCGTTTCACGAGGAGCAGACGCCAAACTGTGACCAGTACAGTCAAGTACAATCATAAGGATACATTTTATTCTGTGTTACACGCATATAAACCGAGCGATAATGCGGGACAACAGCTTTACGGGTGCATGGAACTTGGACAGCACTGGCTGTCAGTTGCATTTTGGACGTAAAAAGAGACGAGCATCGAAACAATATAGCTTCGAATGTCATTTAATTTTTAAAGAGAATGAAATAATATTCGGCGAAGTTCCAGCACTACCGTGCGATTCTTAGATGAGCAGATGGAAAGCATAAAACGCACTCGTTCTGCTGACATAGCATTCTAATTACATACCTGAGTGATGAAAATTCCTAACCCAGGGTTAATATTTCTGACCAAGCTATGTGTGATGCAGAAGGATACGACAGAGATTTCACCATACTGTTGAATACTGAAGCCAGTGAAGGTATTAATTACAGTCAGCTTTCTGGTAATCTCTTAGCTCCTTCCTCATTCGAATCCGAGAAATACATTTCAGTTCTGGAACTGTCGCCCGCTACGTGGATAACGAAGCCCGTCAACAACAGAATCCACGAAGCCAACCAGGCGCCGCATTTTCTCTTCTTTTTTGGATATGAGGTCCGCCAGTTACGCAGAACACCGTTTTTCTCAGTACCCAAACATGTTTCGGCACCACTGTGCCATCATCAGTGGGTTTTCGTTTTTATTTATTCTGCAATGTGAACATTTTTGTTAAATTATTATAAAATTATGTGCATTCTTAGTTCACACAACAGATCATTTCTTTTTGTAAATACCTTTACATTTGTTGTGCATGAATTTTCTGGATCACTTTTGTGTTAATGACTGCAGGTAGCTTGTCATCTGCAACCAAACGATGTTGATGAGAAAGTTTCTTGCTGGGAGTTAACCTATCTTCTAGAATGGTCTTAAACGAATACACTACACTCTGCAAGGGCACACTATTTAACACATTCATCTACATCCACATCTGCATACATACTCCGCAATCCATCATACGGTGCGTCGCGGAGGGTACCTCGTACCACAACTAGCATCTTCTCTCCCTGTTCCACTCCCAAACAGAACGAGGGAAAAATGACTGCCTATATGCCTCTCTACGAGCCCTAATCTCTCTTATCTTGTGGTCTTTCCGCGAAATATAAGTTGGCGGCAGCAAAATTGTACTGCAGTCAGCCTCACATGCTGGTTCTCTAAATTTGCTCGGTAGCGATTCACGAAAAGAACGCCTCCTTTCCTCTAGAGACTCCCACCCGAGTTCCTGAAGCATTTCCGTAACACTCGCGTGATGATCAAACCTACCAGTAACAAATCTAGCAGCCCGCCTCTGAATTGATTCTATGACCTCCCTCAATCCGACCTGATAGGGATCCCGAACGCTCGTGCAGTACTCGAGCATAGGTCGTATTAGTGTTTTATAAGCGGTCCCCTTTACAGATGAACCACATCTTCCCAAAATTCTACCAATGAACCGAAGACGACCGTCCGCCTTCCCCACAACTGCCATTACATGCTTGTCCCACTTCATATCGCTCTGCAATGTTATGCCCAAATATTTAATCGACGTGACTGTGTCAAGCGCTACACTACTAATGGCGTATTCAAACATTACGGGATTCTTTTTCCTATTCATCTGCATTAATTTAAATTTATCTATATTTAGAGTTAGCTGCCATTCTTTACACCAATCACAAATCCTGTCCAAGTCATCTTGTATCCTCCTACAGTGACTCAAGGACGACACCTTCCCGTACACCACAGCATTATCAGCAAACAGGCGCACACTGCTATCCACCCTATCCAAATGATCATTTATGTAGATAGAAAACAACAGCGGACCTCCCACACTTCCCTGGGGCACTCCAGATGATATCCTCGCCTCCGATGAACACTCATCATCGAGGGCAACGTACTGGGTTCTGTTACTTAAGAAGTTTTCGAGCCACTCACATATTTGGGAACCAATCCCATACGCTCGTACCTTAGTTTGCAGTGGGGCACCGAGTCAAACGCTTTGCGGAAGGAATATGGCATCCGTCTGATATCCTTCATCCACGGTTCACAAGATATCACGTGAAAAAAGGGCGAGTTGCGTTTCGCAGGAGCGATGCTTTCTAAAGCCGTGCTGATGCGTGGACAGCAACTTCTCTGTTTCAAGGAAAATCATTATATTCGAACTGAGAATGTGTTCGAGAATCCTGCAACAAACCGATGTTAAGGATATTGGTCTGTAATTTTGAGGATCCGTCCTTCTACCCTTCTTATATACAGGCGTCACCTGCGCTTTTTTCCAGTCGCTCGGGACTTTACGTTGGGCAAGAGATTCGCGATAAATGCAAGCTAAGTAAGCAGCCAAAGGAACTTTACAAATAAAAACAGCACAAACAAATAAAGTCTACACACACACGCACACACACACACACACACGAAAAAATAGGTACGGTACACTAGAATCTGCAAAGACGCACCATTTACTCACCAAAGGAATGCCATATAAAAGACAACACACACAGTTAAGAAGCACACAGAAAACAACACACTCAGACGCGCGCGCGCACGCACACACACACACACACACACACACACACACACACACGCACACGCACACAAAGATAAAATGCAAATAAAATTCAAATTTGGCGCCGAACTCTCTGGTCAACAAATGGACACTGACTGGACTGGGACACATAACAAACCACAATCACACTGTGTTCTGGTGTAGTGAAAAAGTGTTTTACTACGTTATTTGTGGGAAATACTTGTTATAGTTACGTATGAATCACAACATCTGACCATGATGGGGAGAATTTGCCACACGAAAATGCGAAAATAGGCGCGAAAACATCGCGAAAAACTAAATTACGTTCTAGAAGATAGGTTAACACCCAGCAAAAAAAAGAAAAAAACAAAAAAAAGAAACTCTCATTAACATCGTTTGGTTGCAGATGATAAGCTACCTTCAGTCATTAACACAAAAGTGATCCAGAAAATTTACAAAAAGAAATGATCTGTTGTTTGAACTAAAAATGCACATGATTTTAGAATGATGTAACAAAAATGTTCACATTGCAGAATAAATAAAACGACAAACCCACTGATGATGCCACAGTGGTGCCGAAACATGTTTGGGTACTGACAAGGGAACCTCCCCACCGCACCCCCCTCAGATTTAGTTACAAGTTGGCACAGTGGATAGGCCTTGAAAAACTGAACGCAGATCAATCGAGAAAACAGGAAGAAATTGTGTGGAACTGTGAAAAAAATAAGCAAAATATACAAACTTAGTAGTCCCTGTGCAAGGTAGGCAACATCAAGGATAGTGTGAGCTCAGGAGCGCCGTGGTCCCGTGGTTTATTTTCTTTATTTTCACAAAGTTATGATCTGTCCGTTCGTTCACTGACGTCTCTGTTCACTGTAATAAGTTTAGTGTCTGTTTTTTGCGACCGTACCGCAAACTTACAGTTCGGAAAATATTCATTGACCTTGTTATTGAAGTCGCGAGCTTTATTTGCTGGATTCATATTGCCCACGGAATACATCTCACGTATTTAATGCACTCTCGTCCAAAGTAGTGAACAGTCAACTGCCAACCAGGGAGCCTCGTTAGCAGGAATACTCTGTCTTCCGTGCGCTGTAGTCGACTGACGCCGTGTGTTTCGATGTTTGTTTAGGTGTAGCGTCCCCAAACTACGGCGCAGCTACCTCGCATCGGACGGACGGACGGACAGATAATTGTCTGAAAATAAAAAATTAAACTTTTCACTCAAGGGAAGACTTGTACCAAGGACCTCTCGTTCCGCAGCTGCTCACGCTAACCATGGTGGTTTTTCTTCACGTCATCTTTTTAATTCACCAAAAACAGTAACAAAAATGGCTACAATGAAATGACAGATAATTGCAGTCGTGAATTACAGCATTCAAAAAATTAGTCTTTAACAGTAGCACAGTGTAGCTCCTTCACTGTCACCTTCAACTGGCGGCAGTTCAGCACGCACATTTTCTTCTTCTGCAGCCGGTTCCTCATCATCATTTCCCAGACCCAAATTAATCATCCAGTAAATCCTTGATGTGTGTTCCTTCCAGGGTAAATTACATGGACAGAAGTCCCGAACAGCGACATCGCAAAATATTTCACTGTCGTGTTATGTTTGTCAGTTCCAGCCTTCTAAACGCATCTATAGGGAGTTCAAGATCTTCCTTTATATCAGACACCAGATGTTTCTCGCCATATTCTTGTATCTGCTGTACTGCTGATTTATTTTTCATGTGTGACTTGCAGGCGAGGTTAGGGTCGGGAACGTGACCCAACCCATTCCCTCTCTACTAGGAATCCAGTTCCTAACTTATACCCATTCTGTTGAAGACAATTCGGAGCATGTTACTATATTTCTTATTGTGATGGGACCACGGCACCCTGAGCTCACACTATCCTTGATGTTGCCTATCTTGCGCATGGACTACTCAGTTTGTATATTTTGCTTATTTTTTTCATATTTCCACAGGACTTCTTCCTGTTTTCTCGATTGATCTGTGTTCAGTTTTTCAAGGCCTATCCACCGTGCCAACTTATAACTAAATCTGAGGGGGGTGCGATGGAGAGGTTCCCTTGTGAGAAAAACGGTGTTTTGCATAACTGGCGGACCTCACATGCAGAATTTTTAACTGCAGACACGGCCAATACAAGGAGCTGCACATCAAAAACATGGATATTTTCTCTTCTTCTTTTATGACGAGCCGTTGTATATCCCGCCAGCGTTCGGCAGTGGCGTGTGAGAAAGCTGCGTGCGTCAGTTCCGGCACGTCTGGCAGCTTAACAGTCTTTTTATTTCTCGGACCAAATCCCGCAGCTTGGCTCCAGATCAGTTGGCTCTGAGCACTATGGGACTTAACATCTATGGTCATCAGTCCCCTAGAACTTAGAACTACTTAAACCGAACTAACCTAAGGACAGCACACAACACCCAGCCATCACGAGGCAGAGAAAATCCCTGGCCCCGCCGGGAATCGAACCCGGGAACCCGGGCGTGGGAAGCGAGAACGCTACCGCACGACCACGAGATGCGGGCCAGATCAGTTCTGTCGGGTTCATACAGTAGCGGTACAGTAGCAAATGTAACAAGCACCATTTGTATCATGTGCACAATGCTGTGAAAATGGTTGTTTTTCACGTTTCTACGATTCTTATCTACCTCTGTGGTATAAAACAATGGACATAGTCCGAACAAAGACGATTTGATTTCTCATTTTTGCCTTAAAAATTGTTATGTTTTCTTAAATTAAGCGTCCGCAGCTCGTGGTCGTGCGGTAGCGTTCTCGCTTCCCACGCCCGGGTTCCCGGGTTCGATTCCCGGCGGGGTCTGGGATTTTTCTCTGCCTCGTGATGACTGGGTGTTGTGTGATGTCCTTAGGTTAGTTAGGTTCAAGTAGTTCTAAGTTCTAGGGGACTGATGACCATAGATGTTAAGTCCCATAGTGCTCAGAGCCATTTGAACTATTTTTTTTAATCTTAATTTCAGCACCTTTTATGAACAGTCTTTCATTAAGCATCGAGAATTAAGAATTTGTATTGCAAATGAAAACAGGAATTTCGCGTCCAATATGCAATTAGAAACAAGAAGATGTGCATTATTCATTAAAAAAATGATGTGTTTTATAATTACGAGATGTAGGTATTTCATATTGAACGAGAAAAAAATGTTACTGGAGAGATTCGAACCAACGAACCTTAAACTGTACTTCGATAACATTCTATTACGCTTGCATTATTAGTAAACGTATCAACTGAATTACATACACTCACTGGGAAAACTTCAAAGCTGATTATCTCTGTAAATTTATGACAAACATTAAGAACACTTTTTAACCGTATCCAACTAGGGAACAGAAAGCAGCCTCAGACGTTTTTATACTGCGTATTAACAGCGCGACAATCAGAGCACAACGCCGCACAGGCTGTGACTGTACACGATTTTTGAAGTAAAAACTACGTAGCTAAAGTGTGATTAAGAAAAACGCTGATGGCTGTTAATACATTCGAATATCTAAAAGTTACGTTTAACGTAAGTTGGTTATAAGACAACTAATACATAAGTAGGACCTACTTCCAAGAGCATAACACCAGTGTACGTGTGCTACGGCTTCTGACCAATCAACGCGTTTGTGTTTGTTTACATCAGGTTTAAGCAGACGCCAGCGGGCTCGTGCGCATGCGCTAAGCTGGATTCGCGTATGAGCAGTGCCTTCCTCCCGCTTCTGGCTACTTGGAGCGTGGTTGTTTGCCGTATGAGCGGTAGCAGCAAGTAGCCAGAAGCTACCCGGAAAAATTTTTCTGGCGTGCCTAAGCTGCCAGATTCGCGCATGCGCAGAGCAAGCTGAGTTATAGTGGGGGGGAGTCCTTCCCCACGTGACCCATGTATATGTTTAGTGTCTTCGTAATATTGCTGCTCTCTTGATTTACAGCTCCCATGTGAAATGAAATCAAAACAATTATGTGGCCGGGAGCCATCAAGTGAATTATTATACATTCTCATAACCATGAAAGACCAAATTAAGTTAGTAGTTTCAATTTTCTGATTTTATATTATTTCCACGTTATTAGGAAGCATTCATTAATGTATTAATGAAGCTATTTCTGTCTGTTTTATAGAGAAATTTGCTTCTATTAATTTTTTTCCCGCTGAGGCAGTTAGTTTATTTGAAACGAAGTGTTTCATTCCGCACTATTGGCTATTTTTAACCTCGTTCAATTTAAAGTACAAATTTTCATTTTCTGGGATGAATGACGTTATACCATAATAAAGAACCAAACATGAGAATACAGTACTGGACCTCCGAGAAAATTGGTGTCATGAAAACCACGTAGAAAAGCTGAATATCAGGTACTTCAGAGCGCATCTGGACATAGAAATGTGCAATTAGAACGGAATGAAGCATTTTAGTACGGTTTACGAAATTCCAATGCTGCCGGAGTAGTGTCTGATGTCCTGTTTCTCTTATGACACTGTAAGATCTGTTAATGCTACATACGTACGAACATAAATAAACATTGACTTGAAGCTGAGTAAGCAGGTAAATTTGGTCAGTAGTTTTGAACTAAATATTTTGTGTCAGCTGTAGCAGAATTTTACAAATCTGCCTTCCGTGAAACACAGTCTTTTTCGGTCACAAGACTCTAGGCCTGAAGCTATTTCTCAATTTGTGTTTACATCTTAAATTTATAGAACACCATTCTATGCTAAACTGTAGACTGGAAGCATATCGTGTTTTATCGTTTTAACTCCCCACATGGCTTTATATTTATTCCTAGAGTAGAATATAAACTGTCTGTTGTACAATTTCTTTGCCTCACAGACAACCTTGTTAATTGTTTTTTACAAATTTCGAAATAGAAATGAAATTTATTGTTCTTTATTCCGGTGTAAGCTACAAAAGAAACTGTCTTTTTTTTTTTTTTGAAAGAAATTTGTATTCCATCCTACTAGCTTTTTGCAATGCTGTGTAGATGTAAACCTGCTGGAAATGCTACATAACAATATTGTAGAGTACGAATTACAAAAAAAAAAAAAAACTGGCAAAGTTACCCCTTAGGAGAATTTTATGGTACTTCGAGCTGTGGAGTCTAATTTTGAAATGATATTTTGCCAAGAACTGCTTCCTTATTTGCATCCTTTATCTGGATGGGGTATGATAAAACAATTGCTCTAAGTGCAACTCAGTATGTCCTCTCAACAGGGCTGCACATGGTCACGCGATGCCCCACCACGCACGAAATTCCAACAGAAACGCGACGAAAAGCGTATGAGGAGAGCAAGCACCAAGCACGGCCTGCCTACGTCATCGTAGCTGCACATGCGCAGTACAGCCCGTTGTCTGGCGCTGTCTGGTAACTGCTCAAACGAACCTTTATTCTTGTGATGAACGGATTATAAAAAACAGAAATACAGATGGTCGCCAGACTTTTTTTCTCTATATGTACCACACAAAACCATCAACGACTCGTTAAAAAAAAGAAAAAAAAATATCCTGTGTCATTTCTTGCATCTGTATTGCTGGACTCATGCACATCGGCACGACCTGCCCCGCAAACAACATCTGCAGTTTCTCCAGACACTGTCTCCTAAAGGTTTCGACCGCCTCACACCCTGCCACCTACATTAGAACAGTATTTCATCCCACGCGCGGTGACAAAAGACGAACTTGTGTCGTGAGGTTGGCACGACGGCGTTGCAGTCGGCACAATTTGTTGGGTGGAGGGGAGCCGGCTGTCGGACGGTTCTACCCGCACGACTTCCCGATAAGGAATCTTCGTCCGAAGGTTGGTGCGTTTTTAGGACCCTGAAACAAGTGTCAAGTCGGCTAATTTCGTGGAATAACGCTGCACGGAGCAAAGGCCGCGCCTCCGAGGTTCGTTTGAGCAGTTACCAGACAGCGCCAGACAACGGGCTGTACTGCGCATGCGCAGCTACGATGACGTAGGCAGGCCGTGCTTGGTGCTTGCTCTGCTTATAAGCTTTTCGTCCCATTTCTGTTGGAATTTCGTGCGTGGTGGGGCATCACGTGACCATGTGCAGCCCTGTTGAGAGGACATACTGAGTTGCACTTAGAGGAATTGTTTTATCATACCCCACCCAGATAAAGGATGCAAATAAGGAAGCAGTTCTTGGCAAAATATCATTTCAAAATTAGACTCCACAGCTCGAAGTACCATAAAATTCACCTAAGGGGTAACTTTGCCAGTTTTTTTTTTTTTTTAATTCGTACTCTACAATATTGTTATGTAGCATTTCCAACAGGTTTACATCTACACAGCATTGCAAAAAGCTAATAGGATGGAATACAAATTTCTTTCAAAAAAAAAAAAAAAAAAAAAAAAAAAAAAAAAAAAAAAAAAAAAAGAAAGAGACAGTTTCTTGTGTAGCTTACACCGGAATAAAGAACAATAAATTTCATTTCTATTTCAAAATTTGTAAAAAAGAATTAACAAGGTTGTCTGTGAGGCAAAGAAATTGTACAACACACAGTTTATATTCTACTCTAGGAATAAATATAAAGCCATGTGTGGAGTTAAAACGATAAAACACGGTATGCTGCCAGTCTACAGTTTAGCATAGAATGGTGTTCTATAAATTTAAGATGTAAACACAAATTGAGAAATAGCTTCAGGCCTAGAGTCTTGTGACCGAAAAACACTGTGTTTCACGGAAGGCAGATTTGTAAAATTCTGCTACAGCTGACACAAAATATTTAGTTCAAAACTACTGACCAAATTTACCTGCTTACTCGGCTTCAAGTCAATGTTTATTTATGTTCGTACGTATATAGCATTAACAGATCTTACAGTGTCATAAGAGAAACAGGACATCAGACACTACTCCGGCAGCATCGGAATTTCGTAAACCGTACTAAAATGCTTCATTCCGTTCTAATTGCACATTTCTATGTCCAGATACGCTCTGAAGTACCTGATATTCAGCTTTTCTATGTGGTTTTCGTGATACCAATTTTCTTGGGGATCCAGTACTGTATTCTCATGTTTGTTTCTTTACTATGGTATAATGTCATTCGTCTCAGAAAATGAAAATTTGCGCTTGAAATTGAACGAGGTTGAAAGTAGCCAATAGCGCGGAATGAAACACTTCGTTTCAAATAAACTAACTGCCTCGGCGGAAAAAAAATTAATAGAAGCAGATTTCTCTACAAAATTGACAAAAATAGCTTCATTAGGACATTAATAGTTGATTGCTAATAACGTGGAAATAATATAAATCAGAGTTTATAAAGAAAAAAGAAAAACAAGATAAAAAACTTCGTAAATTAAGTAATAATACGCGCGCAGATGAAAAAGATCAACAACAACGCCTTTCGTCTTTAGACTTTTATCCACGGGTGGTTAACAAAACGGATATTGTATTTGATAATACAGAAGTAGAAATGTTAAATAAGGCATTAAAGTTCAATATTGAGCCGTCATTTAACAAGAAGATCGCGAAAGAAGTAATTGCCCTCACTAAAATGACAACAGAAATTGCCCAATTAAATAATAATGAAACCGGGCATATCGGTCATAAGCTACATAAAATAGTAAAAAATGAACTAAATAAGTGAAATAGTGTTAATCATAAGACTGGAGCAGACCGACTAACTGTCGAGTCTATAAATAAAAAGCTTAATGAAGTGAAAGCTATTGCCACGAAAGCGGATATGGGGAATAAGGTCGTAATATTAAAAGAGGAGGAGTACGTTTCGAAGACCTTTGCGTTTTTTGTCGAAAATAGCATTACGGAAATTCCAAAAGACATAACAGCCAATTTCCAAATTAAATTACAAAATGTTCTTAAAGGCACACACTTCCTGCTGACAGAAGCCGGAAAAAAGAAGATGTGTTATCATGAATCCAACGGCCCCCAAATTAAGATCACAAAGATCTGCATCCGGTTCGTCCGATTGTTAACGGTCGAAATAGTCCAGCATATAAAATAACGAAATTGTTGGACCAAATTCTGAAAAAGACTTACGTGTATAAAAATAACTATTCGGTGCGTGATAGTATGACCATGATAGGTGAAATTAAAGATACGCCAGCCACTGACACCTCCCGTTTGGTTTCGTTGGATGTTAAGAACTTATACTCCAGTGTTCCGGTTAACGAAACTATAGAAATCATTAAGAGAAATTTCCTTAAATACGGTAAAATTTCAACGCAAGAGTCAATTGAATTTATTGTACTCCTACAGCTCATTACAAGTTTTAATTATTTCACACTTAATAACAAATTTTATATTCAGGACGATGGGTTAGCCATGGGGTCCAGTATTTCAGGAACTATGGTGGACATTTTTATCAATGACCTTGAAGATAAAGTTCTAAATTCTGGCGATAACATTATGGATAAAATTGTTTATTACAAACGTTATGTAGACGACACTCTGTTACTTGTCGATGGTTCCCGTGAGGACATTGAGGAAATAGTAAAAAAGTTCAACGACGCACATAATAAAATAGAATTTACCGTGGAGTATGAAACTGACAATTGTTTACAGTTCCTGGATCTGAATATAAAAAAGCAGGGCAAAAAACATGCGTTCTCCGTTTATAGAAAACAAACTACGACCGATGCCGTGATCCCGAATGATTCATGCCATCCGCAGGCTTATAAAGAAGCTGCTTTCCGTAGTCTCGTGCATAGGGCAGTCAATATACCTATGAGCGAAAAAGATACGGAGACTGAAATTAATACCGTTAAGAGAATAGCGATGAATAACGGTTACAGAATAGATATGGTTAAAAAACTGTTACGGAAAAGTAATAAGCGCGAAAAGAAAAAACCTGATGGAGAGAAAGTGAAAATTATCACGATGCCATACTACGGAACAGTCTCACAAAAGACAGCAAATATTTTTAAGCCATACGATGTTAAAATAGCTTTTCAGACTAATAACCTAGTGGCGTATAGCGTTAAGCACGATATTGGCGAGAAGAAAAATAAGTTTGAAAGATCGGCAGTTTATAAGATTAAGTGCAGAACTTGTGATGCAAAATATATAGGGCAGACAGGAAGATCATTCGCGTTCCGGTATAAAGAACATAAAGATGCGTTCAGGTTAGGAAATTATGACAAATCAGCTGTTGCGAACCATATATACAGGGTGTTTCAAAAATTACCGGTATATTTGAAACGGCAATAAAAACTAAACGAGCAGCGATAGAAATACACCGTTTGTTGCAATATGCTTGGGACAACAGTACATTTTCAGGCAGACAAACTTTCGAAATTACAGTAGTTACAATTTTCAACAACAGATGGCGCTGCGGTTTCGGAAACTCTATAGTACGTTATTTTCCACATATCCACCATGCGTAGCAATAATATGGCGTAGTCTCTGAATGAAATTACCCGAAACCTTTGACAACGTGTCTGGCGGAATGGCTTCACATGCAGATGAGATGTACTGCTTCAGCTGTTCAATTGCTTCTGGATTCTGGCGGTACACCTGGTCTTTCAAGTGTCCCCACAGAAAGAAGCCACAGGGGTTCATGTCTGGCGAATAGGGAGGCCAATCCACGCCGCCTCCTGTATGTTTCGGATAGCCCAAAGCAATCACACGATCAGAGAAATATTCATTCAGTAAATTAAAGACGTCGGCCGTGCGATGTGGCCGGGCACCATCTTGCATAAACCACGAGGTGTTCGCAGTGTCGTCTAAGGCAGTTTGTACCGCCACAAATTCACGAAGAATGTCCAGATAGCGTGATGCAGTAATCGTTTCGGATCTGAAAAATGGGCCAATGATTCCATTGGAAGAAATGGCGGCCCAGACCAGTACTTTTTGAGGATGCAGGGACGATGGGACTGCAACATGGGGCTTTTTGGTTGCCCATGTGCGCCAGTTCTGTTTATTGACGAAGCCGTCCAGGTAAAAATAAGCTTCGTCAGTAAACCAAATGCTGCCCACATGCATATTGCCGTCATCAATCCTGTGCACTATATCGTTAGCGAATGTCTCTCGTGCAGCAATGGTAGCGGCGCTGAGGGGTTGCCGCGTTTGAATTTTGTAGGGATAGAGGTGTAAACTCTGGCGCATGAGACGATACGTGGACGTTGGCGTCATTTGGACCGCAGCTGCAACACGGCGAACGGAAACCCGAGTCCGCTGTCGGATCACCTGCTGCACTAGCTGCGCGTTGCCCTCTGTGGTTGCCGTACGCGGTCGCCCTACCTTTCCAGCACGTTCATCCGTCACGTTCCCAGTCCGTTGAAATTTTTCAAACAGATCCTTTATTGTATCGCTTTTCGGTCCTTTGGTTACATTAAACCTCCGTTGAAAACTTCGTCTTGTTGCAACAACACTGTGTTCTAGGCGGTGGAATTCCAACACCAGAAAAATCCTCTGTTCTAAGGAATAAACCGTGTTGTCTACAGCACACGTGCACGTTGTGAACAGCACACGCTTACAGCAGAAAGACGACGTACAGAATGGCGCACCCACAGACTGCGTTGTCTTCTATATCTTTCACATCACTTGCAGCGCCATCTGTTGTTGAAAATTGTAACTACTGTAATTTCGAAAGTTTGTCCGCCTGAAAATGTACTGTTGTCCCAAGCATATTGCAACAAACGGTGTATTTCTATCGCTGCTCGTTTAGTTTTTATTGCCGTTTCAAATATACCGGTCATTTTTGAAACACCCTGTATGAAACAGGCCATACCCTTAATAGCATAGAAGACAACGTAGAAATATTGCATGTAGAAAAGAAAGGGAGGAAACTCGATTTACTAGAGGAATTCGAGATAGCTATCCATGAAAAGAAACAAAGCAATATTCTAAATGCACAAGATAATTTTAAAGAAATGAGATTTTTTAGCGGGTTTTTATGATTATTTTAGGGTAGGTATGCGACTTTAAACTTGTAGCATGTCACTGACGGAGTTGCGAGAGGCTAACGATGGCAGACCAATGCAATACGGAAATAAGGCGCCCAATAGCATAGCGTTACCGTCAAGCAGACGGCTGTAACCACGCCACAACACCTAGGCACGTCAGTCCACAACAGCTCCCGAGCCGGCACAGTGCGACAGCATACTTGGTAGCTATGGGACGGCCATCGACTTGTGTCAACAACTTCAATGTAAGACCAGGACCCACAGTCCAATATACTTTTAATTCTGTTTTACTCTGTGGACTTCCCAACTATTTGTGATGGTATTTTGTCTTTTTATTCCGTTTAATTTCATGACATAGACTTTACAACCTGATGATGAGAGCATTGTCTCTTGAAACGCGTTGTTAAAATATATGTATAAGAATCGCGGTTGAATGCTAACAGTGATAACCAGTATAACGACAACTGCTACCTCGACTCCGCAATGGATTATATTAAATAAATCAGAAAATTGAAACTACTAACTTATTTTAGTATTTCATGTTTGTGAGTAGACCACGGATTTTTAGTTCGTAAAAAAGTGTGTTTTAGACGTCTAAAATAGGCTCCTTCAATAGTTCATTTAGGCTATATAAAACGTAAAATAGGCTCTAGTAAAAATGATGCAGACAAAATAAAAATAAATTAAAATACACAGTGTTGACAGTATGAACATCTTATTAGTCATTAAAACAAGGAGAATGAATATTTACACAGTTACAAAATGGCTCTGAGCACTACGGGACTTAACATGTGAGGTCATCAGTCCCCTAGAACTTAGAACTACTTACAACTAACTAACCTACGGACAGCACACACATCCATGCCCGAGGCAGGATTCGAACCTCTGACCGTAGCGTCACGCGGTTCCACACTGAAGCGCCTAGAACTGCTCGGCCACACCGGCCGGCTACACAGTTACAGAGCACAGCAATCTACAAGATTAATGTTGAACGTAACTCCAAATATTTTTGAGTTCCTGCAAGATAAAGATCTCCGTAAAAAAAAGATGTGGCAATGGTTTAATTAATACATTCGTAGTTTCACATTTCTGACCATAGTTGGCTTCACAACAGTGTGCGATTTGCAGGGGCGGATGGGGGGGGGATTTCCCCCCCCCCCTTTGCATCAGACCATCCCCTCCTCTGGTTTTAGTTTATGCATCCCAACCTGGGATGTTTATTTCCCACACACTGGAGTAAAACTTTACATATAATTTAAATTTGCGGAACCCAACACTGAAAGTTTTTAATAAGTCTTACTATTAATACTATTAATATGTTTCAGTTTTCTATCATCGGAATAAGTACAACTTTTCACAAATGTGCCTCTACTTTTTGAATTCTCCTCGTATATCTGTACCCGTATGTAGATGATTTTGTAAATAAGCTTTACCTATAATGTACTTTTAAAGATATAACAAGGGATGGCTTTTCTGATACTGCATACGCGTCAATAGTGAGTTTCGGCATTAACATCTATTTATAAATAGCTGTTTAACCATGCGCAAGCCGGCCGAAGTGGCCGAGCGGTTCTAGGCGCTACAGTCTGGAACCGCGCGACCGCTACGGTCGCAGGTTCGAATCCTGCCTCGGGCATGGATGTGTGTGATGTCCTTAGGTTAGTTAGGTTTAAGTAGTTCTAAGTTCTAGGGGACTGATGACCTCAGCAGTTAAGTCCCATAGTGCTCAGAGCCATTTGAACCATTTTTAACCATGCGTAACGCCACGGTCCAAGCTAGTAACATACGAGGTGCGGCTAGAAAAAAACCGGACTGATGCTGGAAAAAACATTTATTTACAATTATTTACAATTTCATGTTATCTCCTTCAATGTACTCTCCTCCTCGGTCTCTACACCGCTCCATACGAATTTTCCACTGTTCATAGCAATGCTGCAGATCATTTTCGGTAAGTCCATACGTTAATTCCGTCGCTTTTTCTTTTACTGCTTCAACAGTCTCAAATCTAGTTCCTTTCAAAGCTGACTTGACTTTAGGGAAAAGAAAAAAGTCACAGGGGGCCAAATCAGGTGAGTAGGGTGGATGATCTAAGATGGGAATGTTGTGTTTTGCCAAAAACGTCTTCACTGACAACGCACTGTGAGCTGGGGCATTGTCTTGGTGAAGGATCGATGACTTTTTTCTCCACAAATCGTTCCGTTTTCTCCGTACTCGCTCACGTAGGGTAGCCAGGACGCTAATGTAGTAATGCTGATTCACTGTTTTCCCTCTGGTACCCAATCAATGTGCACAATCCCTTTGATGTCAAAAAAAAAAAAACAATCATCATTGCCTTGAATTTCGATTTTGACATTCGTGCTTTTTTTTTTTTTGTCGTGGAGAACCAGGAGTTTTCCAATGCATCGATTGGCGTTTAGTTTCGGGATCGTAAGTAAAAAACCACGATTCATCGCAAGTAATAACATTTTGTAAGAAGGTGGGATCACTTTCAGTGTTTTCCAGGATGTCAGAACAAATCATTCTTCGGCGTTCCTTCTGTTCAATTGTGAGACACTTTGGAACCATTTTTGAACACACTTTGTTCATGTTGAAACTTTCATGAAGAATCTGCCTAACACTTTCCTTGTCAACTCCTGTTAACTCAGACACTGCTCTGATTGTTAAACGGCGATCTTGTCGAACAAGTTTACCGATTTTTTTCAATGTTTGCATCAGTTTTTGCTGACAATGGTCTGCCAGTGCGAGTGTCATCACTGGTGTCTTCGCGGCCATCTTTAAATCGTTTAAACCACTCAAACACCTGTGTTCGCGATAAACAATCATCGCCGTACACTTGTTGTAACATTACAAACGTTTCACTTGCAGATTTTCCTAGTTTGAAACAAAATTTGATGTTAACACGCTGTTCTTTCTGTACACTCAACATTTTCCGACGCACAGACAAAACGTCAACTACTTAAAACAGACGCCACGGGCAGACTGAGTGCAGGAGGCAGATGAAACTCGAGCAGTAGGCGGAGTGAGAGTCACGTGACAGGCCACACGACTTTCAGCCTTATTGCATTCGTTTTATTGTTTCACCAGTACTAGTCCGGTTTTTTTCTAGCCACACCTCGTATATAATTCTACTAAACCCCTAAGACATCCCCCCCCACTGGTAAAAGCACAAATCGCACCCTGCTTCACAATAAATAACCAAAATCTTTTCTAGGTTTTCTAGTGAAAAGCTGTGGCGCTTGTCAGTCAGAATCAATTTATACGCTGAAAAAGAACGTTCTGCATCTACAGGTGTGACAGGGGCGTGCTTCATTTTCGGCACATGTTGGACAGGAACGCTGCAGTCAAGAGTGCTGGATTTTCCACTGAGTATGTCGCCAGCTGCACACAACTCCTTCAGGCCAGTGTTCTTCCGCTAAACCGTTTGCATTTTTGCCCGTACTTTTTCCCCTACTTCACCTGGCGCTTCATTAATTTTCATTTTGACTTCTTCAAGCAAAGAAATATTGTTGTAGATAGGTCTCCCTGAGCCTCCTAATTGTGAAATTATTCTTGCCATAAATGTGTAGTGCGCCCTAATGTAAGGTAAGTCCCGTTTTCTACATCTACATCTACATCTACATCCATACTCCGCAAGCCACCTGAGGGTGTGTGGCGGAGGGTACCTTGAGTATCTCTATCGGTTCTCCCTTCTATTCCAGTCTCGTATTGTTCGTGGAAAGTAGGATTGTCTGTATGCCTCTGTGTGGGCTCTAATCTCTCTGATTTTATCCTCATGGTCTCTTCGCGAGATATACGTAGGAGGGAGCAATATACTGCTTGACTCTTCGGTGAAGGTATGTTCTCGAAACTTTGACAAAAGCCCGTACCGAGCTACTGAGCGTCTCTCCTGCAGAGTCTTCCACTGGAGTTTATCTATCATCTCCGTAACGCTTGCATTTCCTTAGGATTCTTCCAATGAATCTCAGTCTGGCATCTGCTTTACCGACGATCAACTTCATATGATCATTCCATTTTAAATCACTCCTAATGCGTACTCCCAGATAATTTATGGTATTAACTGCTTCCAGTTGCTGACCTGCTATTTTGTGGCTAAATGATAAAGGATCTACCTTTCTGTGTATTCGCAGCACATTACACTTGTCTACATGGAGATTCAATTGCCATTCCCTGCACCATGCGTCAATTCGCTGCAGATCCTCCTGCATTTCAGTACAATTTTCCATTGTTACAACCTCTCGATACACCACAGCATCATCCGCAAAGAGCCTCAGTGAACTTCCGATGTATATTGTGAATAGCAACGGTCCTATGACACTCCTCTGCGGCACACCTGAAATCACTCTTACTTCGGAAGACTTCTCTCCATTGAGAATGACATGTTGCGTTCTGTTATCTAGGAACTCTTCAATCTAATCACACAATTGGTCTGATAGTCCATATGCTCTTACTTTGTTCATTAAACGACTGTGGGGAACTGTATCGAACGCCTTGCGGAAGTCAAGAAACACGGATCTACCTGTGAACCCGTGTCTATGGCCCTCTGAGTCTCGTGGACGAATAGCGCGAGCTGGGTTTCACACGACCGTCTTTTTCGAAACCCATGCTGATTCCTACAGAGTAGATTTCTAGTCTCCAGAAAAGTCATTATACTCGAACACAAGAATCTTTGAGTAAATCCATTGCTGCAGTTACGGATGCAGTATCCTCCGGTATATTTTCAACGACCTTCTGGACAGCTGAGAGATTCGTACTTGTAGTATTCTGCTGCTATCAGCCACGTGCTCCACTGCGTGACAACAGGCTCTGCCCGCAATGGGACATCTGGAAGCTGTTCTCTGGGTGCCTTAACAAAAATTTTCTTCGCCGTAGATACTACTTTATTTACTTTAGGAAATTGTAGCCTTACTTGCTCTGCTATGCGATTGATCCCAAGCAGTACACAAGTTACTTGCAGCATCAGTGGGTAGAATACTTTTAATAGTTGAAATGCTGCTATCAGTGGCGGCCAGAAGCACCTTATTCTCATCCACTCCGTTTGCGCATAGCACCTTAAAGCCGTCGGCACACGGACCGTGCATTCGAACGTCGAGCGTTTAGCGTGCCGAGTTTCTGACGTCACAGCGTGGAACAGCACGCTCGGGAGTCTTTCCGATCGTGCAGAGCAGTATCTGGCATGTCAGATATTCTGAGCGTGCGTCTGAGCGTTGACCAATGAGATGGCACAACGCCACCTACGTCACACGCACGCCGTCTCCCTTCAGTAGAGAGTTGTGAGGCGCCATATTGGCATTCATTTCAAGTCTATGTGTATATATGCCGTTCTGAGCACCAGCAAATTGAGAATCTCTGCAAAACCCGTTGTTAACTGTGTGATTCGTTCCAATAAAATACTGAGAAACATCATATTCGTGGAAAAAGAATTATTGTAACTTGCGTATAATGGGAGTATGCCATTGAAGGCAGCGACACACTGAAGAACCAACCAAAAGGCATTGTTCTTGGTACAATTTTTTATAATCAAATTTCAGTTAGTAACATATCTACGATTCATGTTTTCAGTAAGTGTAAGATACTATGATTACGATGAAAAGGCGAAATGTTGGTTTAGCGTAATGAGTAGCGTCAGTGTCTACAAAGAGTTCATTTTGTTGGGGCAATGGTTCGCGTCGTGACACAACCAATTTTTTTTCCTTAACATTCGCGTTTTTATTAGGTTCCGATACTTTATTATTAGTTTAATACAAGTGTACACTATAATATTTGATGTTATGTAAATACAAGTTCACCTTTTTTTGGGGGGTGACTGTTCGATTGGCTTAATCTAAAGGACAGTTTGCGCTACTTGTATAAAAGATATTTTACTCCTTCTTCTTTTACGCTTCGTAATTCTGCTACTGGGTAGGAACAGTGATCAAGTAAGACTGACCTCGGGGTTGTGCTAAAATGTGGGAATCATGAAATAATGTTTATCTTATGCGGAGAAGTATTCCACATTTGTGACGCACTGTTCGTAACGGAACTTTTATAAGCCTGTGTCCTTATCCATTGGACACGGTACTTTCCTTTTCGGGGACGTTGGAAGAAATGTGCGTTTTAATAGAGCTAACGTGAGAATTTTACGCGCGCCCTTTGGTTAAACGGTGTGATTTACGAACTAGAAACATCCCTCAACTGCTGCTGGAGTGCGTTGCGATCGCGTATACCACGTTGTGCCCCACGTACCGTGTGCACGAGTCGCATCGTTCCCGAGTGTTCAGCAGCACGTCGAACTCGGCACGCTCAACTTTAATGTTCGACAGCACGGCCCGTGTGCCGACGGCTTAAGCCCATTGTTCACAAACTGCGCTATTGTTTGTTGGTTAGTTTTTGCAAGCTGTTTTGAGTAAATCAAATGAGCCTTGCATGGAGCATGTGGATCTATCTTGCCAGTAATCAGGTTTGCAATGTAACTGCCAAGACTGACACTAGTTTCATCCACAGAAATCCATATACAAGATTGTCCAACACGTTCTCGGATTCTGTGCAATGCAGCATTGTAAGCTGAATACACATAATTCTTACGTAAAGTTGACTCTGCAGGAATAGACTGATGGCAGCAAAATGCAGTTTAGAAGCGCATATAAAGAGTATGGTAATAATGGTAACGGATCCACTTGTAATAGATCACATCACAGTGAACAATAGGGAAATTAAAATAGTGAAACAATTTAAATACCTGGGTGAAATTATAACACATAAATTGGACGAGAAACCTGCATGGCGAGCAAGAACTAATAAAATGATAAAAGCTCAAAAACTAACATGGTCTACGTACAATAAAAAATGTCTATGAATTAAAACAAAATTAATACATTACAAGACGGTGGTTCAACCAGAGCTTACATACGGAAGTGAAACTCTTTTTAAAGTCACCCAGAAAAACAGAATTGACAAAATTTTAAAAGTAGAGAGAAGAATTGCTAGAACATGCATAAATAAGAAATATCAAAAAGCTGGGCAATGGCGGATAGTTCCAAATGAAGTGGTATACAGAGAACTGGAGCCCATCACTGATACTATACGAAAGAAAAGGATCTCTTTTTGTGGTCACATTCTGAGGACACCAGAAACCAGATTATCAAGGAAAATTATTGAGAAACTCTGGAATTTGATACAACAAGGAGGATGGCATAAGGAAATAAGAGAGGATATGGAAGAACTGGAAATAACTCTGGAAGATTTGCAGAACAAAACGCCAAATTTAAAGAAGTTGAGGGACACAGAAATAAGATTTAAACCAAAAATTGACAAACGACATACAATGAAAAGGGTATTTACAGGTAAGGAACGACGAAAAGCATCGGAACGAATGAAGAGATACTGGGCCACTCGGAAGGGGAAAATACCAAAGAAGAGGACCAGAAATGATTGACTGAAGTGGTCCAATGAGGCCGTAAAAGCAGAAGAAGAAGAAGAAAGAGTATTTCGTATTACTAAAGGATTGCGATAAAAAAGAATCCTAACTGACAAGAAAATAAGAAGTCTAAGAAAAATATCAACTAACCTCCTTGTTGCATGCTTGGCAGAAAATAATTTTCCCATCTGTTGTATAATGCGGAAAATCTTGCAGCCACTGCCTTATATGAGTAGACTTTGAACTAGCTGTTTTTGGCGTGGCGTAGTATTCTCACACAGAAACCAGAATTTATTTTGCACTTAGAACGTTAGTAACACTTAACACGTCGGTCGCTACAAAAATGGTTCAAATGGCTCTGAGCACTAGACTTGGCCAGTGTTTCTGTGTTTCGATACAGTGTATCGATACGTGGAACTGTTTCAGTGTTTCGGAACGGCTGTGGTTCACTGTTTCGAAGCAGAGGTGTTTCATTCCGCCCCTGTCTCGGATAACCGGACCAGATTCGATCTCGAGCCAGACACGGAAACTGTATCGTTGTTTCAAAATAAAGACTGTTTCAGTCCACCTGTGCCTGGAACGGACTAATTGTATCGAAACAGTGATGTTTCATTCCACTCTGTGTCGGACGAGATTCGGGCTTGGCACAGGTACTGAAACACATTTGACATACCACTTCATGAAACACTTTCAAGAGTGTCGAAATCTTTTTGACAAGCAATAGCATGAAGATACCGAAAACAAAGCTTCGTTTCTAGCTGACTGTCCTATTCCGAAATGGCGTAACATCTGCTTTATAAACAGTAACCAAACAATAAAACAACGATAATTATTCACATTCAAAATAATAAATATGTGAAAATCATTCAGTTAAATTACACTTTTTTTTATAACATACGCTTCTCTGTTCATGTACAGTAATCATATTAAGAAACGCAAGTAAGCCTACAACATTTTGAATAAAAAAAGGCGTAGAGTGACAGTTATTAGACTAATACATAAATTTGATGTAGGTATAGTTGCAAGCAATCTGTTTGACATATCACTGATAGTGTAATGGTGAACGGGAAGGGCTGGGAAGCATGGTGAATTTATAGTAACGGTTCGAAACACCTTGAAAGACAAAAAAAATTTCTGTTATATTTTGTTATTTATTCGAATTATTTGGCGTTATTTGTGAGTCTATAGTCACTGTGCCTATTATCCACAATGATTCCCTTTGTGTGCATAGAAATTAGCAGGATGGGTATATTACCCGTACTAAGGGAATGTGGGAATCCCAGTAGCATATCCGTTGTTTCTGCAGTTTGCTCCCACCTTCCAGTTCCGTTCGTCGTGGTTCTTCTCTCTTCAGCTATGGCTGTCCTCCGCCAATTGAAGAGTATGAAAGTCACACGACACGAAAGCGGCGCATTTGCTGCAGGAAATACGAAACTGCCAAGACGCCCAGGTGATAGTTTCATACTTTCTGCGATATGATTATCGCTCTCGCACCTCATTTGTGTTTATATGGACATACTTATACTGTAGACATTCAAGATGATAAAATGTGCAGGTTTATTAGATTACAAAACACAAACTGTTTCACTGTTTCGAAACAGCGTATCGAAACATTTCATTGTACTGTTTCATTTGTTTCGAAACAGTTACGTGTTTCAGTTTGCCCATCTCTACTGAGCAATATGGGACTTAATATCTGAGGTCATCAGTCCCCTAGAACGTAGAACTACTTAAACCTAACTAAGCTAAGGACATCACACAACACCCAGTCGGTCGCTACACAATGTGTTGATTTGTTTTCGCTGGGAAAAAGTGAACGATGACCTGTTTTTTTTTTTTTTTTTTTTTCCTGCGGTGCATGGGAGCGGTAGGGGAAGTACCGTACTCGTTGCTGGACATATGGCACCCGACAGACGGCCGCCCCTTCAGAACAAGCGAATGGAATCTACCGGTGCTTCAGATGGAAACCTCTCACTACTGGCAAATTATTTTTCGAACCAGAAAATTCACGTATAATACCTTTCACGAAACAGAGTAGTTTGATACGACTGCGTGTAGACAGCAGGGAGAAAATGCGCGAAGGGCAGTAATTTAGCTATAGAGGGCGTCTACTATTATCATTGTGATTTTTTAATCCGTGCTCAGCTTAAGGCCTATGAAACAGTTTATTTGCGAAAATACACATCTGGCCAGAATCCTACGAACGAAAGGTTTTCAAATACAACATTTAGTACTCCCACGTTCGATTCTGATGTGTAACTCAAATCTTCGACCGGTTCCCAGTCGCTCACTGAAGTTAAGCACTGTCACATTCGGCGCGTACTTGGATGGGTGACCATTCAACCCTGCCGACTGCTGTTGGTAGTAAGGCAAGCAAAGGAATTGTAAACAGTCTCTAACGACCTTCGCCTTCGACGAGACGTAAAGTCCTAAGTTTACTTCCTTTTTCTAATCTTTGAAAACACAAGAACTCTATGTCAGATTAACGAAATAGGTACTTTTTAGGATTTTGATGCCGAAATAGGCAAAATTAGGCGTCAACGTCGAAATACGCAATTTTAGGTCCTATAGAACTAACGGTACTCAGTTTAGTTAGTCATGAAACGCATGAGTGCCAACTTATATGCAAATTGGGGCTTAGGAAAAAAAATAATAAGTTTTAAACTAAAGATCCGCGATCTACTTTTTACATATGAATAATACGAGGGCTATCCACAAAGTTACGTTTTGGAATTAAAAATAAAGTATTGGAAATTTTTTTATTATATACAGATGAAAGCCACACTTAAATACTCCTTTTCTACATAGTTGCCATTTAAATTAAGGCACTTATCGTAGCGATGGACGAGCTCGGAAATTCCTTCGTCGTAAAATTCGGCCGCCTGCGCCTTCAACCACGTGGTTACCTCTTTTGGGACAGAAAAGGTGTGATTTTTGTGGATTTCCTGGAAAGAGGCACTACAATAAACTCTCAAACGTATTGCCAAACTCTGCACAACCTCAGAAGAGCAATACAAAACAAGCGCAGGGGAAAGTTGGGCTCAAAGATCTTGCTGATTCACGACAACGCCCGGACCCACACGGCAAATGCCACTCGTGAAGTTCTCGAATCTTTTAAGTGGGAGTTGTTTCCTCATCCGCCGTACAGTCCCGACCTGGCACCGAGCGACTTCCACTTATTCCCAGCAATGAAGAAGTGGTTGGCTGTGCAGCGTTTTGATGACGACGGACAGCTTCAAGAAGAGCTAACCACGTGGCTGAAGGCGCAGGCAGCCGAATTTCGCGACGAAGGAATTTCCGAGCTCGTCCATCGCTACGATAAGTGCCTTAATTTAAATGGCAACTATGTAGAAAAGTAGTATTGAAGTGTAGCTTTCATCTGCATATAATAAAAAAAATTTCCAATGCTTTATTTATTTTTAATTCCAAAACGTAATGTACTTTGTGGATAGCCCTCGTAAAACACCTATGAAGAGTATTTGTTGTTAACATGGATAGCGATATAAAGAAATAAAAAAAGACCGAAGTGTTAGGCAAATACGAAGCATGAGCGCATATCAACTAGCCACCTTACTGCACGCTGGGCAGAAAATATTTTTTTCCATCTGTCGTATAGTGTGGAAAAACTTGGAGCCACTGTCTTACATGATGAAATAGGCACTTTTTAAGCCGAAATAGGTAAAAATAGGCACTAAGGTCGAAATAGGGTTTTTTAGGTCCCGTAGAATTAACGCTGTTAAGTGTAAATAGTCATGAAACGCATAAGTACAAATTTTTATGCAAATAGGAACTCAGGAACAAAATAGGTTTTTACCTAAAATCCGCGGTCTAGTGATGAGAATGTATATTAATTCACTTGATGGCTCCCGGCCACAGAAATCTGTCTTGATTTCATTTGACGTGGGAGCTGTAAACGGAGAGACCAGCAATATTACGAAGACACGAAACATATACACGGGTCACGTCCCTCTATAACTGAGCTTGCTCTTCGCATGCGCGAAACTGGCGGCTTGGGCCAGGTGCTGCTTGGGCGCGCCGGTAAAATTTTTCCGAGTAGCACCTGGCTACTTGCTGCTACTGCTCGTACGTCAAACAGCCAAGCTTCAAGTAGCCAGAAGCGGCAGGAAGGCACTGCTCATACGCGAATTCAGCTCTGCGCATGCGCACGAGCCCGCTGGCACCACTCGAGGAGTGGGGGTTGGATGACGTCAGAACTGCGGCCCCTCCCAGCTGTTGCGGAACAGTCGCTTGCGAGACGTGGCAAACGGCGGTAGTCGCGCAGCAGGAAACGGCGTGTTCCATCTCTACAGCAACGCAGGCGTATGTTCAGTGCGTTTTTTACAGCAGGTATGAGCAGCTCTTACTGAACACCAGGGCAGTGTTTCAGCACGACTTGAACAGTTTACGTCACATCTCGTGGAATGTCGGATTCTGTTCGATCTGTTGCTCGGCCTGCCATCTACTGACCGTTGTCTGTACTGTAATAATGCCTCGTCGTAATGTTTTTAATGCGCCACCGATTTTAATAATAAAGATAATCGTAAAAACGGACTGAATTAACATTTACGGTGTTGGTCATGCGTATTAACGGCAACAAAAAAATAAATAAATAAAGTTGCGATCGTTCTTAATATATATTAATGACTTGCCATTCTATATTCACGAAGATGCAAAGCTGGTACTTTTTGCCGATGATACCAGTATAGTTCTCACACCAAACAGACAAGAATTAACTGGTGAAATTGTAAACGATGTTTTTCAGAAAATCATTAAGTGGTTCTCTGCAAATGGGATCTCATTAAACATTGACAAAACACAGTAAATGGAATGACCCCATTAATATATATAGACTTCGATCAGAAATCGGTAGCTAAGGTAGAATATTCGAAATTTCTAGGTGTATGCACTGATGAGGGGTTGAACTAGAAAAAACACACTGAGGATCTGCTGAAACGTTTGAGTTCAGCTACTTTTGCTATTAGGATCATTGTAAAATTTGGCGATATACATCTGAGTAAATTAGCTTACCACGCCTATTTTCATTCTCTGCTTTCCTATGGCATCATATTCTGGGGTAACTCACCATTGAGTAAAAGAGTGTTCATTGCACAAAAGCGTGTAATGAGAATAATTGCTGGAGCTCATCCAAGATCTTCCTGCAGACGTTAGGGATCTTCACTGTAGCCTCACAATATATATATTCACTTATGAAATTTTTGTTATTAACAATCCGAACGAACTCAAAAGTAATAGCAGTGTACAAGGCTACAACACTAGGAGAAAAAATGATCTTCACTACTCAAGGTTAAATCTAACTTTGGCGCAGAAGGGGGTAAATTATGCTGCCGCAAAAGTCTTTGGTCACTTACCTAATAGCATCAAAAGTCTGACAGATAGCCATACAGCATTTAAAAGGAAATTAAAAGAATTTCTTAATGGCAACTCCTCCTACTCATTAGATGAATTTTTGGATATAGTAAGTCGATAATTTCCCCAACCCCCACCAAAGAAATAAATAAAAATATTGTGACGTAATATTTTGTGTAATGTAATATCTTGTATAGACGCCTTTTGTTAACCTGACACGTCCCACATCATTACCAAGTGTCGTATTCACGATCTACGGAACAAGTACTAATCTAATCTAATTCTGTCCCATTCTCGAGCTTTTGCTCGTCTCGCGATCTAGTGACGTCTGGTGTAAAGCATAGTTTACACGACGACATTAGGTTGCGCCACTCGTTGCGTAGAATGAGTTGCACGCAAGTGGTTTCATATATAACTATACGCTTCAGTTTAGTCGTTTTGTGGGTCCCTGAGTCGTGTCTGAAATGAAAGTTTTGGCAGCTGCACGTCGCACGAGTTGTGCTGGAGTTAAAGCTTGTTGCGTGGAATCGCTGCATAAGAAAAAAATAAGAAACTTATTTCGATTCGTGACTGGATGAAGAAAAGACGTCAGGTCAGTTGCTCAGCGTCCTTGCCGAAATAATTTATAACGGAAGATCCAAGAAGTTATTATAATTATCTTAGAATGTCACCAGAACTGTTCACGGTTCTCCTAAATAGAGTTAATTATGCGATAAGGAATAAAGGTACTGTAATGCATGAAGGACTGTAGCCAGAACTGAAATTACATATCACATTGGGTGCATTACAATCAGGGACACTCGGCATGCTATAAGATGCTGATTTAGTTGATGACGCTTTTTCATTAACACCAACAATTATTAACATTAATAGTAATAATTATTAACATGAACAGCAGTAATTATTCGAAGCAGGCCGCATTAAGAAGAGAATGGTTTGCAAACTACTCTCTTGAAGACAGATCTGTACAGTGGCAATATTTCACAATTCTAAAGTATGTGAATGGGGAGCACTGCAGCGACGTTTTAAACAGATGAACATTGAATAAAGAATGCAGCTTCACGAATTTGTATAGCCTTCCCTCCTGTCAACAATATCCCTTAACAAAGAGTTGGCCAACTCGAACGATGGGATTTCAATTTTGTAGACGAGAGCATTACCACAGCTAGACCTTACACTCGCTTGTATTTTTCTTAATTCAGTTGTATATGTGCTCCTAACTCAATAAATTTTGCCCTGCAGCTCAGATATTGTCAAACCATCTATGTTACGATCGCATATTTCGGTCTCAGCGGCACCAATATGTTGCTTATTTTTATCGGCATCATTGAAATCCAGCCCGCATCTCGTGGTCGTGCGGTAGCGTTCTCGCTTCCCACGCCCGGGTTCCCGGGTTCGATTCCCGGCGGGGTCAGGGATTTTCTCTGCCTCGTGATGGCTGGGTGTTGTGTGCTGTCCTTAGGTTAGTTAGGTTTAATTAGTTCTAAGTTCTAGGCGACTGATGACCTCAGCAGTTGAGTCGCATAGTGCTCAGAGCCATTTGAAATCCCACGAACACCTGTGCAAAGCATAGATATCCAAAAAGCGAACGTTATTCTCCGTTCCCCACTTCACATTTGTTTGTCTACAATCTACAAACACACAACCTTAAAAACTCATGCACCTACAGTGTGTTAACTGTAAGACGGCAGTGGTTGTGAGGGGAGTGCAGAGGGGAGGGGAGAGGAGCCGGTGTGGGGGGGGGGGGGGCACGCCTACCAGTTGCAGTGCTGCCACTACAAATTGCGCGTCATGCTTACACGAAAGCAGACGAAAGGCTTGGAAGTAAAACTCGCTTTAAATGTTGCTCGTAAACGAAACTGAAATCGTCATGTACATTAAAATCTATATATATAAAAATGAATGTATGTATGTTTGTCTGCTATGCGCTCACAAACTATTCATCCGAATGCAATGAAACTTTGGTGAGTTGTTCTCCGAACGCCCGAAAAGAGTAATGGACAATGTTTCAACAATTAGGTCATTGCAGCATGAGAAAGATTTATAAGAAAATGCCTTCTCCACTGCATATATTTTTTTGAATTTGTAAATTTACTGTAATATGAATGTGTTTCGAAATAATACAGTAATCAGTGGTGTTTCCATACATAGCGATACGTTAGCAACGGAAAAATGAAATATAAGGTAATTCGAACGAAATAGGGGGCTCCTTCAAAGTGATCGCGAACAAATACTTGAAATGGAAAGTCACCTTTTCTTGCCAGGCGTTTGTGGTGATACACCAGGATGACTATTGGAAAACTGTTTGAATCTTCCAGTGCTACGCATGCTTTGTCCTGTGTATGTAGCAGCTCTCACTGAAGATTTGTAAATGGGGTGAAGCATTTTTTTTCTGCTCACTTTCCCTTTCGCAGCATTCAATCACACTCAATATAATTTTGCGAGCATCGCTACGTAATACTGGTTTCCTTCTAACCGTAGGCCTACCGGAAGGGGTTGTTGGTGACTTCCGAGATGGGCCAGCAACTGCCTCTTCACTCATTTTGATAATGTTTAGCACAATAAAAACACGGAGAACAGTACAGCGCAAAACAATAACGAAGCAGACGACAATTGCTACCTTGTACAAAGTCAGCTACGTAATGTTGGCAGCAGTGGAAACTGTGTACCTACCGAAGCCTCCCGACGTTCACCGACTTCTACCGATTCAGGACTAGGGAGAGGTCTGCCATCTAAAAGTGTACACACTGTAGTGTCGCCAAAGGTGGAACACGCCGAAAGTGTTTAGTTTCACCAACGAGTTGCGCAAACGGGCGGCGCGCATGCGCAGTTGCCGGTAAGGCAGTTGCCTGCAATCTAGTGTCGTCGTGTGAACTAGGCTCAAGGGTGGGCAAGAAATCGCGTATCTGTTATAAATCATTGTGATTGAGAAGTCACAGATATCACAATAACTTTATAGAAGGCGGTTGCGATTTCAGTTACAACTAGCAGTCGCCAGTAGCCTTTAACATTCAACACCGTGTGCCATCTGTTGGTCGAATTTCGTACTTCTTCTGAAACTCTTGTCTCGCTGCGATTCCAGTGACAAGCCACAAATAGAAGTCGCTAGCAGCAACTAAAAGGCGCAGTTAACATTTAAAGCCGTGTGCCATCTGACGGCCTAAGTTCGTACTACTGTATTTCTTTGCGATACTCTATTGAGTCTGCGATTTCAGTGACAATTCGCAGCTCCAACAAGGGAACTTCCCCATCGCACCCCCCTCAGATTTAGTTATAAGTTGGCACAGTGGATAGGCCTTGAAAAACTGAACACAGATCAATCGAGCACATACCGTCACCAGTGTCGTATAGAATATGTTAGACGTGTTTTCCTGTGGAGGAATTGGTTGACCTATGACCTTGCGATCAAATGTTTTCGGTTCCCATTGGCGAGGCACGTCCTTTCGTCTACTAATCGCACGGTTTTGCGGTGCGGGCGCAAAACACAGACACTAAACTTATTACAATGAACAGAGACGTCAGTGAACGAACGGACAGATAATAACTTTGCGAAAATAAAGAAAGCAAACTTTTCCGTCGAAGGAAGACTAGAACCAAGGACCTCTCGTTCCGCAGCTGCTCACGCTAATCACGGGACCACGGCGCTCCTGAGCTCAGATTGTCCTTCATGTTGCCCATCTTGCGCATGGACTACTCAGTTTGTATATTTTACTTATTTTTTTCATAGTTCCACACAACTTCTTCCTGTTTTCTCGATTGATCTGTGTTCAGTTTTTCAAGGCCTATCCACTGTGCCAACTTATAACTAAATATGAGGGAGTTGCCATGGGGAGGTTCCATTGTAAGTAGCAGGTAGCAACTAAAAAGTGCAGTTAACATCAGATGCCGTATGCGATCTATTGTCTTACGTGTATATTTCGTTCTGAGAACCTCGTCTCACTATATGGATGTAGTATACGCTTATGGTGGAAGAACTGAACCGAAACTAATTCGTTCTGAGAAAAATTTTATACTCGGTTGAGAATTGGTGTACCTGAGTAATGTGAAGGCCGAATATAGGTTGCACAAATAGACCTCTAGCGTAGCCTGTAATTTTCGTGACACATCTTCATCATACAAGCTACAACTGCACGGTAATTTAAAAAACAGATAATGGATGCCTCCGATGAGTATTTTGACGCGTATTGCACACACACATATCGTATATAAACTACAAAAAATGCAATCTGGTGCCTGCTATGTAACTTTTACGAAATGTTTAACAGCTGTGTTCACAAGACGGATATTTTTTTCGACAGCAGATTACGCAGTTAAACTTTTGTCTGTATTTTGTAATACTGCATTATAACCTGGGCCCCTGAAACATGTCACTTCAAGGTCACTCCCCAATAGTGGGGTCGACAGAAGCGTCCGATCCCACGCGTCGGCTTTGACCCGTGACGTAAGGGTGTTGTCGCGTGTGACGTCATGACGGCGCGGAGTTTGGTTTGTGAGTGTGGCGTGTTTGTAGATGTCGTCGTGTTGTGGTTTGTTGTGCTCTCTGGTGGTATGTTCAGGGTTTTAGTTTGTGTGGTGTAATGGGCTCAGTTTGCTTTTGCTCATTATCCAGAATTGTTAGAGGGTCGCCTGTGTTTTGTAGTGGAATACGTTTCAGTGAGTTAACGATTTTGTGTGAAGGTTAATTTAGTGTTGTTCGCTGTACATCGTGTGGTAATTTTACTAAAATTAATCGGTTGTTGTTTTTGTTCAGGAATGGATATGACGGATGAAATTAACACTGCGCAGGTCAAGGGAAGAGTTCGATTCCAATGTGTGGCTGTGTATGTTGATATTGGTATCTGGAGATGTTTTTGAGCTATATAGGCCAAGGGAAGTGTTTGATCCTGATTTATGGGATCGGGAGCTGCTGTTGAGCTATATAGGTCAAGGGAAGTGTGCGATTCCAGATGATATTGTGTTTAGTGATATTTGGGGAGTTTTGTGATGTCGGTTTTTTTGGTCATTTTGTGTGGTTTTGCCGGCCGCGGTGGTCTAGCGGTTCTAGGCGCTCAGTCAGGAAACGCGCGACTGCTACGGTCGCAGGTTCGAGTCCTGCCTCGGGCATGGATGTATGTGATGTCCTTAGGTTAGTTAGGTTTAAGTAGTTCTGAGTTCTAGATCTCAATCTATTGGTTATGAACTGCAGATTGAAACTGAAGAAACTGCAAAAAGGCGGGAATTTAAGGAGATGGGACCTGGATAAACTGAAAGAACCAGAGGTGGTACGGAGTTTCAGGGAGAGCATAAGGGAACAATTGACAGGAATGGGGGAAAGAAATACAGTAGAAGAAGAATGGGTAGCTCTGAGGGATGAAGTAGTGAAGGCAGCAGACGATCAAGTAGGTGAAAAGACGAGGGCTAATAGAAATCCTTGGGTAACAGAAGAAATATTGAATTTAATTGATGAAAGGAGAAAATATAAAAATGCAGTAAATGAAGCAGGCAAAAAGGAATGCAAACGTCTCAAAAATGAGATCGACAGGAAATGCAAAATGGCTAAGCAGGGATGGCTAGAGGACAAATGTAAGGATGTAGAGGTAAGATAGATACTGCCTACAGGAAAATTAAAGAGACCTTTGGAGAGAAGAGAACCACTTGTATGAATATCAAGAGCTCAGATGGCAACCCAGTTCTAAGCAAAGAAGGGAAGGCAGAAAGGTGGAAGGAGTATATGGAGGGTTTATACAAGGGCGATGTACTTGAGGACAATATTATGGAAATGGAAGAGGATGTAGATGAAGATGAAATGGGAGATAAGATACTGCGTGAAGAGTTTGACAGAGCACTGAAAGACCTGAGTCGAAACAAGGCCCCCGGAGTAGACAACATTCCATTGGAACTACTGACGGCCTTGGGAGAGCCAGTCCTGACAAAACACTACCATCTGGTGAGCAAGATGTACGAAACAGGTGAAATACCCTCAGACTTCAAGAAGAATATAATAATTCCAATCCCAAAGAAAGCAGGTGTTGACAGATGTGAAAATTACCGAACTATCAGTTTAATAAGTCACAGCTGCAAAATACTAACACGAATTCTTTACAGACGAATGGGAAAACTAGTAGAAGCCAACCTCGGGGAAGATCAGTTTGGATTCCGTAGAAACACTGGAATACGTGAGGCAATACTGACCTTACGACTTATCTTAGAAGAAAGATTAAGGAAAGGCAAACCTACGTTTCTAGCATTTGTAGACTTAGCGAAAGCTTTTGACAATGTTGACTGGAATACTCTCTTTCAAATTCTGAAGGTGGCAGGGGTAAAATACAGGGAGCGAAAGGCTATTTACAATTTGTACAGAAACCAGATGGAAGTTATAAGAGTCGAGGGGCATGAAAGGGAAGCAGTGGTTGGGAAAGGAGTGAGACAGGATTGTAGCCTCTCCCCGATGTTATTCAATCTGTATATTGAGCAAACAGTAAAGGAAACAAAAGAAAAATTCGGAGTAGGTATTAAAATCCATGGAGAAGAAATAAAAACTTTGAGGTTCGCTGATGACATTGTAATTCTGTCAGAGACAGCAAAGGACTTGGAAGAGCAGTTGAACGGAATGGACAGTGTCTTGAAAGGAGGATATAAGATGAACATCAACAAAAGCAAAACGAGGATAATGGAATGTAGTCAAATTAAATCGGGTGATGCTGAGGGGATTAGATTAGGAAATGAGACACTTAAAGTAGTAAAGGAGTTTCGCTATTTAGGGAGTAAAATAACTGATGATAGTCGAAGTAGAGAGGATATAAAATGTAGACTGGCAATGGGAAGGAAATCGTTTCTGAAGAAGAGAAATTTGTTAACATCGAGTATAGATTTAAGTGTCAGGAAGTTGTTTCTGAAAGTATTTGTATGGAGTGTAGCCATGTATGGAAGTGAAACATGGACGATAACCAGTTTGGACAAGAAGAGAATAGAAGCTTTCGAAATGTGGTGCTACAGAAGAATGCTGAAGATAAGGTGGGTAGATCACGTAACTAATGAGGAGGTATTGAATAGGATTGGGGAGAAAAGAAGTTTGTGGCACAACTTGACTAGAAGAAGGGATCGGTTGGTAGGACATGTTTTGAGGCATCAAGGGATCACAAATTTAGCATTGGAGGGCAGCGTGGAGGGTAAAAATCGTAGAGGTAGACCAAGAGATGAATACACTAAGCAGATTCAGAAGGATGTAGGTTGCAGTAGGTACTGGGAGATGAAGAAGCTTGCACAGGATAGAGTAGCATGGAGAGCTGCATCAAACCAGTCTCAGGACTGAAGACCACAACAACAACAAGTTCTAGGGGACTTCTGGCCACAGATGTTGAGTCCCATAGTGCTCAGAGCCATTTGAACCATTTTTTTGTGTGGTTTTGTATGGGTGTGGGTGCCTAAATATGTTTGTATTTAGTTTGCCCCCCACGAAAAAACATCCCATTTCCCGCGCTTGTCCCATTAGTGTCATTATGCTTTTTGTAGAAAGTGTGTGTGTTTGTTTTTCGATGTATTTTCGTCCACATAATGTGTACGTACCGACTTTATATGCGCCATATTGGAATCATGGTTTATGGTCGTTTCCACCATACTTGTGACGTTATAGGTCAAAGCTGACGGGCGGGATCGGACGCTTCCGTATTTCCCAATAGTGATGGGGAGCTCGTGAATGAGTCGTTCAAATGAACGCTTCACTCCAGTGAAGTGTGAACTAACCACCCAATTTCAATGAACTGGTACTTCATACTCTTCACAGATAGCACAGTCCACACTTTTTCCCAGTTCACTCACTCTCTCCCCCTCTCCCACCACATCGACGCTACGTAACTCATTCTCCCTTCACTTCAGTCCCCCCTCTACTGCCAGCCGACGAATCGCGCGGTGTTTGTGGGGAACGATAGGTTTAGGAGGGGTTGTGATGGTGAGGGGAAGGCAGCGTCAGCTGCTTCCTGCAATGCTGGCATTACCCGTGACTGTTTGTGCAGTAGACATGGGCAAACTGAAACACACAACTGTTTCGAAACAAACGAGACGGTACAATACAATGTTTCGAAACTGTGAAACAGCTTGTGTTTCCTAATTGTATAGACCTACACATGATATCATATTGAGTGTCTTCTGTATAAATATTGCCATATAGACACAAATGAGGTGCGATAGCGCCAATCATATAGCAGAAAGTATTAAAATTTCGCTTAGACGTCTTGGCAGTTTCGTATTTCCTGTAGCAAATGCGCTGCTTTCGTGTCATGTGACTTTCATATTTTCCAATTGGCTGAGGTCAGAGTTTGTACGTTTGACATAGCAGATTTTGCCAAACTCGCTTCCCTGTATTCTAGTGCCTAATTTTGATAGGTTTTATGAGTGATGATCTGTATGCACTCTTGAAGCATATCATAGGATATAATTTATTGAGATAGCATTCTGTGGAGCGAGGCACTGAATTAACATTTATGAGTGAGCCATTCGCACTTTTCTTACTCACAGTTACATTTTCCATTGTTTGCCGTATGTTTCCTTGAAGTATAAAATCCAAACTAAAGTGTAAAACAACTCATACAGTGTAATGCCGGCTCTACAGCACTTACAATTGTTGTTAAGGAAGTGTGTTTGATGTACAGGTATATGGAGTTCCCTCAATTACTCACAGCAAGCAGATATAATTTTATTACAAACTTCTCCAGGAAATCAGAGATACAAGTTGCTGTCGAAATGTAATTTTATAACAATATCTGAAAACCAAAAACAAAAGTATCAAAGTACTGTTGTTGATTTTCCTGAGAATTATCTATGATCAATATACAAGATGACTATATTGTGTAGTAACCAAACATAGCACATCTACAACACACAAACATATACTTACATAAATCAGATAATTATTCTCGACAGGCAGACCTACATTTCTAGCATTTGTAGACTTAAGGAAAGCTTTTGACAATGTTGACTGGAATATTCTGTCAAATTCTAAAGGTGGCAGGGGTAAGATACAGGGAGCGAAAGGCTATTTACAATTTGTACAGAAACCAGATGGCAGTTATTAGAGTCGAGGGGCATGAAACGGAAGCAGTGGTTGGGAAGGGAGTGAGACAGGGTTGTAGCCTCTCCCTGATGCTATTCAATCTGCATATTGAGCAAGCAGTAAAGGAAACAAAAGAAAAATTCGGAATAGGTAATAAAATCCATGAAGAAAAAATAAAAACTTTGAGGTTCGCCGTTGACATTGTAATTCTGTCAGAGACAGCAAAGGACTTGGAAGGGCAGTTGAACGGAATGGACAGGGTCTTGAAAAGAGGATATAAGATGAACAGCAACAAAAGCAAAACAAGGATAATGGAATGTAGTCGAATTAAGTCGGATGATGCTGAGGGAATTGGATTAGGAAATGAGACACTTAAAGTAGTAAAGGAGTTTTGCTATTTGGGGAGCAAAATAACTGATGATGGCCGAAGTAGAGAGGATATAAAATGTAGACTGACAATGGCAAAGAAAGTGTTTCTGAAGAAGAGAAATTTGTTAACATCGAGTATAGATTTAAGTGTCAGGAAGTCGTTTCTGAAAGTGTTTGTATGGAGTGTAGCCATGTATGGAAGTGAAACATGGACGATATGTAGTCTGGACAAGAAGAGAATAGAAGCTTTCGAAATGTTGTGCTACAGAAGAATGCTGAAGATTAGATGGGTAGATCACATAACTAATGAGGAGGTATTGAATAGAATTGGGGAGAAGAGGAGTTTGTGGCTCAACTTGACAAGAAGAAGGGACCGGTTGGTAGGACATGTTCTGAGGCATTAAGGGATCACAAATTTAGCATTGGAGGGCAGCGTGGAGGGTAAAAATCGTAGAGGGGGAACGAGAGGTGAATACACTAAGCAGGTTCAGAATGATGTAGGTTGCAGTAGGTACTGGGAGATGAAGAAGCTTGCACAGGATCGAGTAGCATGGAGAGCTGCATCAAACCAGCCTCAGGACTGAAGACCACAGCAAGAACAACATTCTCGAACACATAAATAAATAAAAAAAAAAAACAAAAAAAATGAAACTCACTGAATGGTGAGCGAAAACGTAAGTGTCTTCTGCGTGAAACAAATCTGAGAAAAATGCTCATGTCAGGTAACTACATTTAAGATTTATTTGCCTAAACAAAATACAGTCAAATACAAATTCAGTGCACGTTGGCCAGAAAAGAACAAAATCATCAGATATTTTACTGTTTCATTTCTGAGTAGATCTACTGTACCTGTTCTAAGCTGTAGTTTAGAAATACCATTTTTGATACTTTTTAGCTTGAAAGACGGGATAGGCTGTTATTGTTTGCCCCTGCTTTGATAATATGCGCTCACATGGAACAGAGGTGGCCATAGCACAAAGACGTCGTTTCGTTATTTCAAACAGCGTAGGAAACAACACATAATTTTCTTTCCACCACAGCAATGGATCTTGTGATTCTTGTATCAGTGGCGTCTTCATACATTTATCAAGTTCGACTGTAGTTGCAGCACGTGTATGTTATAAGAGATGTGTAATTTAACTGAATGTTTTTCGCACTTTTATTATTTTGAATACGAATAGTGTGCGTTATCTTATTGTTTGTTGGTGTTTATAAAGCAGATATTACGCCATTTCAGAATAGGGAGTCAATTTGAAACGAAGCTGTATTTTCGGAAACCTTAAGCTTCGCGCTGTTGTGTGTCAAAAAGATTTCGACACACTTGAAAGTGTTTAATTAAGGGAGATGTTAAACGTGTTTCAGTATGTGTACCGTGCCCGAATCTCGTCCTAGACAAGAGTGGAATGAAAAGTCACTGTTTCGATACAATTAGTCCCTTCCAAGCACAAGTGGACTGAATCAGCGTTATTTTGAAACAGCGATACAGTTTCTGTGTCTGGCTCGAGATCGAATCTGGTCCTGTTTTCCGAGGCAGAGCGGTATGAAACACCACTGTTTCGAAACGCTGAAACATGGCCGTTTCGAAACACTGAGACAGTCCTACGATACACTGTATGGAAACATAGAAACAGTGGCCAAGTCTATTGTGCAGTTACACTTCGCGTCTATGGGTAGCCTACCGTGGGCTGCGCTTGCAGACAGATGAGTATTAAAGATACAAACGAAGAGGCTGGCTGTGTGGGCACGCACAGCTAACATGAAAATAAAATGCTTACCTTGTGAGTCTGGAGCTGAGACGTGCGTGGAATCCACGCTTGGAAGATAATCGTTCATGTAGGAATGTTTATCTCGTACACATTATTGAAATAATTACACTAAATGTCAATTCGAGGATTGTCCTAATTAAATTTAAAAAAATACGTATATATTTATGAATAACATCAATGGATTTGGCGAATGTTCAGAGATTTCCGTTTAAAAACATGATTTGTTCCACTTTTTTTTCCTGTCAGGCAATTTCTTCTGTCAATTATAAGGTGTCCTGCCTTCGAGAACACTCTTTCACACGGCGTGGAGGTTGCAACAATACACAGTCGTATTTTTGCAAGTTCAAAGTATACTGACAGCCGTTCAGACCACCACTGAAGTGGATTGCCTTGTCTCTGTAGCAGGGGCTCTTGTAAATATTTGTCCACTTCCACTATTGCAGCAGTTCTCGGGTGTGGACTGCTCTGCAGCCTGGAACACACTTCATCAAATTCGAGCCAGAGACTAGAAGTAGATTCAGTGGTTGGAACTGAGATTGTTGCGGTTTAATTTTACCTTTCCAGCAGAATTTTTATCAGAAAAACCATGTAATTTGAACCGGGGATCCAATGAAGTTGCTTCTGCGAAAATGGAATTTTCCTCTATACTTCGAAATCGTCATTTTAGATCTTCAGCTAACTTTTCGGCCATTTGTTGCACGTCTTCATGAATTTCGGTGTAATTAACAAACCTGCAACACCATTTTTTCAACGAGCGACTAAGGAGTATAACTTTAGAAGCAGTGACAACATTTTCACACGACATTTCGTCGGTGCAGCCTTTGAAAACTTTCAACAGGTCACAGGCTTGTGTTTACACTTGCAATGTCCTCTGCAGTCAGATTTGGAAGATCCGGATAATTCAGAGTGATAACTGTCATTAGGGACTTGGATTATTCTTCGCAGCAATCATAGGTTGAATTCCACCTTGTAACAGTGTCCTGCTTTAGTGTCAGAACTGGCTCTTTTAACTGTTCCTGCATCTTTTTCAGTTTAGTGTAGGCCTGCGAACTTCTTTTAAAAATTTCAACAATGTTTTTTAGTTTATTCGGAATGGGTTGAATGTGCGGAAGCCCATTCTGAACAATTAAATTGCGTGTGTGTGCAAAGCAGGGGATGTGTTTCCAGGCTGTGAGTCTTATAGCTGCTACAACATTAGCAGCTGTGTTGTCGCTAACAACACACACGACGTTTTCTTGAATGCCCCATTCCCTTGTGACACGACACAGTTCTTCGGAGAGTTTTTCTGACGTGTGCCTTTCGTCGTATTTAAAGCACTCTAGGAGGGAAGATGCCAGCTCCAGGTCCTTAACGTAGAGTGCTGTCACCGACAAATAATTCTCATTTGTGATTGAGGTCCACCCATCTGTTGTCAGCACAACCGCTTCCGCAGAATTAATTTTGCTCTCACAATTTCTTTCATCATGGCGTACTGTTGGAATAGTAGTTTATTGAAAATGGTCTTCCGAGCTGGCATTCTGTAAGCACCATTCAGTTTACCAATAAAGCTCTGGAAATGTTTGCTTTCCACTATGTTGAAGGGAAAATAATCATTTACAACAGTCTCCAGAAGTGCGAAATCTATCTCCTGATTTCTTTTGTTCGAAAGAGGTTTCGGAAAATACATAGGTAATGTTCCGTGATATTGATATCTGCTGTCTGATAATGTAGTGATTCCGTCATTTTCTGGCACCGACTGCTGTTCGCTTCTGACAATTGCTGGTGTTTGTTCAGGATTGTCCGCGTTATTTGTGCAAGAAATATCGGAAGATGCAGGAGCAGGGGGCGCTAAGCGCCTGACTGACAATGACACTGTCGGATGCAGCACTCGAACATGACGCGCTAGATTACACGTATTTCCTCCTTTATATGAAACACACTTAGAACAACAGCTGCACTTTGCTTTCCCATCACCTAAGTCGGCGAAGAAACCTCAAATTTCACTACTTTTACGCGATCGCGAGTTGCTAGCCATTGTATAAGAGTGAACAGACACAAAAATTGCTTTCCGAATAAAATAAAAGAGGGATTTTACCTGAAATCGTACCAGTGACTACAGGTGACAGTTTATGTTTTGAATTTGGAAGGTTATTACTCTCAACAATAATAAAATCTACAGGAAAACCTCAGAATAATTACTTAACGTAGGTATATAGACTTTGTAACAGTGAGAAACATATTCGTTCTATTTTGCATTAAATTTTCAAAGGAACATAAAATTGGACTGCATTTCGTTGGTAGCCCTAGTTTTCAGTCCACGAATAGAACAAATAAGGTTTCACTTGGCAGATAAAGACTTTTTTGGGCGCTTCATGAGAAAATATCGAGCAAAATTAAATGTAATACCTTCTTTATTACATTTAATTTTGCTCGATACCTTCTTTATCCCCCCCCATGAACCATGGACCTTGCCGTTGGTGGGGAGGCTTGCGTGCCTCAGCGATACAGATAGCCGTACCGTAGGTGCAACCACAACGGAGGGGTATCTGTTGAGAGGCCAGACAAACGTGTGGTTCCTGAAGAGGGGCAGCAGCCTTTTCAGTAGTTGCAGGGGCAACAGTCTGGATGATTGACTGATCTGGCCTTGTAACAATAACCAAAACGGCCTTGCCGTGCCGGTACTGCGAACGGCTGAAAGCAAGGGGAAACTACAGCCGTAATTTTTCCCGAGTGCATGCAGCTTTACTGTATGATTACATGATGATGGCGTCCTCTTGGGTAAAATATTCCGGAGGTAAAATAGTCCCCCATTCGGATCTCCGGGCGGGGACTACTCAAGAGGATGTCGTTATCAGGAGAAACAAAACTGGCGTTCTACGGATCGGAGCGTGGAATGTCAGATCCCTTAATCGGGCAGGTAGGTTAGAAAATTTAAAGAGGGAAATGGATAGGTTGAAGTTAGATATAGTGGGAATTAGTGAAGTTCGGTGGCAGGAGGAACAAGACTTCTGGTCAGGTGACTACAGGATTATAAACACAAAATCAAATAGGGGTAATGCAGGAGTAGGTTTAATAATGAATAGGAAAATAGGAATGCGGGTAAGCTACTACAAACAGCATAGTGAACGCATTATTGTGGCGAAGATAGATACGAAGCCCACACCTACTACAGTAGTACAAGTTTACATGCCAACTAGCTCTGCAGATGACGAAGAAATTGAAGAAATGTATGATGAAATAAAAGAAATTATTCAGATTGTGAAGGAAGACGAAAATTTAATAGTCATGGGTGACTAGAATTCGAGTGTAGGAAAAGGGAGAGAAGGAAACATAGTAGGTGAATATGGATTGGGGGACAGAAATGAAAAAGGAAGCCGCCTGGTCGAATTTTGCACAGAGCACAACATAATCATAACTAACACTTGGTTTAAGAATCATGAAAGAAGGTTGTATACATGGAAGAACCCTGGAGATACTAAAAGATATCAGATAGATTATATAATGGTAAGACAGAGATTTAGGAACCAGGTTTTAAATTGTAAGACATTTCCAGGGGCAGATGTGGACTCTGACCACAATCTATTGGTTATGACCTGTAGATTAAAACTGAAGAAACTGCAAAAAGGTGGGAATTTAAGGAGATGGGACCTGGATAAACTAAAAGAACCAGAGGTGGTACAGAGATTCAGGGAGAGCATAAGGGAGCAATTGACAGGAATGGGGGAAATAAATACAGTAGAAGAAGAATGGGTAGCTTTGAGGGATGAAGTAGTGAAGGCAGCAGAGGATCAAGTAGGTAAAAAGACGAGGGCTAGTAGAAATCCTTGGGTAACAGAAGAAATATTGAATTTAATTGATGAAAGGAGAAAATATAAAAATGCAGTAAGTGAAACAGGCAAAAAGGAATACAAACGTCTCAAAAATGAGATCGACAGGAAGTGCAAAATGGCTAAGCAGGGATGGCTAGAAGACAAATGTAAGGATGTAGAGGCCTATCTCACTAGGGGTAAGATAGATACCGCCTACAGGAAAATTAAAGAGACCTTTGGAGATAAGAGAACCACTTGTATGAATATCAAGAGCTCAGATGGAAACCCAGTTCTAAGCAAACAAGGGAAAGCAGAAAGGTGGAAGGAGTATATAGAGGGTCTATACAAGGGCGATGTACATGAGGACAATATTATGGAAATGGAAGAGGATGTAGATGAAGATGAAATGGGAGATATGATACTGCGTGAAGAGTTTGACAGAGCACTGAAAGACCTGAGTCGAAACAAAGCCCCCGGAGTAGACAATATTCCATTGGAACTACTGACGGCCGTGGGAGAGCCAGTCCTGACAAAACTCTACCATCTGGTGAGGAAGATGTATGAGACAGGCGAAATACCCTCAGACTTCAAGAAGAATATAATAATTCCAATCCCAAAGAAAGCAGGTGTTGACAGATGTGAAAATTACCGAACTATCAGCTTAATAAGTCACAGCTGCAAAATACTAACACGAATTCTTTACAGACGAATGGAAAAACTAGTAGAAGCCAACCTCGGGGAAGATCAGTTTGGATTCCGTAGAAAAACTGGAACACGTGAGGCAATACTGACCCTACGACTTATCTTAGAAGAAAGATTAAGGAAAGGCAAACCTACGTTTCTAGCATTTGTAGACTTAGAGAAAGCTTTTGACAATGTTGACTGGAATACTCTCTTTCAAATTCTAAAGGTGGCAGGGGTAATATACAGGGAGCGAAAGGCTATTTACAATTTGTACAGAAACCAGATGGCAATTATAAGAGTCGAGGGACATGAAAGGGAAGCAGTGGTTGGGAAGGGAGTAAGACAGGGTTGTATCCTCTCCCCGATGTTGTTCAATCTGTATATTGAGCAAGCAGTAAAGGAAACAAAAGAAAAATTCGGAGTAGGTATTAAAATTCATGGAGAAGAAATAAAAACTTTGAGGTTCGCCGATGACATTGTAATTCTGTCAGAGACAGCAAAGGACTTGGAAGAGCAGTTGAATGGAATGGACAGTGTCTTGAAAGGAGGATATAAGATGAACATCAACAAAAGCAAAACAAGGATAATGGAATGTAGTCTAATTAAGTCGGGTGATGCTGAGGGAATTAGATTAGGAAATGAGGCACTTAAAGTAGTAAAGGAGTTTTGCTATTTGGGGAGCAAAATAACTGATGATGGTCGAAGTAGAGAGGATATAAAATGTAGGCTGGCAATGGCAAGGAAAGCGTTTCTGAAGAAGAGAAATTTGTTAACATCCAGTATTGATTTAAATGTCAGGAAGTCATTTCTGAAAGTATTCGTATGGAGTGTAGCCATGTATGGAAGTGAAACATGGACGATAAATAGTTTGGACAAGAAGAGAATAGAAGCTTTCGAAATGTGGTGCTACAGAAGAATGCTGAAGATTAGATGGGTAGATCACATAACTAATGAGGAAGTATTGAATAGGATTGGGGAGAAGGGAAGTTTGTGGCACAACTTGACCAGAAGAAGGGATCGGTTGGTAGGACATGTTCTGAGGCATCAAGGGATCACCAATTTAGTATTGGAGGGCAGCGTGGAGGGTAAAAATCGTAGAGGGAGACCAAGAGATGAATACACTAAGCAGATTCAGAAGGATGTAGGTTGCAGTAGGTACTGGGAGATGAAAAAGCTTGCACAGGATAGAGTAGCATGGAGAGCTGCATCAAACCAGTCTCAGGACTGAAGACCACAACAACAACAACAACAACAACCTTCTTTATATGTGACAAGCTCCTCTGTTTACCTTTCCTTTGTCCCTTTCGACGATGCTCTATTTAACTCAGACGCTGTAAGAGCGTAAAACGCTGCGTGCACGTTACTACATAGTTCGGCCGTCTGTTGGTAAAATTATGAACTATTACGAAGCTTTATTGTACGAGCGAGGCGAAGCGGGCGTAGCCGCGGCTGAGCGGCGAACTGGGCAACTTCACGAATGAACGCTTCTCGGCAAAGAGTGAAATGAATGAAGTAGTTCACGGGAATGAACGAGTTCGACCCATCTGTACCATAGACTTACTAAATAGAAACTAGACCGCACATTGGCGCTAGTGTCGCCCGTCCCCACATTGAAGCGATGGATGTCGACATTTGCAGGGAAACAGTGCGTAAACATGATTCGTTCGTGTGCTGCTTTTAATTGTAACAGAATAATGGAAGCAAAGACCAAGACGGAAACAATGTTACATTTCACAGGTCAGTCATTTCTGGTTGTTTGTTACTTTCTATTACTTGTATATAGTATTTTCATGGATAAATAATACATCACGAGCGTTTGTTTTTGTTTAGGTTTCCCCTTACAAATGATTTTCTAAATCGGAAATGGATAGTTGCTACTCGGAGAGAGAACTTCCAACTGACAGCAAATCATTTGCTGTGCTCTCTTCATTTTCGAGAGAATTGTTACATGGAAAATTATGTAAATAGACGTCAACTGAAGGACGATGCTATACTGACAGTATTTGGATTTCCACCTCATTTGAAAAAGGCATAGTGTCCTGGAAATCGTGCACTATAGGCCTAGGTTAAATAGTGTGGAAATACTGCCAGTGTGTATAATTTTGAACTTTCCTTTTCCAGGTTACCAAGGCATCAAATATATATGAAGTATGAATCAGAAGTAGGTCGAATAATTGCGTTTAGATACTTAATATGTGTTGTCAGATGGTGATTATACTTGGTAAATGGTCAAATATTTGATCAAATGTTGCAAACTCAACCACAATTCAGGTGCTATCAGTGTTAAAAACTAATGTGCGAATGAAATTCCTACGCTCTTTTAAAGTGATATGGGTTATTACAATTAATCATACCAAAATTCGAGTGTAGACAATACTGTGCTAAACAAAAGTGAGCGTGCAAAAAGTACACAGTAGTCGGCAAAAAGCAATCAGGACCTGACAGCAAAATTATGTGAATTTAATAATGATTGTACTGTCTGCTACTTTAAAAGTTTCATGTAATTATCTAATGCAAATAACTTATGTAAACTCGCTGCACCTTGTCAGGAAAGAGCCTTACATTCTTAAATTTCGCGTCTCTGTGCAGACGTATTTCGAAAATGAGGAAACTTCATTCATTTAAGTATACTTTTAAAATACTCGAATACTCAGTACTTTTTTAAACAAATGTGTGTTTAATTTGTGCCTCAATTTGCTCTTGCTGCGTCTCATATACTTCAAATCACAACTCCAGTACTAGTATTCATCCCTGTAAATGGCGGCGATCAGCTGCTTCAGTTGGGGGACAGTTGCCTCGCTTCTCCGCTACCGCGTGGAAGGGGCTTGATCTGTACTCCCCAAGCGCCGTAGAGTTGGTAGTATAACCACAGCCTAACATAACAGTCGCGACACTCACTGCTGCTAAAGCTGTTACCGTTTGACAGCTGGAGCGACACTAGCGCTCAAAGCGGCGAGTAAGGTGAACGTCAGACGCGTCGTAATCATAATGCTTGTTTCCATCCATTTCCTACGTAATTTACGAAATATTTGAGTTATTTCCTTGCCTCCAAGGGTTTGTGTAGAGTCAGAAGGCATATATGTTTCTAAAAATGCTTCTGAAACAAGCGCAAGTATGGACAAAAACCATGAATCGAGTGGCAAGCTACAACACATTCGTGAAGAAATACTTGTGATGTTAGATAGAATTGCATCTTACTACGTTGATATCAAAAGAATATAAACACACAGATTCTCACGTAAGAAGCACAGGCATGAACCGCTATATGCAAAAGCGATCTACAGCTCACTTACCGTTCTGTAGGCCTACTGTGTTTGTCATTATCGCCTGATGCCACAAGTACGACTTTCACCTTTGTATGGGGCAAGCCACTGCTAAAGAGTGGGAGAAAAATGTTGAAAACATTATAATGAGCTGATTACATTTCACGCAAAACCAAATATTTGAATAATTTTCAAACAATCTGTCTGTGGGCATTTTCCTTGCCCATAATAGTTTCGCTCGGAGTCTAGCGATCTGCACATTCTGACACTTCACACACTTTTGTAAGACACGAACAGCTGCACTTAATCTAACCACTTCATCGTCAAAGCAGGTCTGTGTTGACGATTCACACGAATCTTGCATTGAGACATGGAGAGTTGAACTGGCTGCTTCTGTGTCATAGGACTGTTTTACAGCTTTTAGACGGGTTGTCGAATCTTTGTGGCGGTTTCTCCTTCATCGTCAGTAGAAGTGGCTTATTTTGGATGTCAAACAGTGTGGGTACTGCATTCCACACGAGTTTGTTATTGTCTGCGTTCATGAACTGGTTTAGTTCGAAATGTAGTGAACAAAACCTAATATTATTATACAGGTAAACTTGGTCTTTTTTCATAAGGTCTTCTCGTCTGCTATTAACTAGCCATTTTCTGCTCCCAAAACGAAACATTAATCATTAATACACATGTAATTTGCTAGTGAATCCTGACGATACAGGATCCTTGGGAAACCTAAAAAAAGACAGCTGTGGTGTCTTCTTCCTGTTGTTGCTGCATTTTATTGCGCTACAAACGCTACCGCTTGTAAAACCCATTGTAGAAATCAAAATAAACAACCACTATTCGATTCACGATCGCGCCGAACTCACGGTTTAACTTACTGGCCGCTTGGGGCGCTGCTGGCTCGGTACCCAACAAAATCGAGGCGAAGTGTCGCGACTGTTATGTTAGACTGTGGTATAACTAACAAACAAGTGAGGAACGGGTGGCGCCGCGTCTTCTGAACCAATAACAGTCTCGAACAAAAGCCGTCCCGGCGTCGACGCTACCACGTTGCCGGCTGCCGTGTAAGCATTGTATGTTAGTGCGCGAAAGCCTGCAGTTGTGTTACCTCCTCGACTACAGTTTTTGTTTGTTAAACAATGTCACCAAAACGATTTAGTTCACCAAGCGACAGTCCGTTGTGTCGTGGAGTCCCATTGAATAGTCAGACTTCGGAATTGCTACAGAGGACGCGTGAGTTTCACGAGAAAAAGAATTTTTTTCTCTTCATGGGCATGCGTCGATTCCTGCCGATAAAGTTATAGAGCATACCTCGAAAACTCTAGGACTCAGTGAAAGAACAGTTATAAGGAAAGGGGTGCTACTTCAAGAATCGAATGAAATCAAATTTTATTGTCGTTCAACAATTTAGTGTTGTAATAGACAGCGTCAAAAAATACAATACAATACAATACATACATACCGGATTTTTTAAAGATACCAATTAGTTACTACTCCAAACTACTAGTTTGGAGTAGGTATTAAAATCCAGGGAGAAGAAATAAAAACTTTGAGGTTCGCCGATGACATTGTAATTCTGTCAGAGACAGCAAAGGACTTGGAAGAGCAGTTGAACGGAATGGACAGTGTCTTGAAAGGAGGATATAAGATGAACATCAACAACAGCAACACGAGGATAATGGAATGTAGTCGAATTAAGTCGGGTGATGCTGAGGGAATTGGATTAGGAAATGAGACACTTAAAGTAGGAAAGGAGTTTTGCTTTTTGGGGAGCAAAATAACCGATGATGGTCGAAGTAGAGGAGATATAAAATGTAGACTGGCAATGGCAAGGAAAGCGTTTCTGAAGAAGAGAAATTTGTTAACATCGAGTATAGGTTTAAGTATCAGGAAGTCGTTTCTGAAAGTATTTGTATGGAGTGTAGCCGTGTATGGAAGTCAAACATGGACGATAAATAGTTTGGACAAGAAGAGAATAGAAGCTTTTGAAATGTGGTGCTACAGAAGAATGTTGAAGATTAGGTGGGTAGATCACGTAACTAATGAGGAGGTACTGAATAGGATTGGGGAGAAGAGAAGTTTGTGGCACAGCTTGACAGAAGAAGGGATCGGTTGGTAGGACATGTCCTGGGGCATCAAAGGATCACAAATTTAGTATTGGAGGGCAGTGTGGAGGGTAAAAATCGTAGAGGGAGACCAAGAGATGAATACACTAAGCAGATTCAGAAGGATGTAGGTTGCAGTAGGTACTGGGAGATGAAGAAGCTTGCACAGGATAGAGTAGCATGGAGAGCTGCATCAAACCAGTCTCAGGACTGAAGACAACAACACCACCAATTAGTTTTTAAAAAATATACAGAAAAGAAAAGTATTTACAGTTATACATCTCCTTGGATTAAATTTGTCACTGAATATGATACCGCCTATATTTTCACTACATGCTATAATCATCATTCATTCTGGACGCGTCTCAAGTTTTCTTCCAATTCCAGGATGTTGTAGGTTGTATTCAGAATCAGCCAATTTTTTTAGTTTCTTCCCTAGTTGCTGTACTGGCATTGCCCTCAGTGTTACAGGCAGTTTGTTGAATAGCTTAATCCCCATGTAGTTATGGCAGTTTTGGGTTTTCTTTGGCCTTACCTGGGGCATGTCAATGTAATGTTTACGAGGGTCGGTCAAAAAGTAATGCCTCCCATTTTTTTTCTACTTAAAGAAATTAAGTTAAGTGAAAAATTTGAATTTGGCGCCATTCCTCAAACCTTCTTCTGCAATCCACTGCAGTAGTAACTTTCTGTGTCAACAGGTGGCAGCACAGCAGAAGTTTGTAAGATGGCCGACATCGATGTTCGTTTGAGACAGCGTTGTGTGATTGAATTCTTGAATGCAGAAGGTGAAACGCCCATACGCATTCATGAAAGACTGAAGAAGGTGTATGGTGTTGTGACAGTGGATGTCAGCACTGTTAGACGATGGGTTCGTCGTTGTAAGGAAGCTGAAGGGCAAACACCGTTGACTGACGAAAAGCGGAGCGGCAGGCCGGTGAGTGCAGTGACTCCACACAACATTCAGCAAGTTGATGACATCATTCGTGGTGACCGTCGGGTGACTGCAGATGAAGTGTGTCGCATTATTTCTCTTAGTAAAGGCAGTGTGATCACGATTATTAAACAATTGGGGTACTCAAAAGTTTGTGCACGGTGGGTTCCAAGAATGTTAACCGATCAGAATAAAGAGCAAGGAAAACAATAGCCTCCCAACACTTGCAGCGCTTCCGTTTGGACGAAACATGGGTGCATTTTTTTGAACCCGAATCAAAGAGGCAGTCAATGGATTGGCGTCACACAAGCTCGCCGAGGAAGAAAAAATTCAAAACTGTGCGATCGGCAGGGAAAGTTATGGCAACAGTTTTCTGGGATACAGAGGGTGTGATTCTGGTTGATTTTTTGGAGCAGGGATGCACAATAAATTCTGTTCAATACGTCACAACCCTCAACAAACTTAAAGCACGTCTTCAGCGAGTTCGCCCAACAAAATCAATGGCAGATGTTCTTCTTTTGCATGACAATGCAAGACCACACACCAGTCGTCACACCTCTGACGAGATTGTCAAAATTGGATGGGAAGTTTTGCCTCATCCCCCATACAGCCCTGACCTGGCACCATCAGACTTCCATCTGTTCGGGCCACTAAAAGAAGCTCATCGTGGGATTCATTTTGAAGATGAGGAGGCCGTCAAAACATCCGTGCGTCAATGGCTTAGGAAGCAGAGCTGTGATTTTTACCGTGCTGGGATACATGCCCTTGTTCAAAGATGGACCAAAACTGTAGAGATGGGCGGAGATTACATTGAAAAATGACAAAATGATCCTCAATGTTGTGGTTTTCAACCTATGTAATTGCATTTAAATTTCCTGACAATTAAACGTAGAAAAAAAAATAGGAGGCATTACTTTTTGACTGACCCTCGTATTTCTTGTGTGAATGTACCTCCCCCCTCACTGCTAAGTTACTCTGGTTTTCTTTGATGTCTATCAGAATATTACAGAGAGAGTCATTATTTTCAGCTCCCTGAATACTGCTCTGCATGATTCATTGTCGGTAAGCCCTTATACCCCTAACTGCCCCCTTCTGCCACTTAAAAACTTCCTGAGCCCTTGAGGAGTTCCCCCAAAGTATTATGCCATAGACCAGGTACGAGTGGAAAAGACATTGTGGAAGAAAGCCCCTGTGGAAGAAACTGTGTTTTCAAGTACTCCGGGCAAGAAGCCTCGTCCTATTACAGATATTGATTCTTTCCAATCTGATGCAATTCGTCGGCACATATACGGATACTATAAAAGGAAAGAATACCCCACAATAGCGAAGTTGCTAATTTCTTTAAAAGAAAGTGAACTTTTCTCAGGGGGAAAAACGTCACTTACGATATTAAAAACTATGGTCTTCCGTTTTAAAAAAGTCAGATGGGCGAAAACTGTTACTAGAAAAAGCTCATGTAGTCGCAGTTCGTACAATTTTCTTACACAAAATTATAGGAAAGGGCATACACTCAGTCATAAGGTTAGACGAAACCTGGGTCAATGCTGGAGAATCAGTCGAGAAATGCTGGACAGCAGCGGTCATCAGCCAACAGGAAGAGGATCCCGATTAATTGTGGCCTATGCAGGATCTTCAAACGGCTTTGTGCCTGAAGGACTTCTAGTTTTCCGATCGAAAAAAACCGGTGACTATCATGAGGATATGGACCACCCACGGTTTCTACAGTGGTTTAAAAATGTGTTGCTCCAGTTTAGTGTTCCGGCAGTTTCGTGATGGACAACGGACCATACCATTCCGTGATTTTAGATAAAACATTGGCGAGAGACATTGCTGCGGACACGATCATGACAAAGCTGCTCGTGGAACAAAATAAGCCTGTGAAGCCTAAGTACGTTGTAGATGAAATTGCAAGCGAACAGGGGCAATTGGTAATTAGGCTACCGCCTTATCACTGCCATTGTAATCCAATTGAATTGGTTTGGAGTGAAGTCAAGGCTTACATTAGAAGTTAACAACAAGACTTTTACTATAACAGAAGTGGAAAGACTGCTATGTGAAGATCTTGCTACTTTAGACGCTACCTCATGGAGGAAAAACGTAGACCACGTTGCCAAACTCATAAGAGAAGCACATACTATAGATGGCATTATAAATGAAAACGATCAATTAATGATTTCTCTTGATGATGATGACGATGACGAAGACAAAGGCTTTGGCGCCGATTCCGATGATAGTGAAGGACAACTGAATGGAATTGACATCGTAAATTGGTGAGAGTAAATGTGTACAGAATTAATTCATTTTCTCTCTGTAATCGTTACCGAGCGAGGTGGCGCAGTGGCTAGCACACTGGACTCGCATTCGGGAGGACGACGGTTCAATCCCGTGTCCGGCCATCCTGATTTCCCAAAATCGCTCCAGGCAAATGCCGGGGTGGTTCCTTCGAAAGGGCACGGCCGACTTCCTTTCCTAATCTGATGAGACCGATGACCTCGCTGTCTTGTCTCCTCCCCCAAAACAACCCAACCCAACCCCCAACTCTGCAATCTGGTAGGCTATGCATGTTTTGCTTTATTTCTTTCTTTCTATGAGTGTGGATAGCGTGTTATTTGGTATGCTCAGATTTACATTATTATACAACGTTTTACATGCAGCTATTACTGTAACCATTTGGAACGACTTTTCATAGATATTGTCATTAACTTCGGGTGTTTTTATTCCCCGGTTTCATATACTATCGAACGCTTAGTCTCCGTCGTCGTTCTCTCCATTGTTAGAAAAACATACCTTGTTGCACTTACGTATAAACGTTGATTGTAGTTTACATTTACAAAACGTACCTCGGAGTTGTGGGTGTGTGCGGTGGCAGCTATTGCAACCTCGCAATCGCAGTGTAGCCAACCACACGCGAGCTGTCAAGTGACACGTTTCACCGACCCGGGTATAGTACTAGTCCCAATTTCAACTTGTAACTGTGAGATCAGTGCTTTTGACTTGCACATCATCAATCTTAAAATACGCAACCTTCCAACATAACCTACGCTACAGGTCCGCCTGTCATGACAACCGACATTCAAGATAGAAGGGATAGACGGGTCAGTATCACACTTTAGCAAGTCTTTATCATTAAGCACGCCGCAGAAAATTTTCAAATCGCATAATTACTTCAATGACACACTGTACCAATAGTCATTTTGCACACTTATGTTATCAATTTCTTTTACGCTGCGAATTCGTCAAGAATCGTTTTGAATCTTCACGCTTATCGCTTCTAGATGTGGATGAGGTACATAGAGCAGACAGTAATCTATATGAGAACTGCGTCTGGAAAATCACGAGGATTTTTGAACTTTTATATCGCTACTGATTACTAGCAACATAATTCACATTATATAACTGCTAATACTTCAGGTAATGAAAGCACTTGAGTGGGGGGGGGGGGGTTCACACTTTGCATAAACGATGCCCCTACGTTCATTCACAATCTTATGAACGTTACTCCCGACGAAGACGTTGTGGCACCTTTTCCAATTCTGCTGTCTCTGATATTTTGAATTATTTCTATATCGAGTCACTATACGTCTAATGTCAACAACTACCGCCCAATCTCTCTTCTGACTGCCTTATCCAAAATTCTTGAAAAAGTAATGTATTGTAGAGCAGCTTCACACCTTTGTAAAAATAAAGTTTTAACGAAATGTCAGTTTGGTTTCCAGAAACGTTTTTTAACGGAAAATGCTATATATACTTTCACTAATGAAATATTAAATGCTCTGCGTAACCGGAAGTCACCCGTTGGGATTTTTTGTGATCTATCAAAGGCTTTTGATTGTGTAAATCATGGAATACTTCTAGATAAGCTGAAGTCCTGTGGTATGAATGGGACAGCGCTCAAATGGTTTAAATCATACCTAACTGGAAGACTGCAGAAAGTTGCAATAAGCAGTTCACATTATATGCAAAAAAACTGGTGATTTCTCAAACTGGGGAACAATCAAGAATGGAGTGCCGCAAGGTTCGGTATTAGGTGCTCTGCCGTTCTTTATATATGACTTTCCATTCTATATTCACGAAGATGCAAAGCTTGTACTTTTTGCCGATGATACAAGTACAGCTATCACACCAAACAGACAAGAATTAACTGGTGAAATTGTAAACGATGTTTTTCAGAAAATCATTAAGTGGTTGTCTGCAGATGGGCTCTCATTAAACTTAGACAAAACACAGTACGTACAGTTCCACACAGTAAATGGAATGATACAATTCATAAATATAGACTTCGATCAGAAATCGGTAGATAGGTAGAATATTCAAAATTTCTACTTGTATGCATTGATGAGCGATTGAACTGGAAGAAACACACTGAAGATCTGGTGAAACGTTTGAGTTCACCTACGTACGCTATTAGGGTCATTGCAAATTTCGGCGATATACATCTCAGTAAATTAGCTCACCACGTCTATTTTTCTCTGCTTTTCTATGGCATCATATTCTGGGGTAACTCATAATTGAGTAAAAGTGCGTTCATTGGACAAAAGCGTATAATCAGAATAATTGCTGAAGCTCATCCAAGATCTTCCTGCAGACACTTATTTAAAGAGCTAGGGATCTTCGCTGTAGCCTCACAATATATATACTTATGAAATTTGTTTTTAACAATCCGAACGAATTCAAAAGTAATAGCAGTGTACATGGCTACAACACTAGGAGAAAGGATGATCTTCACTGCTCAAGGGTAAATCTAACTTTGGCTCAGAAGGAGGTAAATTATGCTGCCGCAAAAGTCTTTGGTCACTTACCTAATAGCATCAAAAGTCTGACACACAGCCATATAGCATTTAAAAGGAAATTATAAGAATTTCTTAGTGACAACTCCTTCTATTCATTAGATGAATTTTTGGATATAGTAAGTCGGTAATTTCCCCAACCCCCACCAAATAAATAAATAAAAATATTGAGTGTCATGTAATATGTTGTGTTATGTAATATCTTGTATAGACACCTTTTGTTAACCTGACACGTTCCACATCGTTACGAAGTGTCGTATTCATGATCTGTGGAACAAGTACTAATCTAATCTAATGTGGTTCAGATACTTGTGAACGTAACAGCGTGGTTAGAATCCGTATTCTAAATATGAACTCCTATGATACTGTGTGGTAATTTGTGTTATGATTCTCAACATTACGCTATCAATATTTTCACACTTGTTCCATTAATTTAAAGTGAAGTCAAGGGAAGAACATAGGTAAAACATACTTAATACTGATTTTGTCTGTGGGCAAGCGCATCTTTCGTATATCATGTAACAACTGAGGAAGAATCGTTGGAAGTATCAATAAAATCATTTCAGGTAACTTTTTGTAGGTTCGGTTACTGAAACATTACATTATGCCCTCTCAAATAACTGCCTAAACAGGCGAGAACGTATTTCTGGGTTGCATTGACCCAGTTCACTTCTCACTTGCGACTAATGACAGCGTAACATCTACGGTAATAAATTGCGTAAGTAGCAGAAATTGCGTAACTTGCAGGAGTAGCAAGAATCGCAGAAATAGCGGAGGGATAAAAGTTCTGAATTAGTTACCTGCGATTGTTAACTGCGACAAATTGCAATTAAGAAACGCAGTTATCGAAAAACAGCATTCACTGATATCGGAAGATCGTACTTTAGTCCATCCTACTCTGGTGGTACTACTTTCTAGATGGAGTCTTGTTGTAATTCATTCTCGCGATAAAAATAACACCCGTTTACATGGGGGCTCCCAAATCTGGATTTTGTAAACAGGTTTCCCAATACCGCTTCCAGTTGGTCACGTAACTCCAAAATCTACTCTGGAAATAGGCTTCTGGTTGCCTGTTTTCCAATTCCGCAATCGATTTTCGCTTCCAGCAAACGCAACCGGTTTTGAAACGCGCTTGGGCTGTCAGGAATCATCTGGTTGTTAAAAATTTTCGTCTCATACGGACAGCGTGGCTTTTTTTACAATGAAGGATAAGTTGAAATATTAGACTGCAGCTGTTTACACCTCGTCTAATTGAAGAGAAGTAGCGATTGTGCTGACTAAATCATAAAATGCAACAACTGTTTTCCAGACGCCATGTTTAATTGGGCTAGCAAATCCGCTCCAGACTGTAACATGTAAACACGACAGCGAGAAACAGTTTCCGAAATTAGCTTTTCGTCTTTGGGAAGATGTCGCATCTTATTACGATTCATACCGTTTGTTCAGCGTTAAATTCTTGTCTTCAGGCCGGCCGCAGTGGCCGAGCGGTTCTAGGCGCTTCAGTCCGGAATCGCGCGACTGCTACGGTCGCAGGTTCGAATCCTGCCTCGGGCATGGATGTGTGTGATGTCCTTAGGTTAGTTAGTTTTAAGTACACTACATCTACATATATACTCCACTAGATACCAAGCGGTGTGTGGCGGAGGGCACAATTCGCGTCAAAGGTTTATTCCCCCCCCCCCCCCCCCTTCTGTTCCACTCGCGGATCGCGCAAGGGAAAAACGACTGTCTGAACGCCTCAGTACGAGCTCTAATTTCCCTTATCTTTGAATGGTTATCATCGCGCAATTTGAAAGTTGGTGGTAATAATATATGCTCTGTATCCTCGGTGAAGATCGAATTTCGGAATTTAGTGAACTGCCCCTTCTGTTTAGCACGTTGTCTATCTGCAAGTGTGTCCCACTTCAGACTTTCTATGAGATATGTAACGCTCTCGCGATGGCTAAATGTACCAGTCACGAATCTTGCCGCTCTTCTTTGGAACTTCTCAATCTCTTGAATCAGACCCAACTGGTAAGGATCCCATACAGACGAACGATACTCTAAGATTGGACGAACTAACGTATTGTAAACAATTTCCTTTGTTGAAGGACTGCACCGCTTCAGGATTCTACTAATAAACCGGAATCTAGAGTTCACCTTGCCCGTTACTTGTGTAATCTGATCATTCCATTTGAGATCATTTCGAACAGTCACACCCAGGTACTTGACGGATGTTACCGCTTCCAAAGACTGATCATTTATGTTGTACTCTTACAGTAATGGGGATTTTCGCCTTGTTATACACAGTAGGTTACACTTACTAATATTGAGAGATAACTGCCAGTGATTACACCGCGCATTTATTTTCTGCAAATCCTCATTGATTTGTTCACAACTTTCGTGTGATATAACTTTCCTGTAGACTACAGCATCATCCGCAAACAGCCTACGGCCGCTGTCAGTACCATCAACCAGATCGTTTATGTAAATCATAAAAAGCAGAGGACCTGTTACGCTGCCCTGGGCACACCTGAAGTTACTCTTGTTCCTGTTGAAGTGACCCCGTTCAGAACGACAAACTGCCCCCTGTCTGTTAGAAAACTTCCTATCCAACCGCATGTACGTCATCGGATAGACCGTAAGCGCGCACTTTATGTAGCAAGCGACAGTGCGGAACTGAGTCGAACGCCTTTCGAAAGTCGAGAAATATGGCATCAACCTGGGAGCCGGTATCTAGAGCGTGTTGTATATCATGCACAAAGAGGGCCAGCTGTTTCCTAAAATCGTGCTGGTTTCTGCAGATGAGCTTCTCAGAGTCTAGAAAGGTCATTATTTCTGAACACAAAATATGTTCCATGATTCTACAACAAATCGACGTCGGTGAAATTGGCCGGTAATTATGTGCATCCGATTTTCTACCCTTTTTGTAGATTACTATGACCTGGGCCTTCCTCCAGTCCGGTGGAACCTTCCGCCGTTCCAATGATCTCTGATAGATGATGGACAAGAATGGTGCCTATATTTGTAGCATAGTCAACATTAAATCTTACGGGGATACCGTCTGGGCCAGATGCCTTTCTGGCGTCTAAGGATCTTAACTGTTTTACAATCCCAGATACACTAAACACTATGTTAGCCATCCTTTCGTTTGTTCGATAATTGAAAGGGGGTATGGTGCTGCAGTCTTCTATCGTAAACGAGTTTTTGAAGGCTAGGGTTATAATTTCGGCCTTCTGTTTATCATCGTGACATTACCCGTACTCTCAGCAAGAGAAGGTATTGAATTATTTGTAGCGTTCGTAGATTTTACCTACGACCAAAATTTTTTGGGGCTATTTTTAGAATTTGCAGATAAAATATTGCTTTCAAATTCGTTAACAGTCTGTCATTGTCCTTCTGTCAACTGTTTTTATTTCGCATAATTTCTGTTTGTCAGCTGGGCAGTGTCTACGTTTAAAACGACTGTGCTTAATTCTCTGTTTTCTCAGCAACTTATTGCCTTGATTTTCATCTGAATGTTGTCGTCTTGTCAAACTGATTAAAATTTAGTAGAGTTTTTAAGTTATTCTGATATGTGAACAGGTACTGAATTGAAACTTTCTGCCAGATACACTAAATTGCTCATCTGAAACCTACTTGGTAAATCGTTGCCGCATCTCACAAACAAGTAAAATGTTGTACTAGATTCAGGCAGATAATGTTTTTTTGGGCAACATTTTCTTTTACTTAAAAATCAGCCTAAATGTTTAGATACCCAGGCTTTACAGCACTGTATGAGAATTCGTATTGTAAATATGTTCAAACAAAATAGGAGTTTGTGCAATGGTAGGATTTAATGCTCTTTCCTCCAGTCGTTCACGAAGTTGTCAGATTTTAACCCCTTATTTGGCAGTGTTGCTCTCAAACAACAGCAAATTTACGTTTGCCTTATGGGACAACAAACACTTCCCAGTGCCTTTTACTGGCATTGTTGCCTCCAGGCAACGTTCCTTTACACACTGCGAATGCCAGTTGTTGTAATAGTTCAAGGTTTCCCACACGAGATGGCAGTTTGTGCAGTGGTGTTACAGAGATCTCCTCGTGTGAGCAACAGGGGTGTCTTATTGTGGTTCCGATAGAGTGGATTTCAATAAATTGGCAGTAATCTTAGCAGAGTTTCTTCAAGAAATACCCAGAGGTGAGTTTGCAGCAGAAATATTTCAATCAAATATTGTTTTGAATTATGTAAATAGTATAAAACTTTTATGTTGCCTGTGAGCAACATTGCCCATAGTTGGGACATGTGCCATTAGAATATTACATATGCTTACGGCGGATATTCAAAACAATGAAATCGTGACACTTGCAAGCTCATTTTGTGGTGTCCAACCACCCTCAAAGTAAAATGATGGGACAGCAATGAAAAAAGAAGACTTGATGTGCCCTGTCCCAGTATTGTACGTCAGTACAACAAGCATATGGGAGAAATTGATCTTGCTGGTATGCTGATAGAGCTCTACAGAGTACCAATAAAAACTAGGTGTTGGTACATGAGATTGTTTGGATTCATGCTAGATCTGAGTGTTGTAAATGCCTGGCTGGTATTTCGAAGAGAATCTCTGGACAAGAAGACCTCACTGAAGTCATTCAGGGCAGATATTGCCAATGGTTTGATGTTTTCAGGGGAAAGGAAAGTAGGAAGGCCCTCAATAGACATAACACCACCACAAAAGAAGAGGAGGAAGCCAACAGCTCCAACTGTCACAGCCGGCCGAAGTGGCCGTGCGGTTAAAGGCGCTGCAGTCTGGAACCGCAAGACCGCTACGGTCGCAGGTTCGAATCCTGCCTCGGGCATGGATGTTTGTGATGTCCTTAGGTTAGTTAGGTTTAAGTAGTTCTAAGTTCTAGGGGACTAATGACCTCAGCAGTTGAGTCCCATAGTGCTCAGAGCCAACTGTTACACAAGATGTCTGATTTGATAACATGGAGCATTGGCTGCATACGGTCCCAAAGGTCATTGTAGTTATTGTCCATCTGGATTCTCTACAGTCATATGTTCAAAATGCAATCTAGTATTGTGCTTCGTTCCAAAGAGGAACTGTTTCCAAAAATTCCATTGCAAGAAGAACTAGAAGGGAAAATGAAACAGTTGTATTACACAGCAGGAATGCATAAATGTGTTTATAAATTAAATTATTCACATACAGGAAACCTTTTGCTTGAGGTTATTGGCAAACACTTTTTTTTCTATAATATGTATAAATGTGGTCTACTGCTGGCAATGTTGCTTGTAAGCAACATTTCATAATTTTTGTCAAAATTTCCAAAACTGACTGAATTGTATTTCTTTAAGCATAATAAATAAATATAAGCACTGAAAAATTTTTTTGTTTTTGTTTTCACCATTTGCCAAATAAAGGGTTAAGCAGATGCGTGGCTTACTATTGCAGCTAGTTTGTCGTTTCTAACGTGGCCCTTGCTCGCGCCGCACTTGTCAAATGTCGAGTGATTGTTCGAACAAGCTCGATATTGTATCGAAAGCTGCGGTGTAGCGGGAAAGTTTCGAGCCCGTTCGAGCGCGAGTATCGTTTGGTCAGCCTTGCTCAACACCTTTGTTCCTGAACACACATTTGAGATTTGAAGCTATTAAGTGAAATATCGAAGTACCTACTACTCGAGCAACGATTCGGGAGACAATATAAGCAGCTCTCTTAGGTTGTTTGCAGATGACGCTTTACCGTCTAGAAAACTCATCACAAGATCAAAACAAATTGCAAAACTGTTTGGAAAAGATATCTGAATATGAAACTTCCTGGCAGATTAAAATTGTGTGCCGGACCGAGACTCGAACTCGGGACCTTTGCCTTTCGCGGGCAAGTGCTCTACCAACTGAGCTACCCAAGCACGACTCACGCCCCGTCCTCACAGCTTTACTTCTGCCAATACCTCGTCTCCTACCTTCTAAACATTACAGAAGCTCTCCTGCGAACCTTGCACACTCCGCTGTAGAGTGAAAATTTCATTCAAGATAACTGAATGCTGAGAAAATTGGCAGTCGACCACAAATAGTGGAAAGTGTGAGGTCACCCACATGAGTGCTGAGAGGAATCCGTTAAACTTCGGTTACACGAAAAGTCTGAAGGCCGTAAATTCAACTAACCCTTAACTTACCGAGGTGTGGTCTCTCAGACCACGCCACAATTTTCTAAGTCGCTCTCGTAGGTCAGTTATGGCGCAATGGTTTTATACACCGCTTATCTTACTTTAATCACCAACCCTACAAATTATTATCGTCTTAACTGATTGTTACTGACCTGTATTGTTGACATATGATGGGGTCTCCAAGACCGCGCCTCGTGAACTACCTTTGTTTTCGTCAGTTCAGTACAAAATGTGTTCGCAAGAGTGTGACAATTCTACGCACTCTAATTCGACGAAATTTTTAGTCGGTGGATGGAGAATGATATCAATGACATAGAACGAGAAGTAGACAGAGAAAATAATGACATCTCAATAGCAAGAGATCAGAATTCTGCTACCGAACAAGACCATTCAGAGGAACTTCAGGACAACTGTGATGAGCACAAACAAAACACTTAGTTAAAATTAAATATTTTCTGAGTGGTGATAAAGATGTAGATCTCAGTACTGAATATTAATTTTGCAGCCTTTCTTTTTCTGGCTGTCGAGTTGAGTTTCTACACGCAAGTTGAAACCCTGGAAATTAGTTTTATGAGAAAATTTGCTTTCTACAGAGATACCATAATTTTTCAGAATGTAAAATTCAGCTTTCTAACAGATCGTTTATGTGTACTATTGAAAAAGCTTCACAAAAGAATGTGATTTTTGCGTGATACAAAAATAGTACTGCTGGCTTTATTTAGTGTTGTGGTCTTCAGTCCAGAGACTGGTTTGATGCAGCTCTCCATGTTACTCTATCCTGTGCAAGCTTCTTCATCTCCCAGTACCTACTGCAACCTAAATCCTTCTGAATATGCTTAGTGTATTCATCTCTTGGTCTCCCTCTACCATTTTTACCCTCCACGCTGCCCTCCAATGCTAAATTGGTGATCCTTTGATGCCTCAGAACATATCCTGCCAACTGATCCCTTCTTCTGGTCAGGTTGTGCCACAAATTTCTCTTCTCCCCAATTCTATTCAACACCTCCTCATTAGTTACGTGATCTATCCATATAATCTTCAGCATTCTTCTGTAGCACCACATTTCGAAAGCTTCTATCCTCTTCTTGTCCAAACTATTTATCGTCCATGTTTCACTTCCATACATGGCTATACTCCACACAAATAATTTCAGAAACGACTTCCTGACATTTAAATCTGAACAAATTTCCCTTCTTCAGAAACGCTTTCCTTGCCATTGCCATCATCCGTTATTTTGCTCTCCAAATAGCAAAACTCATTTACCACTTTAAGTGTCTCATTTCCTAATTTAATTCCCTCAGCATCACCCGATTTTATGAGACTACATTCCATTATCCTCGTTTTGCTTTTGTTGATGTTCATTTTATATCCTCCTTTCAAGACACTGCCCATTCCATTCAGCTGCTCTTCCAGGTCCTTTGCTGTCTCTGACAGAATTACAGTGTCATCGGCGAACCTCAAAGTTTTTTTTTCTTCTCCATGGATTTTAATTCCTATTCCAAATCTTTCTTTCGTTTTCTTTACTGGTTGCTCAAGATACAGATTTATTTAGGGCAATAAAATTAAAAAGGAGTATTTAAACAACAATGATATATTTGCACTTATATAGTTGTAAACATAGATGTTATATAACATAAATTAAATTTTTTAATGATTTACAGCTTAAAACTTGGATTAAAGATAGGAGTCTCAGGAACGACACCACGTAGTATACGTTACAGGAAAGTCACGTTGTGAGTTAAGGGCTAAACACCTAGGAATTACGAACTGTTTAAATTGGGAAGAGCGCATAGAAAATGTGAGGAAGGCAAACCAAAGACTGCGTTTTATTGGTAGAACACTTACAGAATGTAACAATCCAGTAAAAAGACTGCCTACACTACGCTTGTCCGTCATCTTTTGTAGCAGTGCTGCGCGGTCTGGGATCCTTACCACATGGGAGAGTACTTCGAGAAAGTTGAGCGAAGGGCAACAGCACGTTTTGCATTGTCGCGAAGTATGGGACAGTGTGTCACTGAAATTATACAGGATTTGGGATGGACACCTTTAAAACAAAGGCGTTTTCGTTGCGATGGAGTCTTCTCACGAAATTCCAATCACAACCTTTCTCCTTAAACTGCGTAGATATTTTACTGACGCCGACCTTCATAGTGTAGCTGCCCTTTTTCTTTTTTCGCTTTTTCGTCTAATAGGTGAAAGTTCGATTTAATTTTTTACACATTGACTGTCATTGAAGGGTTTTTCTTTTATTTAATATTGTCCCGGCTAAGTATCAGTTTGATTACTTTTAAAACCAATGTTAAACGTAAGTCACTACACGTACAGTCTTCCCAACTCTGAGAGAAAAAATCTTTAGTAGCTTTACTAGCAATGTTTACAGACGACGATACTTTAACCTTTCGTTCAATTGTTTTAGTTACGAATCGCTAGTTTGTTCTTGGCATAGGTCCTAAGTTAAATTAATGTTAAAGACTTGTATTATGTTTTTAAACTAACAACGACAGTTTATTGGCAAGAATTATTAATACATAGGCTCACTCATACGATCTCATTCAAAGAAGTTCTTTAATTAGATGTCTAAGTAGGATTCCCGCTAGCATCAGAGATGTTAGATAATATCCTGTCACTTTCGGTAGATAAGTTATTTGTATTTAATATCCGCAAACTGTCATCAGTCGCGTGAAGTTAAAGTTTCCCACTATCACAATTCAACGCCCGAACCCGGTTAAAATTCTCAATTCAGTAAAGTGTTTAAATATTGATACGAATTGACATTAAAGCCAAAGAGATTACTATTCATCTTCCCGTTCATCTAATCTGATAAATGTCCAAATTAAAGTCTTGAATTGACAATCCTCAAAAACAATCTCGTCACGATGTATTCTTGATCCCCGTTTAACACAGTGCCAATTGTTGTTCTCTAAAGCTGTACGTCCTAAATAACTTCCGAACTAGAACTGACTAGAGACTGGAGTATCGTAATTACAACGTATGGCTATTTATACTTTAATAAACACTATCTTTGGTGTCCCAGACCTACGTTCTATGACTATAATATTGATTTTTTTAAGTATTGGAATAACTAATATTTTACTATTTTCTACTGCTTTTCCCCCTTCCCATGTTTCTAAAATTTATGATTAAATATTCCTTTTCTTCTCTTTTGCTTTCTATACTAGATATTTCCCTCCATTTGTTTTTTATTTATTTTTCGTATTTACTACTTGGGGAGGGACTTGGGTCATTTTGTGAATTGATATTTTAAGGACATGGGAGCTAATTTAGGAGCTATTTTTGTTTTTTCAACACCGAGAGGCGCTGTCGGTGTTACAGTAGGGAGAAGCGATCAGCGTAATAAAATAAGGGAAACCAAAGATCACACGGGAAGATACAGGCGTTCGTTTTTTTCCACGCTGTTAACGAAACAAACATGACAAATTTAAACAGACACGAAATCCCCAAGATTGACGATCTTTTACAGAAGTTCGAAATTTAGCACCAACTTCAGTGTGAGATGCCTATAACAGTTTCCACAACGAAATTTTGTCTCGAAACCTGGCAGAAAGTCCAAAGAGAATCTGGTCGTAGGTGAAGTGTATTAGCGGTAAGAAACAGTCACGGCCGCCTGTATTAGAGGCCGTAGTCGTCCAGCTGACAACGTCGTAGCCTGTGACGTCAGTAGGCCGGCTAGCGTGACCAGCTAGGCCGAGACTGAAGTTTAGATTTCGTCGATTGCAGACGACGTGTCAGATATAAATACGCAATCACTTTCTTTTTTTGTAGATTTGGTCCCTATAAGTAACATAGTAACCTAGAAAAGCTAATTTCTCGCAGTATTACGCCGACTTTATGTCGGAATTACGCATTTTATTCTCGTTTCCTTGCAACGCTGAACTTTACAATAACTCACATGTGCTTCATAGCAGTATATTATGACGTTTCGTACCCGAGATTTGGAGATACAAGTTCAGCAAACAATTTTGTGAGGTGCCTACTAACATTATTTGCAGACTTGCAATTATTTCAGTCTGTTATTTGAAATATATTATCATCTTCCTTCCTATATAAATGACAAACTAATATAAGAGTTTCTGACAGCTGCAACATATCTTTCACACCTTTATATACGAGGGTGGCATAATAACAATATTTTTAACGAGCGTTTTTTTGTGTATTGTTCATTAGTAGGTTAGATTTTTTTTTTTTAATCACAGGCCATACACAATCTACACATCTTTCTGAGTCAGAATGAACTGGGGACCTTGCTGTAGGATTTGCGTAAGAAGCATGACTGAAATTTATCAGTGCATTAAAGTTTATTTCATAGTGGCCACCTCCTCCTTGCCAGTACTAATCAGAGCATTTAAGGACTGAGGTTATGGGTAAGAAAAAAAGTTTCATAATTTTGTGTCAAAAGTTATGTAATGTTTTTAATTTTCTATTAACTTCCTCCTTCCTGGAACATATTAAATGATCATTTTGGAGTTTGGTGTAATTATTTAACAATATGTTACACATAATGGAAACCAGCTTTTTGTAGATATCAGTAAGTGGCCTTCCACAGAGACATGAATCTGTTAGGGAATCAGTAGGGAGTCTGAACACTGAGATGTAACCCTCTTCCTTGCTGGATTTGTAGTTGCTGTTGCAACCAGGAACACATTTTTCTGGCATCTACAAATAGAATGATGCATTAATTGCTAACATCTTAAATCAACATACTATTATGTAAAAATAGCAAATGAGAATTTGGGTGGACTGGTTTTTTCTACTGCTTGGACATCACGAAACACAAGTCTACAAATAGAATCAAATGTGTAGAAATATTCATAATATTAACACAAAATCACTTAGGAGAAGATTCTGATACTAAACTTATGAATTCAAAACTTTATTTTCAAATTATATCTAGAATATAGTAGAACTTTTGTTGCAGTTGTATAGACGAAAGTCGATCACGTAGCACACTTGCACATATACATGTAAAAACGCTACAAACTTCACGGAATTGTATACTTACATTGTGTTATATCTTCGACTGTAGTCACGACTACTTGCTATAATTTTTGCAGCGTCCAGTATAGCACTGCTGTATATTACACTGTAATGTCGGATAAGACAGACACCGCGAAAGTACGTAAACAACTGCTTCCGTTTGCTACCTTATAGCCACAGCCATACGGTAGGCCTTAACGTAACGTTGCCACATTTCAGTCCTCCGGCCTCTAATACAGGCGGCCGTGAATCAATGCCTTCTCTGCGCGATAGCAATGGAGATACTATCGAAGACAGTGCTGCCAAAGCAGAGTTACTAAACACAGCCTTCCGAAATGCCTTCACAAAAGAAGACGAGGTGAATATTCCGGAATTCGAATCGAGAACAGCTGCCAACATGAGTAACTTAGAAGTAAATATCCTCGAAGTAGTGAACCAACTTAAATCATTTAATAAAAGCGAGTCTTCTGGTCCAGTCTGTATACCAATTAGATTCCTTTCAGAGTATATTGATGCATAAGCTCCATACTTAACAATCATATACAACCATTCGCTCTAGAAAAGATCGGTACCCAGAGACTGGAAAGCTGCACAGGTCACACCAATATTAAAGAAAGGTAGTAGGAGTAATCCACTAAATTACAGTCCCGCATCGTTAACGTCGATATGCAGCATGATTTTAGAACATAAATTGTGTTCGAACATTATGAATTACCTCGAAGAAAACAGTCTACTGACACACAGTCAACATGGGTTCAGAAAACATCATTCCTATGAAACACAACTAGCTCTTTATTCACATGAAGTGTTGAGTGCTATTGAAAAGGGATTTCAGATCGATTCCGTATTTCTGAATTTCCGGAAGCCTTTTGATCCTCTACCACACAAGCGGATCGTAGTGAAATGGCGTGCTTATGGAATATCGTCGTCACAGTTCGTAGTAATTGACGGAAAGTCGTCGAGTAAAACAGAAGTGATTTCTTGTGTTCCCATGGTAGTGTTATAGGCCATTTCCTGTTCCTTATTTATATAAACGATTTGGGAGACAATCTGAACAGCAATCTTCGGTTGTTTGCAGATGACGCTGTCGTTTATCGACTAATATAGTCATCAGAAGATCAAAACAAATTGCAGACGATTTAGAAAAGATATCTGAATGGTACGAAAAGTGGCAGTTGACCCTAAATATCGAAAAGTGTGAGGTCATCCACAGGAGGGCTAAAAGGAACTCGTTAAACTTCGGTTACACGATAAATTGCGGCAAAGCTCGATATCGTGTTGATGTATGGCTATTGTGATCAAAATGCCCAACGGGCGTGTGCTATGTATGCTGCTCGGTATCCTGGACGACATCATCCAAGTGTCCGGACCGTTCGCCGGATAGTTACGTTATTTAAGGAAACAGGAAGTGTTCAGCCACATGTGAAACGTCAACCACGACCTGCAACAAATGATGATGCCCAAGTAGGTGTTCTAGCTGCTATCGCGGCTAATCCGCTGATCAGAAGCAGACAAATTGGGTGGGAATCGGGAATTTCAAAAACGTCGGTGTTGAGAATGATACATCAACATCGATTGCACCAGGAATTGCATGGCGACGACTTTTAACGTCGTGTACAGTTCTGCCACTGGGCACAAGATAAATTACGGGACCATGACAGATTTTTTGCACGCATTCTATTTAGTGACGATGCGTCATTCACCAACAGCGGTAACGTAAACCGGCGTAATATGCACTATTGGACAACGGGAAATCCACGATGGCTGCGACAAGTGGAACATCAGCGACCTTGGCGGGTTAATGTATGGTGCGGCATTATGGGAGGAAGAATAATTGGCCCCCATTTCATCGATGGCAATCTAAATGGTGCGATGTATGCTCATTTCCTACGTAATGTTCTACCGATGTTACTACAAGTTGTTTCACTGCATGACAGAATGGCGATGTACTTCCAACATGATGGATGCCGGCACATAGCTCGCGTGCGGTTGAAGCGGTACTGAATAGCGTATTTCATGACAGGTGGATTGGTCGTTGAAGCAGCATACCGTGGCCCGCACGTTCACCGGATCTGACGTCCGCGGATTTCTTTCTGTGGGGAAAGTTGAAGGATGTTTGCTATCGTGATCCACCGACAACGCCCGGCAACATCCGTCAGCGCATTGTCAATGCATGTGCCGACATTACGGAAGGCGAACTACTCGCTGTTGGGAGGAATGTCGTTACACGTATTGTGAAATGCATTGAGGTTGACGGACATCATTTTGAGCATTTATTGCATTAATGTGCTATTTACAGGTAATCACGCTGCAACGGCATGCGTTCACAGAAATGGTAAGGTCACAAAGGTGCATGTATCACATTGGAACAACCGAAATTAAATGCTCAAACGTACCTACGTTCTGTATTTTAATCTTAAACACCTACCTGTTACCAACTGTTCGTCTAAAATTGAGCCATATGTTTGTTACAGCGCCATCTATCACAAAGAGAAAAATGTGGTCCAACTAAAACATTCATATTTCTTTACGTACTACACGAATATGTAATAAAAATTGGGGTTCCTATTTTAAAAAACGCAGTTGATATCCGTTTGACCTATGGCAGCGCCATCTAGCGGGCCAACCATAGCGCCATCTGGTTTCCCCCTTCAAGCTAGACGAGTTTCGTTCTTTGTAGTTTCTTCGTTTAACGCTTATTTCGTGAGATATTTGGGCCGGTCACGATCAATGGACCACCCTGTATTCTTCCGCGTTTGCTTGAATCTCTTTGGATTTCGTTTCACGTGAAGCGGAAGCCAAGCTGTGACCAGTACAGTCTTGTACGGTCCTAAGGATACGTTTCATGCTTGTGTTACTTGCGCATAGACTGAGGGAAGATTCGGAACAACAGCTTTACCGGCGCATTTAATTTGGACAGCGCTGGCCAGCCTGTCCAAATAACCTGCGATGATGTGAGCAGTTGCAGTTCAGAGCATAGAGTAAATATCTCTGGAGTGAGCACTCACATGCGCAGAACAGATTGTGTGTTGTCAACATACATTGCCGGCCTGGTCACGTGATCACGGGACGTCGTGTGTTGGTCTGTATAGCTCCCTGTATATTTAGAATGTCACTACATCTCTAGTACAGACGGATTCTTTTCGTACGTGTCGTGGATTATTTATATATGTTGCGCAGACATTTTAACAGTATCCATTTGATACCGGGAATAAACCAGCTACGTAACTTTTAACGGCAAGTGATATTACATTCAGCTTCTTTGCAATAGGTGTCATAGTTCAGATGCACTCAATTTTTGGTAGTTTTTGGTATTATACCGCACTTTATAGTATTACAGAGCCTGAAGTACATTTTTGCAGTGATAGTCCTGCAAAACGACTTGACAGTACGTTAGTACTTTCGCAAGTGTCCGAAAAACACAGAATTTGCCACGCATTAGTGATTATATCCCTGCTAATTCGTCCTTTTTTCTTGTGTTTCTGCGTATGTATTTTGTCGTTTTTGCGACCTAAAGCACAATTTTTCTTACTGGTGGCACTTTGAGGTATTTATTTAACGCATTTTAAGTACTTGCTCCCAGTTCATTAAATAGATAGTAGGCGGAGTAATCTATATACATAATTGACAAGTCACTGATAAATGCATGGAGGATAGTATTTACTGAAACAACTAACCTTTCCCTTTCCTGTTCCACTAGCAAATTTACGAGAGGAAGCGATTGTTTGTTAGCTTTTGCACGAGCCGTAATATCTATTATATAGTCATAAAATCGTAGAAAAATATGTCTGCAGAATCAAGTCTTAATTATAATGCGTCTCGAAATTTTTAAACGTATACAGTGTCTCTTACTAAAATGAAAACTATAATTAGAGCTATATGGAATGTACCCATGAAAAGTTACTATCCCTCTTTTCACATATTTTTCATTGCATCCGTAGCAACAACGTAATTCACCATCGCTATTACACTATCAACAAACGGTGAAACACAACAAAAACTCTTGGTATTATAAACTTCAAACGCTGCAGAAAGCACACACGCACAGCGAAGTCCCGAGATCACGTGACAATCCTGGTTTAATGTTGACAAACATGCGCAGAACGCAATGCTCACTCCAGAGATATTTACTCTATGGTTCAGAGGCGAGCAAAGAAACAATAGAGCTTCGAATGTCATTTGAATATAGAATGAAATAATATTCGGAGAAACTCCAGCACTACCGCGCGTTTCCTGGCGGCGTCCTACGTGCGAACGCTCTGCTGTGCGGTGACCGCGCGCAAATATCAAACAATGGCCAACGGTCAAATTGTCCTGCGTGAGCGCGCACGTGCGAGGCAGTGTACGACGCGAGTCGTGGCGAAGCGGACGCGATCAAATTGTTTGATATTTCCGCGCGAGGTGGACGCGGTTTGCAGTGTGTTTCTCATCTTAAAATGGCTGAGGTTTTAATCAGTGCTGTTCAAGAACGGCGTTTATTGTGGAACAAGAGAAATAAAAATTATCATACCGTGAATGTGGGGAAGTTGCGAAAATAATTGGTACTACGAGTAACTACATGTGTAACATACATTTATTAAGCAGTGTTGTTTACTTTCTGCGCGCAGGATTTTCTTCAACATACAATTTAAAATTTTTCTTCATTGCCAATATAAATGATACTACAAGTAAGAGCACACAACACATTTTTGAGCAGTGTACTCCACGTTCTTTTTTACAGGATTTTGTTCAAAATACAATTTAAAATTATCCCTCACTTGCACAGCTGCTCTTGATGATGCATTGTATCTCTTTTTTAAATTGTCTTGTGCCGAATTTGGTATATTCCGGTATACATCTTGGAAAAATGGCACCTCTGGTTCGTTTCTTGATTCAAGATCACGGATGATGTTACGTAATAAAGTTATAGCTTTAACAATATGTACTGCATTTTCCACACTAGTTTCGATAGGTTTATGCAAAATCCTAAATTTAGATGTTACAGAACCAGATGAACATTCCACCACCATTCTTGCCCGAGATAACCGATGGTTGTATATATCTCTACTGCCACCTGCAACGTCGTACTTCCTGGGAAAGGCCTCATCAAATATTTATTCAGTGGAAATCCTGCATCACCTAGAAAAACATATGGACAGTTGATACTGGATCCTGGCAAAAATTCTTCTTCAGGTAGTTTTAGTCTTCCCTTTTCTATTGCATGTCGGAAGGGGCATTCATCAAACACACCTGCGTCATTGTCTTTGCCGTAGGAGCCTACATTCACCATGACAGACCTATAATTTGCGTCGGTGACGGCTAATAATCGAATGGAAAAGAAGGATGTGTAGTACTAATACATGGAACCAGATTTACTTTTTGTTTTAATGTGAACGTGTTTCGCATCTATACTTCCAAGGCAGCTAGGGAATTGCCATCTGTCCCAAAAATATTGTGCTATTTTTTTAAAGTCATCTCCTGTAGGCTCAGGCCATGTGCTTCATTAAGAGTGTTGTCCAGATAGCTTTTCAAACCTCTGCAACGATTGTGGAAATAGCCGTTTTAGAAATTCTGAATGAAAAAGCGAGTTGGCAGAACGGTATGCCCGTGGCTAAGAGCCTGGAATGATGAAAAATCTGTGTTAATTTCCTAAATTGTTTGAATTTGTTTAAAACTGGGGTAGGTTCTAAATTGGACAGTATTTTTTCTTTCCTTTTTACATATGTAATGCAATATATCGAACTTGACAAATAACATAATTATTTGTATAACCTGTCGCTTTCACAATTGCTGACAACAGAGTGGTGAGCTAGTCTTTGTTTACACGCTAACGAGCTCGAGATTACACTGAACATTGTATTCATTATGTGCCTTTAGCACCTTTTGCAATAGATCGTCGGCCGCTGGAGCCGAGCGGTTCTAAGCGCTTCAGTCCGGAACCGCGCAACTGCTACGGTCGCAGGTTCGAATCCTGCCCCGGACATGGATGTGTGTGATGTCCTTACGTTAGTTAGGTTTAAGTAGCTCTGAGTTCTAGGGAACTTATGACCACAGATGTTAAGTCCCATAGTGCTCACAGCCATTTGAACCACTTTTCAATAGATCAACAAGCTGTCAGTTGTTATGATATAGAGCGATTCAGTCGAAAAGCAATTATAAATCACGTAGGTCAAATTTGCCAGAAGAACACGGTTAACTTTGGAGTAAACGTCTGCAGCATCTTATCAGTTATTATCTCATGAAAAAAAAAATGAAATGTCGTGTGGTTGAGACCCCCGTCGGATAGACCGTTCGCCTGGTGCAGGTCTTTCGATTTGACGCCACTTCGGCGACCTGCGCGTCGATGGAGATGAAATGATGATGATTAGGACAACAGCAACACCCAGTCCCTGAGCAGAGAAAATCTCCGACCCAGCCGGGAATCGAACCCGGGACCTTAGGATTGACATTCCGTCACGCTGACCACTCAGCTACCGGTGCCGGACATTATCTTTTTAAACAGGCGCATTAATTTCCTAAGTTTCTATGTATAAGGGTGAATCAGTAGCATGGAGAGTTTGATACTAAATTTGTCTCATGTTCGCTCAGCTAATATAGCGTATGGAAAATTCCATTTTCACTGAGAGCGAATATACGGCTCGCCATTAATTCTAAACAACCAAGTCAACAATTCGTACCCTTCCCCACTGAAACGGCAATTGTTAAAGAGACAGGACAATAACCTTTTAGTACCGTTATGCTTTGAAGTCTTTCTTTTTAAATTTTTGCTTCAGGTGATGCGGAAAAGAAAAAAAATGGAAAAATATAAGGGACACGTTTGGAAAAGAATTGAAAAAAATACCTAAGACTCGTTCTGGAGCTGACGCCGACAGCGAACCGGTATATAGAGGCACTTGGCAATATTTTGAGTACATGCTATTTTTTTTTAAAGATGTTTTGAGACAATGAAAAACAGAAGGGAACATTCAGCCAGAACACTCGGCAGCGAGCACGTCTTCGGATTTTTTGGACTCTACATGTGCTACTACTCCGGAAGACGACGTGGATGTGAGGGACACAGAAAATGCCTTTGAAAGTGCAGATGTCGGCGTCGGCGTCAGTTACGAGACTCTCAATGACAGTAGTGTTGACGACAACTGTGAGCATGATCTTCAGGTTCCTGAAGTTGAACATCCAGAGCAGGCCATGCCCCAAGCAACGGAAACTACCCGCAATGATAGCATCCCTTCAGACTCGATAAATCCACCGGCTGCAACGAGAAATAAACGTAAGCAAAAGGAAGATGGGCTGTATGCATTTCTCCAATTAGAGAAAGAGAGAAAATTAAAATAATGCGTCAGGACCAAGAAGATAACAATGTTGAAGACCTTCTGCGGTTCAAGACAATATTGCCATAGATGAAACAGTTGCCATCATTAAATAAATTACATTTTAGAACACAAATGCAGGAGTTGTTATTAAAGGAGTTGTTGAAGCTAAATACGCCACAGGTGCCCCAAGTTGATCATTCAGATCTTACTAATATTTGAGAAATGTAAAATATAAGTACATATAGTTATGTAATAAAGAAGTAAAATAACTGATTTATTATTTTTGTTTGTGTTCTTACCTTCAAGTCAGCATCAACCGTTCTGCAATTGAAATAAGTAGCTGGAAATTAGTTGAATTCAATGGCAGAACAGGTTTTATAGCGCCCACGATATAATCAAACGTTGTAGGCAACATTGGAGCATACTCCTTCAATAGCAAAGGTTGACATTTCAATTCTTCATACAAATGGTGAAATTCTCCATGGATATGCCTTTCCAAATATATTTAGTTTCACTCCTTTGTTGTGGACAATATCTCTTCAGTATACCTGAGATACGAGTTTCCCATTAAAAATACCTTCCTTCTGTCCATAATGAATGTAGTGTACTGAAAGGGCGGGTGCGCGCTGACACCAGAAAAACGCATCTGCTTCCACAACTATTCGCGACTCAGCTGCAGGCTACTTGCAGGCATCGCGCTCGGCACCTGCGCCCTCGAATAAAAATACTTCGGCATCTTTCTCCATTCTTTAGTGAGGTATTGCTTTTGTTTCAGCTTTAAAAATAATTTCGATATGTCAGCTACATTTTAAACGCAGGAACATATCACCTAAAATCAGGCGCGGCTCGTGGTTTCTATACTGGCGAAGGCTGCGGCATTTATCGATCGGAGCCAACATAGACCTCGGGTTATGCTACAGATTAGTCTGGCATAAACAACTAAGAATTCAGGTGGACGGGGTGGGCAGATCACTCTCTACCCATAATTTTACGTACTGTACCTTCTATAATCAGGTATTAAATATCATTAGAAGCTAACTTCGAGTTAAAATCTTTGGTAAGTGTTTTTATACGTCATCATTACATTTTCTGACACTTTGCAGCAAATCATATGGAAAGACGCGTTTCGGAGAGATCTTTAATGCGGGTCTGGATGCACAAAGTTCTTTCACTTTCATTCTCTGGCCGTGTTCCAAGTTTTTACCTATTAAATTGCACACTGAATTCATATTGCGCTTGTTTCACACTCGCGGTATGTCGCAGATATTCACCAGCAAGTAAAACTCACTAAAATCTTGCAAAATATACTCCGAAAAAGAAACTTGCTAATATTACACGGTATCAACAAAAGCTGTCAGCATCAGCAAGCAAGGAAAATAAAGTAACGGGACTAATTTCGCGCGCTTTGTCCTCTAACCACTTAGGAAACTCTCGCTAGATGGCAGTACTGTTATGTTACTGTAGTCTAGTGCAGTCTGGCGGGATATTTGCAAACTTATTCTAAATGTGGATAAAATAGCCAATGGCTGAAACAAAACAACTATGTAAAACATTATCAAAACAATAATACTAAACGTCGATTAATGACGCATCGAAGCGTAGTAGAGATGTGCAGAGACAGAGATTGGATAGCGAAGTTTCGGCCACTCTACGTTCCTTTATTACATAGTGGAACCTGAAAAATGTGTGGTGGTTGGTATGACACCCTTAGGCTGCAAGCTCTGAGCCTTTGGGTCGCCCATAAAGAGCAGTACTGTGTAGAAGCCACGCCCCCAAACCGCTACCACATGCAGCTTACGGACGTTCCAAGGCGCAGCCTAAACACTACTAACCGTTCGGAAAACATCTATCGATACAAACAGTTCCAAAAACGTTGACCGCCGTTATTTTAATCGGAATGGGAAATATGCGAAATTCGTCCTGATAATTTAAATTATGTAATAGGTTCTTGCAAAATTTACTTTAACATATATTTTGGGGCGGCTCCGCCTCAGAGCCTTTAATTACGAGCCGCGCCTGCCTAAAATTAACCAAACGTAAAGTAGCCAGGGACCACATTTTTCACTGTAAACACTCTAAATTTGATGCGATAACTTACTTAAAAATTGATTATCAGAATGACTGCGACAAATATCGAACAAATTGACACTTCATCATCAAGCTGCGATATGATACTGTAAGGTACGGAAAAATCAGTTCTTTGCAACTATTAGTTTTCTTATAATCGAGTGAGAAGTATTATATTGTGAAGAAAACTCCAAAAACGGAAAGAAGCGGTTTTTAATTTTTTACAGGAAAAGGAGAACCTTTACTGAAAAACTAAGTACAGGAGTTGATGTAGCTTTGCTTCATGAACACGCAGTATTTTTTACTGCAAGAAAATCGGAAAAAACTTTTCTCTCTTGAACTGGTTGTCATTCGCCGTGCAGCTGACAGCTCACGTAGGACAGAACGCTCGAACTGCACCGCTTCGCTCTCCTGTTCAAGGTCTGGCCAGACAGAATCCGGCCCGCCACAGCGATTCTTGCTGCGTCAGCTGTGTTACACTGTGGAAGGGGCCGAAATCCATTATTAAGCTTGCTTGCATAGCGCGATAGTCTTGCGTTAGACGATTTAAGAGATGTTGGGTGCACGACATTGATAGCATGAAAGAAAGCGTGGGAGAATACCATCGTCCGTGTATTGATCTAGAGTCTGACGAAGATAGGTTCTTCAAATATTTTCGTATGTCGCGAGAATGTTTCGAGGAAATGCATCGGCCGATAAAAAGGTAGCACCGAGAAGTGCACAAAGAACTGGAGAGAGCCAATTGAAATTGATACAAGGCACAGACTAGCCATTTGTTTGAGGTAAGTTTTACCGTTTGTGGCCTCTTTGTGCTTGAAATAGAAGTCATATAAATTATTCCGTTTCAGTTTTGCTGTATCATATGAAAGGTTTGGCGGAAGAAAGTGCTATCCCACAAAGTAGTTACGAGTGGAGTGATAAATTTATCTGCAGTGTTTGCGAATAGAGCAAACGATAGTAACATCTAGTTCCGTATGTCCCCCTAGAGAGAACTTTCTACTTAATAGATTGTTTTGTTTCATTGTATTCATAACATTGTCATTGAATTTAAACAAACATATCTTTGGTCGTTGACTTATCTATTCGTTCTATCGGCATAATTGATTTCACTCTTTTTCCAGATAGTTGATTACAGGCGACAGTCACCAGACCATAGCCTTTTCTTTTCGGTTAGGACGTCCAACAGTCTCAGATATTGTGAAACAAGTGTGCCAGGCAATATGGACTGTTCTACAGCCCAAGTATTTACCTACTCCTACAACAGAGATGTGGAAGAAATCTGAAGAAGGATTTATAGAACTGGGGGTTTCCGAACTGCCTTGGAAGCACAGACGGAAAGGCTATCAGGTTACTGGATCCCAGTTCTTCTGTTACAAACAGTTTTCGCTAGTTCTCCTGGCGATCGTTGATCCATACTACCGAGTTTACAGTAGTTGATATTGGAAGTTATGGACGTCACAGTGACAACACTATTCAGCTTTCTATCAAGAGTATATCGAGGACAAAAGTATTCTACCTCCAAATCAGGATGGCGTGTATCATACAAAAGGTTGTATTCTCTCACCTCCTCTATAAGTCATTCAGAGTCCATGATGCATTCACTACGAGCTGCAGGACAAAAACCGCCTCACGCCGCTGCTTCTAGTGTGACCGCAGAGCAGTTGAATGCGCCAACTAGAGTTGTGGCGATTCGTGAATGAGTCGTTCATTTGAACGACTCTAAATAAAGAATCGAATCGTGATACGGACGAATCATCGTTCAAAAGAATCGTAAGAACGATTGCTTGTTTCCGAGTCGTGACGATTCCAAGTTCCAACGATTCATCGATTCTTAGTACGCTATGCTTCGAAGGCAACTTCCCGAATCATGCCGAGTCGTGCCGAATGATTACGACCGCCAGATGGCAGTCAAGCGGAGGATGCGTGTGAACAGAGGAAGCTCGGAAGGAACAAACGAAGTTCGTGGGCCGTAATATTACACGACGTGAAAACCAAGCTGACACTTGGCGGTGGCTCATGGGAACGAGCGTAAAGGCATTTCCCATTTACTATCCCTACATAGTGCACATACGCGGATTCGTATCATCCTACGTTTTTCTGTGCTCTTTCCAATTCCACAGCACCTTATATTTCACAATAAAGCAACTGTCAGCCCTCACACACAGCAAATTTAGCTTAACTTTTGTTTCGTCGAAATACAAAGCATAGGTATTTTGCTTTTAATTTGTCCGGGAACTTGCTTCTGCCACTACTATTTACGTGAGAGGACGACATACTTCTAAAGTGTAGGATACAATCGTGTACAGCGACATTACTTCACTGCCAATTTGCTAATTCTGTTAGTTCCACCAGTCCCGCCACTAAATGGCTGTCGCACAAGACCATTATTACAGAGCCTACATACCGTCTTTTAAACTAAAGTTTCTTAAGTAAAAATTTCCAGTTCGAGTTTTAAAATGTTATCCTGTTCACATTCATATTAAATTTTAGTGAAGTAATGTCGACGTATACGACTGAATCCTATTGTTTAGAAGTATGTCGTCTTCTCACGTTAACAGTAGTGACAGCGGCAAGTTCTCAGACAAATTAAAAGCTAAATACCAATGCTTTGTATTTAGAAGAAATGAAAGTTAAGCTAAATTTCCTGTGTGGGAGGGCTGTCAGCTGCGTTATGAATGTGGACTTGGAAAGACATCTTAGCACAGGAAAACTTAGAATGAATTGAGCCAAACCACGTATGCCTCACTGCTAGATTTTCTTATTATAAAACAGACGTCTGCAGTTAGGTGCGTTCAAGCCACACGACCAAACTGGCATACCACGTAATTTTGCACCACCTTCCGCACAAATCGACTCCTCTCTCCTGGCATACTGAAATAAAACAATAGATGCAATCAAATCAAACGTGACCTTTCAACAATTAAGGCATTACACGTATAAATCGAGAATCGCACTTGTAACGTCATATGCATGTTTACTCATAAATAAACTGTTTCTGGCATATCTTATCAGTTCGATTCTAACCCCTTTGACAATTTTAGGCCTGTCCCGCCATCTGTGAGTAAGATGTAGAACTTTTTGCATTCCGTAAGAATCGTGCCACCACAGACTAGAATGAATCGTGAAAGAATCGTGAACGAATCGTAGGAATCGATTCGCAATGTGAGATTGAATCGTAGGAATCGAATCAGGAAAAAGAATGTGTTGCCCAACTCTAGCGCCAACAGTGGCAGTCAGCCGCTCCGGCTTGCGGCGAATATGTGATCTGTGACAACCCTGCGGCAGGCCGCATGCCGTACAGTAACGAGCGATTCAACAGTGCGGCCTGCAGGCTGCGGTTCAAGGCCACAGGCCGGACGGCCAGGCCGCATTCTGTCTGGCCAGGCCTTCACGCGGTCCGACAGCGCGCCGCGTCCGCATTTGACCGCTCACGTAGCACGTGGTGTTATTCCTCTTTTAGAATACGGCTGCGCTGTCTGGGATCATTACCAGATAGGACTGACGGAGCACATCGAAAAAGTTCATAGAAAGGCAGCACGTTTTGTATTATCGCAAAATAGGGAAGAGAGAGTCACTGAAATGATACAGGATTTGGTATGGACATCATTAAAACAATGGCGTTTTTCTTTGGGGACGAATCTTCCCACGAAATTCCAATCACCAACCTTCTCCTCCGAATGCGAAAATATTTTATTGACGCCGACCTACACAAGGAGAAACAACCACTACGATAAAATAAGGGAAATCAGAGCGCATACGGAAAGATATAGGTGTTCGTTCCTCGCGCGTGCTATACGTGATTGGAATAATAGAGACGCCGGTCGAAGTGGCCGTGCGGTTAAAGGCGCTGCAGTCTGGAACCGCAAGACCGCTACGGTCGCAGGTTCGAATCCTGCCTCGGGCATGGATGTTTGTGATGTCCTTAGGTTGGTTAGGTTTAACTAGTTCTAAGTTCTAGGGGACCAATGACCTCAGCAGTTGAGTCCCATAGTGCTCAGAGCCATTTGACCCATTTTTTTTTTTTTTTTGGAATAATACAGAATTGTCAAGGTGGTTCGATGAACCCTCTGCTAGGCACTTAAATGTGATTCGCAAAGTATATGTAGATATGAAAGGCAGTGTCCCGGCTGACTGACTCATCATTGCCCAGCCCAAACCACTAAGGAAATTTGCAGAGGGTGTTATACTGTAGGCCTCGTTTTAGAAGATATTTTTCGATATTCCACGCTAAATCGGTGAAACAGAGGATAGAAGTTTTTTTTTGGAAATATGTCGCTATTGAGGCAGTTTGAAGCTAGACCTACGGAAACTGGTATTTGGTTTCTCGGTCAAAAATAAACACCTGCTTCGACATTTTTAGAAACTTAATTCCTGTTGGGGTGACATAGGTGAAAATTTCTTTGAAAACAAATGATTAAAGAATTACTAAAGTATTTGTGAAGCTACATCTGTAAAAATTGGTATTTGGTTTGGCAGTTACAACAAAAAATGTTTGTGTTCTTGGAAATTCAACCCATATGGGGTGAAATAGACGATGAAAATTTTAATAAAATAATTTATTGTATTACAAAATTACCGCTACAGCTACAGGGCAGGAAAGATTTCGTGGAAATATCTCCACAAGAACACAGAAGGTATGAGTCACAAAAATGTTGCTACCAGAATAGCCTTCTGGTCAGACGTAAATTCGGAAAATGGCTTTAGTTAGCGTGAGAAGTTTGTGTGTTGCAATTTGTGAACGACATAAATTCGATTAAAGAAAAAAGAAAAATATGTGCAGACCACACAGTGCTAACCTAGTTGGAACAAAAAGGAATCGTGAACACTGCAGTGCAGCGACGGCTTTGTCATACTTCGTAATCATTGGTGCCTGCTGTGTAAGAGCCCAACACACAGACTTTGAGATTTTGCGCATGTGCAACCCGCATGACGTGATTAATGGGACGCGTATAGCGCGTGTGGCGCGACGCAGCGCAGCCAGCGGGCGTTTTTGTAACTCCACACAGGGTCAAATGGGGCCGCGGCGCAAACCGCGACGCGACGCGACTGGGACGCGACGCGACACGCGCCTGCGCCAGGTCGCGCGGCGTTGTGGTTGTAAATATATCTACAGTTCTTTTGTTTCGTTTCTTCTTTTGTCAAAAACAATGCACAGTTCAGTAACTGGTGAGCCATTAGCCATAGGGATTATATCTTCTGTCTCCACCATCTTACCAGATCGTAAGAAGGGACAGGTCATTTAACTTGAGGGTAGTGAATAAGAAAGTAAGGAGTAGTTACAGAGTCACGCGATGTATAAGCAAGGCAATGAAAGTAAAACAAGGTTATCTGCTTGCTGCCTTTTATGCTGACTTATCTCTACGATCTGTTGCAAAAAGTCGAGAAGGTGTAATTTCCACAGATGTGACCCCTTTGTGCGTCTGGTAAAAAGCGTCCGATATGAAGTACATACGTTTCACTGTCGTTATTTGGACGTGGAAACAATAAGAGACATTATACTATGTACATGTGGACATGAAATTTCCACTGCAAGCGAGAAACAGTCGAAAAGAAGTCAGAAATAAAAATGTTTAAATTGGCTCGCCATGATGAGAGAAAGCATTTCAGTTGTTGCATGCACATATCAGCATTAATTAATTATTCAACAGGCTACACAAATACAAAAACGGTATTATTACGAAAGTAGGAATATCCTAAAAGGGTGTGGTGATCAGATATATTTAATTTGTTGAAATGTACTACTGATAAAGGCAGATCTACTTTCATGGCAATGTTTTTCGAAATCCAGCTCGCAAGGCACACATGGTTAGCTTGTGCATTCCTGTCGCGCTCATTATCCTCCGCTGCTGACAATACACTCACCATTGCGTTGTGCGACACATCAATTGTTTATTTTTCTCAGTAACAACTATTTTATTCGCAAATCACACATTGTCAGTCTGGCAAGCCGTAGGTGAGTAACCAGTATCTGGCATGTGTCTATCACTCCGCCTGAAGGAACGCTCGTCATTATTTTAATGCTGCTCAGATCAAGAGAAGGAATAAAATCCGTTGGTGAGTTTCCATTCCAGTCGCTCAGAGCTAAAAATACGATGGATTACGGGGATTCAACCAAAATTCCAACAGAATTGGCAATTTATTTTTCTGTGAGTTAACCTTTTCTCATTCGACGAAGCATCACCATTTATGAGTAACGGCCACGTTTCTCTTGTTGACAGAGTTTTAATTGTACGTCCTTTGTCAAAACACAGTGTAATTTGCACAGACTCATCTCACAGCAGCTATTGCGATATAATTCTGAAACAGAGTATCTCAGTAAACAACTAATTGGCAATCACAGAGCTCAATAGCTTACGAGAAACCTCATTGTGTCGGTTTGCGGTAACAATAGAGAAGAAATTTCATGTTTATTGTCATACTAGGGAAGTCTTGATTCGCCAGCTGCCGATAACTCTTAAAAAATTAGTCGCAGGAGCGAAAAAAATAAAAAGGTAAGTACATTACTGGCCATTAAAACTGGCTACACCACGAAGATGACGTGCTACAGACGCGAAATTTAACCGACAGGAAGAAGATGCTGTGATATGCAAATGATTAGCTTTTCAGAGCATTCACACAAGGTTGGCGCCGGAGGCGACACCTATAACGTGCTGACATGAGGAAAGTTTCCAACCAATTTCTCACACACGAACAGCAGTTGACCGGCGTTGCCTGGTGAAACGTTCTTGTGATGCCTCGGGTAAGAAGGAGAAACGCGTACCATCACGTTTCTGACTCTGATAAAGGTCGGATTGTAGCCTTTCGCGATTGCGGTTTATCGTATCGCGACATTGCTGCTCGCGTTGGTCGAGATCCAATGACTGTGTGCAGAATACGGAATCGGTGGGTTCAGGAGGGTAATACGGAATGCCGTGCTGGATCCCAACGGCCTCGTGTCACTAGCAGTCGAGATGACAGGCATCTTATCCGCATGGCTGTAACGGATCGTGCAGCCACGTCTCGATCCCTGAGTGAACAGATGGGGACGTTTGCAACACAACCACTATCTGCACGAAGAGTTTGCAGCGGCACAGACTATCAGCGCGGAGTCTACGGCTGCGGTTACCCATGACGCTGCATCACAGACAGGAGCGCCTGCGATGGTGTACTCGACGACGAACCTGGGTGCACGAATGGCAAAACGTCACTTTTTGGGATGAATCCAGGTTCTGTTTACAGCATCATGATGGTCGCATCCCTGTCTGGTGACATCGCGGTGAACGCACATTGGAAGCGTGTATTCGTCATCGCCATACTGGCGTATCACCCGGCGTGATGGTATGGGGTGCCATCGGTTACACGTCTCGGTCACCTCTTGTTAGCATTGACGGCACTTTGAACAGTGGACGTTACATTTCAGATGTGTTACGACCCGTGGCCCTACTCGTTATTGGATTCCTGCGAAACCCTACATTTCAGCATGATAATGCACGACCGCATGTTGTAGGTCCTGCACGGGCCTTTCTGGATACAGGAAATGTTCGACTGCTGCCCTGGCCAGGACAGTCTCCAGATATCTCACCAATTGAAAACGTCTGGTCAATGGTGGCCGAGCAACTGGCTCGTCACAATACACCAGTCACTACTCTTGATGAACTGTGGTATCGTATTGAAGCTGCATGGGCAGCTGTACCTGTACACGCCATCCGAGCTCTGTTTGACTCAATGCCCAGGTGTAACAAGGCCGTTATTACTGCCATAGATGGTTGTTTTGGGTACTGATTTCTCAGGATCTATGCACCCAAATTGCGTGAAAATGTAATCACATGTCTATCCTAGTAAATTTGTCCAATGAACACCCATTCATCGTTTGCATTTGTTCTTGGTGTAGCAATTTTAATGGGTAGTTGTGTATAAGTACCGATATATCGACATAGATAAGAAAGTTCTGTGTGTATACGAATTCGCAAAATAATGTCCACCTTGTGTGCTATCACTCGCCAAACTTCCCGTTTCGATGTCTCGAGCGGTTTAGGAGATACGAGAGATGTTGCGAGTATTTCATTCTCGCGGGCGTGAGATCGAGAGTGAGCGCGTTGCATAGGATCCATTTTCTCGAGATCGGAGGCAGATAGAGACGTCCTTCCAAGTCCAAACAAAAATTCAACATGTTAGCTAAGTTTCATACGCAGCAACATAAGGTGTAATGCGCAGCAAACGCAAAATCATAGCGACCCCTGTTTTACATTGCAAACTTTTCGAATTTTGCGTAGCGTCGTACTAAAATGTATATGTCGCAAGAAGTATGACCATTAGCGAGATGATGGGCACTTCGCCACGAAGCTGACACATAACGCTACAGGCAACGTAAATATGAAATATTTTAACTGAGTAGTTTGTGTAAAATCGTTTGAGAAAGATTACATTGCGCGCGCGCTTCGTTTGTCAGCGCAGACCGTCGTCAACCGGCGCTTGCAAATACGAGGGCTATCCACAAAGTACATTACGTTTTGGAATTAAAAATAAATAAAGTATTGAAAATATACAGATGAAAGCCACATTTAAATACTACTTTTCTACATAGTTGCCATTTAAATTAAGGCACTTATCGTAGCGATGGACGAGCTCGGAAATTCCTTCGTCGTAAAATTCGGCCGCCTGCGCCTTCAACCACGTGGCGACTGTCTTTTGGGACAGAAAAGGTGTGATTTTTGTGGATTTCCTGGAAAGAGGCGCTACAATAAACCCTCAAAGGTATTGGCAAACTCTGCACAACCTCAGAGGAGCAATACAAAACAAGCGCAGGGGAAAGTTGGGCTCAAAGATCTTGCCGATTCACGACAACGCCCGGACCCACACGGCAAATGCCACTCGTGAAGTTCTCGAATCTTTTAAGTGGGAGTTGTTTCCTCATCCGCCGTACAGTCCCGACCTGTCACCGAGCGACTTCCACTTATTCCCAGCAATGAAGAAGTGGTTGGCTATGCAGCGTTTTGATGACGACGCACAGCTTCAAGAAGAGCTAACCACGTGGTTGAAGGCGCAGGCGGCCGAATTTTATGACGAAGGAATTTCCCAGCTCGTCCATCGCTACGATAAGTGCCGTAATTTAAATGGCAACTATGTAGAAAAGTAGTATTTAAGTGTGGCTTTCATCTGTATATTTTCAATACTTTATTTATTTTTAATTCCAAAACGTAATGTACTTTGTGGATAGCCCTCGTACTTGTACGAGTCTCAATATGCGTTCGACCCGCGCGACCTGTACGGAACGTAATTTCGCGTCTCACATGCTCTATGCGTCTCAGTTTGCGCTTAGCCTTTTATGGGGCAAATGCAAACAGATTTGATTCATGGCGTGCACAGCTAGACCTTTCCACTCAGCTACAAGCTTACGTCAGTGCCACCAGATGGTAGGAACCCTGCAACAGTCTTCCATCCCTGTTCGCTTGGCGTAAATCTCGATAGGCGGTACCTCACTCCTCGTATACGCGAATTCGCTCACTATATAGATCGGACGTCAGTATATGCCATAGATGTACTGATATAAAAACCTATTTTGTGGGTTTCTGAATGAGAAATAATAAATTAAATTCCGGATTTTATCATACAGTAATCCATAGAGGCACTGAGAACCATGAGGCACATCATTGTAGATTCTGAGATTGCAGCTTTTGTTCGTCCTTCTGACATCCGTTGATCCTATTTTGAGTCAGGTTTATCTGTGCTGTAGGTCCACATTGTATATATGAACATTCACGAAATGCTGTCCGTTTCTCTACGGTCACTGACGACAGTGCCACTAAAGCACCGTTATTAAACACGGTTTTCCGAAACTCTTTCACCAAAGAAGACAAAGTAAATATTCCTGAATTCCAATCAAGAACAACTGCCAAGAAACATAGTAGACATCCTCGGTGTAACAAAGCTGCATAACTCACTTAAAAAAGATAAGGCCTCCGGTCCAGATTGTATACCAGTCAGGTTCCTCTCAGAGTATGCTGATAAAATAGCTCCATATTTAGAAATTATATACAACCGCTTGCTCACAGAAATTTCCGTACCTAAAGACTGGAAATTGCTCAAGTCACACCAATACCCAAAAAGGGAAGTAGGAGTAATCCGCTGAATTACAGGCCCATATCACTAACGTAGATTTGCAGTAGGGTTTTGGAACATATACTGTGTTCGAACATTACAATTCACCTCGAAGGAAACGATTTATGGACACAGTCAGCACGGATTCACAAAATATAGTTCTTGTGAAACACAACGAGCTCTTTATACTCGTGAAGAAATGAGTGCTATCGACAGGGGATGTCAAATTGATTCCATATTTTTAGATTTCCAGAAGGCTTTAGACACCGTTCCTCACAAGCGTCTTCTAACCAAACTGCGTGCCTACGGAATATCGCCTCAGCTGTGCGACTGGATTCGTGATTTCCTGCCAGAAAGGTCACAGTTCGTAGTAATAGACGGAAAGTCATTGAGTAAAACAGATGCAAAATCCGGCGTTCCCCAAGGAAGTGTTATGCGCCCTCTGTTGTTCCTGATCTATATTAACGACATAGGGGACAATCTGAGTAGCCCTATTAGATTGTTTACTTGTGATGATGTCATTTACCGTCTTGTAAAGTCATCAGATGACCAAAACGAATTGCAAACTTTTTCAGATAAGATATCTGTATGGTGCCTAAAGCGGCAGTTGACCCTGAATAAAGAAGTGTGAAGTTATTCACATGAGTACTAAAAGAAATTGCTAAATTTCGATAACGCGATAAGTAACACAAATCTTAAGGCTGTAAATTCAACTAAATACCTACGGATTACAATTACAAATACCCTGAATTCAAACGATCACATAGATAATGTTGTGGGTAGATCAAACCAAAGACTGCGATTCAGTGGCAGAACACTTACAAGGGAACCTCCCCATCGCACCCCCCCCCCCCCCCCTCAGATTTAGTTATAAGTTGGCACAGTGAATAGGCCTTGAAAAACTGAACACAGATCAATCGAGAAAACAGGAAGAAGTTGTGTGGAACTATGAAAAAAATAAGCAAAATATACAAACTGAGTAGACCATGCGCAAGATGGGAAACATCAAGGATTATGTGAGCACAGGAGCGCCGTGGTCCCGTGGTTAGCGTGAGCAGGTGCGGAACAAGAGGTCCTTGGTTCAAGTCTTCCGTCGTGCGAAAAGTTTAATTTTTTTTAATTTTCAGACAATTGTTATCTGTCCGTCCGTCCGATGCGAGGTAACTGCGCCGTCGTATGGGGAGACGCTACACCTAAACAAACATCGAAACACACGACGTCAGTCGACTACAGCGCACGGAGGAGAGAGTATTCCTGCTAACGATGCTCCCTGGCTGGCAGTTGACTGTGCGCTACTTTGGACGAGAGTGCATTAAATGCGTGAGATGTATTTCGGGGGCAATATGTTCTCGGTTCCCATTGGAGAGGCATGTCTTTTCGTCCACTAATCACACGGTTTTGCGGTGCGGTCGCAAAACACAGACACTAAACTTATTACAGGGAACAGAGACGTCAACGAACGAACGGACAGATAATAACTTTGCGAAAATAAAGTAAACTTTTCACTCGAGGGAAGACTCGAACCAAGGACCTCTCGTTCCGCAGCTACTCACGCTAACCACGGGACCACGGCGCTGCTGAGCTCACATTATCCTTGATGTTGCCTATCTTCCACATGCACTACACAGTTCGTATATTTTGCTTATTTTTTTCATAGTTCCACACAGGTTCTTCCTGTTTTCTCTATTGATCTGTGTTCGGTTTTTCAAGGCCTATCCACTGTGCCAACTTAGATTTAGTTATCTGAGGGGGGTGCGATGGGGAGGTTCCCTTGTTAGGTGCAACAGGTCTAGCAAAGAGACTGCTTACACCACGCTTGTCAGCCATATTCTGGAGTATTGTTGTGCAGTGTGGGATCCGCATCAGGCGGGACTGACGGAAGACGTCGAAAAAGTTCAAAGAAGGACAGCTCGTTTTGTATTATCGCGAAATAGAGGACATAGTGCCACAAACATAAGTGAATTGCAGCGGCAATCATTAAAACAAATGTATTTTTCGTTGCTACAGGATCTTCTCATGAAATGTCACTCACCAGTTTCTCCTCCGATTGCGAAAACATTCTATTGACACCCACGTTCACATGGAGAAATGATCATCACCATAAAATAAGAGAAATCAGGGCTCGCACAGAAAAATTTAAGTGCTCGTTTTTCTCGCGTGCCATTCGGGAGTGGAACGGTAGAGAGACAGCTTGAAGGTAGTTCATTGACCCATATGCCAGGCACTTTATTGTGAATAGCAGATACACACGTAAATGTGGCATCGAGAGGGTGTGCTCTTGACCTTTATGGCTCTCAGCATCTCATTTGTATTCTGGTCAAGTGACCATGTTGGTGGACAGTACTAACTGAATTTAATCTTTTCGACAAACGGCAGTTTGTGTTTCGATTTGGTCGTTTATTGCACAGGAATCAGCTCTCGTGTGCAGTGTCGACATGAACTCTGTTGAACCTACTAAAATGTAGACACTCACGGCCAGAAATGTCATGTCCATTATGATTATCCGGGCTGTTATGCCGTGGTCGGTTGATGAATTCTGTGTCAATTCCCAACGTTTCGTCCCCGTCTGCGGCAGACATCTTCAAGGGGGTCTGTAGCTCGATGGAAGGTGCAACACAACGCTACTGACTGCCGCCAAATTCCGTGTCCGCGCGCTCCCGCGCCGCGGCGTGACGTCACGTGTTTTGAAAACGTCAGTGCAATTGTCCGTTGTCCGCTGCCGTTGCCATCACCCAGTAGTGGACGGGTGGTACACATCTTCTTCAACACCGGCATCCATATACCGTTTAATTTCACGCCCTCCTCCTTTCGACTGAAATTATTAGGGTGTTCGGCGATTTCGATTGCCTCCCTGTAGAGCCTTTCGTAATATCCGCTTGTGGCCGCTAATACTTGCGTCTCCTCGAAACGAATATGGTGGTTACCTGGCTGGAAAGCATGCTCCGCAACAGCTGATCGTTCCGTTTCTCCTCTTCTACAATTGCCCTTGTGCTCTTCCAAACGTTTTGAAACAGTTCTTTTAGTGGCACCCACATATACATCTCCACAGCTGCATGGGATCCTATACACTCCAGCTTTTTCCAATGGTTTGCGAGCGTCCTTGGCAGGCTTAAGGTATTCCCGCATCTTCCTGGTGGGCTTATAAATTACGGTAATATTCCGCTTCGTCAAGATCCTCCCTATTCTTTTCGTTACATTTTTAACAAATGGTAGGAAAACCTTAGATTTTGCAGTAGCCTGTACGTCACTATGATTTCTGCGTGGCTGTCTCAACGCACGTTTTATTTCGGCGGACGAATATCCGTTCTCCATTAGTGCAATGTGGAGATGTTCCATCCCCGCGTAGAGCAACTCAGCTTCACAAATATTTCTAGCTCTGTCCGCTAACGTCTTGATAACACCCCGCTTCTGTTGTGGGTGGTGGTTTGAATCCCGGTGCAAATAATGGTCCGTGTGCGTGGTTTTGCGGTATACTGAGTGGCCCAAACTACCATTTTCGTTTCTAAAAACAAGCACATCGAGGAAATGTAATTTGCCGTCTACCTCATCCTCAATTGTAAACTGAATTCTCGAGTTTATACTATTCAGCCGGCCGGAGTGGCCGTGCGGTTCTAGGCGCTACAGTCTGGAGCCGAGCGACCGCTGCGGTCGCAGGTTCGAATCCTGCCTCGGGCATGGATGTGTGTGAAGTTCTAAGTTCTAGGCGACTCATGACCTCAGAAGTTAAGTCGCATAGTGCTCAGAGCGATTTGAACCATTTGAACTACTCAGATGTTCGTGGAACCGGCTTAGTTCCTCCCTGCCATGTCTCCACAGCACAAACGTGTCATCCGCGTATCGAAACCATACATTTCGTTTTTTCCTGGCAGTACCTAAGGCCTGTTCTTCGAATTTCTCCATAAATAAGTTTGCAATTACGGGGCTTAGAGGGCTTCCCATAGCCACGCCATCCGTTTGCTCATAAAACTGTTCATTCCACTTGAAGTATGTGGTCGTCAAACAACACTTAAACCGTTCTGAAATATCGGCAGGAAAAATTCGATCGAGCTGTTCCAATACATCATGAAGTGGAACCATGGTAAACAGCGACACCACATCGAAGCTGACCAATATGTCCTCCGGCTGGACCACTATGCCATTCAATCTGCTGATGAACTGTGTCGAATTCTTTGTATAAGAGCCCGAAAGGCCCACATGTGGTTTTAACAGCGTAGTCAAAAACTTAGCTAACGTGTAGGTGGGTGAACCAATGGGACTTAATATCGGTCTTAACGGTACATTTTTATGGATTTTGGGCAATCCATAAAGCCTCAGTGGTAGCGCAGCCGAATTGCAGAGACCTTTCTGTACACTCTCCACAATGGAGGACTTTTTTATTAACCGCGGCACAGTTCTGAGAAAGTTATTGGGGTTCTTATTCAGCTCCCTATATGCTTGTGGATCCAGTAGATCAGTAATTTAACTCTGATAGTCGGCCACATCCATAACCACCGTTGCGCTTCCTTTGTCAACTGGGAGAATCAAAATACTATCCTCGTCATTCAGGAGTTTTAAAGCTCTTCTCTCACCCACAGTTACATTACTCTTCGGCGGTTTTGCATTGACTAATATTCTCACTGTTTCTATACGGATTTCTTCAGCTGTTACAGAATGCACACTGCGAATTCCTGCTTCTACACTGGCTATAATTTCTTCCGTGGGCACAAAACGCGGACTAACAGCAAAATTTCCTCCCTTGGCAAGCACAGATGTCTCGTCTTCAGATAACGAACGTTTGGATTCATTGATAACGGTCCGGGAAACGTCTAAATGCCGAACAGTCTGATTAACTGACGATACGTTGGGAATTGACACAGAATTCATCAACCGACCACGGCATAACAGCCCGGACAATCATAATAGACATCTCTTGAACCTGTTTTAATTGCTAACAAAAGTAAATTACTAGGAACAGTTAGCCACAACGGAACTAGGGCCTCCCAGACCAGATCCGTTGACTGAGAAAGTGACGAAATCAAAGCAGCATGATTACAAGCGAACATTTAACGAAGAAGTGTGCTATAAACGGAAGTTGTGCAGGTGCAACGTAAGAATGTCTGATTTTTCAGTCCGGAAGTCAATTCATGGACTAATATAGATGTTATGGAGCTTGTACACATGTAAAAAAAACAAAACAAAGCACGAAAACCCACACTTATCCAAAAATGTGAAACGGAAACTAGCGAAAGCTTAAAAATTTTCGTTCTTGCTCTAAATTCTACTTACGCACAAACGGCAAAATTCCGAAAAGGCATGTCTTTCTTTTATCAGACAAGTGTGACATATTATTATTATCTTCTTTCCTTTCTCAGACCTTAGGTCTGGTTAAAAATGGAAAGTGACGCGGACCTTGATCAAACGTGACTTCCTTTTAACTGTGTGGTATATGTTACATTGCATTTAGGAACTTTCGGGTAATTGAACATGTATCAATAATTACGGATTTCTGTAGTTGTATACAAAAGTTTGGATGTAGCTGTATTGCATTGATGTACTGGTGGATATTGTGTGGTGTGACTCCTGTAGTTAATAGTATAATTGGTATAATGTCAACTTTATCCTGATGCCACATGTCCTTGACTTCCTCAGCCAGTTGGATGTATTTTTCAACTATTTCTCCTGTTTTCTTTTGTATATTCGCTGTATTGGGTATGGATGTTTCGATTAGTTCTGTTAATTTCTCCTTTTTATTGGTGAGTATAATGTCAGGTTTGTTATGTGGTGTTGTTTTATCTGTTATAATGGTTCTGTTCCAGTATAATTTGTATTCATCATTCTCCAGTACATTTTGTGGTGCATACTTGTATGTGGGAACGTGTTGTTTTATTAGTTTATATTGTATGGCAAGTTGTTGGTGAATTATTTTTGCTACATTGTCATGTCTTCTAGGGTATTCTGTATTTGCTAATATTGTACATCCGCTTGTGATGTGATCTACTGTTTCTATTTGTTGTTTGCAAAGTCTGCATTTATCTGTTGTGGTATTGGGATGTTTAATAATATGCTTGCTGTAATATCTGGTGTTTATTGTTTGATCCTGTATTGCAATCATGAATCCTTCCGTCTCACTGTATATATTGCCTTTTCTTAGCTATGTGTTGGATGCATCTTGATCGATGTGTGGCTGTGTTAGATGATACGGGTGCTTGCCATGTAGTGTTTTCTTTTTCCAATTTACTTTCTTCGTATCTGTTGATGTTATGTGATCTAAAGGGTTGTAGAAGTGGTTATGAAATTGCAATGGTGTAGCCGATGTATTTATATGAGTGAGTGCTTTGTGTATTTTGCTAGTTTCTGCTCATTCTATAAAGAGTTGTCTTAAATTGTCTACCTGTCCATAATGTGAATCTTTCTGTTGCTGAATGTATGTGATGTATTCTATATTTGTGGCATTGTGATCGTGTTAGTGTATTGAGTGCTTCTAGGTCTGTGTACTCCATTTCACTACTCCAAATGAGTAGGTCAATATTGGTATAGCATAGGTATTTGTAGCTTTTGTCTTATTTCTTGCTGTCAATTCTGTTTTCAGTATTTTTGTTAGTCTTTGACTATATTTTTCTTTTACTTCTTCTTTAATATTTGTATTATCTATTCCTATTTTTTGTCTGTACCCTAGAAATTTATAGGCATCTGTTTCTTCCATCGCTTCTATGGAGTCACTGTGGTTATCCAATATGTAATCTTCTTGTTTAGTGTGTTTTCCCTTGACTATGCTATTTTTCTTACATTTGTCTGTTCCAAAAGCCATATTTATATCATTGCTGATTACTTCCATTATTGTTAGTAATTGGTTGAGTTGTTGATTTGTTGCTGCCAGTAGTTTTAGATCATCCATGTATAGCAAATGTGTGATTTTGTGTTTGTATGTTCCAGTAATATTGTATCCATTATTTGTCTTATTTAGCATGTTGGATAGTGGGTTCAGAACAAGTCAGAACCAGAAAGGACTTAATGAGTCTCCTTGGTATATTCCACACATAATCTGTATTGGGATATTATTTGAGTTTGTTTGGATATTAAGTGTGGTTTTCCAATTTTTTATTACTACGTTTAGGAACTGTGTCAATTTAGGATCTACTTTGTATATTTCCAATATTTGTACTAACCATGAATGGTACACTATCAAAAGCTTTTCGGTAATCAATGTTGCATAGTGTAGCGACATTTGTTCAGTTTTAGCTTGATATGTCACCTCTGCATCTATTATCAGTTGCTCTTTACATCCTCGTGCTCCTTTGCAACAGCCTTTTTGTTCTTCATTTATAATTTTGTTCTGTGTTGTATGTGTCATTAATTTCTGTGTAAAGACTGAAGTTAATATTTTGTATATTGTTGGTAGGCATGTTATGGGGCAATATTTTGCTGGGTTTGCTGTGTCTGCTTGATCTTTAGGTTTCAGATAAGTTATTCCATGTGTAAGTGTATCAGGGAATGTGTATGGGTCTGCAATGTAACTGTTAAATAATTTAGTTAGATGTAAATGTGTTGAGTGAACTTCTTTAGCCAGAAATTTGATATTTCATCTTTTCCATGGGCTTTCCAATTGTGCATAGGATTAATTGCTCGGGTGACTTCATGTTGCAAAATTATCACTTCAGGCATTTGGGGTATCATCTTGTATGTGTCTGTTTCTCCTTGTATCCACCATGTATGCCTGTTATGTTCTACCGGGTTTGACCATATGTTGCTCCAGAAGTGTTCCATGTCTGTTATGTTTGGTGGGTTGTCTATTTTAATGTGTGTATCTATTGTCTGATAAAATTTCTTTTGGTTTGTGTTGAATGTTTGGGTTTGTTTCCTTCTATATTATTATTATTATTATTATTATTATTATTATTATTATTATTATTATTATTATTCATTTAAGACTGATTATGCCTTTCAGCGTTCAGTCTGGAGCACAGCCCCCCTTATACAATTCCTCCATGATCCCCTATTCAGTGCTAACATTGGTGCCTCTTCTGATGTTAAACCTATTACTTCAAAATCATTCTTAACCGAATCCAGGTACCTTCTCCTTGGTCTGCCCCGACTCCTCCTACCCTCTACTGCTGAACCCATGAGTCTCTTGGGTAACCTTGCTTCTCCCATGCGTGTAACATGACCCCACCATCTAAGCCTGTTCGCCCTGACTGCTACATCTATAGAGTTCATTCCCAGTTTTTCTTTGATTTCCTCATTGTGGACACCCTCCTGCCATTGTTCCCATCTACTAGTACCTGCAATCATCCTAGCTACTTTCATATCCGTAACCTCAACCTTATTGATAAGGTAACCTGAATCCACCCAGCTTTCGCTCCCATACAACAAAGTTGGTCGAAAGATTGAACAGTGCACAGATAACTTAGTCTTGGTACTGACTTCCTTCTTGCAGAAGAGAGAAGATCGTAGCTGAGCGCTCACTGCATTAGCCTTGCTACACCTCGCTTCCAGTTCTTTCACTATGTTGCCATCCTGTGAGAATATGCATCCTAAGTACTTGAAACCATCCACCTGTTCTAACTTTGTTCCTCCTATTTGGCACTCAATCCGTTTATATTTCTTTCCCACTGACATTACTTTCGTTTTGGAGATGCTAATCTTCATACCATAGTTCTTACACTTCTGATCTAGCTCTGAGATATTACTTTGCAAACTTTCAATCGAATCTGCCATCACAACTAAGTCATCCGCATATGCAAGACTGCTTATTTTGTGTTCACATATCTTAATCTCACCCAGCCAGTCTATTGTTTTCAACATATGATCCATAAATAATATGAACAACAGTGGAGACAGGTTGCAGCCTTGTCTTACCCCTGAAACTACTCTGAACTATGAACTCAATTTACCGTCAATTCGAACTGCTGCCTGACTAACCATGTAAAGACCTTTAATTGCTTGCAAAAGTTTGCCTCCTATTCCATAATCTCGTAGAACAGACAATAACTTCCTCCTAGGAACCCGGTCATATGCCTTTTCTAGATCTATAAAGCATAGATGCAATTCCCTGTTCCACTCATAACACTTCTCCATTATTTGTCGTAAGCTAAAGATCTGGTCCTGACAACCTCTAAGAGGCCTAAACCCACACTGATTTTCATCCAATTGGTCGTCAACTAATACTTGCACTTTCCTTTCAACAATACCTGAGAAGATTTTAGCCACAACGCTGATTAAAGAGATACCTCTGTAGTTGTTACAATCTTTTCTGTTACCATGTTTAAAGATTGGTGTGATTACTGCTTTTGTCCAGTCTGATGGAACCTGTCCCAACTCCCAGGCCATTTCAATTATCCTGTGTAGCCATTTAAGACCTGACATTCCACTGTATTTGATGAGTTCCGACTTAATTTCATCCACCCCAGCTGCTTTATTGCACTGCAATCTATTGACCATTTTTTCCACTTCCTCAAATGTGATCCTATTTCCATCATTCCTATCCCATTCTACCTCGAAATCTGAAACATTACTGATCGCATTTTCACCTACATTGAGCAACTCTTCAAAATATTCCCTCCATCTGCCCAAGGCATCCACAGGATTCACCAGCAGTTTTCCTGACCTGTCCAAAATACTTGTCATTTCCTTCTTACTTCCCTTTCGAAGACTGCTAATTACACTCCAGAATGGTTTTCCAGCAGCTTGACCGATAGTCTCCAACCTGTTTCCAGAGTCTTCCCAAGATTTCTTCTTGGATGCTGCAATTATCTGTTTGGCTTTGTTTCTTTCTTCAACATAACTTTCTCTGTCTACCTGGGTTCTGGTATGTAGCCATTTTTAATATGCCTTCTTTTTCCTTTTACAGGCTGCCTTGACTGTATCATTCCACCAAGCTGTTTGCTTCATCCTACTTTTACACACTACTGTTCCAAGACATTCTTTAGCCACTTCTAGTACTGTGTCCCTGTACCTTGTCCATTCCTTTTCCAATGACTGTTATTGACTACATTCAACTAACTGGTACCTTTCTGAGATCGCTGTTATGTACTTGTGCCTGATTTCCTTATCCTGAAGTTTCTCCACTCTTATCCTCCTACATATGGACCTGACCTCCTGCACTTTCAGCCTCACAATCCCAATTTCACTGCAGATTAAATAATGATCAGTGTCATCAAAGAATCCCCTGAATACACGTGTGTCCCTCACAGGCTTCCTGAATTCCTGATCTGTTATTATATAGTCAATGACAGATCTGGTTCCCCTGCCTTCCCAAGTATACCGGTGAATTTTCTTATGTTTAGAAAAGGAGTTTGTGATTACTAAGCCCATACTGGCACAGAAATCCAGGAGTTGTTTCCCGTTCCTTTTGGCCTCCATATCCTCTCCAAATTTACCCATAACCTTTTCATACCCTTCTGTACGATTTCCAATCCTGGCGTTAAAATCACCCATGAGCAGAACACTGTCCTTGTCCTTTACTGTAACAACTACATCACTGAGTGCCTCATAAAAACTATCCATCTTATCTTGATCTGTCCCTTCACAATGCGAACATACTGACACAATCCTAATTTTCTTGCTAGACACTGTCAAATCTATCCACATCAGTCGTTCGTTTACATACCTTACTGCAACTACGCTGGGTTCCATTTCTTTCCTGATGTAAAGCCCTACACCCCATTGTGCTATTCCTGCTTTGACTCCTGACAGGTAGACCTTGTATTCTCCCACTTCCTCTTCTTTCTCACCCCTTACCCGAATGTCACTAACAGCTAAAACGTCCAACCCCATCTTAATTGCAGCCTCTGCCAGCTCTACCTTCTTCCCAGAGTAGCCCCCATTGATATTAATAGCTCCCCATCTCATTACCATTTGTTTGCCAAGTCGTATCTTAGGAGTCCCTGGTTTGTCAGTTAGAGGTGGGACTCCGTCACCTCCAAAGGTCCGAGGCATTTTGCTCTGATTGTTGCCAGCATCATATTTAAAGTACCAGGGAAGCAGGTTGCTAGCCTTACTTGCCCCGAGTCCCATTGGGTTTTACCCCTAACGGCTGAGGGACTAACCGGTGGATTTGGTAGTCTTTGCCGTATGAGCACAAAGGTGACCACAACTCAGAATATGTCCGAGATGCCCAGCCTTATTCCAAAGTAACTGGTATCCCGATTGTCGGGACCACTTACTTGGCCACTCATACGTTGCCCGTGGTTCATGAACTAGGACATGACTACATGAACCCACACCATGAACCGGTATGTTTCGAATATTTTACAAGTTTCAGGGGTAAGACAAGGCTGCAACCTGTCTCCACTGTTGTTCATATTATTTATGGATCATATGTTGAAAACAATAGACTGGCTGGGTGAGATTAAGATATGTGAACACAAAATAAGCAGTCTTGCATATGCGGATGACTTAGTTGTGATGGCAGATTCGATTGAAAGTTTGCAAAGTAATATCTCAGAGCTAGATCAGAAGTGTAAGAACTATGGTATGAAGATTAGCATCTCCAAAACGAAAGTAATGTCAGTGGGAAAGAAATATAAACGGATTGAGTGCCAAATAGGAGGAACAAAGTTAGAACAGGTGGACGGTTTCAAGTACTTAGGATGCATATTCTCACAGGATGGCAACATAGTGAAAGAACTGGAAGCGAGGTGTAGTAAAGCTAATGCAGTGAGCGCTCAGCTACGATCTACTCTCTTCTGCAAGAAGGAAGTCAGTACCAAGACTAAGTTATCTGTGCACCGTTCAATCTTTCGACCAACTTTGTTGTATGGGAGCGAAAGCTGGGTGGATTCAGGTTACCTTATCAACAAGGTTGAGGTTACGGATACGAAAGTAGCTAGGATGATTGCAGGTACTAGTAGATGGGAACAATGGCAGGAGGGTGTCCACAATGAGGAAATCAAAGAAAAACTGGGAATGTAGATGTAGCAGTCAGGGCGAACAGGCTTAGATGGTGGGGTCATGTTACACGCATGGGAGAAGCAAGGTTACGCAAGAGACTTACGGATTCAGCAGTAGAGGGTAGGAGGAGTCGGGGCAGACCGAGGAGAAGGTACCTGGATTCGGTTAAGAATGATTTTGAAGTAATAGGTTTAACACCAGAAGAGGCACCAATGTTAGCACTGAATAGGGGATCATGGAGGAACTGTATAAGGGGGGCTATGCTCCAGACTGAACGCTGAAAGGCATAATCAGTCTTAAATGATGATGATGATGATGATACCGGACTATTTGACCCAAAAGAAAGACAAAGTCACGTCGATTGATGTTAAAATCGCGCCACAGTCCATGAAACGTAGGAAAATTTACTTTTGTTCAAAAATGTTGGCTTTGTCATCATTGGGCACTTTGTTGCCCCCCCTCCCCCTTAATTCACACGAGCACTTCCCTTCACTTGCAGACATGTACACATGTTAAGTTTGAACACGTCAACACTCATTAGCAAGTGCAGGATTTTCTCATTTTTGTTCAGAATGTTACGTTCGGTTCATTTTAGGTTGCACGTTGCTGTATACCTAACATATTTTAATTATTTTTAAAGGTGGACGGAAAGCCAGTTTCACTCAGTATGGAGACGATAGAAGTGAAAAGTATTTCATTTGAGTGTGCTGCCTGATCGCACGAGGCACAGGTAGCCTGTAGCTCACAAGGGGACTGCGCCTATTCGCCATCACCGATTTCGTCCGATTTTGTGGTATGTGCAGGGTTCAGCCAGAAACAAAACGGACAGAAGTCGGGGCGCCATGTGCGCAGACGTTTAAAAGAAAATAGCGGTTTTAGTGCTGCTCGGGCGACTTATGGTGGTATCAACTCTGAGCAGCGTGTGGCATCGTGGAAAGTGTGTGGAACTGTAAGCCAAGGGTTATGGGCAGTGTTTTCTAAACGTGTTTTTGTTAAAAAGGCTACCATTCTTTAATGCACTGTTGCATAACATCCAGCTTTACTTGATTGTATGTACAATATTGTATTAGGATATGTTCTTTACTTAGTGAAAAATGCAAAAAAATGTTCAGATGTGTGTGAATTCGTAAGCATCCAAACTGCTGAGGTCATCGGTCCCTAGACTTACACACTACTTAAAGTAACTTATGCTAAGAACAACATACAACCTCTGGTGGGGGAGCCGCGCAATCCGTGACATGGTGCCTCAAACCGCGCAAATGTGAGAAGTGCATATTATACACAAAATTTTGGATGGTTTCCTAATGTTAGATGCTTTACTAGTTTTATGTAATGTATACTCTTTCTCCTCTCTGCTTCTTATACAGAATGACATCGCTTTTCAACTTACCCTTTTGTTTGTACTGTATGAAAAAATTTCTTCCACTTCTCATCAATGTTCTCTCTCGTACTTTCCCAACTAACAATTCTGACTAAAGAAAGCAAGTCAGACCAGCACGTACAATGTAACGTGCATCACACACATAAAAGCTGTACTCAACAATCACTGTTGTGTTGATGTTAGATATACGTTTATTATGCCTGTCCTGTTATGATTCATCTACAGAAAGACAACAAATGGCCACGGAAACGGACTTACGGAAGAACAGGAAGAGAAAATCAAAAAGAAACTGAATATACAAACGAAAAACTAAAAAAAAAAGATAATAATGCTAATAACTGAGATGATCTACAACCTTGATGGATTAAAATTTTAAGACTTTATCATAAACAGAAATAATATTTAATATACTATATTTATTAATACTTATATAAAAGGCATGAAAAGGAAAGACAAACAAAGATTTATGATTGCAAATAATTTTCCAAGAAGCGATTATAAGTTGCACACTAGAACTTCGTATATAAAATCGGGTGCTTTCATCATTTTACATTTGATTTACACTTGCTGGGGTCACATTTGTCGTAAAAACAGACGTGAATAGTTCGTGGAAGTAAATGCACGTTTCTGAAACTAGTGATCGTGATTTACTGTAGTACTTATTGCTGGAAGAAAATGATGTTCTACACCGAGAGTTACACAATGGAAAAGCTGGACACACTCTTAGGACAAAGTTGGACAAAAGTTTTTTGATGACATGTACCAATCGTCATTTAATAAACGAATAAGATTCGTATTACGTAATGTTCAAGTGAATTTGTAGGTCCGGGCTTAGTTCAAAACATTTGTGTAAATTAAATTTTAATCAGCCTACTGGCTTCATTTAAAGTAATCCCTATGCGTTCTTTCCGGTTGAAAACAAGAATGAAAATTCTAGCAGTCATGCATGCACCGACACTCCTGCAGTGCGTTCAGTAACATCTGTATCTGTTGGAAGTAGGGTGACCAAGTTTTCTAAACGAAAATAAGGGAGATTCTTATATCCTTGACAAAAAATAAGGGAGATTAATAGCACGGCAAAATTTTGCCAAAAATCAAAGCAGTATTTGTAAAAGTAGACTATTTATTTACACATCACAATTACTTATACATTTGCAACAGATTTTGCCTCAGTCAACAGTTTTACATCATTTTTTAGCAAATTCAAAGAATTCACTATACGAATAAGGAAAATTCATGGCAACTTGTAGTTCAGATTTGATTAAGTTTGTGTACTTCTGTTGTTTATATCAGGCCACTTGTTACTCATGAGACAAAATACTCTCTCAGTGTGAGCATTACTTCCTAGTGTACTCGAACAAAACAAACCAGCATACCCAAGTTTTCAAAATTAACATTAATTGATTTCAAAGTTGTAAAAACCGATATCCATTTCTGGCTAACATTACCATCTAAAGAGACAGCACATTTAATTGCATCATTAGAACTACAAAACACCTCTTATAATTCATCTTCATTAATACATCCAGCTTAGATATTCTACAACTTCATGCATGTCATTGAATGTCAATTCCCTTTTTAGACAGTGGTATTAAACTCTTTAAACTATTATCAAATTTACTACCTAAGTAAGAAAAAAAAATCATAGAATTCAATGAAGTTGTTCTCACTACTAGATTTAAATTTAGGTGATTGGAGGTATCTGTTGCTAAAGAAAAGAACATGAAACACTTCTTGGGGTCATTTAAAACTTCCAGAAAATCGTTCACACTGCTTGGGGCCTATACGTTCATTATCATTTCAGCTTTAGTTCTCCCACAAGATATTTTCTCTGACACAGTAGATTCACTGAACACCTTTTTCGAAAGTTTGATGCATAGTCCAACCTCCTATAGCTTAGACTGTGTTGCACTGTGTGGTAGACTAATGAAAGTTCACCAGAAATGGTTTTCACATCTTCGTTTGTTAAGCCTTTGCGCAGGTGAGGAGATATGAAGAACGTAGTTAATTTGGATGAGGTAGTTACATCATTTGCCTTGCTTTTGTGACCTACAAGCAAATACAAGATGTTAACTCAGAAAATTGCTGATTACTAATTACTACATACTGAACACGAAGATATATTAATAATTTATTACCATACCTGAAGTATTTATGTGCTGTAAACAATCGTCCTTGCCACCATGTGTGATGTTCAACTCCTGTTTGCAAATTCAACAGTTTGCTGTATAAGCATTTGACCACGCTGGTCGAATCCAGGAATATAAAGATTCCCATTTCGTAAGATATGTACACATATACATTTTCTTTTTTGGTGGCGTTTTAGCTTCATCTTCGTTGCCCATCATAAAATCTTGAACAAGGTAATGACGATTCACAACAGGAACAGTCACATATAACTGCCAAGCGTCGGTCGATCATTCCAAAGATATTCGATACACATAATGTCGACATATATGGTCGAAGGTCGATATAGAAACAGTTCTCTGCTGTCTACAAACGAATCCTGACAGTGCGTGCAAAATTTAAATGATTGAAAAATATTTTTACGTACCAGTACATGATAAGAAAAATACTTAAAAACGGGAGAAAAGCGGCCACTGAGCCTGAATATACGCGAGCCAGGAGATTATGAAAAAATGTCTCTAAATACGAGAGATCCCAGGAAATACGGGGAGTTGGTCACCCTAGTCGGAAGTGATTAGATTAGATTAATACTAGTTCCATTGATCATGAATACGATATTTCGTAATGATGTGGAAAGAGTCAAATTTTCCAATACATGACATAATTAAGTTAATTTAACAACATAATTAAGTTAATATAACAACTTTTTTGTTTTTTTGTTTTTACTTTAAATTTTTTTATAATTTTTTTGTTTGGTTTTTCTTTTTTTTCTTAATTTATATCTAAAAATTCCTCTATGGAGTAAAAGGAGTTGTCATTCAGAAATTCTCTTAATTTCTTCTTAAATACTTGTTGGTTATCTGTCAGGCTTTAGATACTATTTGGTAAGTGACCAAAGACTTTAGTGGCAGTATAATTCACCCCTTTCTGTGCCAAAGTTAGATTTAATCTCGAATAGTGAAGATCATCCTTTCTCCTAGTATTGTAGTTATGCACACTGCTATTACTTTTGAATTGGGTTTGGTTGTTAATAACAAATTTCATAGGAGTATATATACTGAGAAGCTACTGTGAATATCCCTAGATTCTTAAATAAATGTCTGCAGGATGATCTTGGGTGGACTCCAGCTATTATTCTGATTACACACTTTTGTGCAATAAATACTTTATTCCTCAGTGATAAATTACCCTAAAAATGATGCCATATGCAAGCAATGAGTGAAAATAGGCGTAGTAAGCTAATTTACTAATATGTTTATCACCAAAATTTGCAATGACCCTTATTGCATAAGTAGCTGAACTCAAACGTTTCAGCAGATCATCAATGTGTTTCTTCCAATTTAATCTCTCATCAATGGACACACCTAAAAATTTTGAATATTCTACCTTAGCTATATGCTTCTGATTAAGGTCTATATTTATTAATGGCACCATACCATTTACTGTATGGAACTGTATGTACTGTGTCTTATCAAAATTCAGTGAGAGTCCATCTACAAGGAACCACTTAGTAATTTTCTGAAAGACATTATGGACAATTTCGTCAGTTAATTCTTGTTTGTCAGGTGTGATTACTATACTTGTATCATCAGCAAAGAGAACTAACTTTGCCTCTTCATGAATATAGAAAGGTAAGTCATTACTACATATTAAGAACAACAAAGGACCCAAGACCGACCCTTGTGGAACCCCATTCTTGATAGTTCCCCAGTTTGAAGAATGTGCTGATGTTTGCATATTATGAGAACTGCTTATTTCAACTTTCTGCTCTCTTCCAGTTAGGTACGGATTAAAACATTTGTGCACTTTCCCACTCATGCCGCAGTACTAGAGCTTGTCTAGCAGAATTTCATGATTTACACAATCAAAAGCCTTATTAGTCCACAATCCCAGAAAAGGAAAGTTAAGGAGTAAAATAAAATAGCTGCAAAGAAAGAAACGATATTTAGAAAAGAAAGTAGCTTCGTTGTCATCTGAAGCTAAAAGCAGTGGCAGTTCACAGCTTCATTTGAAAGCTTGTGTGATATGTTTCTAACTACACATTTATCACACGTTGTTTCAGTAGCGTTTCTTTTCGTAAGAGTTTTCATTTAGTCGGTTAGGCCACACTATCATATTTCTTTGTCAAAGCTGATATGTCAGATATTTGTATCAAAGAAATTTGATAGTGTAATGTCATATCTCACCTGTCGTCAAGTAAATATGATCAAATCAGGGGCCTCGCCGCAAATATGATTATAAGTCATTCGTCTTCTCTTCATTGCAATGTGAAATGTAACCGCTCGGAGCGCTGGCGTCGCTAAGGTATTTGACGTCTCTGTAACGTTTGTAAACATGGCTTCAAAGTTGGTTTCTTCATTCGAATCTTTTTTAATAAACATGCTTTGACTAGTGTGAGGGTGAGCAAGGGGCACAGTGCATGCTGTGTGTTGATGGGCATGTCCAGAATGGCAGCTACAGCCATTCACCTCTACATCTGGAACCCCAGCCAGATTTTCAGCAAGCCGGAATAGAGGATGTGGTCACACTCTCTAAAATAAAAAAAAAATTCTTTCTTAGCTTTCCATTCTACTTTGCCTATTGTTGAAATGTGGATGCCGCAGGTTAAATAGCTCTTCATCTGTTAAGTTCTGTTTATTAATTTTTTGTTGGAACACCAACTCCATTAATTAAATTATCCAAAATTAAAAATATTTATTATTGCCCATATAGTGTACTAAACGTTTATTTACATTCACATATTCTCCCTTCATTGCGTTATAAATAGCTTCACACATTTCTGGAATTATTTTGGTTAATGTGCAATGTGATATTAGAGTGCTGTGTTGTAAACTAGAGTAGGTCTCTCATGTATCGAGAAATCGCAGTGTAATGGTTTGCCTGTCTTCGCCACATATAGCATTTATCAAGAGCGTATTGAGTTTCGTAATATGATCAGCCACTTTACTGATAAAATACTGACATACACTTTCATCCAAAGACTTGACGTCCTCCACTAAGCAGCTTTTGTTACAAATTTTGCTGACTGCTTTTAGTATCTCATGTAATACCTATAGCTTCATGAAATGTGTATTTCCTTTTCTTCCGCCGCTTTTCTTCCAAATTCACACACAATGAAATTGTTAAAAGGGAAACAGGGCAACTGAGAGCACAGTAAGGCTGTATTTCTATCAAACTCAATAAAAAGTTTAACAAGAAGTCAGATGTAGAAAACATTTTTTAATCATTTTTAAGTGTTGTAGGGAATATAGGATCCAACTATTCATTAGAAAATGCCAGGCAGTATACGGAAGAGGCAGTACCTATGCCGTTTGATAAAAATGAAATTCAAAACCACTGCTCTTACTGATATTAGTAAAATAATAAATTCACTCAGAAGTAAAAGCTCACATGGAATTGATGGCATTTACAACATAGTACTAAAAGATTATTCCCAACAAATAAGTTGGATTCTCAGCCACATATGTAGTAGCTCACTGAAACAGGGTATTTTTTCAAATAGACAGAAATACGCTATTGTTAAACCATTGCATAAAAAAGGGGATAGGTCTGATGCTTACAACTACCACTCAGGCTCACTTCTGACAGAATTATCCAAAATTCTTGAAAAAGTAATGTATTTAAGAGCAGGATCACATATTTGTAAAAATGAAGTACTAACAAAATGTCAATTTGGTTTTCAGAAAGGCTTTTCTACAGAAAATGCTATATATGGTTTCACTGATCAAATATTAAATGCAATAAATAACTGGACATTAGCCATTGGGATATTTTGTGACCTCTCAAAGGCTTTTTATTGTGTGAATCATGAAATTCTTCTAGATAAGTTTAAGTATTGTGGTGTGAGTGCCACAGTGCACAAATGGTTTAATTCATGCATAACTGGAAGAATGCAGAAGGTTGAAATTAATAGTACAGATAGTCTCCAAACAGCAGCAGAGTCCTCTAACTGGGGATGTATCAAGAATTGTGTCCCACAGGGTTCAGTTTTGGGTCCCTTATTGTTCTTAATATGTATTAATGACTTGCCACTCTAAGATGCCAAGCTAGTTCTTTTTAATGATGATACAGGTATAGTAATCACACCCAACAAGCGAGAATCAGGTGAGGAAATTGCAAATAATGTCTTTCAGAAAATGATAATTAACTGAAACCCTCAGCTGCTGACAGGTGTTGTTGATATACCTCGATGGGGACAGCTGAATATGTGTGCCCTGACCCGGACTCAAACCCAGATTCTTCTGCTTACATGGCAGACACTCTATCCATCTGAGCCACAGAGGACACAGATGAATAGCATGACTGCAGGGACTTATCCCTTGCATGCTTCCCATGAGACCCACATTCCCAACTGTCCACAATCTACATACATAATGTTCTTAATAGATATTTGCCCATCCACTCATTACTCGCACCAGTTATGAAGTGAAGTGGCTCTCTGCAAATAGACAACCACTAAATTGTGAGAAAACACAATTTATACAATTCTGTACAGTAAATGGCATAAAACCATTGATAAATATAGACTATGAACAGATGTATCTTACTACCTCAGAATACTCAAAATTTGTGAGTGTGTGCATTGATGAGAAATTGAATAGGAAGAAACACACCGATAATCTGCTGAAACAGTTAGGTTCAGCTACTTATACTATTAGGGTTATTGCAAATTTTGGTGCTAGACATATCAGTAAATTAGCCTGCTATGGCTATTTTCATCCACTGCTTTCATATGGCATCATATTTTGGGGCAATTTGTCATTGAGAGAGAAAGTATTCATTGCACAAAACTTGTAATCACAATAATAGCTAGAGACCACCTAAGATCACCTTTCAGACATTTATTTAAGGAACTCGGGATATTCACAGTACCTTCGCAATACATATATTCACTTATGAAATTTGTCATTAACAACCCATCCCAATTCAAAAATAACAGCGAAGTGCATAGCCACAACACTAGAAGAAGGGATGATCTTCATTATTCTGGATGAAATCTCAGCTTGGCACAGAGAGGGGTGAATTATGCTGCCACAAAAATCTTTTGTCATTTGCCAAACAGTATTAAAGAAAAACTCTGACAGATATCCAATCAACATTTAAAAGCAAATTAAAAGAATTTCTGAATGACAACTCCTTCTACTCAATAGATGAATTCTTACATATAAAGTAGTTCTTGTGAGAAAATGAAAACAAAAAGAATTAATTATTTTATGTAAAGAAAACTTGTGTTAAAGTGACATGTTCCACATAATTACGAAATGTCGTATTCATGATCTGTGGAACAAGGATTACTATATATATATATATATATATATATATATATATATATATATATACTACTGCCCATTGAAATTGCTACACCACGAAGATGACGTGCTACAGACGCGAAATTTAACCGACAGGGAGATGATGCTGTGATATGCAAATGATTAGCTTTTCACAGCATTCACACAAGGTTGCCGCCGGTGGCGACACCTACAGCGTGCTGACATGAGGACAGTTCCCAACCGATTTCTCATACACAAACAGCAGTTGACCAGCATTGCCTGGTGAAACGTTGTTGTGATGCCTCGTGTAAGGAGGAGAAATGCGTACCATAAAGGTCGGATTGTAGCCTATCGCGATTGAGGTATATCGTGTCGCGGAATTGCTGCTCGCGTTGGTCGAGATCCAATGACTGTTAGCAGAATATGGAATCGGTGGGTTCAGGAGGGTAATACGGAACGCCGTGCTGGATCCAGACGGCCTCGTATCACTAGCAGTCGAGATGACAGGCATCTTATCTGCATGGCTGTAACGGATCGTGCAGCCATGTCTCGATCCCTGAGTCAACAGATGGGGACGTTTCCGAGACTACAACCATCTGCACGAACAGTTCGACGACGTTTGCTGCAGTACGGACTATCAGCTCGGAGGCCGTGGCTGCGGTTACCCCTGACGCTGCATCGCAGACAGGATCGCCTGCTATGGTGTACTCGACGACGAACGTGGGTGCAGGAATGGCAAAACGTCATTTTCTCGGATGAATTCGGGTTCTCTTTACAGCATCACGATGGTCGCATCCGTGTTTGGCGACATCGCGGTGAACGCACATTGGAAGCGTGTATTCGTCAGCGCAATACTGGCGTATCACCCGACGTGATGGTGTGGGTACCATTGGTCACACGTCTCGGTCACCTCTTGTTCGCATTGACGGCACTTTGAACAGTGGACGTTACATTTCAGATGTGTTACGACCCGTGGCTCTACCCTTCATTCGATACCTGCGAAACCCTACATTTCGGCAGGATAATGCACGACCACAATTTGCAGGCCCTGTACGGGCCTTTCTGGATACAGAAAATGTTCGACTGCTGCCCTGGCCAGCACATTCTCCAGATCTCTCACCAACTGAAAACGTCTGGTCAATGGTGGCGGAGCAACTGGCTCGTCACAATACGCCGGTCACTACTCTTGATGAACTGTGGTATCGTGTTGAAGCTGCATGGGCAGCTGTACCTGTACACTCCATTCAAGCTCTGTTCGACTCAATGCCCAGGCGTATCTAGGCTGTTATTACGGCCAGAGGTGGTTGTTGTGGGTACTGATTTCTCAGGATCTATTGACCCAAATTGCGTGAAAATGTAATCACATGTCAGTTCTAGTATAATATATTTGTCCAATAAATACCCGTTTATCATCTCCATTTCTTCTTGGGGAATGGCCAGTAGTGTATACGTGTGTGGTACTAGCAACTGCAGCACATAGGAAGTTGTCGTCCTGAGATTAGACGAACAATGACGAAAGTGCAATACCCTTTTCAGCGCGACGTCAAAGATCTTTGTCAAAGAAATTAGACGAATATTTGTTTGTCAAAAAAATATGATATTGTAATACCGGACTTAGATTAGTTCTATTTTGTAATCATGTCCAATTCGATCCGTAATAGTAAGCAGCTATCGTTTCCTGTTTACCCGGTTGTAAAGCGTCGATCGCAACGCTTGGCTTCATGTGAATCAGAGGAGCCGCCCTCAGCTTTCCTTTCCGTGTACTGTGTTCTGTGGCAGCGGTTTGCCAGCAGCGGGCCGTCGTGTCGCTAGCTCAGGGTCGGAAGCCGCAACTTCATCGTCGATCTGACGCAATGTGGGAAGGGGGTGGGGGGGGGATTGGGAGATACACACGTGGAGTAGCGTGGAGCGACCTTCTGCCCCAAGTATGCTCCGGCAGTCACTGTGAAAGCTGCCGCACAGTGGGACCGTACCAACTTCCCCTCACAGATTTGATTCGTATTGACAGGCCGTGCCCTACGTAAAGGCGTCGTAAGGAAAAGGGAAATCTTTCGTACTGTAAAAGTTAGCAATCTGACTGGAACAATTTTCAACAGTATAAACCACCTGAAGAATGAACTTTGACATGAAACATACAGTAATTGGTTTTGCAAAACCGATCACAAAAACTGCCTCCGAATGACACAAGTTGGCCGTGATTGAAAAAAATAGAAAAAATAAAATATTTTGTGCTTACCTCTATTCTGCGTAGTACTGCTGTCTTGCACGCTGCAATGATAAAGCTGTAAATTACTGTATCTACACACACTTGAGAGGTACAATGAGTTCTCTGTTAGTTGCAAATCGAACTAATTTTCTGAACGCACTTGGTTCCATGATCCATCAAAAATTGTAAGCGAAAGTTTGGTAAAAAAATGAAATATGCGCTTAAATGACAACACTAAGTTTGTTTTTGTATACTGAGAAAAAGTGCTTAAGGCTGATTTTAAATTTAATGAACGTCTTAACATTCAAACAATACACTTTTCTATCTCTCAAATCAGGCAACGGCCTTGCCGCAGTGGCTACACCGGTTCCCGTGAGATCACCGACGTTAAGCGCTGTCGGGCGTGGTCGGTACTTGGATGGGTGACCATCCAGGCCGCCATGCGCTGTTGCCAGCCTCGTGATGCCAATTGAGGAGCTACTCGACCAAATAGTGGCGGCTTCGGTCAAGGATACCACCATGACGACCGGGAGAGCGGTGTACTGACGCCATGCCCCTCCTATCTGCATCCTCACTGAGGATGACACGGCGGTCGGATGGTCCCGATGGGCCACTCGTGGCCTGTAGACGGTTTTTTTATCTCTCAAATCAAGCAACTCTCAGTATAAAAACAGAGTTAGTTCGATGACGCAGAACTAGTGAGAAAAGTAACATCGTTATAAGATTTACCTCTGACCTTCCATTAGACCTCCTTCTTTACAAATCAGTTTCCGTTACAATCTTGATATGATCCTGTTCATGGAACAATTTGATAAATTGATACTTTACATTTGAAACATGACATTGCCATTGCTTCCTCTCTCTAACACAGCTTAACATTGTCTGGCCCACTGCGCCCTCGCGAACATCGGAGATACTAACCTAACTTCTGCGATACAACTTTACAACGTTACTGCTCGCTCATAATCGATTCAGACACCAAAATTATACTTGACACCTATCAAAGGAAGCGCATAAACAGTCTTTTATAAACCCGCACAAGAAATAATGACATACAGTCAAATCTGGTGATTTGGAGGCCAGTACTGTAAGGCTGAATCATTTGGTCCAGCGCGACCGATCTATCGTTCAGTAATCCTTAGACTTAAAAATTCCCGCACTTCCAGACGCCAGTACGGCTATGTACATCCTGTTGTTAAATGAAGTCGCTGTTCGAAAAGAAAGTTCTCAAGCATATGGGGCTATGTGCTTCCTGTAACAATGTTCTCGTCAAAGAAAAATGGACCATACAACTTTTCCTGTGAAACTGCACAAAACACATTTTGGAGAGTCCCTCACATGTTGTACAACTTCATGTGGTTGTTCCATACCCCATAGTCTCACATTATGATGGTTCACCTTTCCATTTAAATGGAATGTTACCTCCTCACTACACACTAAGCGTGTAAGAAAACTGTTGTGCTCCTTCTTGCCGAGAACGAAATTATAGAACTTCACACGTTGTTGTTTCTCACCTTCACAAAGAGCTTCAAGTATCTGAATTTGGTATGGTTTCGTGTGTTAAACGCCGACACAACACACGCCAGACGGACATCGGGCGCATGTTGAACTGTCGAGCTGCACGGAGAACTGATTTCTGCGGTCTCCTTGTGTAGATGCATTATACGTCTGTGTCAGACCCTTGGAGACGGCCCGGCGATTTGCCTTTACACAGACAACCTGCACTACTGACCATTAAAATTGCTGCACCAAGAAGATGCAGATGATAAACGGGTTTTCATTACACAAATATATTATACTAGAATTGACATGTGAGTACATTTCCAGGCAATTTGGGTGCATAGATCCTGAGAAATCGGTACCCAGAACAACCACCTCTGGCCGTAATAACGGCCTTGATACGCCTGGGCATTGAGTCAAACAGAGCTTGGATGACGTGTACAAGTACCCATGCCCATGCAGCTTCAACACGATACCACAGATCATCGAGAGTAGTGACTGGCGTATTGTGACGAGCCAGTTGCTCAGCCACCATTGACCAGCCGTTATCAGTTGGTGAGAGATCTGGAGAATGTGCTGGCCAGGGCAGCAGTCGAACATTTTCTGTATCCAGAAAGGCCCTTACAGGACCTGCAACATGCGGTCGTGCATTATCCTGCTGAAATGCAGGGTTGCGCAGGGATCCAATGAAGGGTAGAGCCACGGGTCGTAACACATATGAAATTTAAAGTCCACTGTTCAAAGTGCCGTCAATGCGAACAAGAGGTGACAGAGACGTGTAACCAATGGCACCCCATACCATCACGCCGGGTGATACGCCAGTATGGCGATGACGAATGTGCGTTCACCGCGATGTCGCCAAACACGTATGCGACCATCATGATGTTGTAAACAGATCCTGGATTCATCCAAAAAAATGACGTTTTGCCATTCGTGCACCCAGGTTCGTCGTCGAGTACACCATCGCAGGTGCTCCTGTCTGTGACGCAGCGTCACGGGTAACCGCAGCCACGGTCTCCGACCTGATAGTCCGTGCTGCTGCAAACGTCGTCGAACTGTTCGTGCAGATGGTTGTCGTCTTGCAAACGTCCCCATCTGTTGACTCAGGGATCGAGACGTGGCTGCACGATTCGCTACAGCCATGCTGATAAGATGCCTTTCATCTTGACTGCTAGTGATACGAGGCCGTTGGCATCCAGCACGGCGTTCCGTATTACCCTCCCGAACCCACCGATTCCATATTCTGCTAACAGTCATTGGATCTCGACCAACGCGAGCAGCAGTGTCGCGATACGATAAACCGCAATCGCGATAGGCTACAATCCGACCTTTATTCAAGTCGGAAACGTGATGGTACGCATTTCTCCTCCTTACACGAGGCATCACAATAACGTTTCACCTGGCAACGCCGGTCAACTGCTGTTTGTGTATGAGAAATCGGTTGGAAACTTTCCTCATGTCAGGACGTTGTAGGTGTCGCCACCGGCGGCAACCTTGTGTGAATGCTCTGAAAAGCTAATCATTTGCATATCACAGCATCTTGTTCCTGTCGGTTAAATTTTGCGTCTGTAGCACGTCATCTTTGTGGTGAAGCAAATTTAATGGCCAGTAGTGTATTTGTCCGAATTGTTCATGCCATTGTCTGATGCTTTGTTCTGTAGGAGGATCCACACCACACCTAGTACGATAGTCACGGTGAACAGTTATTACTGACCCGCACGCGCAAAACGTAAAACACAAAACGCTTTCTGTTGTCCCGCCATCATTTTTACTAGGCTTGAAGTGGGTGCATACTGCTGGTACCTAGCGAGAACCATATAAAACTCGAAAGTTTGCACCTTCCGGGAACAGTACACTGTTCACGTAAATATCTCAAATAACGTGATAGTTATGATTTTTTTGTTGTTTGATCGCATGATTCTTTTTGACACACCCTGTGTCCACCCCAGTAGCTGAGTAGTTAGCGTGACGGATTGCCGTCCTACGGGCCCGGGTTCGATTCCCGTCTGTGTCGGGATTTTCTCCGCTCAGGGACTGTGTGTTGTGTTGTCTTCATCATTTCATCCCCATCCGGCGCGCAGGCCATTGACGCCAAACGCTCGTTTCCATTTCCATACACCCTGTGAGCCGTGGTAAAAACTGCTGTTTTGAAGAGCGCGCCGCAGCGCGTAGTGTGAAGCAGTCGCCCTCCGTTTCTGGCGGTGGCGCCGCTGTGGCAGTCGCAGCTTTGGTGTCTCCCTCTGGTGGGAAAGGGGAGAGGTTGCCTGTTCACGTGCATTTAAGGGGCGCCATGAGCTCGCCAATCAGTGAGTCTGGGTCACTCTCTCGTCCCCAGCTTGTCTGTCTATGTTGTCCGGAGTGCTAGTATGTCTGTCGTTCGGATCAACCTTTAAAGCCGGCAAAATGAGAGTCTTTTGACTCCGCCAGTAAGAGAACTCAGCGAGTGGTCGCCCGGTCGGGGCTGAGTTCCTGCATCTGAGTCTGCGCGTTAGGCCGCCAGTCTGCTCGAGTTTGCTCAGGCAACGGTCATTGGCGGTTGGATCGATCGGTTGGTCGGTCGCGCACTGAGACACGAGGTGACTACTGGTCCGCCTTGAGCGTCGGCGCACGTGAGGTCGCCACGTGATTCCAGTGGGCCGCGCCGTATAGCGAGGGGTAGTGGCTTCGCGGTTCACATGAGAGCAACAGGAGTCAACCCACGACATCGGTCTGGTCGGTGCGAGCTGCGACGCCGTGAGACGGGAGATCGGCGCGCCTTCCTGCGTCCGTTGAAGCGGCTGGCAGCGGACGGTTCGGGAGAGCGATTTGGGGGGTGCTGCGCCAGGTCTTCGCCAGAAATCGCAGTTTATTAGAAGTGATACGTTGATTTACTCATGTTAAATTCTATTTGTTTCCTTGGCAAGTTCACCAGCCGTTTTGCTTTGGGGTCGTCCCACCATTCTTCTCCGTTTGTCCACCCACGGGAAGGTGGGTGTTTATAAATTGGATGGTCCGTTTTTCCCTTGTGGAGTAAGGGCGGGTAAGAGCAACCTGCGGTTCGGGTTGTTCGGTAATCGCCCTGTCAATCTGCCATACGTTATTGGCTGCCTCTGTCATGTTTGTCGGCTTTGGTGGGTTAACGAATTTATTGCGTGGAGTGTAACGGCCTAATACCTGAAATATGTTTTGATCTTTGGAAACTTCGATATTATTGCCTATGATCTTCAGGGGCGGTGTCTGTGTACTGTAGAGCATCTTAACTATTGTTTGGCCAACCTTGTGCAATTTTATGTAAGATTGCATTTCATGGGCTTTTATTTAAATGATGATTTTAGTATATAAAGTTCCCACCCTTTCACCTTAAGACTTTTCTTAGAAGTTAAAATAAAGTTGCACTTTCGGTGGCAAGGTTAATATTTTAATAGTTTGTGTTTTGTACCATTTCCATCCCTCCTACGGGGGGGTGCATAGTTTGTGTGCTTGTGTAAATTGTTAAAACTCTTAGTTTAAAGTTATGTAGTGTGTTGCAAATTTGCACCAGTGTAGTCTTTCAGAGGTTGTTGTGAGCGGTCGTAACTACGGTCATGTCAAAAGGGAGCGGCAAGGTTCTCTGCCCGAAAGCTCATACAGTCAAAACTTGTTTCTTTCTGTCTCTGAATAAATTGTAACTTTGATATTTAGAGGGTGCTTTCTGATTATAATTTTAAATCTGTTTCTTTTAAAAAACGCTTTTAGGCATTATTAAAGTGAATAAAATTCCCATTTGTTAAAAGGAATTTGCTTATGATTTCGTCAGTTACTCCGTGGCAACTACTTCCATGCTTACATAGCGTGATTAAATGTGTTAATGTTCTTGATGAATCACTAGTAAATTAAATATATTCTTAAGAATATTCTTTGAAAATAAATCACGGTTCACCCTGTATTACAAAAACTATACTATGTATTTCCATTAACTTCATAATAAACTCACATAACCATTTAGCAAACGCGAAGGTGAAAATATAAAATTTAGAGACAGTGGGACGCAAGCATTCACCAGATCTGTTCTCGGTCCCATTTGGCGCCACCTCGACTAACTTCTCCATGCTGCAACTCGCTTGCTAGCCTTGTCACTTTCTGTACTTTAATCGCTGAAATGTTAATTACATTTGATTCTACAACAAATTGGAATATGCACGACACGTTTCCATGAACCTTACATGGCTCGTTGGCTTAAAGAGCTTTTATTCATTGCACACAATTATAACTCGAAAATAACTAAATACGGAAATTGTCAAACCACCAGTATGTTTCCCGTCATTTCTTTTTACAACAAATCGTACTAATAACGATTCGTTGTCCAGACATTCGACGAACAGACTACATCTATTCATACGGTGCAACGTATAAAATGAAACCCATGGAATATGGTCTACCGTTGAACACTACTCTTGCTTTCTGCTTGTGACGGAGGGAGCCTTCTTGCTTCCTATAGACTCTACTGTACGTAGCACGTTGCCGAAATATCGCAGACCTTACCTTGTTTCACGTAACGAAATGGCTTCTCGATGAGAAAGAGCAGGAAGTCGTAGAGCGCGATGTCAAAGTTGACCAGTTCGTCCCGTGTGCCGACGGCTTTAGTCTCATAAGCTCGAGGTCTCCGGATCGAACTTCTTTAAGTGAGTTACCTGCGCCAATATTCGGCGATGTGCTTCGATATTGTCGGCTCGCTCCTGCCTAGTCGTAAAGTAAAGCCTGAAATAAGTTGTGCAGAAATTTTTACGAAGTCTCAGACGGTGTTCAGGAAAGATAGATTAGGCAGAATTGGTGGTGGAGTGTTCGTGTCTGTCAGTAGTGGTTTATCTTGTAGTGAAGTCGAAGCAGATACTCCGTGCGAAGTGGTGTGGGTGGAGGTTATAATTAACAGCCGAACTAACAAGAGGATACTGCGCATAATAAAAGCTCATGGCCAGAGGTGTAATGTGGCAAAGCACCAAGACGCACTTCTCAGCCGTTGTCGAGAAAATCGACAGTTACAAGAAACCGTTGCGGTGAAGTACTCTCTACGATTAGTAAGTCTCTGCGGCGTCGTGGCGCAGCGGTAAGCGCTCGGGTTCGTAATCCGAAGGTCGCCGGATCGAATCTCGCGCCATCTACCCTTTTTTTTTAGTGTTTGTTTTTTGTAATTCTAATGTGTGTATATATATAATTCCCGGCAATCAGTTGCAACAATTATGCATATAATAAGTTGTTGAAAGTCGTTTGTCGTGGAAAAACTGGCGACTTCGAACATCATTATGTTTTCCGCAAACAAAGTTGTATTTCACAAATGTTATTGTCTTCATAATGTTAACCAAGTATAGTTAACGGAAGACGTAGAAACGATATTCCGAAACGAATACGTATAGCGTAAGTCAAACGTTCGAATTAGAAGAGACCCCACGAACACAAATTTGCTGTGGCAGGTATGAAATATAAACTCCGTTACTCGCTCGTTACGCTTGAAGAACAGACGTTGAATGGGCCGAAACGAGCCGCCGCATAACAGCGTAGTTGCCTGCTAACTTCGAAAGAAGGTAGATGCGATCCCTAGCGCAACTTACAACATCGTCGAAAACATGGAGGCGGTACAATTGGAGAGCGATCCGCCTTCACCAACATGCATAAGCAATTCATTAATAGTTATATATATATATATATATATATATTTTTTCCGAAGGTCGCCGGATCGAATCTCGCGCCATGAATTTTTATTATTAGTTTTTTGTAATATTTGAATTACAAAAAACTTATAATAAAAAAATTGCATGGCGCGAGATTTGATCCGGCGACTTTCGGATTACGAACCCGAGCGCTTACCGCTACGCCACGACGCTGTAGGAAACTGTTATTCGTAGAGAGTATTTCACCGCAACGGTTTCTTTTAACTGTCGATTTTCTCGACAACGGCTGAGAAGTGCATCTTGGTGCTTCGCCACATTACACCTCTGGCCATGAGCTTTTATTATGCGCAGTATGAACCGAATCTGAATTTCACAATTGGCGGCCTCCCCTTGTAAGCTAATAATTGGCTCCTTCTACCGACCCCCAGACTCCGATGATACAGTTGCGGAACAGTTCAGAGAATTTGAGTCTTGTAACAAATAAATACCCCACTCATACGGCTATAGTTGGTGGGGACTTCAACCTCCCCTCGATATGTTGGCAAAAATACTTGTTCAAAACCGGTGGTAGGCAGAAAACATCTTCCGAGATTGTCCTAAATGCTTTCTCCGAAAATTATTTCGAGCAGCTAGTCCACGAACCCACGCGAATTGTAAATGCTTGCGAAAACACGCTTGACCTCTTAGCCACAAACAATCCAGAGCTGATAGAGGGCGTCATGACTGATACAGGGATTAGTGATCACAAGGTCGTTGTAGCTGGGCTCAATACCGTTTCTTCCAAATCCACCAGTAACACTCATTCGTCCTCTGTTAGAATATTGCTGCGCGGTGTGGGATCCTTACCAGGTGGGATTGACGGAGGACATCGAAAGGGTGCAAAAAAGGGCAGCTCGTTTTGTATTATCACGTAGTAGGGGAGAGAGTGTGGCAGATATGATACGCGAATTGGGATGGAAGTCATTACAGCAAAGACGTTTTTCGTCGCGGCGAGATCTATTTACGAAATTTCAGTCACCAACTTTCTCTTCCGAATGCGAAAATATTTTGTTGAGCCCAACCTACATAGGTAGGAATGATCATCAAAATAAAATGAGAGAAATCAGAGCTCGAACAGAAAGGTTTAGGTGTTCGTTTTTCCCGCGCGCTGTTCGGGAGTGGAATGGTACAGAGATAGTATGATTGTAGTTGGACGAACCCTCTGTCGAGCACTTAAATGTGAATTGCAGAGTAATCATGTAGATGTAGATGTAGATGTTGAACCCTGCCTAGTCGCCGAATATGGGATGTATAGTAAAACTGCTTTCTCGGATCGCTGAACAACAATTCAAGCAAATCGTATTAATGAGTTTTATTACGAAAAGTAAATGATACTACTTTGTGAGAAATGCAATAGATGGGTCGCAAGCAAAGGACGACGTAAACAAAAAGCAAGTTCCTCAGTATACAGGGTGGTCCATTGATAGTTACCGGCCCAAATATCTGACCAAATAAGCGTCGAACGAAAAAACTGCAAAGAACGAAACTTGTCCATTTTGAAAGGGAAAACCAAATGGCACTATGGTTGTCCCGCTAGATGGCGCTGCCATAGGTCAAGCGGATATCAACTGCGTTTTTTTAAATTGAAACCCCCATTTTTTATTACATATTCGTGTAGTAAGTAAAGAAATACCAATGTTTTAGTTGGACCACTTTTTTCGCTTTGTGACAAAAGGCGCTGTAATAGTCACAAACGTATGAGTACGTGGTATCACGTAACATTCTGCCAGTGCGGACGGTATTTGCTTCGTGATACATTACCCGTGTTAAAATGGACCGTTTACCAATTGCGGAAAAGGTCGATATCGTGTTGATGTATGGCTATTGTGATCAAAATGCCCAACGGGCGTGTGCTATGTATGCTGCTCGGTATCCTGGACGACATCATCCAAGTGTCCGGATAGTTACGTTACGTAAGGAAACAGCAAGTATTCGGCCACATGTGAAACGTCAACCACGACCTGCAACAAATGATGATGCCCAAGTAGGTGTTTTAGCTGCTGTCGCGGCTAATCCGGACATCAGTAGCAGACAAATTGCGCGGTAATCGGGAATCTCAGAAACGTCGGTGTTGAGAATGCTACATCAACATCGTATTTCTATGCACCAGGAATTGCATGGCGACGACTTCGAACGTCGTGTACAGTTCTGCCACTGGGTACAAGAGGAATTACGGGACGATGACAGATTTTTTGCACACGTTCTATTTAGCGACGAAGCGTCATTCACCAACAACGGTAACGTAAACCGGCATAATATGCACTACTGGGCAACGGAAAATGGCTGCGACGAGTGGAACATGAGCGACCTTGGCGGGTTAATGTATGGTGCAGCATTATGGGAGAAAGGATAATTGGCCCCCATTTTATCGATGGCAATCTAAATGGTGCAATGTATGCTGATTTCCTACGTAATGTTCTACCGATGTTACTACAAGATGTTTCACTGCATGACAGAATGGCGATGTACTTCCAACATGATGGATGTCCGGCACATAGCTCGCGTGCGGTTGAAGCGGTACTGAATAGCGTATTTCATGACAGGTGGGTTGGTCGTCGAAGCACCATACCACGGCCCTCACGTTAAGCGGATCTGACGTCCCCTGATTTCTTTCTGTGGGGAAAGTTGAGGATATTTGCTATCGTGATCCACCGACAACGCCTGACAACATGCGTAAGCGCATTGTCAATCCATGTGCGAATATTACGGGAGGCGAACTACTCGAGAGGAATGTCGTTACACGTATTGCGAAATACATTGAGGTTGACGGACATCATTTTGAGCACTTATTGCATTAATGTGGTATTTACAGGTAATCAGGCTGTAACAGCATGCGTTCTCTGAAAAAAGTTCACAAAGGTACATGTATCATCGAAATAAAATGTTCAAACGTACCTACGTTCTGTATTTTAATTTAAAAAACCTACCTGTTTCCAACTGTTTGTTTAAAATTGTGAGCGATATGTTTGTGACTATTACAGCGCCATCTACCACAAAGCGACAAAAGTGGTCCAATTGAAACATTCATATTTCTTTACGTACTATACGAATATGTAGTAGAAATGGCGGTTCCTATTTTAAAAAACGCAGTTGATATCCGTTTGACCTATGGCAGCGCCATCTAGCGGGCAAACCACAGCGCCATCTGCTTTCCCCCTTCAAGCTAGACAAGTTTCGTTCATTGTAGTTTCTTCGTTTGATGCTTATTTCGTGAGATATTTGACCCGGTCACTATCAATGGACCACGCTGTATACAATTCTAATGTAAGCAAAATAATACTATCAACGCTTATACCCAGGTCTCCATTCCTGAAGCTTTTGTAGAACTGGGCCGCGACAAGTCCGCTTATGTCCTCTTCGCATACAGGTCGCTGCCGCGCGTTGTCGTCCTGGAAAGGGGTCGGACAGCGTGCAGTTGGCCGACGTCTTCTTCACAGTCCTCTCTGCAATCTCATTTCCGACTGGAGTGCTGGAGCTTGACCTTATGCCGTAACTGATATATGACTACCGAAAATCGTACATGATTGTAAAGAAAATTTGTTTGGCAACACACACAGTGTTAACATTCGTGGACAAGCAAAAATTCATTCATTACATCTGCCGTATGTCGCGATAACTATTGTTTTCCATGTTTCTAGTATCAGTATCATCCTGATTAGTGGAGCATTACGCATTGTGCAAGTCACAAATGTAGAAGTAATAATAAAAATAAATTTCAATCACCAACCTTCTCCTCTGGCAATCTGCTTTTATTAATACCATAGCACACGGGAATTCATGTTAACTTGAGAAAACAAAGCAGATTATCTGACACATTCATGCAGCTTCAGTAATAATTACTACCATACTTTTTCTAAAATAAAATTCTCTAGAACTTCTGTTGAAAACAATGTGCAGTTGCGTGGAATTAAAAAAAATGGGCCAAGTAGTTAACAAATTAAAAATTTTACGTAATTGCTTCTTTGCTTCTCTAGATGTTCAGGAAAACTACTGGAGAAACACATCTGGGACATTTATTAGATTCACCAGGTCAATAACAACAAAATAAATGGAATTCGTGCTCCACTTTAACCTCATACAGTTTTGCGTTGCCTGCATACGAGGGTCACTCTAAAAGAAATGCACACTATTTTTTTTTTAATCTATCTTTTATTCTACATGTTTCAACGTTTTACAGTGTGTAGATACACCCTTTAGGAACAATATTTTCATTTCTCCACATAATTTCCATCCCTCTCAACTGCCTTAAGCCATCTTGGAACCATCGCCTGTATACCCGCACGGTAAAATTCTGGACCAACCTGTTGGAGCCACTGTTTGGCAGCATGCACAAGGGAGTCGTCATCTTCAAACCTTGTTCCACGAAGAGAGTCTTTCAGTTTCCCAAAGACATGATAGTCACATTGAGCCAGGCCAGGACTCTAAAGTAGGTATTTCAGTGTTGTCCATCCGAGTTTTGTGATCGCTTCCACGGTTTTTTGACTGACATGTGGCCGTGCATTGTCGTGCAACAGCAAAACATTCTGCTTTTGCCGATGTAGTCAAACACGACTCAGTCGAGCTCGAAGTTTGTTCGGTGTCGTCACATATGCATCAGAATTTATGGTGGTTCCACTTGGCACGATGTCCACAACACAAAACACCGTAGCCATAACTTTTCCAGCAGAAGGTGTGGTTTTGAATTTTTTTTTTTTTTTTTTTTTTTTTTTTTTTTTTTTTTTTTTTTTTTTTTTTTTGTCTTTGGTCAGTTTGCATGATGCCACTCCATTGATTTTCTCTTCGTCTCTGGTGAAAAATGATGGAACCATGTTTCATCACCTGTCACAATTCTTCCAAGAAATTCATCTCCACCATTCTCGTACTGTTCCAAAAGTTCACTGCATACCGTTTTTCTCGTTTCTTTGTGAGCCACTGTCAACATCCTGGGAACCCACCTGGCGCAAACCTTTTTTAACGCCAACACTTTCAGTATTCTGCAAACACTTCCTTCCCCTACCCCAACGTAGCGTGACAATTCGTTCACTGTGATGCGTCTGTCAGCACTCACCACTTCGTCAACTCTCTGCACATTGTCTGGAGTGTGTGCAGTACGAGGCCTGCCGCTGCGAGGACAATCCTCAACATTGCCCTGCCCGCTTTCATCACGTAACCTGCTTGCCCACCGACTAACTGTACTGCGATCGACAGCAGCATCTCCGTACACCTTTTTCAACCTCTTGTGGATGTTTCCCAGTGTCTCGTTTCCACAGCACAGGCATTCTAGGACAGCACGTTGCTTCTCACGAACGTCAAGTGTAGCAGCCATCTTGAAGACATGCTGTGACGGCGCCACTCACGGGAACAGGTTGAACTAAGTTTGAAAACAAGCGGGAAGGATGTATCTGTAAACTGTAAAACATTCACACATGCAGAATGATAACTCTATTTTTACAGAAACAGTGTGCATTTCTTTTGGAGTGACACTCGTATTAGTGAAGTTGCTAAAGTTCAAGCAAAATTATTTATTAGACTTACTCCATAACTAAGTATTTGTGGACCTATGTTTATACGAACTTTTTTCTTTAGTTTTACCTGTGGAATACCTTATTAAAATATTTGCATATCTTCATGAATCACCCTCTATATATTGTTGTTGTGGTCTTCAGTCCAGAGACTGGTTTGATGCAGCTCTCCATGCTACTCTATCCTGTGCAAGCTTCTTCATCTCCCAGGACCTACTGCAACCTACATCCTTCTGAATCTGTTTAGTGTATTCATCTCTTGGTGTCCATCTACGATTTTTGCCCTCCACGCTGCCCTACAATACTAAATTGGTGATCCCTTGATGCCTCAGAATATGCCCTACCAACTGATCCCTTCTTCTAGTCAAGTTGTGGCACAGATTCTCTTCTCTCCAATTCTATTCAATACTTCCTCATTAGTTATGTGACCTACCCATCTAATCTTCTGCATTCTTCTGTAGCACCACATTTCGAAAGCTTCTATTCCCGTGGTCTAGGGGTAGCGTCTTTGATTCATAATCAAAACGTCTTCGATCCCGGGTTCGATCCCCGCCACTGCCTAAATTTTGATAAATAATCAGCATTGGCGGCCGAAGACTTCCGGCATAAGAAGGCCAACGGCCTTGTAAAAAGAGGTCGGAGGAGCGGATAGAGGTTCAGGGCACTCTCTTGTCCTGGGGGTGGGAAATTGCCCCTAAAGGCGGAAGAATCAGCAATGATCAACGACATGAGCATGCAGAAGGCAATGGAAACCACTGCATTAAAGACACGTAACTTGTATCCACAGGACATGTGGCCTGTAATTGAAGAAGCGTCATGATGATCTCTCCATTGGCAAAAGATTCCGGAATAGTCCCCCATTCGGATCTCCGGGAGGGGACTGCCAAGGGGGAGGTTACCATGAGAAAAAGATTGAATAATCAACGAAAGGATAGCGTTCTACGAGTCGGGGCGTGGAATGTCAGAAGCTTGAACGTGGTAGGGGAACTAGAAAATCTGAAAAGGGAAATGCAAAGGCTCAATCTAGATATAGTAGGGGTCAGTGAAGTGAAGTGGAAGGAAGACAAGGATTTCTGGTCAGATAAGTATCTGGTAATATCAAGAGCAGCAGAAAATGGTATAACAGGTGTAGGATTCGTTATGAGTAGGAAGGTAGTGCAGAGGGTGTGTTACTGTGAACAGTTCAGTGACCGGGTTGTTCTAATCAGAATCGACAGCAGACCAACACCGACAATGATAGTTCAGGTATACATGCCGACGTCGCAAGCTGAAGATGAACAGATAGAGAAAGTGTATGAGGATATTGAAAGGGTAATGCAGTATGTAAAGGGGGACGAAAATCTAATAGTCATGGGCGACTGGAATGCAGTTGTAGGGGAAGGAGTAGAAGAAAAGGTTACAGGAGAATATGGGCTTGGGACAAGGAATGAAAGAGGAGAAAGACTAATTGAGTTCTGTAACAAGTTTCAACTAGTAATAACGAATACCCTGTTCAAGAATCACAAGAGGAGCAGGTATACTTCATACATTATGGTCATACAGAGATTCCGAAATCAGATACTGGATTGTAAGGCGTACCCAGGAGCAGATATAGACTCAGATCACAATATAGTAGTGATGAAGAGTAGGCTGAAGTTAAAGACATTAGTCAGGAAGAATTAATACGCAAAGAAGTGGGATACGGAAGTACTAAGGAATGACGAGATACGTTTGAAGTTCTCTAACGCTATAGATAGAGCAATAAGAAATAGCGCAGTAGGCATTACAGTTGAAGAGGGATGGACATCTCTAAAAAAGGGCCATCACAGAAGTTGGGAAGGAAAACATAGGTACAAAGAAGGTAGCTGCGAAGAAACCATGGGTAACAGAAGAAATACTTCAGTTGATACATGAAAGGAGGAAGTACAAACAAGTTTCGGGAAAATCAGGAATACAGAAATACAAGTCGCTGAGGAATGAAATAAATAGGAAGTGCAGGGAAGCTAAGACGAAATGGCTGCAGGAAAAATGTGAAGACATCGAAGAAGATATGATTGTCGGAAGGACAGACTCAGCATAAAGGAAAGTCAAAACAACCTTAGGTGATATTAAAAGCAACGGTGGTAACATTAAGAGTGCAACGGGAATTCCACTATTAAATGCAGAGGAGAGATCAGATAGGTGGAAAGAATACATTGAAAGCCTCTATGAGGGTGAAGATTTGTCTGATGTGATAGAAGAAGAAACAGGAGTCGATTTAGAAGAGATAGAGGATCCAGTATTAGAATCGGAATTTAAAAGAGCTTTGGAGGACTTACGGTCAAATAAGGCAGAAGGGATAGATAAAATTCCATCAGAATTTCTAAAATCATTGGGGGAAGTGGCAACAAAACGACTATTCACGTTGGTGTGTAGAATATGAGTCTGGCGATATACCATCTGACTTTCGGAAAAGCGTCATCCACACAATTCCGAAGACGGCAAGAGCTGACAAGTGCGACAATTATCGCACAATCAGCTTAACAGCTCATGCATCGAAGTTGCTTACAAGAATAATATACAGAAGAATGGAAAAGAAAATTGAGAATGCGCTAGGTGACGATCAGTTTGGCTTTAGGAAAAGTAAAGGGACGAGAGAGGCAATTCTGACGTTACGGCTAATAATGGAAGCAAAGCTAAAGAAAAATCAAGACACTTTCATAGGATTTGTCGACCTGGTAAAAGCGTTCGACAATATAAAATGGTGCAAGCTGTTCGAGATTCTGAAAATAGTAGGGGTAAGCTATAGGGAGAGACGGGTCATATACAATATGTACAACCAAGAGGGAATAATAAGAGTGGACGATCAAGAACGAAGTGCTCGTATTAAGAAGGGTGTAAGACAAGGCTGTAGCCTTTCGCCCCTACTCTTCAATCTGTACATCAAGGAAGCAATGATGGAAATAAAAGAAAGGTTCAGGAGTGGAATTAAAATACAAGGTGAAAGGATATCAATGATACGATTCGCTGATGACATTGCTATCCTGAGTGAAAGTGAAGAAGAATTAAATGATCTGCTGAACGGAATGAACAGTCTAATGAGTACACAGTATGGTTTGAGAGTAAATCGGAGAAAGACGAAGGTAATGAGAAGTAGTAGAAATGAGAACAGCGAGAAACTTAACATCAGGATTGGTGGTCACGAAGTCAAAGAAGTTAAGGAATTCTGCTACCTGGGCAGTAAAATAACCAATGACGGACGGAGCAAGGAGGATATCAAAAGCAGACTCGCTATGGCAAAAAAGGGATTTCTGGCCAAGAGAAGTCTACTAATATCAAATACCGGCCTTAACTTGAGGAAGAAATTTCTGAGGATGTACGTCTGGAGTACAGCATTGTATGGTAGTGAAACATGGACTGTGGGAAAACCGGAACAGAAGAGAATCGAAGCATTGGAGATATGGTGCTATAGACGAATGTTGAAAATTAGGTGGACTGATAAAGTAAGGAATGAGGAGGTTTTACGCAGAATCGGAGAGGAAAGGAATATGTGGAAAACACTGATAAGGAGAAGGGACAGGATGATAGGACATCTGCTAAGACATGAGGGAATGACTTCCATGGTACTGGAGGGAGCTGTAGAGGGCAAAAACCGTAGAGGGAGATTGAAATACGTCAAGCAAATAATTGAGGACGTAGGTTGCAAGTGCTACTCTGAGATGAAGAGGTTAGCACAGGAAAGGAATTCGTGGCGCGGGCCGCATCAAACCAGTCGGTAGACTGATGACAAAAAAAAAAGCTGCACGCCCTCGGGAAAAATTACGGCTGTAGTATCCCCTTGCTTTCAGTCGTTCGCAGTACCAGCACAGCAAGACCATAGTAATGTCATATACCTGTGATTTTAAACTGCACGTGAACCATACGAATAAATAGAATAAATAAATAAATAGAAATACATATCGCTTGAATTAGTCACTTGTTATTTTGAGTGAAACTAGTCTTTGCGAGCAACCGCATGAAAAAATTCGTGTTAGTCGGTTTTTTTTTTCTTAGAGTAAATGCAGTCAGCGGGAGCGATCGAGTGAAAATATTCGACACCGTTGTAACTTTTCATATTGACTGAATTATTCAATCTTTCCTTCCAAGTGAAAACAATCAGTAATTTTTTATGTTAGTTGAACCATGCACTCAATCTTTTAACTGAAACCGCAAGTTTCACAGAGGAAGACCGCACTGCAGTTCATTCTCTAAATCCTCGCTCGAACGAAAAAATGGCTGACATCGAAATAAGTGTGCAAGCAATAGAAAAGCAACTGGAATCACTCAACAGAGGAAAGTCCACTGGACCTGACGGGATACCAATTCGATTCTGCACAGAGTACGCGAAAAAACTTGGCCCCTTCTAACAGCCGCGTACCGCAAGTCTCTAGAGGAACGGAAGGTTCCATCCAAATGATTGGAAAAGACCACAGGTAGTCCCAGTCTTCAAGAAGGGTCGTCGAGCAGATGCGCAAAACTATAGGCCTACATCTCTGACATCGATCTGTTGTAGAATTTTAGAACATGTTTTTTGCTCGAGTATCATGTCATTTCTGGAAACCCAGAATCTACTATGTAGGAATCAACATGGATTCCGGAAACAGCGATCGTGTGAGACCCAACTCGCTTTATTTGTTCATGAGACCCAGAAAATATTAGATACAGGCTCCCAGGTAGATGCCATTTTCCTTGGCTTCCGGAAGGCGTTCGATACAGTTCCGCACTGTCGCCTGATAAACAAAGTAAGAGCCTACGGAATATCAGACCAGCTGTATGGCTGGATTGAAGAATTTCTAGAAAAGAGAGCACAGCATGTTGTTCTCAATGGAGAGACGTCAGCAGACGTTAAAGTAACCTCTGGCGTACCACAGGGGAGTGTTATGGGACCATTGCTTTTCACAAAACATATAAATGACCTAGTAGATAGTGTCGGAAGTTCCATGCGGCTTTTCGCGGATGATGCTGTAGTATACAGACAAGTTGCAGCATCAGAAAATTGCAGCGAAATGCAGGAAGATCTGCAGCGGATAGGCACTTGGTGCAGGGAGTTGCAACTGACCCTTAACATAGACAAATGTAATGTATTGCGAATACATAGAAAGAAGGATCCTTTATTGTATGATTATATGACAGTGGAACAAACACTGGTAGCAGTTACTTCTGTAAAATATCTGGGAGTATGCGTACGGAACGATTTGAAGTGGAATGATCATATAAAATTAATTGTTGGTAAGGCGCGTGCCAGGTTGAGATTCATTGGGAGAGTCCTTAGAAAATGTAGGAGGTGGCTTACAAAACACTCGTTCGACCTATACTCGAGTATTGCTCGTCAGTGTGGGATCCGTACCAGGTCGGGTTGATAGAGGAGACCCAAAGAAGAGCTGCGAGATTCGTTACAGGGTCATTTGGTAAGCGTGATAGCGTTACGGAGAAGTTTAACAAACTCGAGTGGCAGACTCTGCAAGAGAGGCGCTCTGCATGGCGGTGTAGCTTGCTGTCCAGGTTTCGAGAGGGTGCGTTTCTGGATTAGGTATCGAATATATTGCTTCCCCCTACTTATACCTCCCGAAGAGATCACGAATGTAAAATTAGAGATATTCGTACGCGCACGGAGGCTTTCCGGCAGTCGTTCTTCCCGCGAACCATACGCAACTGGAACAGGAAAGGGAGGTAATGACAGTGGCACTTAGTGCCCTCCGCCACACACCGTTGGGTGGCTTGCGGAGTATAAATGTAGATGTAGAAACTTACTTTCACACTTAGGCTGACGAGAGTCATTAAGTCTAATGGATCTAATGTGTGCAAAACTTCAAAAGCATCTCTGTTATGTAACAGAACAGTAATCCCTTTATGTCACATACTCCTGAAAGTTTTCTGGTAATTCCAGGACAGTATGTGCAGCACTTGCCACGTACTTTTCGGGACAGAAGCAGCTAATTCACACGCATTCGATGTCTTTTTGATAGGAAAACCCGCATTGCAACACTTCTCTACAACCAAACAATCATCATCCTCGTACCAAACCCAACCTAGGAAGGTTAAACCTAAACTACTTCATGCGTTATTCTACGCCGCCCAAAAACTGATTGATATCTGGTGTGTTGTGTCCAAGCTGTCGGGCCATCTCTGACGATGCTGACGATCGTTGTCGGTGGCACTGACCATCCTCCATGGTGTCCCCATCTCCCTGTGCGATTTCCGTGTTTTTTGAAACCCTGAAGAGGAACAATGGTGGCCGTCGATTTGCTTCGAATAGTTGCAACCCTGGTAGAGTCATGACTCAATGACTCGATGATGATGATGACGACGAGGTCCCATACTCTTTGACAGAGCGTAGGGGACGATGCGGGAGACCCTCACCGCTGTACTAGGCAAGGTCCTAGTGGAGGTGGTTTGCCACTGCCTTCTTCCGACCGTAATGGGGATGAATGATGACTATGAAGAAGACACAACACACAGTCATCTCGAGGCAGGAAAAATCCCCGACCCCGCCGGGAATCGAACCCGGGACCCCGTGCGCGGGAAGCGAGAACGCTACCGCAAGACCACGAGTCTATAGGCAGCGGAAAACATTTTTTGATGATGAAGACACTAACCGTCTTGTATTGCAGTAGGATAAATTTGTCAGCAGCTATAGCGATTACTTTTGAAATATAGGGCTATTCAAAAAGAAGGAACACATTTCAGACATTTACTGCTTCCAAACTACAAAAAATAGAAACACAATTCCATCGTTTCTGGAAAGCGAAGAGTTCACATTTGTATGCACTCAACGTCAGCACCCTCTGTTACACGACAAATATCAAAACGTTGGCTCATTTCCCGCCACACACAAAGCACTTGCTCTCTAGTTATCGAATTCACAACGATGCGATGTCGCAGACTTTAAAGAGTGTCAAGCATAGGCGGGATAAAAACGCGGTCTAGACCTAACCCCACAGATAAGGCACAAGGTGTAACGTCTGGAGATCTGGAAGGTCGCCGGCAATGAAGTTCATCTTCCTGCAATGGTGTCGTTCAGGAAAGAGAACAGCAAGAACTTATGAGGACTTGTGATCACGAGGTAGATGAAGGTAATTATGCTACTTAGGCAGCAAAGTAACCCGTGACAAACTAAACGAGTAGGACGTCAAAAGCAGACTAGCATTGGCAAAATGGGGCATTCCTGCCCAAGCGAAGTCTACTACTATAAAACACATACCTAAAATTGGGGAAGAAATTTCTCAGAAGCACAGCATTGTATCGTGTGATAATGAAACATGGACTGTGGGGAAAATCTGAACAGAAGAGAATCGAAGCAGTTGGGATGTGGTGCTACAGACGAATGTTGAAAATTAGGTGGACTGATCAGGTAAGGAATGAGTAGGTTCTTTGACACTACGTACAACACGACTGCATAGCTTGTTAGGTTTCTGAGGAGACCCTTCAGAGATTTATTGGATTTGAGACAGTTTCGGGTGGTGGACGGTAGAAATTTGTGGCAGCTGCAGAAAGTGTCTGTAGTCATGTAAGGTAGTGATGGTTTTATTAATTTACATATTTTACAGGAAAATTCCGTAAACTGAAAGTAGGACTTGGACTCTGTGGGCTCCATACAATCTTAATTATATATATATAGATAATAAATTATTATTATTATTATCATTTCGTGTGGTTGAATCGCATTGTGCAGGTCTGTCTATTGGACGTCACTTTGGTGACCTGTGTGTCCCTCATCTACGCTGGTTACCTGGCTGGGGAAAGGGGATCTACACTTTAACGTGGAAACCGAACCACATGTTGTTTCTGGCGACTCTTCACTACGTTGAGAGGTTAAAACGAAGGCCGAAATATCCATGGTGTGACTGAGTTTCGATCCCACGACTTCTCGGTTTCTAAGTATATGCTTTTTTGCTAGACCACCAGGTCCGACACGTCTAGAAATATTTCATCTAGAGGTTTTAACGTGGGAGTTTCCGTGTTATGTCATATATGGCCGTATCTTTTGATTGCATTGACTTAGAAGCTTCGACTTTTTACACCACTAAGGGACCATAGATCTTAGTACTTGACATAACTTATTTAGGTTTTCCGTGATGATTTCCCTATATCACTCCAGGAAAATGCCGGGATGATTCCTTTGAAAGGGCACGGCCGACTTCCTTCCCCGTTGTTGTTGTTATGGTCTTCAGTCCTGAGACTGGTTTGATGCAGCTCTCCATGCTACTCTATCCTGTGCAAGCTTTTTCATCTCCCAGTACCTACTGCAACCTACATCCTTCTGAATCTGCTTAGTGTATTCATCTCTTGGTCTCCCTCTACGATTTTTACCCTCCACGCTGCCCTCCAATACTAAATTGGTGATCCCTTGATGCCTCAGAACATGTCCTACCAACCGATCCCTTCTTTTGGTCAAGTTGCGCCACAAACTTCTCTTCTCCCCAATCCTACTCAATACTTCCTCATTAGTTATGTGATCTACCCATCTAATCTTCAGCATTCTTCTGTAGCACCACATTTCGAAAGCTTCTATTCTCTTCTTGTCCAAACTATTTATCGTCCATGTTTCACTTCCATACATGGCTACACTCCATACAAATACTTTCAGAAATGCCTTCCTGACACTTAAATCCTTCCTTCCCCATCCTTCCCTAATCCGATGGGGCCAATGAACTCGCTGTCTGGTCTCCTTCCCCAAAACAACCAAAACCAACTTAGCCTAAACTTGAACTTGATATCTCTATCCGTTCCTGAGAGAAAGGAGTCTTAACCATCGGGCAAATAGACGGACAAAAAGAGGTTTCTATAAGATTTTGGTTTTTACCGATTGAGATACGTAACCCTAAAAATATATTTAACAATTATATTTTAAGATGTGTGATGGACTGCCATAATACACTACTGGCCATTAAAATTGCTACACCAAGAAGAAATGCAGGTGATAAACGGGTATTCATAGGACAAATATATTATACTAGAACTGACATGTGATTACATTTTCACGCAATTTGGGTGTATAGGTCCTGAGAAATCAGTACCCAGAACAACCACCTCTGGCCGTAATAATGGCCTTGATACGCCTGGGCATTGTGTCAAACAGAGCTTGGTTGGCGTGTACATGTACAGCTGCCCATGCAGCGTCAACACGATACCGCACTTCATCAAGAGTAGTGACTGGCGTATTGTGACGAGCCAGTTGCTCGGCCACCATTGCCCAGATGTTTTCAATTGGTGAGAGATCTGGAGAATGTGCTGGCCAGGGCAGCAGTTGAACATTTTCTGTATGCAGGAAGGCCCGTACAGGACCTGCTGAAATGTAGGGTTTCACAGGGATCGAATGAAGTGTAGAGCCACAGGTCGTAACACATCTCAAATGTAACGTCCACTGTTCAAAGTGCCATCAATGCAAACAAGAGGTGACCGAGACGTGTAACCAATGGCACCGCATACCATCATGCCGGGTGATACACCATTATGGTGATGACCAATACACGCTTCCACCGCAATGTCGCCAAACACGGATGCGACCATCATGATGCTGTGAACAATACCTGGATTCATCCGAAAAAATGACGTTTTGCCACTCGTGCACCCAGTTTCGTCGTCGAGTACACCATAGCACGCGCTCCTGTCTGTGATGCAGCGTCAAGGGCAACCGCAGCCACAGTCTCTGAGCTGATAGTCCATGCTGCTGCAAACATCGTCGAACTGTTCGTGCAGATGGTTGTTGTCTTGCAAACGTCCCCATCTGTTGACTCAGGTATCGACACGTGGCTGCACGATCTGTTACAGCCATGCGGATAAGATGCCTGTCATCTCGACTGCTAGTGATACGAGGCCGTTGTGATCCAGCACGGCGTTCCGTATTACCCACCTGAACCCACCGATTCCATATTCAGCTAACAGTCATTGGATCTCGACCAAGGCGAGCAGCAATGTCGCGACACGATAAACCGCAATCGCGATAGGCTACAATCCGACCTTTATCGAAGTCGGAAACGTGATGGTACGAATTTCTCCTCCTTACACGAGGCATCACAACATCGTTTCACCAGGCAACACCGGCCAACCTCTGTTTGTGTATGAGAAATCGGTTGGAAACTTTCCTCATGTCAGCACGTTGTAGGTGTCGCCACCGGCGCCAACCTGATGTGAATGCTCTGAAAAGCTAATCATTTGCATATCACAGCATCTTCTTCCTGTCGGTTAAATTTCGTGTCTGTAGCACGTCATCTTCGTGGTGCAGCAATTTTAATGGCCAGTAGTGTACAATGATTAACTGGAAAGTCTGTGCACTATGAACATAAACAAAAATGGGTATACAATACTAGTGTTTAAAAGTTGTTAGAAACACCAGTTTTAAACAAAGAAATGTTTTATAGCTTTTTGTAGGTACTGTCTTAATGCAATGAATATTGTTGAGAGGTCGTTCTAAGAGTACCGCATATTATGAGACGCTGTACAATGATTTATTTTGTTTTGACGTTCGTTGTAGCTCAATGTGCAATAAATGAAGATAGATTTCCTCCCGCCCCTCTCGTTGTAAAAACTGTAATTAAGAATTTTTCGAGCCAAACCTAGAATTGAGGAAGTAATATCAGCGAAAACTGTCTTCTTATCAGTATCATCTCCAGTGCAGTGATATAGTGAGGTCAGTTTCGAAACCATAGCACATTAGATAGTTAAATGGATGGGATATTCTCTGTTTCTGGCTGAACATTTCGTGCTATGCATAGCTAGGCTTTGTCCTATTGGAATATGTCATGTCGGTTGAGATGATGCAGTCACAGTGGCAGTTTCTTTGAGATGACGTTTACTAGTGATGCACCCTACACTTTGGTACCGGATGATCAGTTGACTATGTGAACGAATCCAGCATGACAACACACAGGTCTAGTTATTAAGAGGAGAGTAATTTAGTTTCCAGTAATATATCGTTTCTCTATATACCTGGGAGCTTAGGAGGGTACGTCACTCAGTGAATTGCCACTGTATTTCCTCTGGCCTTGTCTGTAATGTGCTAGATCACCATTTTGAAAGGGCTGATGACCATTTGACACTGCATTGTAAGGAGAAATTGTAGACTGTTTCTACCCTACATGTGGACGTGTAAAATAAGGATCTCTGATAATGTACTGATGAACCTCTGCATCTATTCACTTGTTGCATCTGTTGTAAAAAGCAAGGATACCATAGTGACTTGCGATGCACAACATTTACCAACTGTTCCGTTACACAGCTTAGGCTGTGCCTATACACTGAGGTGATAAGTGATGGGGTACCTCTCAATATCATGTTGGAACACTTTTCGCCCAGTGTAGTGCAGAAGCTCGACGTGGCATTAACAAGTCATCGGAACTCGCCTACAGATGTATTGAGCCGTGCTACCTCCATAGCCAAATCGGTTATGTCCCATAAATTTTTGATGGTAATCATGTCTGGCGATCTGGCTGGCCAAACCATTATGCTAGTTGTCCAGAATGTTCTTCAAACCATTCACGAACAATTGTGGTCTGGTGTTTGGGAACGTAGTCCACGAATGGCTGCAAATGTTCTCAATGTATCGAGAACGAGATTTTCACTCTGCGCTGATATGAAACTTACTGGCAGATTAATACTGTATGCCGGACCGAGACTCGCACTCGGGACCTTTGCCTTTCGTGGGCAAGTGCTCTACCAACTGAGCTACCCAAGCACGACTCACGCCCCGTCCTCACAGCTTTACTTCCGCCAGTACCTCGTCTCCTACCTTCGCAGGAGAGCTTCTGTAAAGTTTGGAAAGTAGGAGACGAGGTACTGGCTGAAGTAAAGCTGTGAGGATGGGGCGTGAGTCGTGCTTGGGTAGCTCAGATGGTAGAGCACTTGCCGGCAAAAGGCAAAGGTCCCGAGTTCGAGTCTCGATCTGGCACACAGATTTAATCTGCCAGGAAGTTTCGTTCTTGAAGTAGCCGAACATAATATTTTCCAGTCAGTAGTTGGTTGGGACCACAGGACTCAGTCCTTCCCCAGTAAACACAACCCACACGTTTATGGAGCCACAGTCAGCTTGCACAGTGCCTCTTTGACAACTTGGGTCTATGGCTTCATGGAATCTGCACGACACTCGAAGACTCCCATCAGCTCTTAACAATCAAAATTCAGGCTCATCTTCCAAAGCCACCGTTTTCTGGACATCTAGGATCCAACCGATATGATCACAGGCCCAGGCTATACCATGCTGCTAGCAAAGGCACCCACATCGGTTGCTTGCTGCCATACCCATTAACGTCAAATTTCACCACATTGTCTAATGGATTGATTCACCATATGTCCCAAATTGATTTGTGCACTTTCTGTTAGCATTGACAAGTCTAAGCAAATGCTGCTTCACTCGGTCGTTAGGTAAAGGATGTTGACCACTGCATTGTCTGTAATGAGAGGTATTGCCTGAAATTTATGATTCTTGGTACTCTCTTGATATGATCTTGAAATATTGGATTCTTTAACGATTTCTGAAATGGAAAGTCTCTTATGTCTGCCTCCAAGTACTATTCCACATTCGACATCTGTTAAAGCCTGTCGTGTGACCATAATCGCGTTGTGAACTTTTCACGTGAATCACCTGAGTACAAATGACAACTCCGGCAATGCACTGCTCTTTTATACCAGGCGTATGTGATAGTACTGTGTGCTGTGTGTGCATATCGCTATCCCATGACATTTGTCACCTCAGCGTACACAAGTACTGAGGGTGCCGTGTAAGGACAGAAGACTATTTAGTGACACCGTGTTTCAGAATCATCCGCAATGGCAGCCACCAAGGACAAGCAGGAGACTGCAGCTGTGAACGTGGGCGCCCTCCTGGATGCAGGTGATGGTGCTATGGTGACATTGGTGGCAGGCAACACACGGCTGGTAGTGCACAGGGCCATCCTGTCAGACAGGAGCCCCGTGTTTGCCGGCATGTTCCGGCACGATACACTGGAGGCCAGCAGTGGGAACGTCACCATCACCGATGTGGAGGGCCCGGTGCTGCGCGAGTTGCTCGGCTACATGTATTCCCTTCAGGCGACCCACCAGCCCAGCGTCACGCCCGAGCTGCTGGCAGCTGCGGATAAATACGGCGTGTCTGGGTTGAAGGCTCTGTGTGAGCAACAGCTGGCATCTCAGCTGTCAGTGGAAAACGCGGCGGCCACGGCAGTGCTTGCGTTGAGGTACTCCTGTGCCAGCCTCATGGAGGCTGCTGTCGCCTTTATAAAGGCCAACCAGCAAGTGCTGGCCACTCAGGGTTGGGCTGAGGCGGTCCACATCCTGCCCAAAGACGTGGTTGAAGTCAGTCGCCTGCTTGGTCAGCCACCGGCAGACACCAGGTAAGCACAAGACGAGACACTTGTCTTTTCCAAGTGTGTGTGTGTGTGTGTGTGTGTGTGTGTGTGTGTGTGTGTCTGTTTTTCTGTTTGTGTGTGTGTGTGTGTGTGTGTGTGTGTGTGTGTGTGTGTGTGTGTGTGTGTGTGTGTGTGTGTGTGTGTGTGTTTGTGTCTGTTTTTCTGTTTGTGTCTGTTTTTCTGTTTGTGTCTGTTTTTCTGTGTTTGTGTGTGTGTGTTTGTGTGTGTGTGTGTGTGTGTGTGTGTGTGTGTGTGTGTGTGTGTGTGTGTTTTTTTTTTTGTGTGTGTGTTTTTTTTTTGTGTGTGTGTGTTTTTGTGTGTGTGTGTGTGTGTGTGTGTGTGTTTTTGTGTGTGTGTGTGTTTTTGTGTGTGTGTGTGTTTGTTTTTGTTTTTGTGTGTGTGTGTGTGTGTGTGTGTGTGTGTGTGTGTGTGTGTGTGTGTGTGTGTGTGTGTTTTTGTGTTTTTGTGTGTGTGTGTGTGTGTGTGTGTGTGTGTGTGTGTGTGTGTGTGTGTGTGTGTGTGTGTTTGTTTTTGTGTGTGTGTGTGTGTGTTTGTTTTTGTGTGTGTGTGTTTGTTTTTGTGTGTGTGTGTTTGTTTTTGTGTGTGTGTGTTTGTTTTTGTGTGTGTGTGTGTGTGTTTGTTTCAAGCTTACAATGTTTGCCACTGAGTTGCTTCAGATGCCTTGTGCTAGGATATACACCTTCATTGCTGACTACAAAAACCTTTCACTAGTAGCCCACAATGCTTTCATTGCCTAGTCATAATACATCCCTAAAATGAGCTATGTTTATTAGCAGGTAAGTTGGCTATCAAAAAATCATGGGAGAGCCAAGTTTTCATAGCTGATCTGACAGACCATCTCATCTTCCATTAAATATGCTAGCTCATTAAGTAAACGCTGCATCATATTCTGCTACACAAAACTACATTATGGAACTTCATTATGGAACCTTAATCCCTAATACACAAAAAGGTAGAACGAAGTATCAGACTACACTAGCTCACATACACACAATTACAATACATCGTCTTATACTCTGAACCTCATTATGTACCCTCTCATCTTTGTGGATTATTTAGTCACTAGCCATCACAAATAAAACACACTACTGCCACTGACTCGGCACATGGGGCAGTATGACCAAATAAATCACACTGGGAAAACCTGAGTGATGAATATTATGCCTAGCCCCACTCTTCTGTACACGAAAGTAAAAATCATGGTTCGTTCATTCACCCAACTGTGTAATAGCACTGAGAGCTGCAATTGTGACCTCCTGCTGCGTGGACATACAATCTTCCGGCAGAGACTGCGAGATACCCAGGGTATAGGGCCATGTCTGTGCAAGGTTGAGTTGGGGAGGTGGGTTGTCACCCAGGTACAGGCCTATGGCTGCACAGACAAAGAGCATCCAAAGTAAAAGCATTTTATTAAATCTCACGCAGCTACACTCGTAGCATCCTGGTGGTGGCAGTGGCCACAAGTCCTCACAGCATATGGTGAGGAAGGCATGTTATGGCCTTGTGGCAGTGAACTGAGTGCCAGCAGACCGTGACATTGATGCCAAGAATGCTGGCTGCAGCAATTTATGCAGCAGCTTGTGACCCTGTTGGCGCACCATAGCCACTCCCAGATGGAGCCAGTAGTGTGGATGTGTGCAGGGGTGGTTGCAGGGGATGGCAGATTCACGTGGTTGATATCGCCGCTGTGACTGACAGCACATAGCATCCAAACACTTACACAAACATGGAATGGTGAGCAGTCCAATCGTCCTGACGTTGTTGTTGCCCACAATGACAAGAGCAAGGGAGCTCTTAGTACAAGGAGGTCATCTTGGCACCAGAAGAGGGTGTGGTGGTGGAGGTCCAAACTCGGGATGCCTGCATGCTGTCCCATACTGTTTGGTTGCCTGGCATAGCCCTCTCATTTCTGAAGGTGCTGACTGACTGCAGATGCCTCAGCTAAAGTTAATGGATACTTATAATGGTTTGCAGCCTACTTGCTACACTGACATGCTGTTTCCACTTGCATTCAGAACAAAAAAAGACCTGTGGCCTGGCTGTGTGGAAACTGCTTGGCTCATTGTACAGTGGCTCCATCTTAGCAATAAATTTGCAGTGTTGCAGTCTTCATCTACATATCTACATACATACTCCGCAGTCCACCATACGGTGCGTGGCGGAGGGTACCTCGTATCACAACTAGCATCTTCTCTCCCTGTTCCACTCCCAAACAGAATGAGGGAAAAATGACTGCCTATATGCCTCTGTACGAGCCCTAATCTCTCTTATCTTTGTGGTCTTTCCGCGAAATGTAAGTTGGCGGCAGTAAAATTATACTGCAGTCAGCCTCAAATTCTGGTTCTCTAAATTTCCTCAGTAGCGATTCACTAAAAGAACGCCTCCTTTCCTCTAGAGACTCCCACCCGAGTTCCTGAAGCATTTCCGTAACACTCGCGTGATGGTCAAACCTACCAGTAACAAATCTAGCAGCCCGCCTCTGAATTGCTTCTATGTCCTCCCTCAATCCGACCTGATAGGGATCCCAAACGCAAGAGCAGTACTCGAGAATAGGTCGTATTAGTGTTTTATGAGCGGTCTCCTCTACAGATGAACCACATCTTCCCAAAATTCTACTAATGAACCGAAGACGACTATCTGCCTTCCCCACAACAGCCATTACATGCTTGTCCCACTTCATATCGCTCTGCAATGTTGCGCCCAAATATTTAATCGACGTGACTGTGTCAAGCGCTACACTACTAAAGGAGTATTCAAACATTACAGGATTCTTTTTCCTATTCATCTGCATTAATTTACATTTATCTATGTTTTGAGTTAGCTGCCATTCTTTACACCAATCACAAATCCTGTCCAAGTCATCTCGTATCCTCCTACAGTCACTCAACGACGACACCTTCCCATACCCCACAGCATCCTCAGCAAACAGCCGCACATCGCTATCCACCCTATCCAAAAGATCATTTATGTAGATAGAAAACAACAGCGGACCTACCACACTTCCCTGGGGCACTCCAGATGATACCATCGCCTCCGAGGAACACTCACCTCCGAGAAACACTCACCATCGAGGACAACATACTGGGTTCTCCACTTTGTGATGTATTAACAGACCTGTTGCTGCACCTGGCATGTTGACACCTTCGCGCCCACAGGCTGTGTTCAGTGGCGCAGCTGGACTGATAGTTCTGCTGTAACGCCCAAAAAAATAGTGGCAGCGCTGTCACTCGAGATTTATTGTCGAGTTCTCGTGTATTTACTTTTTTAGTGGAGGAGGCTGAGGGGCAGGCTCTTGATTTTAGAGTAGAATTTAAGCCTCTCCTCTGAAAAGCCAGAAACACTGAGGCACAGAAGAATTTGCACAAATGGCACAGCATACACAGAATCTATACATGTAGTAACTCTACCATCCAGAACTTGTCATTACTACAGCTGTAAACGTGAACACACACACACACACACACACACACACACACACACACACACACACAAAAGTGAGTACATGAGGCAACATAATTGCTAATTGCTCCATATCAGTTTCGGATTCCACACGCTAGGATTTGATCAATACACAGTCCCAGAATGTTTTAACTTGTCTTTCACATATTTCAGTGCTGTGTTTGCCCTAAAATGAAGTATTACGATTGCTAGTAACCCGTGTCAGTCTGTGGGGCCATGTGAACCAGAAGACACACGAGAGGGAGGCAAAGGCGCTTCACATCCACTACAGCCACACTTGGTAAAGCACTGCGGGTTTCAAAACAACTTTGACATTGTTAAATACTGCAGAGTGGTTCAAAACTCAAGTTTTCAGTCTCGCCATTTGATAGAACAGACCAGGAAACATGTTATACAAAATGTGAGATAGTTAAGATTCGTTTTCAGTCTATGAAGTGTTTTTCATTAATTTATCGGTTGTTTCCATGTATTAATTTTCTATTGGAACAGTAGCATTAGCGTCATTCTGGGTATCTAATATTTATAGAAAATCAAACTAAGTACTTATAATATGAGTATTATGTGCGTCGGCTGTAGTAACTGCGTGGTAGAATAAGAAAAGTACATTATTTTTATTTGTTTTACGTTTTTAGAGAATTTTTCAGTATGGGAATGTAGGTACTGTCCACGTGGATGATTGTAGTGAGGAGACTAGATCAAAGTGACATGTTCATTGTTTTGTAAATCAGCAGTGTGGGGTAGAGAGTGTCATCAGAAAGGCAATGTTTGCTTACTGGAAGAGTTCGAATTAAAATCTAGCAGACTGTATGAAAATCAAAATCTCTCTCTCTCTCACACACAGAGACAGAGAGAGAGAGAGAAGGCATGACTAGTAGTCGACTTAGTGTTACTGTTATGTGATTTTTTTTTTTTCGACCAAATCGTTGTGTGTGATACAGATTTTCACTATTTGGTGAGAATGTCAAGAAATTCACCAGTAATTGTACTCAAAAATTTTGGCTTTATCTCAGGAATGAGGTTCGTTTTGTGTGTGTCAGATTTCGTAGTTTTGGGAAGAATTGCTGCGCACAGATTTATTATTAGGTGTATGAAGCAACTGAGTGGACGTCAACAAGCAGTTAGCAGCAGCATCCTGAGCTCGAAGGAACTGACGTGTAGGGATCAGTGTGACAAAATGAGACAATGGAATTTCTTGAGATATGAATAGAGGAATTTAAATGGATATTGAACAAGACTTCGATAAAGGGGTTCAACTGAACAACTGAACCTTAATTTACACAATCTCATACTCTTTGTATTATAAGAGGGGAATATAGTAGATTTGTTTGTACTGTTCTCGGGTCTCCAGCTGGGTGCAATCGTTTTCAAACCACGATATTTCGACAGCGTTCCTTGCCGTCCAGGTGATACCTGCAGACTGAGCATCTTTGCTGAATCTCCTCCCCTTTATACTCTAATCGCTCCCCACCCCTTTCCCCACGTCCTGCCCCACGCTGCGCGGCGTGGAGTGGTGGTGGGGAGGGGCGGGTTGCTGGGTGCTGGATGTGAACTGTGGACCATCAGATGTCCTGTGGCCTTTGTTGGGCGCGAAAGTCGCTTTGAGTGGGCGCTGTGCTTTCAATTGGCTGAGTGCTGGGTCCCAGGCTTTGCTGAGGTTTAACCCGGCGTCTCTGTTGATCAGCCCATCAGCTACACGTATTTCAATCTCCTCCTTCAGAACGCAGTCCCAAAAAGACGAGGCCTGCCGTAAAACCTCCTTTTCGCGTACTCCACAGTGTGTCCAGTATCCATGTAATGTTCTGCAACCTCAGATTTTGTAGGTTGCTTCAGTAGGCTGTTTTCAGACAAGCTCAGCAGAGAGAGAACGAAGAGGACGAGAAGACAATGGCATACCTGCCTTACGCCGGCAAAGTATCCAATAAAATCGGTAGAGTTCTGGCTCGGTGTAACATCAAATGTGTCTTCCGCCCACCTCCGAAAACGTTTGTCCTGCTAGGTACAGTAAAAGATGACTTCGGGCTCTGCAAACCGGGTGTTTACCGTATTCCGTGTAAATGCGGTGAGGCATACATCAGGCAAACTGTACGGACAATCGAAAAAGATGCCAGGAACACAGAAAGCACAGTGAACTGAAGCAACCTACAAAAATTGCGGTTGCGGAACATTACATGGATACTGGAGATACTATGGAGTACGCGAAAACGGAGGTTTTACGGCAGGCCTCGTCGTTTTGGGACTGTGCTCTGAAGGAGGCGATTGAAATACGTGTAGCTCCGATCGTTCAAATGGCTCTGAGCTCTATGAGACTTAACGTCTGAGGTCATCAGTCCCCTAGAACATAGAACTACTTAAACGTAACTAACCTAAGGACATCACACACATCCATGCCCAAGGCATGATTCGAACCTGCCACTCTAGCGGTCGCGCGGTTCCAGACTGTAGCGCCTAGAACCGCTCGTCCACCCCGGCTGGCACGTGTAGCTGATGGGCTGATCGACAGAGACGCTGGGTTCAACCTCAGCAAAGCCTGGGACCCAGCACTCAGCCAACTAAATGCACAGCGCCGACCCAAAGCGACTTCCGCGCCCGACGAAGGCCACAGGACATCTGATGGTTTGCAGCCCGCAGCCCACCCCTCCCACCACCACTCCACGCGGTGTCGGGTGCGGCAGGACGCGTGGGAAGGGGGGGGGCGATCAGAGTATAAAGGGAAGGAGATTCTGCGGAGATACTCAGTCTGCAGGTATCACCTGGACGGCAAGGAACGCTGTCGAAATATCGTATCAGGTATCACCTGAAGATAACGGCAAGGAACACTGTCGAAGTACCATGGTTTGAAAACGACTGCACCCGGCTGGAGACCCGAGAACAGTACAAACAGTTACTTTGCTGGGAAAGCCTAAGATCACACATAGTAGATTTGTTTCTGAAGAGATGCGCTTTCAGAAATGTTTGGTTTCTTGCAACATAGTTTTCTCTATTAGATGTGTGTGTTCATAGTAAAGTGAGAGAACTTTTCTGTTTTTGTACAGGAGACTTCCTGGAGAAGAGTGTGGCATGAAGCTGATCTACTTAGCTCAGCAGGGGGCAGAGGAGGAACTGCGTGCACTGTTGAAAGCAGGGGCCGACGTAGGGGTGAGGGACGTAGACTTTTACAACATGACAGCCCTGCACTGGGCAGCTTCCAGGGGCCAGGTGCAGGCAGTGAGGTGTCTGGTGGAGGCCGGGGCGGAGGTGGACGCCAGGGACAGCATGCAGTGCACGCCTCTGCACTCGGCCGCATACCGTGGCCGCGCGGCTGTGGTGCGGCTGCTGCTGGCGTCTGCAGCTGACCCCAACGCCAGGAACCAGTGGAGGAGGACACCGCTCCACGATGCGGCGGAACGTGGCCATGCAGACGTAGTGGCCGTGCTGCTGCAGGCGGGAGCTGACAGGAGGGCCAGAGATGACAACTGGAGTACCCCACTGGACCTCGCCAGGCGGAACAATAGGGACCAGCTGATAGAGATGTTGACATAAAGAATGTGTTCCAACAAATGTCTGTGTATTTACATTTAAACAGTTCCTTTACAACTCTTTCTGATGTTTTTCAATAAAGCTTTAAGTGCAGTTTATATAAGAAGTTATATGTAAATTTTGTGTCAGAATTAAAGCAACAGTAAATATGAGTAAACTAATTTAAATTGTTGTTGTTGTTATTGTGGTTGTGGTCTTCAGTCCTGAGACTAGTTTGATGCAGCTCTCCATGCTACTCTATCCTGTGCAAGCTTCTTCATCTCCCCGTACTGCGGCCTACATCCTTCTGAATCTGCTTAGTGTATTCATCCCTTGGTCTCCCTCTACGATTTTTACCCTCCACGCTGTCCTCCAATGCTAAATTTGTGGTCCCTTGATGCCTCAGAACATGTCGCACCAACTGGTCCCTTCTTCTAGTCAAGTTCTGCCACAAACTCCTCTTATCCCCAATTCTACTCAATATCTCCTCATTAGTTATGTGATCTACCCATCTAATCTTCAACATTCTTCTGTAGCACCACATTTCGAAAGCTTCTCCTCTCTTCTTGTCCAAACTGTTTATCGTCCATGTTTCACTTCCATACATGGCTACACTCCATACAAATATTTTCAGAAATGACTTCCGGACACTTAAATCGATACTCGATGTTAACAAATTTCTCTTCTTCAGAAACGCTTTCCTTGCCATTGCCAGTCTACATTTTAAATCCTCTCTACGTCGACCATCATCAGTTATTTTGCTCCCCAAATAGCAAAACTCCTTTACTACTTTAAGCTTCTCATTTCCTAATCTAAATCCCTCAGCATCACCCGACTTAATTCGACTACATTCTCCATTATCCTCGTTTTGCTTTTGTTGATGTTCATCTTATATCCTCCTTTCAAGACACTGTCAATTCTGTTCAACTGCTATTCCAAGTCCTTTGCTGTCTCTGACACAATTACAATGTCATCGGCGAACCTCAAAGTTTTTATTTCTTCTCCATGGATTTTAATACCTACTCCGAATTTTTCTTTTGTTTCCTTTACTGCTTGCTCAATTTACAGATTGAATAACATCTGGGATAGGCTACAACCCTGTCTCACTCCCTTCCGAACCACTGCTTCACTTTCATGCCCCTCAACTCTTATAACTGCCATCTGGTTGCTGTACAAATTGTAAATAGCCTTTCGCTCCCTGTATTTTACCACTACCACCTTCAGAATTTGAAAGAGAGTATTCCAATCAACATTGTCAAAAGCTTTATCTAAGTCTACAAATGCTAGAAACGTAAGTTTGCCTTTTCTTAATCTTTCTTCTAAGCTAAGTCGTAGAGTCAGTACTGCATCACGTGTTCCAACATTTCTACGGAATCCAAACTGATCTTCCCTGAGGTCGGCTTCTACCAGTTTTTCCATTCGTCTGTAAAGAATTGGTGTTAGTATTTTGCAGCTGTGACGTATTAAACTGATAGTTCGGTAATTTTCACACTAATTTAAGTATCAAGAGGCAACTTGTGTCTCAGTAAAAATGTTTCAAATGCGATTATAGGCTAAACTTTATACCAGTTAACGAGAACTTAAAAATACACACTGCAATGGACAAACTGCAGGGGCAGATTACTGACTGGAAATCTAGGAAAAAAGTACCTAGAAAGATTTGTCCAGAAATGAACAAATAGTCTCAGAATAGTACAAAGCTGCATCGCAACAGACTTTGCCAGTGGTCACCATGGGATTGGAACTGATCAGGATAGTACTGATTGTTGTGCAGGATGCACATAACCCTCTACTCACACCATATTGGTGGGCCACTTGCCTGGGCTTGCACTTGGGTTTGTCTCAGTAACCTGTAGAACCTGGTCTTCCAAATCTGGTGTACTCACATTTCAACGCCTCCGTTAATGTTCGTCTGTCTGAAAGGACCCATGATGTCACAACGCCAAAAAAGGGTTTGAAGTGTTGTGTGATGCAGCTGGTATCTGTAAGGTACTTGTTTTGGTATAGCTGCCTCTCGACGGTTTCCATTTGCTTCGCTGTAGACAGCTGTTCCCCTGGTGAATACCAGGCCGTTCTGCTGCTTACAGTACGCTGAATCACACAGCCTGCAACACAAGGAACACGCAGCATATGGTCAGTAGAACTTTCATTCGATAGTGTCATCTACTGTGGCGACAATGCATTTCCAGACACATGTTCGTAGTAACTTTTTCCTTTATTTCCATTCAGGAATCCGTCCCTGCAGTTTGTCGTTTTTTTTGTGTTCACCCTGTATAGCTAATAAATGCAACTACTGTGTAGTGTGCGATTGCTGAAAATTATTTCATACCGCCATTTCTGGTGCTATATCAAAGTATTGTAAACTGTACCAGACCCATATTGCTGCAATACAAGCTGTGTGTTGAATTTCCAGATCGCGTCTGACTGAACTTCCACCTGCATCTGCAGGAAAGATGAAGCAATAGTTCGTGTCTTTAATTACAGTGTGGCAATCATAACAATATCCACACTTCAGTGTTTACCATCTGGAGCCGGCCGAAGTGGCCGCGCGGTTAAAGGCGCTGCAGTCTGGAACTGCGAGACCACTACGGTCGCAGGTTCGAATCCTGCCTCGGGCATGGATGTTTGTGATGTCCTTAGGTTAGTTAGGTTTAACTAGTTCTAAGTTCTAGGGGACTAATGACCTCAGGAGATGAGTCCCATAGTGCTCAGAGCCATTTTACCATCTGGAATGGTATAGTCGGTTCACATTTAAATCGAGAGAAGCAAAGTACTATCTCAGTCTTAGAAGACCCATACAGTTGTAATGCTGCTGATGTTAAACACACATTCATCTGACAGATACTCTGACACCACATGACGCTACAACAAACATTCCCACTTCCCATATTCCCATTGCGTTGGTGTTCAGTGCATTGCAGCCAGCACTACTATAAGCCCACAGATGTATAGCTTGGTGGCCCCAGTCTCCCCCTGCTCATCAGGCCCCAACTAATGAGATACGTGTGCCCCCATTTCTACAAGAAACCTCTACTCCACATCACTCACTAAGCATCATTTCGTCCGTGTAGTAACTTGTGCAGTGTTAGGGTCTACCAGAAATGCTTTCTGATGGTTGAAGCATTCTCGTTTGAGTTTAATGACTGTTTCCCCCAGTAGAGCTTCCCGTTCTTCCTTGTCTGACAGACGCTTGGTGATCCTCTTTGCCACATGAGTGAGACACTGGTTGCTTACACTGGTTTGCATGTGGATCTCTCGTGCACACCTATTCGTCTGATCTCAGAAGCGAATACACAGCGATCTACCTATTACTTTGTGGCAAAATCTGCTTCCTCCATTTGTGCTGCAGTTCTAAGAGCTGCTTTTAAATCACTCAGTTTCTCAATTCAAACTCTTTGTGGCATTTCTGCGGGAATTACGCGCAAGAAAACATTTAGCGCCCTGTTTTATGCGATGACCTTATTGGCCTTCGCAATCTGGGTAGGTACACAGGTGCAAGAACTGACTCTGCAAATCCTGTCTGAAAATACTCCCACGCTTCAGGGTCAAAGTACTGAGCTTATCACAAAAAAGTGTGTGCTATTTTGTTTTTGGCAACGCTGTCGATGTCCAGTGACCAACTGCTGAAACATTTGGGCTCTACTGACGGTGTCACGATGAATCACATACGTCTTGGCTTCCCCTGTTAAACACAAGCTAGCCACACAAACGTTTATCGGATCTGACCAACCACTGATTTCAGCGGTAGCTGTAGCATCATCAATGAAAACCAACACATCTTCAATTGTTTTACACAAAAACGGACTGATAATTGCGGCTACTTCTGGATCAAAAGTAGGAGAATCTATCACAACTCCATATTTTATTTCCCATGACGATTGTATGGCTGAATCTGACTGGCTTACAACACATATTTATGGAGGTGTTCCTCATGCTCCTGCTTTTCTCGAAACTTTTTCTCTCTTAACACCTCCACCTGCTCTGTTATGGCAGCAGTAGGTTGTCATAGTAGTAGTAGTAGTAGTAGTACTAGCAGTAGTAGCAGCAGCAGCAGCAGCAGCGGCAGCAGCAGCTCGTGTTTCTACCATTTTGCGTACTTGATCTGTACTTCAATTAATACCAGAAACACAAATAACCAACCCACTTAAACAATTTAAAAACCTTATAAATTACTTTTTCCTGCATATCACTACAATCTACACTCTCAACAATTGGAGTCAAGTTAAATGTCTACCTGTAAAACATATTGCTGCTACAGATTTAGTGCATTTCAGTTCAAGCCCTGTGAGACTGCAAAACCGACACCTTACTAGTACAACATTATTGGGTCTACCATTACCCTTAAACAATAATAAGTCCATGAGTTCATATGGCTTTGCAAACACAAACATAATCTATCCAATACTCCACAAATTAGGGTTAATAACTGAGAACGATATTGAATTAAACATAAACAAATTGAGACTCACCACACCCCATTGTGATGAGCTGATACTGCTGTACTGGAAATACGCCAAGCACATTCCTCGCATGTTATTTACTGGAGTAACCAGTCTTATTGCTCAACACTGAACCACAGAATTAACATTCTTCACCAGACCATAATGTCTGGGCACAGGTCGAATTTCTCCCAGCACAATTGTCATGAAATGTAGCAACCATTCTGACACCAACTGCTATGACCTGGCGAATTCCAGGGCGTTACTCATCTGGATGGATGAGAGAAAGGGTGAGGGTGAAGGCAGATTTATGTTGGGGTGTGTAAACAATGGTAGCATTGACAGTCATTCATCCAAGCAGGCTTATACTGTACACTGGCCATCCTCACAGCTGCATTGTGCACTTTCAAATGCAGCCAGTCATAGAATGCACTCACACCCCAATCTGCCCATGACATCTGTTGTCCTGTGTCAATGGTGGCAGCTACCATTATACTGAGCAGCCTACCAGAAGGCCACATCATGCATGCCACCAGTGATGAAGAATGAGTGCAGCCATTCCTCCAGAGTGTTGCCGGCTATGCACCCCCAGACTTACTCATGGCCCCCATGTTGTATGCACCGACGCAGTAGCCAGCATCAGATTTCTGTTGCCTAGCAGCAATGCACCGTCACACCCCTCTCCCACTGATCGACCAGGAAAATGGCAGTTACATGGGTAGGCGCCCATGAAGGTGTGCCTCTCCAATTAGATCATCATAGACAGCTAGCAGTTTGTGGGCCACAGTTCCTCACAGTGTGGATGCTGGCCACACACCAGCTCGCCACAGTGGTGAAGTTTCTGAAGACCAATGGCTACTATGCCACAGGTATGTGCATCTCGCTGTAACTCTTCGTAGTCAGCTGATCTGCATCATCTAAGATGGGGCGTGGTTTCTCTGAAACTCAAAAGCCTGTCTTCTCTCCAGTTGAAGATGCAGACAAAATGGTGGCGTGACTGAGTGCTGTTATCCACTAAACTCGATTATTTGTAGGCTTCCGATGTAGTCCTACTGGTGTGTGATGAGTAAGATTGTTTTCTATTACTTGTTCTTTCAGATTTACCTATTTCACTCTGCTCCAAGCACAAACTGTTGGGTGCAATTAAATTTGCTATGTGTGAGTTGGTCAGTAGCATGCAGGTGCCCAAGCTACAAAGTATTACTTCACTCTTGGTCACTCTGTGTTAGCTGTTCCATGTGCTTGACTGTCAATTGGCGCTGGAACACCCCCCCCCCCCCATCTGTCACAAACTGTCTGGCTGTGATAGGAATGAAACTTTAAAAATTCACAGATTGTGTGCTGAACTTTTCCAAGGTGCAGCAATTACATGTGTGATTCGTTATACTTAGGGTTATGTTGTTATTGTTATATATGAGGCAGGTGCACTGCAATGTACTACTGCCTCAGCTGTAGCAGTCACTCTCTACAGCATATCTTCCTGACCTGTTATGCTTAGCATCATTAACTATTCAGTGCCACAGCTGCTTCAGCAGTAATTGCCTCCAGAATGAGCACAGATCGCAGAGCTGCACATGATCCCGTAAGAGTGCTGCAGTCAGCCAACACTTATAATGTGACAGTGAGTGGATCTAAACAAGTTAATGTGAGCCTAGCACCAGATTGTAACTACTACATGGTAATAGAAGTGGGAAAATGCACTATGTGGTGGTGGTACTAAAGTTCATTATTCATGGTACAAGTGGGGACTTTATTAGCTTCTTGATGGAATATGTAGAGAGTAAGATGATGGGTGGTTATGACCCATGTCATACTCCAATTAACATTCACCTCTTTGGTTTTAAGGTAAGTATAGTAGATATGCGTGGTGAGGCAATGCTAAAATTAACTTTAGGGATCATGAACATATAACTAATACACTCAGTTGTTGTTAACACCTGTATTGTGTATTATGAATTACCAAAGAGGGGTTGTGCCATTTGTGTCCATGTGTAAAATGGATGAATTATGTCTTTATTGAATATTTTCCCAAACAGTATAGATATGGATCAAATGGAGCTTCGTATCAATGCCAATATTCTTCTCATACCACACTGTCTGAGTGTCAAACCTATCAAGTCTGTATAGGCTGAATTCAAGGATGGTATCCCATTGTGTGTGTTCACATATGTTGGACTAGGTGCAACACAGGCTGAATTTAACGCTTGTAGAAGACAACTTTTTGCAAAATACTGTGCTTCAGTGCCATGATGTGTGCATTTAAATAAACAAAATAGATTCCCTACAAAAATTGGAGTTATTTCCCCAAGTTCTATCCGGCTACATAATTTTTTCCAAAAATATATCTCTACTTACTGATGAATCTGTCTCAACAGTTGACTTCTAACTTAACAAATTCAGTTTTAGTTATCAGTAGTAAGACACACACTTGCAGTTTATAAAAGCACATTTTTAAATGTGCATAATTGGTCTTTCCTTATGGAGTCTCACCATCCAATAGTTTTAGCATTGCCACCTTTGAGACTGTGACATAGTCGCTGTCTGTACTTCTATTAATATCTATTGGAGACTGCATTACAATTTACACCCTCACACGAGGGTGATTGGCACAGACTACAGTGAACATATTGTAAATACTGTTTTTGTCGACACTAACACATCTGGCCAAGAGAAGTCTACTAGTATCAAACATAGACCTTAATTTGAGGAAGAAATTTCTGAGAATGTACACTTGGAGCACAATGTAGTATGGTAGTGAAACATGGGCTGTGGGAAAATCAAAGCAGAAAAGAGTAAAAGCGTTAGAGATGTGGTGCTACAGAAAAATGCTGAAAATTAGGTGTACTGATAAGATAAGGAATGAGGTGGTACTCTACAGAAATGGCGAGGAAAGTAATATTCGGAAAACACTGACAAGAAGAAGGGCAGGATGATAGGACATTTGTTAAGTCATCAGGGAATTACTTCCATAGTACTAGAGAGAACTGTAGATGGAAAAAAAACTGTGGGGTAACACAGAGATTGGAAAATACATCCAGCAAATAGTTGAGGATATAGGCTGCAAGTGATACCTTGAGAAGGCTGGTGAAGGAGAGGAATTCTTCGTGAGCCACATCAAACCAGTCAGTACAACGACGACTCAAAAAAGGTAGAAATTATATATGCCTCAAAACTCTACCATCTAGTGAGCAAGATGTATGAGACAGGCGAAATACCCTCAGACTTCAAGAAGAATATAATAATTCCGATTCCGAAGGAAGCAGGGGTTGACAGATGTGTGCCGGCCGCAGTGGCCATGCCATTCTAGGCGCTTCAGTCCGGAACCGCGGGACTGCTACAGTCGCAGGTTCGAATCCTGCCTCGGACATGGATGTGTGTTATGTCCTTAGGTTAGTTAGGTTTAGTCTAGGGGACTGATGACCTAAGATGTTAAGTCCCATGCTGCTCAGAGCCATTTTGACAGATGTGAAAATTGCCGAACTATCAGTTTAATAAGTCACAGCTGCAAAATAGTAACGCGAATTCTTTACAGACGAATGGAAAAACTGGTAGAAGCCGACCTCTGGGAAGATCAGTTTGGATTCCGTAAAAATGTTGGAACACGTGAGGCAATATTGACCCTACGACTTATCTTAGAAGCTAGATTAAGGAAAGCATTTGTAGACATAGAGAAAGCTTTTGACAATGTTGACTGAAATACTCTCTTTCAAATTCTGAAGGGGGCAGGGTTAAAATACAGGGTGTGAGAGGCTATTTACAATCTGTACAGAAACCAGATGCCAGTTATGAGTCGAGGGACATGAAAGGGAAGCAGTGGTTGGGAAGGGAGTGAGACAGGATTGTAGCCTCTCCCCGATGTTATTCAATCTGTATATTGAGCAATCAGTAAAGGAAACAAAAGAAAAATTCGGAGTAGGAATTAAAATCCATGGAGAAGAAATAAAAACTTTGAGGTTCGCCGATGACATTGTAATTCTGTCAGAGACAGCAAAGGACTTGGAAGAGCAGTTGAATGGAATAGACAGTGTCTTGAAAGGGGGATATAAGATGAACATCAACAGAAGCAAAACAAGGATAATGGAATGTAGTCGAATTAAATCGAGTGATGCTGCAGGAATTAGATTAGGAAATGAGACGCTTAAAATAGTAAATGAGTTTTGTTATTTGGGGAGCAAAATAGCTAATGATGGTCGAAGTAGAGAGGATATGAAATGTAGACTGTCAATGGCAAGGAAAGCGTTTCTGAAGAAGAGAAATTTGTTAACATCGAGTATAGATTTAAGTGTCAGGAAGTCGTTTCTGAAAGTAATTGTATGTAGTGTAGCCATGTATGGAAGTGAAACGTGGACGATAAATAGTTTGGACAGGAAGAGAATAGAGGCTTTCGAAATGTGGTGCTACAGAAGAATGCTGAAGGTTAGATGGGTAGATTACATAACTAATGAGGAGGTATTGAACAGAATTGGGGAGAAGAGGAGTATGTGGCACAACTTGACAAAAAGAAGGGACCGGTTAGTAGGACATGTTCTGAGGCATCAAGGAATCACAAATTTAGCATTGGAGGGCAGCGTGGAGGGTAAAAATCGTAGAGGGAGACCAAGAGATGAATGCACTAAGCAGATTCAGAAGGATGTGGGTTGCAGTAGGTACTGGGAGATGAAGAAGCTTGCACAGGATAGAGTAGCAAGGAGGGCTGCATCAAACCAGTCTCAGGACTGAAGACCAAAACAACATATTATTATTATTTTGAATGTTCAAAATCAGTTAATATTTGCGTGAGATCGGTGTTTGTTCCCCCACACAACCATACAAAACAACATAGGTCTTGCCTGTGTAAGGCTTCTCAAGCAACTGACAGCTCTGAGAGTTTACAGCTCGTATTTATCTGGCAGCGTGTGGCCTCTAGATAAGATAATACTGACATAGCGTGACTCTCGCATCAGTGTTGGTGTCAGAGGAAATGAAATAACGGGCTGGTTGGGCTGATTGACTCTGCTTTGTCTCGCATACACATTCTCTCGCGCCATTCGCTAAGCAGTTCATAAGTTGATTCAGAGATGGCGCCCTTTAAAACAATATGGGAATGTTCTTCGATTTTAACATATAATATTCTTTTTAAAATCTTATTTTGAGTGCTATAAAGGAACATTACATGTTATTTACATTTCATCACTTCAAATGAAATACGAAAATGTAAAGAAAATAATTTATTTACATCTGACATAAAATGGTGGAAACAGAATATTTAGAATGGACTTTGTCACTCGAATACCAACTATATACGCAAAGTGCAATCGAAAACATTCCTCCCAGAAAGCCCCAGGCCTTGAGTGGGCTGGCCACCGAAGCAGTGGGGATCGTCAATCATCGACATGCTGCTGAAGGAGGTCTGCCCCTCAATTAAAGATGATCGGTGCCAGGTGCAAAAAGAGAGCAGCTTATAGGAAGTCACTGAAAAGGACTTGGGTAAAAACCTCTGGAGGATGAGAATATGAGAAAGCAGAGAAGTTGAAAATTCCCTCTGGGGGTTTCCTTCACATGGCACTGAAGGTTTTTGGACTTTTGCATACTGATTTTATTTATTTACTTTTTTATTTTCACCATAATTAATTTTATTTAATTTCTTATGTTCACCTTTTATAAAAAAATATTAAATTTATTTTCTTAATTCACCTTTTGTTAGAAAAATATAAATAATTTATAAAAGTGAACATGATATGAAAAAATATTCATTTCTATTAATTTTTATAAATAATTTATACTAAACTAGTTTTTTTGAATGAAAATACCTAGAAATGTGTATTATAGTAGGATATGAATACCAATCCTGGGTAACTTTGGTCGGTCCTGGGGTGAGTCAGGTCCAAGTCAAGTGAGCTAGGACTGCAATTTATATCCTACTCACACACCACTGAATAACATCTGCAGACCTCCAAGGCAAGAGAACTGCCCTGTGTTGTAACACAATCACACAGGCAATTCTGCTGTCTCCAGGTTCTGCTTCAGTGACAGACAGCCCTGAAGCAAACTGTGCACAGTTGCGCCGTATCGCAAGTCGCCAGCCAACATCATCTTCCTTGTCGTTGCCATCCACCACAGCAACTAAACTCCGCCTGAACAGGCCCTGAGGGTCCAACAGTACCGACCTACCGCCATGTCATCCTCAACTGACATGCATCACAGCACACCACTCTCCTGGTCATTGCCAGGTTTTGTGACCAGAACCACTATGTCTCGATCAAGTAGCTCCTCAATTAGTCTCAAAAAGGCTGAGTGCACCCTGCTTGCCAACAGCGCTCGGCAGACTGTATGGTCACCCATCCAAGTGATAGGCCACCCCAACAGCGCTTAACTACGGTGATCTGACAGGAACTGTTATTGACATGGCGGCAAGGCCATTTGCCAATGGCAACCACGGTCTGCAGTTAAATCCAATACCCATTTTCACTACTGAGGTCTGGCCCTGGCCGGTATTCGCTCGCCATCTGAAACCAGTCTCCTCGCACTGCTGGCTGTTCTGTGAAATTTTGCTTGGTGGCGCCTGTGTCGCGATGCACTAGACGTACTGCCAGCACGTAGTTTCTCGACCAGGTAGCCCGTGCACTGGCGCGCGTTTTGACGCGTGGCGGCTGTGTGAGGACTTGTGATGACACGATTGGAATCATAAGCCATTATCTTCACAAGATCCCAGGAGTAGACAACATTCCATTAGAACTACTGATAGCGTTGGGAGAGCTAGCCCTGACAAAACTCTACCATCTGGTGAGCAACATGTATGAGACGGGCGAAATACCCTCAGACGTCAAGAAGAATACACTCCTGGAAATTGAAATAAGAACACCGTGAATTCATTGTCCCAGGAAGGGGAAACTTTATTGACACATTCCTGGGGTCAGATACATCACATGATCACACTGACAGAACCACAGGCACATAGACACAGGCAACAGAGCATGCACAATGTCGCCACTAGTACAGTGTATATCCACCTTTCGCAGCAATGCAGGCTGCTATTCTCCCATGGAGACGATCGTAGAGATGCTGGATGTAGTCCTGTGGAACGGCTTGCCATGCCATTTCCACCTGGCGCCTCAGTTGGACCAGCGTTCGTGCTGGACGTGCAGACCGCGTGAGACGACGCTTCATCCAGTCCCAAACATGCTCAATGGGGGACAGATCCGGAGATCTTGCTGGCCAGGGTAGTTGACTTACACCTTCTAGAGCACGTTGGGTGGCACGGGATACATGCGGACGTGCATTGTCCTGTTGGAACAGCAGGTTCCCTTGCCGGTCTAGGAATGGTAGAACGATGGGTTTGATGACGGTTTGGATGTACCGTGCACTATTCAGTGTCCCCTCGACGATCACCAGTGGTGTACGGCCAGTGTAGGAGATCACTCCCCACACGATGATGCCGGGTGTTGGCCCTGTGTGCCTCGGTCGTATGCAGTCCTGATTGTGGCGCTCACCTGCACGGCGCCAAACACGCATACGACCATCATTGGCACCAAGGCAGAAGCGACTCTCATCGCTGAAGACGACACGTCTCCATTCGTCCCTCCATTCACGCCTGTCGCGACACCACTGGAGGCGGGCTGCACGATGTTGGGACGTGAGCGGAAGACGGCCTAACGGTGTGCGGGACCGTAGCCCAGCTTCATGGAGACGGTTGCGAATGGTCCTCGCCGATACCCCAGGAGCAACAGTGTCCCTAATTTGCTGGGAAGTGGCGGTGCGGTCCCCTACGGCACTGCGTAGGATCCTACGGTCTTGGCGTGCATCCGTGCGTCGCTGCGGTCCGGTCCCAGGTCGACGGGCACGTGCACCTTCCGCCGACCACTGGCGACAACATCGATGTACTGTGGAGACCTCACGCCCCACGTGTTGAGCAATTCGGCGGTACGTCCACCCGGCCTCCCGCATGCCCACTATACGCCCTCGCTCAAAGTCCGTCAACTGCACATACGGTTCACGTCCACGCTGTCGCGGCATGCTACCAGTGTTAAAGACTGCGATGGAGCTCCGTATGCCACGGCAAACTGGCTGACACTGACGGCGGCGGTGCACAAATGCTGCGCAGCTAGCGCCATTCGACGGCCAACACCGCGGTTCCTGGTGTGTCCGCTGTGCCGTGCGTGTGATCATTGCTTGTACAGCCCTCTCGCAGTGTCCGGAGCAAGTATGGTGGGTCTGACACACCGGTGTCAATGTGTTCTTTTTTCCATTTCCAGGAGTGTATAATAATTCCAATCCCAAAGAAATCAGATGTTGACAGGTGTGAAAATTACCGAACTATCAGTTTAAAAAGTCACGGCTGCAAAATACTGACACGAATTCTATACAGACGAATGGAAAAACTGGTAGAAGCCGACCTAGGGGAAGATCAGTTCGGATTCCGTAGAAATCTTGGATCACGCGAGGCAGTACTGACCCTACGACTTATCTTAGATTAAGGAAAGTTAAACCAACGTTTCTAGCATTTGTAGCTTTTGACAATTTTGACTGGAATACTCTCTTTCAAATGCTGAAGGTACCAAAGGTCAAATACAGGAAGCGAAAGGATGTTTACAATTTGTACAGAAACCAGATGGCAGTTACATGAGTCGAGCCACACGAAGGGGAAGCGGTGGTTGGTAAGGGAGTGAGATAGGGTTGTAGCCTATCCCCAATGTTATTCAGTCTGTATATTGAGCAATCAGTAAGGGAAACAAAAGGAAAAATCACACTAGGAATCAAAATCCATGGAGATGAATGAAAAACTTTGAGGTTTGCCGATGACATCGTAATTGTCAGAGACAGAAAACGACTTGGAATAGCAGTTGAATGGAATAGACAGTGTCTTGAAAGGAGGATATAAGATGAACATCAACAAAAGCAAAACAAGGATAATAGAATGTTGTCGAATTAAATCAGGTGATGCTGAGGGAATTAGATTAGTAAATGAGTCACTTAAAGTAGCTTCTAGGCGCGCAGTCCGGAACCGCGCGACTGCTACGGTCCCAGGTTCGAATCCTGCCTCGGGCTTGGATGTGTGTGATGTCCTTAGGTTAGTTAGGTTTAAGTAGTTCTAAGTTCTTGGGGACTGATGACCATAGATGTCAAGTCCCATAGTGCTCAGAGCCATTTGAACTTAAAGTAGCAGATGAGTTTAGCTATTTAGGGAGCAAAATAACTGATGATGATCGAAGTAGAGAGGATATAAAATGTAGACTGGCAATGGCAAGGAAAGGGTTTCTGAAGAAGAGAAATTTTTTAACATGGACTATAGATTTAAGTGTCAGGAATTCTTTTCTGAAAGTATATGTGTGGAGTGTAGTCATGTATGGATGTGAAACATGGACGATAAATAGTTTAGATAAGAAGAGAGTAGAAGCTTCCGAAGTATGGTGCTACAGAAGAATGCTGAAGATTAGATGGGTAGATCACGTAACTAATGAGGAGGTACTGAATAGAATTGCGGAGAAGAGGCATTTGTGGCACAAGCTAATTTGAAGAAGGGATCGTATGGTAGGACATGTTCTGAGGCGTCAAGGGATCACCAATTTAGTATTGGAGGGCAGCTTGGAGGGTAAAAATCGTAGAGGGAGACGAAGGTATTGGGAGATGATGAAGCTTGCACAGCATAGAGTAGCATGGAGAGCTGCATCAACCCAGCCTCTGGACTGAAGACCACAACATTTTCACGAGAAATTAAATTTGGTTTTTCGGTAATATTCTTTGGCTGCTGTCCAGACTTGGGTTCAGAACTGAAATCAGAACTCTAGTGCGGTGTCTTATATTTTCTGTACTAAATATCGGTCCCTCATTATTGCAGTTACCTAATGCACAATTGCCTGGACAAAACAATGTCATTAAGGTTTTCTGTAGAACCCTTGCGGAGCTAACCAGTGTTGTGATCTGCATTTCCTTTTCACAAATCGGTGAATAATTTTTTTACAACATTAACATTTTCCCGGTTATTACTGATTTCTTCGCGAAATTGTGGAGGACTATTCAAATTTATTCCCGGCGGGGTCAGGGATTTTCTCTGCCTCGTGATGGCTGGGTGTTGTGTGCTGTCCTTAGGTTAGTTAGGTTTAAGTAGTTCTAAGTTCTAGGGGACTGATGACCACAGATGTTAAGTCCCATAGTGCTCAGAGCCATTTATTCAAATTAATACAGAGAACTCTTGAAGTATAGCATATCTACCAAGAACTCTGAAAACTACTATTATTGTGACTTTCTGTATGTGCTGTTCCTGGTGAGATGCAAGAGGTGGCCTTAAGGCGCTAATATAGGAAAACTAAACGAGCAATAAATAAATAAATAAGACAAATAATCGAAAACAGAGCATTTTTCATCGATATATGTGGGGTTCGCAAACGCTTATTTTCCTAAAAATCCAGGAATGAAACACTCAACTGTCACCTATTTACCCATATAGTATAAGCTGTTAAATGGAGGCGTAGTGACTTGTGCCTGGCGCGCAAGCAGAGAGTCTGTGTTCGATTCCCAGTTGCATTCTGATTTTTTATTGATTTGTATTTTTCTCTGCATCAAAACTGGAATGTGTAGGAGGGACAATAAGGTAAATAACTAAGTAGGAAATAATAACACAGTAGAGAATTAAATTTCTCTAATGACTTGGATTAGTACACACATCAAGAAAGTTGTGCATCACCTCAGTTCCGAGAGTTCTGGAACACGTACAGAAAATTGGAATAGAGATAAACATCATTTCCGCCCTTTTTATTGCTCATGAAAACCACACATTGCATGTTGTACCACCACACAGCGAGACTTTCAGAGGTGGTGGTCCAGATGGCTGTACACACTGGTACCTCTAATACCCTCTAACACGTCCTCTGTCATTGATGCATGCCTGTATTCATCGTGGCACTGTTGGTCCAGATTGACCCACTCCTCAACGGCGATTTGGCATAGATCCCTCAGAGTGGTTGGAGGGTCGTGTCGTCCATAAAAACACAAATTAATACAGAGAACGGTATGGAGGACATGCTTGCCACTCTAGTCGAACGATGTCGTTATCCTGAAGGAAGTCATTCACAAGATGTACAAGATATGGGCGCGAATAGCGTCCATGTAGACGAATGTCTCGCCAATATGCTGCCGATATGGTTGCACTATCGGTCGGAGTATGGCATTCACGTATCGTACAGCCGTTACGGCGCCTTCCGTGACCACCAGCGGCGTACTTCGGCCCCACATAACGCCGCCCCAAAACATCAGGGAACCTCCACCTTGCTGCACTCGCTGGACAGTGTGTCTAAGGCGTTCAGCCTGACCAGGTTGCCTCCAAACACGTACAGACAATTCTGGTTGAAGGCATATACGACACTCATTGGTGATGAGAATGTGATGACAATCCTCAGCGGTCCCTTCGGCATATTGTTGGGCCGGCCCATCTGTGCCGCGCTGCATGGAGCCTCGGTTGCAAAGGTGGACCTCGCCATGGACGTCGGCAGTGAGATGCCTTGGTCGCTACACCAGCCCCGCTTTCGTTTGACACCGCGTGTCTTACGAGTACATAAGCGACAATTGAAAAAGTTTATTTTCTCGATTTCGAGGAAAATATGCGTTTGCAGACCCCATATCTTTCATACCCCCACTTAAACTAAACATGGAAATATTGGAATTAATGTGATTTTGTTACATATTGATACATTGGTATATTTATTGGTTATAAATGTTTGTTTTCTTACTTTCCACGCAATTGTGTGAGTCAGGATTGTCTTACATTTATTTCGATCATTTCACATTTAAATCATTTCTTATAACGATATTCACGGAAGCGGTGACCTTTTGGCAAACGCATACAAATATTGCATTTCAGATATCGTGTTCTTGTCCCCCTCTTGCAGTTCGTTTGTTTGGAGCAACGTACGGCCATCAGATCGTGAGCAGTAGGTGAATGCTGATTTCCCTCTGGTCTCTTATCACGTGGTGTGTTACCTGGTCTGTAAAGTTTGTCTGGTTGCTTCAAATGGTCCAAATGGCTCTGAGCACTATGGGACTCAACATCTTAGGTCATAAGTCTCCTAGAACTTAGAACTACTTAAACCTAACCAACCTAAGGACATCACACACGCCCATGCCCGAGGCAGGATTCGAACCTGCGACCGTAGCAGTCCCGCGGTTCTGGACTGCAGCGCCAGAACCGCACGGCCATCGCGGCCGGCTGTCTGGTTGCTCTTCATCAGGTCTAGTTAGGTTCTCTTGGCATGAGGATGGTTCTCCAGTAACCTGTTGGAAACCCAGAAGATCTAAAATGTTTTTGTTTCTTACTTTTGCAGCTTCACAGTCACCTCTGTATTGTAGTCAGGCATTGACACAAACAAAATAGAGTGAATGAATCAAAACTTTAAAGTCCTGTACACCTCCATCATTTCGTCACACTGACTGTACCTCATATCAGCTGCAGGACATGGTATGGTACTAATATGTACTGCTTTTCAGTTTTACTCAGTCTCTGAACATTTTTATAGGTTTATATCCTCGACAAATGGAGGCAAGGATAACAACTGTCAAATCCCTCCACTTGACAGTATTTGTTCATCATTCCTGCACAATTCTTCCAGGACTCCTCTCTTCACTGTATTTTCTTCTGTCTGATGAACATTTTTCAGTCTGTTTTCATTATGTTTTCTGTTCCTACCATACATTGACATAAGCTGTTGCAATAATGGCGAAGTTGTAAAATACCTGTCAAAATACAACCTTGTGTCTTAACTTATGCGAGCACCACGTGCTTCTGGAGCATTCTTTCCTTTGAGCTTATCCTGAAATTCTGAGATAAATGGTGTTTTGCTCGTCAGATCAAAAAAGCCGTCCACCAACAAGCTGTTGTTGCTGAAGACAGACACACAGACTCCCTTTTGCGGCAGCACACCGCTGTCTGCGTCCACTGTCCCCTCCCCTCTCCCCTCCCCTCCTGTCCCCTCCCCTCCCAGGTGACCTTCTCACCTCTCACAGAGAAATGCAACTCTGATCACTGATAGACCTACCTGTGGCTTGAATACGCAGGAAGTTACTTTGACATTTGGCCATGACTTCTGGTTGCTTCACGTTTTTTGCTAGCCAGTGTAATTAAAAAGGTATTACTTATTCCAGGGTTTCCTTACAATAGTTGTTTGACAGAATCTTGATGTTTGTTGATACTCGTCATTTCAGTTTTTCCTGATTACACAGTCGTTATTCTCTTTTACGCCCCCCTCAATGAGAAGTTGCAGCTCTTCTTCTGATTGTGCGAATACGTTTTCATCATCTCAGCGAGGTATGTAGCTCGTTGGGAGCGTATAACTATAATGTTGCTGTTCTCTTTCACTCTGAGATATACAGAGTCCGCCAGAACAATGTATACACACTTTAAGGAACGAAAAATATTACTTATGTGTTTATTTTACATATAACAATTGATCACACACGTTGTACAACCTCCAGTTTAGCACATGGTGACTATAAATGTTCAATATGTTCACAGTTGGTGCCTATACACATAACAGAACTACGAGCGGTCACCACAATTACGTCAGTCAGTGTTAAAGTGGAGATCGCTGCACATTTCACTGTAACCTCCTGGCAAAGTTCCTCTAACGCACGAGGCTTATGTCGATAGACGTTATCCTTCACAGTTCCCCACAAGTAAAAGTCCATAGGTGTTAGGGGTGGTAACCGTGAAGGGATCTCAATGGGCCCTCTTCATCCAATCCATTGCCCCAGAAAATTGTCATCCAGAAAAGCTCGTACGGCTAGGTGATATGTGGTGGCATCCCGCACCAACAGGTAGGAGATCTCTTCATCAGTTCCATAAACCGCACGTTTACCTGAAAAAATTGATGTGTGTAACATTTCCATGTACACTTCTCCAGTAACAGTAGCATCAAAGAAAAAGGGTCCTACTATGCCCATAGAGGATAGTCCGCACCACACATGAATCCCTGGTAGATTGACCGCTTCCTCCACATAAACATGCGCATTTTCCGGTGTCCTGTCCACACTGTTAAGCCGATTCACGGTCCCATTACGTTTAAATTGTACTTTGTCACTGCACACTATCTTCATCAAATTGTTTGTCATCAGTTACTGTTTGCTGATACCATTGGCAAAATTGCATTTGGCGATCAGGATCGTCGTCATTAATCGCTTTGCACTTATCCTGGAATGTAAACTTTCCACTTTGCATCTTCCAGAATTCTTCGTACACTTGTACTGCTAACCCCCACTTCACGTGCGCAATGCTTAGCAAACTTCTGTGGAGAATTAAAAAACGTTTCCAACATCAGAGCCGACGAAGCAGGACTTGTAGCTGTACGCTGTCTTCCTGATCTTCCTTTGTCAAAATTACAAATCGTTCCATGGAATTCGGACCTGTCAATGATAAGTTTAATTGTTATGCAGGTTTGTCGGTTCTGTTTCAGACTCCCGCCTCCACTGACGTTGCACCTGAACAGCGTTATCAAACTTGTAAAACCACCTCACAATACATTTTTGTTGCTCAAATGTCAAGTGTGCTCCAGCCACCTTGTTTTCTCAGCACCGAGATGAAAGTACTAACATTTCTTGAGCCAAAGACCACACTACAACACACTCGTAACTCAAATCGAACAACAATATCGATATCTCGACAGAGCCTGACAAAGAGTGTATACATTTTTTCTCGCGGACTCTGTATTTCTGCCTATGTCAGTATCGATTCTGATGACAAGTCTTTTGACAACCAGAAACCACTCTTTGGCAAAGTAAACTTTCTAGCGATTTTGGCGAGCAAGTGTGGCTCGCCCATTTAGTCGGACATTACGTTTGTTTCCTCAACATCTTGCTGTTAAACGACTGCTGGTGGTGCCCTGAGTTTGCGATACACTTTGGATAAACAAGAACCACCAGAAATAAGTAACAGGACATGCTATGTTAGTATTCTGCCGGACTCTAGCTAACTTATGACAACACCAACACTCCTTCAGATCGCAAATGCAACCGGATCCAGGAGATACACTAGCGCCAGTCACTCTTACTCACAGAAACCTCATCAAAGATCACGTTGCCAGAGAGTGCTTTCCGGTTATCACCATAGCGTGGTACTTCTGAGAGAGAAAGGACACTGTTAAATTAATACACAAATGATGGAGGACTTCTTCAGGTGAAGGAGGAAGTGAAAGAGACTCGTTTGAATAGCATTTATGACTATCCAAGACACGGAGTGTCCATACTCTGTGACAGATGCTGGAATGGTTTCCGAAGGACCACTTTTTCCCCAAGTGTGTGGGTTTCATCACAGAATATGATGATTGGTTTGTTGCTTACTTGTTTATTCCATAGGGAAAGTTGATACAAAAGACCATTCTATCAATTTTCCACCTACGGAATAAACGAGCAAGCTGCAAACCCAGCATCACTTCAAATGATGTGACTCTCCGTTACTGGAACACTCCGTGTCATGGCTAAGTCATAAATGCTATTCAAACGAGTCTCTCACTTCCTCCTTCATCTGAAGAACTCCTCCATCATTTCTATATTAACCCGATGTAGGTGATTGACATAGGATATGTATCTCGAAAATGGGGTAGCTAAACTGAGATCTCAGCACAATATACTCCAGAAGTTAACACGAATCCCTGGGGTGCCCATGCAACGTCCTCAGATCATCAGTTTCGGTTTTTTTCATGTTCAGTCGCAGACTACTGCAGTTTCACTTGGCTAAGCAGTGCTCCCACTAAAGTAACTGACACACAGCTCAGTCAAGCATTGCACTTCATCATACGGTGTATTGGCCTCACAAACCTGCACTGGCTACGGGTAATGTTCCAGTACCATCGATAAGAAATATCAAACTCATTGCTGAACAACACAAGAATAAAAGCAACTTACGATTCCCCGTTCGTTTAGAAATTTTACTATCAGATCACTTGCGACTGATTTTTAGGAAACCATTGTGGCACACAACAATAACTATGCAGAACAGCGATTTAGAAATGCGGGATTCCTAGAACAATCAATGGCAGGAGCCAACTTGCTTGATGCGTCAACAACTGATCAGAACCCCCTTGAACGACTAGCAGGTTTCCACCTATCCTGACGACACTGGTACCTACTGAATCGGGTCAGAACTGACCAGGGCAGAAGTGGGGTATTGCTGCTGTAGTCGAGGTCGAAGTCCTCTCCTCAGTAGGACTCTGAACAGCCGCAAACGGTACGTCGTGTAATATTTCAATGTTCCCTCAGTACATTTAAAGGCCTTCACAGCTTGTCTGCTAAAGCTTTTGGCTGCATTCAAAATCTGGAGTATGAACCTGTTATCAATTTGAGATTGTATATTTCAGTGTAGAAATGTAAATCTTTGTTTTAAATAGTTATCTAGTAGTTTCTCCTTTCATACGATAAATGAATAATAAACCGCAGAAAAAGTGAGGGTAGCGCTGGTCGATAGCTTGTAGGCTGCTCAAGGAGTCAGTACACAGAAGGAACGACTCCCCAGGGCATGAATGGATGTGCTCAACTGCACGACATATAGCCACAAGCTCCGCAGTAAAAACGCTGCAGCCATCGCGCAAGGAATACTGTTCAATGTTCCAGGGACATACCCAAAGCGCTCGGTGTAAATTACTTCGTGGTCTTGGTACATGTCAAGAATCGAGATGAAGCGAGAGCAGAGAGCTGCAGGGTGAACTGACTCCTTTGGGCCATGTGAAGGTCCAGGCAAAGCCGCAGCCTAGGCGTAAACCATGGAAGTGTTATACGACTGGGCCTCAAGTACAGGTGGTTAAGGCAAGGACTCCAGTTCAGATAGAAGGGATCGGACATGAACTGCAATTGTAAGCCCTGACCTGGGCCGCCGATTCGGGAGATGAACCGCCATGGGTGGGAAAAGGAAAGGTAATTCAGATGTGCAGGAGTACTACGAATGTGTGCAACGTAACTGGCAAGCAGTTGCGCAGGCCTGACCTGCAAGGACTCTGGTCACCAGACTCGTCCTAAAAGCTCCTGTCGCATAGAAAGAAGGATCCTTTATTGTATGATTATATGATAGCGGAACAAACACTGGTAGCTGTTACTTCTGTAAAATATCTGGGAGTATGCGTGCGGAACGATTTGAAGTGGAATGATCATATAAAATTAATTGTTGGTAAGGTGGGTACCAGGTTGAGATTCATTGGGAGAGTGCTTAGAAAATGTAGTCCATCAACAAAGGAGGTGGCTTACAAAACACTCGTTCGACCTATACTTGAGTATTGCTCATCAGTGTGGGATCCGTACCAGATCGGTTTGACGGAGGAGATAGAGAAGATCCAAAGAAGAGCGTGAAAGGTGGCTACACTGAGCCACAGCGCCAGACATTGCGCCAAAGAGTATTATTCAGCCGCCTCCACGGAGTGCTTGGGGAGAGCTTGTAGTAGTGAGTGCCTGTCGAGGACTCGTAGTAGTCTGTGCTGAGATGTCGTAGTGAAAAGTGTTTGTTGAGATGTGCTAGTAGGCAGTGCTTGCTGAGATGTGATATTGGAGAGTTCTGGTTGAGATGTGATAGTAACGAGTCGGTGTGGAGAGATTGTAATGTCTAGAGTGCTTTTCATCAATATAAATTAAGGTAACAAACTACTTTTCTTTTTTTTCTCATTATTTCAGTGTCCTGAATAATGCGTCATTACAGGTTCAGTCAACAAAGCATCTGGCGTGTGTTCTTGTATTAGAGTGTAATTCTGGTTTTCTTGCACAACTATAGTATTTCTATTTTTTTTTATCACGTCAGTATAAATGATATTTGAAATTTCTTGTCTTGTTAAAAAAAAACGTGCCAGATGTGTACGTTGAGTCACACTTCCACACACAGAACAATTACACTTGTGCTTTGGTTTCGTAGGTTTTATAGTTGCTGGGGACTTAATTAATTAATTGTGTCAACGAAAATTTTCATTTCATTCTTTGTTGTTATTCTATGCAGTCAGACTGCGTACAAATATTAGTCAGGGCCAACCGTTTACGAGACACAGCGTAATCGGACATACAGCTACTAAAAATATTTGCATTTTATTTAATTTAGCCCCCATGCACGTGGCGACCGCTGCTTCGGATCGTCCCTTGGAATTCTTCTGATTGTAAAAATAGTAGACAGTAGTATTGTTGTAGTAATTTGTAGTTTAGTAATTGTAGTCTATTTTGCATGTGTAGATTTTGTAACTGTCATTCTTCTAATGGTATTTTTTCTCAGAATTTGATTTGTTGTCTTGTATACGCGTTTGACAATTTAGTGCAATTATTTCAATTGTTCGTTAATCGTGTTTGAAGGAAACATTTCGTGTGAATGGTATTGTTGGAGATAAAGTGTCATTGTGTGCAATTTTCGTACAGTGACGAGTTTTGTATGTTTTGTAAATGATTACGCGGTCAATGAAACAGACAAAAATGATGAATAGTCAGAATGACGAAATTGTTAACATGGCGAACTCGCCAACACAGGAGAACAGTGTGATGAATAATGAAGTGGAAAACAATGTAATAAGTCGGGAAAATAGTCCAGAACCAGTTCAAAATTTTTCACAATCAAAAAATTTTCAGAATACGAGATTAACGACAGAAGATATGGAGCAGTTGATGAGTGCAATATTAAATTTGGGATCACAAATGGGAACAATGGAAAAACGGTTAGACTCACTGGGATCACAAATGGGAACAATGGAAACACAGTTTGGATCTGAATTAAAAACAGAGATAGGAACTTTGGGATCTGAATTAAAAACTAATATGGGAACAATGGAAACACGGTTGGACTCACAAATAGTAACAATCAGAACTGAGATGGGAACACTGGAAACACGGTTAGACTCACGAAGAGGGACATGTTTCAAACATATGAAAGATGAGTTAAAGAAAGAAATCAGAGAAGAAGTACAAGCGATTTTGAATTCTCACAATAATAGATTAATTGCAGTAGAGATTAGACAAAGGGAACAGGATAGAGAACAGGAAGAAAGAGATCGCATGATAGTACAAAAATTTTCAGAGTTAAATTTACAACATGCACACGATAAGAAAGAAATATTTGAGAGAATCGAGGAATCCGTACGAAATGACAGAATAAATAATCTAACACAACAATATGAACAGTTAACTACCAAATGTGTCAATACTGAAACCCGAGTCGCGACACTTACGGAAGACGTAAATAAACAGAACGAAAAAATAGGTGATTTAACGGAAACTTTGACTATAAACACTTTTTGACTGTTCGGAAATTTAAGATCTTCCGCAACTCTAAGAATGACATACATCCATGTGCATGGTTAGATCAATTTATGTACGCACTTCCACCAAATTGGCCACTAAGTCACAAACTGGAAATTATGTGCGGCTATTAAGGTCCTCAGGGGATTCACTACACTAAGTGAATATGTGCCGTAGCGTGCGTAGGGCCCCGAGCTGTAGTGGTGCTATTTCCCTCTTAGTTTTCTGCACCGCTGCCTACTCTTTTACTATTCTTTGCATCTGTCAAAAACAACTCTTCTACTATCAATCTATCTAGTGAGTAAGTAAACAATAACCGGATATGACTAATTTACCCAAAAGTGACTTCGGAAATTACCGTTTGGACTTACTATATTTTCTGCAGCATTCATTCGTAGCTTAAACGAAATTTTACCTGTTTATCTTCGTAACAATATTACTTCATATGTTGCCGATATTCTTATTGCGAAACGTTCTTGGAGTGAGCACAACAAAATTTTGAATTCATTATTACGTATCTTTGCAAGAGTTGGCATTACAGTGAACTTAGAAAAATCTGAATTTGGTCGTTCTCAGGTGAAATTTCTCGGTCACATTATTTCTACAGAAGGTATTCTTCCTGATCCAGAAAAATTAGACGCTATTCGCAATTATGCTGTTCCTACCACAAAACGTGATGTTCGTAGTTTCCTTGGTGTCTGTAATTTTCTTAGACGCTTTGTTAAATTGGATGATTTGGCCACACCTCGTTTTTGCGATCTATCTGGAAAGTTCTTTTTAAACGAAAATCGGTCGACAACTCTGTTAGGTTAGTTTGTATTCCTGATGAGTGGGTTAATAAGCTGATTTGGTATACGCATTTCAGTTATGCACACTTTGGTCCCAGAAAATGCTTTCATAAATTACGGGAAAATTGCTACTTCAATAATATGGAAAAACGTATTCGATCTGTTCTGGCCAAATGCAAATTATGTCAAAAGGCTAATCCGCCAACAATTTCCCACAGAGCACCGTTGTTTCCTATCATTCCAGCGAAATTAAAGGACATGGCTGCAGTCGATTTGTTCGGTCCAGTGGTTCGTTCTACTAATGGTTTTGCGTACATTTTCGTAGCAGTGGAGTTGACATCAAAATATGTGTGTTTTACACCTTTACGCAAAGCAACAGCTCGTTCAGTATCTAACGCTTTCATCAAACATTTTCTTAAAGAAGTGGGTCATGTTGATAAGGTTATATCAGATAATGGATCACAGTTTCGTTCTAAAATTTGGCTTCGTACTCTACGGCGTCATAAAATTAAACCAATTTTCATTTCACTTTTTCACCCCCAATCTAATGCTTCAGAGAGATGGATGAAGGAAATCAATAAATTGTGTCGTCTTTATTGTCATCAGAATCACAGAACGTGGGATCAGTATCTTCATATTTTTCAAAACATTCTGAATGAACTCCCTAATGATTCAACTTCTTTACCGCCTGTACTGATATTAAAAAACAAAGCACCGACAAATCGCATATCTGAAATCGTTCCTTTTCCGCCTTCACGGAAACTGCGGCATTCTGAAGTTGTCAACCTGGCTCTACAAAATATTGCATCTGCGGCTGCTAGAAGAGAGAAATCAGCTAAGCGTCCTGGTCGTTTAAAAACTTTTTCAGTTGGCCAAAAGGTATTAATTAAGTATCACCGTTTGTCTCACAAAGGAAAGGGCTTGGTCGCAAATTTCTTCTGCTTTATAACGGTCCATATAGAATTCGTAAAATTATTCATGATAACACTGTTGAAGTAGAAACTCTTAAATCTCGACGCTCTAAGGGAATACATCATATATCTAACGTAAAAATTTTTGTGGAATGACATACTTTTGAGAAACTAACAGCTACATGTAAACATGCGGAGAGTACAAGGATACCGCGCTGTGTTTTGGCGGCGGCACATACTCAAAGCAACAGTCAAGTCTGCGCGCCGCACAAGGCAGTCGTTGACCGCAAACAATTACTTCCTACGTCACGCGCCTACAGCTGATCGAGCGCTCAGTGCGAATGCACTGACAGCCGTAAACAAATACACAGTTTAATTTCTCCGATTAAATTCAGTATAAAGCTATACTGACTTGATGAATTATGTTATTAACATTCAGTATTTTTCAGGATACGGTTCTATAAAATATTTAAGAACTTCAGGTAAATTCTGTGCGTGTCCGACGTTAAGACGACTTGCTATCGAGAAATTTTCAGGAAGAATGTAATTTCGAAGAAGAAACTAATAAACTAAAAAAAGGTAACTGTTAATTGAGTTCATTTTTCAGGTAGCATATTTCCACTTAGGTACGTACTTTAGACGTAATTTGCTGCTCGCGATTACGTGATTCATACTTTGTGCTAAATTTTATGTTCTATGAAATTACTTGTGAAGCGATGTGCTTGCGTACGTTAACTGATTTTGATAATGATTATTAATGAACTGGGTTGTTATTTGTATATATTATGCATCTCTTGGCTGCACTGCTTTTTCACTGATGTCATATTTTTTTTATTATGTGCCTGCTGTGCTTATTTATTTAAATTATAATTGTAACCTGATTAATTGTGCTGATGTGGTTAGGTATGTAAGTTATACTTTGTGATTTATCTGCTTGCGCCTTCATGTTTACTTATTAAGATTACATATGAACATTTATTTGCTTATGGTGATATGATGCTAATGACCTGTTTGCTGCTATGCGTATGAATTGCATATTTATACACTTCTGTTTGTTGTCATAACTACTCTTTAATTTGGTATATAGAAATGCTGATGTACTGTGTATGAACATGGAGTTTAGGCCACAGTATGGTGTTAATTATAGATTGTTTGCTTGGCAGAGCCTCGTTGTAAGAATTGTGCTGCATCCACTTGTTGACATTCTGTTCTCTACTGGTATATTTACTCGCTATTGCATGTTTTGCTTACGCTCAGTGCCTTATATTTTTAAGATAGGAAAATGAACTGCTATAATTCGACATAAACGACATTAGTACAAGAAACTTCATAGAAGTCACATGAGCTGGAGGCTTTATGGAAGCTCTATAAACGTATGCTAATAGGAAGGAAGTTAACGACATGACATACCAAAACTAGGTTTAGACCATTGACAGTTATTACACTGCATTTTTCGTGAGCAATTGAAATAGGAAGTGACACTTGACACAAGAAATACTCCACATGTTTGCTTCTGTTTGCCATAATTCTTGAAGTGGTGTACACACTGTGAAATGTTATGATCATTCACACTCCGTAATCGTACTTAATTACTGAGAGTTGTTCGAACTAAGTCTGTTAGAGGTCATGTATGCATTTCTTTGTTTATAATTCATAATGAGTAGAAGATTTGGCTCAGATGGATTACACAGAGGTTGTGTGTTGACAGTGTGTCTTCAGATTGTATGGGATGATGAGGTTTGCATTAGGATTTTATCTGTACTTGTTCGAGGAGACTGACTGGAGGAAAGAGTTGTTATGGAAGTGAAATGATATTGGCGATACGGTTTATATGTGTCGACGTATTGAAGAGATATTATTGAGGTATTGAGATTATATGAAGTTGATGATTATTGGAGTTTTTGTGGACAAGAGGTAAGGTAAATGCTATTGATGATAAGGTTTATATGTATCGACGTAAGAGGTATTATTGAAGTATTGAGATTGTGTGATGCTGATGATTATTAGAGTTTTGGTGGATAAGAGGTAAAGTAAGTGAGGTGCATATTTTTTTGTTGGTCTATATGGAACAAGGAGGATGAAGATAGCAGACTAGAACACTAAAGTAGAAGGAAGATAGTCTATACACCCACTTTGTTAAATCACTAAGCAGTATATACTTTTTTTTTTTTTTTTTTTTTGGAGAGAGGAAGTAATTGCATATCTTGGCTCACTGACAGTTGTTCTGCAACCGTACATTTTGATCTGGCTTGGCAAACATTGGTCTTGACATGATGACTGTGACGTTGACTTAACTATTATTGACTGTTATACATTGCTGCCACTACTACTTGATACACATGTCGAACATCAAATTTTGACAGAATTGCATTTACACAGTTAACACTATTCAATTACACAGTAGTACGTAATGTGGATGAAACATGAGTGAGTGTGTTTTGTGTGTTTTCCTTTCCTAATCCTACCCACCTCTTTCCTAAATATTATTTTATTTGTTTGTAGTGGCTTGCACTAACACCCATAAATATTATAGGTTTACTGATATTTGTGTATTTGTAATAGTTAATATGAAAATTATCTGACATCATTTGTGTGTTTGTTATGATTTGTATGTTTAGTGTAAAAGCATTTGTATGTGCATTCAAACTATTGTTCATGCCTGAACTGTCTGATTAGTGATGGTGAATATTATGAACTGTTACCTGCACTTTTCAACATAATGGGTGCCACTTAGGAATGATTAATTTCTGCTGATGAACTGTGTGATCAGTGATAGTAAATATTATGGACTGTTACTTGTACTTTTTCTACATGATTGGTGCCACTAGGACATGTTTAATTTCTGCTTATAAACTCTGATGAACAGTGTGATCAGTGATAGTGAATATCATGGACTGCTCTCTGGACCTGCTCAACATTGCTGGGTGCCACTGATGAACTGCTTCTACTGAAATAATGTCACTTGTTGGTGTCTGCACCTGCTCAACATTGCTGGGTGCCACTGATGGAACTGCTTCTACTGAAATAATGTCACTTGTTGGTGTCTGCACCTGCTCAGCATTGCATGGTGCCACTGATGGAACTGCTTCTACTGAAATAATGTCACTTGTTGGTGTCTGCACCTGATCAACATTACTGGGTGCCACTAATGGAACTGCTTCTGCTGAGAAATGTGACTTGTTGCTGTGTGTACCTCTTCAACATTGCTGGGTGCCACAAATGGAACTGCTTATACTGAAATAATGTCACTTGTAGGTGTCTGCACCTGCTCAACATTGCTGGGTGCCACAAATGGAACTGCTTATACTGAAATAATGTCACTTGTAGGTGTCTGCACCTGCTCAACATTGCTGGGTGCCACTAATGAACTGCTTCTACTGAAATAATGTCACTTGTAGGTGTCTGCACCTGCTCAACATTGCTGGGTGCCCCTAATGAACTGCTTCTACTGAAATAATGTCGCTTGTTGGTGTCTGCACCTGTAAACATTGCTGGGTGCCACTGATGGACTGCTTTTAACTGAAATAATGTGACTTGTTGGTGTCTGCACCTGTCAACATTGCTGGGTGCCACTGATGAACTGCTTCTACTGAAATAATGTGACTTGTTGGTGTCTGCACCTGCTCAACATTGCTGGGTGCCACTGATGGACTGCTTTATACTGAAATAATGTGACTTGTTGCTGTGTGTACCTGCTCAACACTACTGGGTGCCACTGATGAAACTGCTTCTATTGAAATGATGTCACTTGTAGGTGTCTGCACCTGTTCAACATTGCTGGGTGCCACTGATGGACTGATTTATACAGAAATAATGTGACTTGTTGCTGTGTGTACCTGCTCAACTTTACTGGGTGCCACTGATGAAACTGCTTTTACTAAAATGATGTCACTTGTTGGTATTTGCACCTGTTGACCATCGCTGGATGCTACTACTGGAACTAATCATGGAAAGCATGTTATGTGAACATTTGTATAAAAGATTTTTTGTGTATTGTGTAAACTATTATGTAAAGTCACATGTATGAAAGAATTTGTATCACTTACTGTATTTCATATATTAGGTTATTGAAAGGTCAGTGCAAAGCCAAAATTTTAACTAATTATGTGATATTTAGGTATTAATATTATCTTTTATTTTTGTCTGTATTTTTGTGGACGAACTTGGTGGTATTTTCACCACCAATGCTGGCAAAAATACCATCAAATTCTGGCCTGTGGAGGAGGGGCATATGAAAGGTGGCTACACTGAGCCACAGCGCCAGAGATTGCGCCAAAGAGTATTATTCAGCCGCCTCCACGGAGTGCTTGGGGAGAGCTTGTAGTAGTGAGTGCCTGTCGAGGACTCGTAGTAGTCTGTGCTGAGATGTCGTAGTGAAAAGTGTTTGTTGAGATGTGCTAGTAGGCAGTGCTTGCTGAGATGTGATATTGGAGAGTTCTGGTTGAAATGTGATAGTAACGAGTCGGTGTGGAGAGATTGTAATGTCTAGAGTGCTTTTCATCAATATAAATTAAGGTAACAAACTACTTTTCTTTTTTTTCTCATTATTTCAGTGTCCTGAATAATGCGTCATTACAGGTTCAGTCAACAAAGCATCTGGCGTGTGTTCTTGTATTAGAGTGTAATTCTGGTTTTCTTGCGCAATTATAGTTTTTCTATTTTTTTTATCACGTCAGTATAAATGATATTTGAAATTTCTTGTCTTGTTAAAAAAAACCGTGCCAGATGTGTATGTTGAGTCACACTTCCACACACAGAACAATTACACTTGTGCTTTGGTTTCGTAGGTTTTATAGTTGCTGGGGACTTAATTAATTAATTGTGTTAACGAAAATTTTCATTTCATTCTTTGTTGTTATTCTATGCAGTCAGATTGCGTACAAATACTAGTCAGGACCAACCGTTTACGAGACACAGCGTAATCGGACATACAGCTACTAAAAGTTTAAAAAATTATTTTCAAACTATTTAATTAAGCCCCCATGCACGTGGCGACCGCTGCTTCGGATCGTCCCTCGGAATTCTTCTGACTGTAAAAATAGTAGACAGTAGTATTGTTGTAGTAATTTGTAGTTTAGTAATCGTAGTCTATTTTGCATGTGTAGTTTTGGTATCTGTCTTTCTTCTAATGGTATTTTTTCTCAGAATTTGATTTGTTGTCTTGTATACGCGTTTGGCAATTTAGTGCAATTATTTCAATTGTTCGTTAATCGTGTTTGAAGGAAACATTTCGTGTGAATGGTATTGTTGGAGATAAAGTGTCATTGTGTGCAATTTTCGTACAGTGACGAGTTTTGTATGTTTTGTAAATGATTACGTGGTCAATGAAACAGGCAAAAATGATGAATAGTCAGAATGACGAAATTGTTAACATGGCGAACTCGCCAACACAGGAGAACAGTGTGATGAATAATGAAGTGGAAAACAATGTAATAAGTCGGGAAAATAGTCCAGAACCAGTTCAAAATTTTTCACAATCAAAAAATTTTCAGAATACGAGATTAACGACAGAAGATATGGAGCAGTTGATGAGTGCAATATTAAATTTGGGATCACAAATGGGAACAATGGAAAAACGGTTAGACTCACTGGGATCACAAATGGGAACAATGGAAACACAGTTTGGATCTGAATTAAAAACAGAGATAGGAACTTTGGGATCTGAATTAAAAACTAATATGGGAACAATGGAAACACGGTTGGACTCACAAATAGTAACAATCAGAACTGAGATGGGAACACTGGAAACACGGTTAGACTCACGAATAGGGACATGTTTCAAACATATGAAAGATGAGTTAAAGAAAGAAATCAGAGAAGAAGTACAAGCGATTTTGAATTCTCACAATAATAGATTAATTGCAGTAGAGATTAGACAAAGGGAACAGGATAGAGAACAGGAAGAAAGAGATCGCATGATAGTACAAAAATTTTCAGAGTTAAATTTACAACATGCACACGATAAGAAAGAAATATTTGAGAGAATCGAGGAATCCGTACCAAATGACAGAATAAATAATCTAACACAACAATATGTACAGTTAACTACCAAATGTGTCAATACTGAAACCCGAGTCGCGACACTTACGGAAGACGTAAATAAACAGAACGAAAAAATAGGTGATTGAACGGAAAGAGTTGAGGAGATATCAGATAAATTGACAAATCTTAGTTTACATGGGGACAGAGATTCGGATGATACAGCTCCATTACCATTCGCAGAAACCGAAGAGTACCAGAACATAAATAAACATGTTGAAAATCAGGGAAAATTTAATGAACGCGTTAAAAGGGAAGTTGAGGCATTACGAAAGCAAGTCAAACAGATCGAAGGCGAAATTGTAGGAAAAGACAGCAAAAGAAATTTGGAATCACAGATAGCAGAGGGGTTTGAAGAAAATAATTTGTTTCATTTACGGGATGCGACAAGAGAGCGCCAGGCGCGCGAACTTGACAATAATTGTCATTGGGACTGGGACAGACGCGGTAGGTCTTTGTTGCCACGAGGCGAAAACTTTGACTATAAACACTTTTTGACTGTTCGGAAATTTAAGATCTTCCGCAAGTCTAAGAATGACATACATCCATGTGCATGGTTAGATCAATTTATGTACGCACTTCCACCAAATTGGCCACTAAGTCACAAACTGGAAATTATGTGCGGCTATTAAGGTCCTCAGGGGATTCACTACACTAAGTGAATATGTGCCGTAGCGTGCGTAGGGCCCCGAGCTGTAGTGGTGCTATTTCCCTCTTAGTTTTCTGCACCGCTGCCTACTCTTTTACTATTCTTTGCATCTGTCAAAAACAACTCTTCTACTATCAATCTATCTAGTGAGTAAGTAAACAATAACCGGATATGACTAATTTACCCAAAAGTGACTTCGGAAATTACCGTTTGGACTTACTATATTTTCTGCAGCATTCATTCATAGCTTAAACGAAATTTTACCTGTTTATCTTCGTAACAATATTACTTCATATGTTGCCGATATTCTTATTGCGAAACGTTCTTGGAGTGAGCACAACAAAATTTTGAATTCATTATTACGTATCTTTGCAAGAGTTGGCATTACAGAGAACTTGGAAAAATCTGAATTTGGTCGTTCTCAGATGAAATTTCTCGGTCACATTATTGCTACAGAAGGTATTCTTCCTGATCCAGAGAAATTAGATGCTGTTCGTAATTATGCTGTTCCTAGCACAAAACGTGACGTTCGTAGTTTCCTTGGTGTCTGTAATTTTCCTAGACGCTTTGTTAGTTTGGACAATTTGGCCACACCTCGTTTTTGCGATCTATCTGGAAACTTCTTTTTAAACGAAAATCGGTCGACAGCTTCGTTTGGTTAGTTTGTATTCCTGATGAGTGGGTTAATAAGCTGATTTGGTATACGCATTTCAGTTATGCACACTTTGGTCCCAGAAAATGCTTTCATAAATTACGGGAAAATTGCTACTTCAATAATATGGAAAAACGTATTCGATCTGTTCTGGCCAAATGCAAATTATGTCAAAAGGCTAATCCGCCAACAATTTCCCACAGAGCACCGTTGTTTCCTATCATTCCAGCGAAATTAAAGGACATGGCTGCAGTCGATTTGTTCGGTCCAGTGGTTCGTTCTACTAATGGTTTTGCGTACATTTTCGTAGCAGTGGAGTTGACATCAAAATATGTGTGTTTTACACCTTTACGCAAAGCAACAGCTCGTTCAGTATCTAACGCTTTCATCAAACATTTTCTTAAAGAAGTGGGTCATGTTGATAAGGTTATATCAGATAATGGATCACAGTTTCGTTCTAAAATTTGGCTTCGTACTCTACGGCGTCATAAAATTAAACCAATTTTCATTTCACTTTTTCACCCCCAATCTAATGCTTCAGAGAGATGGATGAAGGAAATCAATAAATTGTGTCGTCTTTATTGTCATCAGAATCACAGAACGTGGGATCAGTATCTTCATATTTTTCAAAACATTCTGAATGAACTCCCTAATGATTCAACTTCTTTACCGCCTATACTGATATTAAAAAACAAAGCACCGACAAATCGCATATCTGAAATCGTTCCTTTTCCGCCTTCACGGAAACTGCGGCATTCTGAAGTTGTCAACCTGGCTCTACAAAATATTGCATCTGCGGCTGCTAGAAGAGAGAAATCAGCTAAGCGTCCTGGTCGTTTAAAAACTTTTTCAGTTGGCCAAAAGGTATTAATTAAGTATCACCGTTTGTCTCACAAAGGAAAGGGCTTGGTCGCAAATTTTTTCTGCTTTATAACGGTCCATATAGAATTCGTAAAATTATTCATGATAACACTGTTGAAGTAGAAACTCTTAAATCTCGACGCTCTAAGGGAATACATCATATATCTAACGTAAAAATTTTTGTGGAATGACATACTTTTGAGAAACTAACAGCTACATGTAAACATGCGGAGAGTACAAGGATACCGCGCTGTGTTTTGGCGGCGGCACATACTCAAAGCAACAGTCAAGTCTGCGCGCCGCACAAGGCAGTCGTTGACCGCAAACAATTACTTCCTACGTCACGCGCCTACAGCTGATCGAGCGCTCAGTGCGAATGCACTGACAGCCGTAAACAAATACACAGTTTAATTTCTCCGATTAAATTCAGTATAAAGCTATACTGACTTGATGAATTATGTTATTAACATTCAGTATTTTTCAGGATACGGTTCTATAAAATATTTAAGAACTTCAGGTAAATTCTGTGCGTGTCCGACGTTAAGACGACTTGCTATCGAGAAATTTTCAGGAAGAATGTAATTTCGAAGAAGAAACTAATAAACTAAAAAAAGGTAACTGTTAATTGAGTTCATTTTTCAGGTAGCATATTTCCACTTAGGTACGTACTTTAGACGTAATTTGCTGCTCGCGATTACGTGATTCATACTTTGTGCTAAATTTTATGTTCTATGAAATTACTTGTGAAGCGACGTGCTTGCGTACGTTAACTGATTTTGATAATGATTATTAATGAACTGGGTTGTTATTTGTATATATTATGCATCTCTTGGCTGCACTGCTTTTTCACTGATGTCATATTTTTTTTATTATGTGCCTGCTGTGCTTATTTATTTAAATTATAATTGTAACCTGATTAATTGTGCTGATGTGGTTAGGTATGTAAGTTATACTTTGTGATTTATCTGCTTGCGCCTTCATGTTTACTTATTAAGATTACATATGAACATTTATTTGCTTATGGTGATATGATGCTAATGACCTGTTTGCTGCTATGCGTATGAATTGCATATTTATACACTTCTGTTTGTTGTCATAACTACTCTTTAATTTGGTATATAGAAATGCTGATGTACTGTGTATGAACATGGAGTTTAGGCCACAGTATGGTGTTAATTATAGATTGTTTGCTTGGCAGAGCCTCGTTGTAAGAATTGTGCTGCATCCACTTGTTGACATTCTGTTCTCTACTGGTATATTTACTCGCTATTGCATGTTTTGCTTACGCTCAGTGCCTTATATTTTTAAGATAGGAAAATGAACTGCTATAATTCGACATAAACGACATTAGTACAAGAAACTTCATAGAAGTCACATGAGCTGGAGGCTTTATGGAAGCTCTATAAACGTATGCTAATAGGAAGGAAGTTAACGACATGACATACCAAAACTAGGTTTAGACCATTGACAGTTATTACACTGCATTTTTCGTGAGTAATTGAAATAGGAAGTGACACTTGACACAAGAAATACTCCACATGTTTGCTTCTGTTTGCCATAATTCTTGAAGTGGTGTACACACTGTGAAATGTTATGATCATTCACACTCCGTAATCGTACTTAATTACTGAGAGTTGTTCGAACTAAGTCTGTTAGAGGTCATGTATGCATTTCTTTGTTTATAATTCATAATGAGTAGAAGATTTGGCTCAGATGGATTACACAGAGGTTGTGTGTTGACAGTGTGTCTTCAGATTGTATGGGATGATGAGGTTTGCATTAGGATTTTATCTGTACTTGTTCGAGGAGACTGACTGGAGGAAAGAGTTGTTATGGAAGTGAAATGATATTGGCGATACGGTTTATATGTGTCGACGTATTGAAGAGATATTATTGAGGTATTGAGATTATATGAAGTTGATGATTATTGGAGTTTTTGTGGACAAGAGGTAAGGTAAATGCTATTGATGATAAGGTTTATATGTATCGACGTAAGAGGTATTATTGAAGTATTGAGATTGTGTGATGCTGATGATTATTGGAGTTTTGGTGGATAAGAGGTAAAGTAAGTGAGGTGCATATTTTTTTTGTTGGTCTATATGGAACAAGGAGGATGAAGATAGCAGACTAGAACACTAAAGTAGAAGGAAGATAGTCTATACACCCACTTTGTTAAATCACTAAGCAGTATATACTTTTTTTTTTTTTTTTTTGGAGAGAGGAAGTAATTGCATATCTTGGCTCACTGACAGTTGTTCTGCAACCGTACATTTTGATCTGGCTTGGCAAACATTGGTCTTGACATGATGACTGTGACGTTGACTTAACTATTATTGACTGTTATACATTGCTGCCACTACTACTTGATACACATGTCGAACATCAAATTTTGACAGAATTGCATTTACACAGTTAACACTATTCAATTACACAGTAGTACGTAATGTGGATGAAAGATGAGTGAGTGTGTTTTGTGTGTTTTCCTTTCCTAATCCTACCCACCTCTCTCCTAAATATTATTTTATTTGTTTGTAGTGGCTTGCACTAACACCCATAAATATTATAGGTTTACTGATATTTGTGTATTTGTAATAGTTAATATGAAAATTATCTGACATCATTTGTGTGTTTGTTATGATTTGTATGTTTAGTGTAAAAGCATTTGTATGTGCATTCAAACTATTGTTCATGCCTGAACTGTCTGATTAGTGATGGTGAATATTATGAACTGTTACCTGCACTTTTCAACATAATGGGTGCCACTTAGGAATGATTAATTTCTGCTGATGAACTGTGTGATCAGTGATAGTAAATATTATGGACTGTTACTTGTACTTTTTCTACATGATTGGTGCCACTAGGACATGTTTAATTTCTGCTTATAAACTCTGATGAACAGTGTGATCAGTGATAGTGAATATCATGGACTGCTCTCTGGACCTGCTCAACATTGCTGGGTGCCACTGATGAACTGCTTCTACTGAAATAATGTCACTTGTTGGTGTCTGCACCTGTCAACATTACTGGGTGCCACTGATGCACTGCTTCTACTGAAATAATGTCACTTGTTGGTGTCTGCACCTGTCAACATTGCTGGGTGCCACTGATGAACTGCTTCTACTGAAATAATGTCACTTGTTGGTGTCTGCACCTGCTCAACATTGCTGGGTGCCACTGATGGACTGCTTTATACTGAAATAATGTGACTTGTTGCTGTGTGTACCTGCTCAACACTACTGGGTGCCACTGATGAAACTGCTTCTATTGAAATGATGTCACTTGTTGGTGTCTGCACCTGTTCAACATTGCTGGGTGCCACTGATGGACTGCTTTATACTGAAATAATGTGACTTGTTGCTGTGTGTACCTGCTCAACTTTACTGGGTGCCACTGATGAAACTGCTTTTACTAAAATGATGTCACTTGTTGGTATTTGCACCTGTTGACCATCGCTGGGTGCTACTACTGGAACTAATCATGGAAAGCATGTTATGTGAACATTTGTATAAAAGATTTTTTGTGTATTGTGTAAACTATTATGTAAAGTCACATGTATGAAAGAATTTGTATCGCTTACTGTATTTCATATATTAGGTTATTGAAAGGTCAGTGCAAAGCCAAAATTTTAACTAATTATGTGATATTTAGGTATTAATATTATCTTTTATTTTTGTCTGTATTTTTGTGGACGAACTTGGTGCTATTTTCACCACCAATGCTGGCAAAAATACCATCAAATTCTGGCCTGTGGAGGAGGGGCATATGAAAGGTGGCTACACTGAGCCACAGCGCCAGAGATTGCGCCAAAGAGTATTATTCAGCCGCCTCCACGGAGTGCTTGGGGAGAGCTTGTAGTAGTGAGTGCCTGTCGAGGACTCGTAGTAGCCTGTGCTGAGATGTCGTAGTGAAAAGTGTTTGTTGAGATGTGCTAGTAGGCAGTGCTTGCTGAGATGTGATATTGGAGAGTTCTGGTTGAGATGTGATAGTAACGAGTCGGTGTGGAGAGATTGTAATGTCTAGAGTGCTTTTCATCAATATAAATTAAGGTAACAAACTACTTTTCTTTTTTTTCTCATTATTTCAGTGTCCTGAATAATGCGTCATTACAGGTTCAGTCAATAAAGCATCTGGAGTGTGTTCTTGTATTAGAGTGTAATTCTGGTTTTCTTGCGCAATTATAGTATTTCTATTTTTTATATCACGTCAGTATAAATGATATTTGAAATTTCTTGTCTTGTTAAAAAAAACCGTGCCAGATGTGTATGTTGAGTCACACTTCCACACACAGAACAATTACACTTGTGCTTTGGTTTCGTAGGTTTTATAGTTGCTGGGGACTTAATTAATTAATTGTGTTAACGAAAATTTTCATTTCATTCTTTGTTGTTATTCTATGCAGTCAGACTGCGTACAAATACTAGTCAGGGCCAACCGTTTGCGAGACACAGCGTAATCGGACGTACAGCTACTAAAAATATTTGCATTTTATTTAATTAAGCCCCCATGCAAGCGGCGCGTTTCGTCACAGGGTTATTTGGTAACCGTGATAGCGTTACGGAAATGTTTAATAAACTCAAGTGGCAGACTCTGCAAGAGAGGCGCTCTGCATCGTGGTGTAGATTGCTCGCCAGGTTTCGAGAGGGTGCGTTTCTGAATGAGGTATCGTATATATTGCTTCCCACTACTTATACCTCCCGAGGAGATCACGAATGTAAAATTAGAGAGATTAGAGCGCGCACGGAGGCTTTCAGACAGTCGTTCTTCCCGCGAACCATACGCGACTGGAACAGGAAAGGGAGGTAATGACAGTGGCACGCAAAGTGCCCTCCGCCACACACCGTTGGGTGGCTTGCAGAGTATAAACGTAGATGTAGATGTAGTCAAACTCCACAGTGGTGCTCTGGGTCGAGTAAAGGCAACACTGAGGGCGCCGCCGAACCATAAACCACACTCCCACAGCCAAGGCGGGATTGAACAAACGCTCTGTAGAGCTGCAGCAGCGTAGAGCGATCTGCACCCCAGTTGGTGTTGCTCAGGCAGTGGAGGGCATTGAGGTGCTGCCAGCACTTCTGCTTAAGCTGGCGAAGGTGAGGAAGCAAAGTGAATTGGGCGTCGGAAACCAGTCGTAAAAAATCGATACTTCACTACAGTGAGGGGATCATCGGTAAGGTAAAGTTCTGGTTCCGGATGAACGGTATGACGCCGACAGAAGTGTATAACACACGACTTTGCAGCCGAAAACTGAAAGCCGTGGGCTAGAGCCCATGACTGCGCCTTGTGGATGGCTCCCCGTAAGCGCTGCTCAGCAACACCAGTACTGGTGGAGGAGTACGAAATGCAGAAGTCATCTGCATCCAGAGAGGGTGAGACAGACGGACATACAGCTGCTGCTAGACCGCTAATGGCCACTAAAAATATAGATACACTCAATACGGAGCTCTGAGGGACACCATTATTCTGGATATGGGGGTAATTATGGGACACACGAACTTGGACACTGAAAGTATGAAGCGACAGGAAATTCTGGATAGAAATTGGGAGCAGGCCTCCGATACCCCACTCACATAATGTACCAAGGATATGATGTCACCAGGCGGTGTCATACGCTTTTCGTAAATAAAAAAAGATGGCAACCAGGTGTTGGCATCTGGAAAAGGCTGTTCAGATGGCAGACTTGAGCGACACAAGATGGTAGAGCGACCCTGGCAGGAGCCGCCTTGACATGGAGCCAGTAGGCCATGTGACTCCAGCATCCAACCCAACAACCGACACACCATATGTTCCAGCAGCTTACAAAGAATGTTGGTAAGGCCGATGGTCTGTTAGCTATCCACATCAAGCGGGTTTCTGCCGGATTTGAGCACTGGTATGATGGTGATTTCCTTCCAGTGCGATGGAAAGACGCCATCATGCCATACCCGGTTGAAGATCACGAGGAGATGTCACTTGTAGTGAGACAAGAGATGTTTTATATCTGACTGTGGATCCGATCGGGCCCAGGAGCTGTGTCAGGGCAATGTGCAAGAGCACTGAGGAGCTCCCACTCTGTAAATGGAGCATTATAGGGTTCACTGTGACATGTAGTGAACAAGAGCACTTTCTCTTCCATCTGCTGTTTGAGAGTGTGAAAGGCTGGAGGGAAGTTCTCTGATGCAGAGATGTGAGCATAGTGCTTAGCAAAGTATTCAGCAATCGGCAGTTACATTGGTAGATAACACGCCATTTTTGTTAACACCAGGAACACCTGTTGGGGTCTTTGCCCAAACTTGGGAAGGTAATGTATGGCACCCAATGGCCCAACACTACTGTTTCCACCTTTTGATAAGCTGGCGAATGTGGGCACGGACCCGTTTAAATGCTATGTGGTGCTCCAGGGAAGGGTGCTGCTTATGCCGCTATAGAGCTCGTCGACACTCCTTAATTGCCTCGGCGACTTCCGGCGACCACCAAGGGACTGTCTGTCGCTGGGGGCACCTTAAAAAAACGAGAGATCGTGTTTTCCGCCGCAGAAACGATCGTTGTAGTTACCTGTTCAACCACCACATCGATGTTACTGGGTGGGGGAGATTCAACAGTGGCAGTAGAGGTGAATGTTTCCCAGTCCACCTTCCTTAAAGCCCATCTGGGAAGGTGTCCATGTGCCTGACGCTGGGGCAGAGACGGGGAAGTGGTCACTACCACACAGGTCGTCATGTGCTCTCCAGTGGGTAGATGGGAGAAGGCCAGGACTGCGAGCTGAGAGATCAATGGCCTAACACGTGCCATGTACCACACTGAAATGTGTGACGGCCCCTGCACACTGAGTTCAGGACACAGACGCCAGCCCCACCTGACACTCTATTATAGATGCTATGGCTCATATAATATCCCTTATTGCCATGGAGGGCAGGGGTCTGCATTTCCGGGAACCAGGTTTCCTCGAGGGCAATGCAGGAGGCAGTTGTAAAGCTTAACAGTTGCTGTAACTCAGCCAGGTGGTGGAAAAAACCTCCACAATTCCACTGGAGGATGACGTTATCGTGAGGCTGGGAAGGCATGAAGTGCACAAGGAGGCAGGTTATGCCTCAGGGTCAGCTGCTGGCTCTGACTAAGTATTTGTTACCATTTCTATGGTGGATGAGGAATTAGTGAGATCCAGGTCTGCAGGGGATGCTAAGATCTCCACTGCATTCTCAGATGCAGAACTGATAGGGAGAGGTGGTGTTGGGGCCACCACAGGGACCTGTTTCTTAGAAGACTACTACTTAGTTATCTTGCTCTCTCGCTTCTCTTTAGGGGCTTGCTGGGAAGATTTCTCCCAAGCAGATTCAGGCATGGAGGATGACCGTGAAGCTCTTCATCCAGCAGATTTTGGCTCCTTGAGCTACTGGCGAGTGTCCACTGTGGCATTAGTGGAGACCTTGGAAGAGAGGTCCCCAAGGGACCCCTTCTGCATGAGAGGAGGCGGAGGAGGCTGCTGCTTCTCCGACAGGGAGACAGTGCTGCCACTTCTCCAAACTTATCCTCAAGGTGTTCAACGAGAAACTGAGGCTTCGTCAATAGAAAGGAGTCCCCATCAGTTCTGCTACAAGCTAGAAACCGAGGCATTCTGTAGCTCTACATTCCTCCCATGGCGTAGCAAAGGAGGAAAACGATTTAGGGTCATACCTGTCAGCATAGTATTCTATCTTGCTCTTCTTAGAGACTGCTGGTGCTGTACAGTCACCAAGAAGAGATGACTTAGTCTGCTTCATTGCTGATCATCTGCCCTAATGCCACCTACTCCAATCAGGGGCTCTCCCCTCAGGTGCCTCATGCCAAAGTAAAGGCCAACTGGCATGATGGCCATTGCTGGGAGTCCTGATACCCCAGGAAGACAGGCCTCTACTCCTTGGCATACATGGGGAGTTTACAACTCAGGCATCAGCAGTGCAGTACCTGTGTTGTCTGGCAGCTACTACCTAATGGGTACATGACAGCCCCACCACAATGGACTGGCTACCGTGCCGGATATTGGGTGCAGAGAAATCTAGTATTGTCATGGGGGTGAAAGAGGACAGGAGACAACGGAAGAAGATGACATACCCCAGAAAGTGTCCTGGCCCAAATAGTTGAATCGCAGGTGGAGATGCAAAGCCATGACGAGATTCAGGTTGAATCTAAGGGCACTATGGATAAATCATGCACCACGTAAGGCGTCATTCCTAATGTGGCCTGCACTTCTGCAGAATTTTGAAAGTGGCAGGTCAAACCATAATATGGGACCTGAACTCACAGGGTTGAAAAGTGTGAGACTCCTTCTAGTCACCTCTTACGAAAGGTAGGAACACCTTTGGCCTGCTCTAAATCCTGGACCCACAGATCAACTCTACATCTACTCATCTTTGCTCTACTGTAGTTGGATAACTGATGTGCAAATGCCTCATACTACATCAAGGTTTGATGCTTGACATCTTTTGGCGTGAGTCAGTGGATCAGTCCAGTCTGACCAAGTCTACAAGGTGTCAGAGGTGCTTGTACTGTGCATGTTTCTGCAGCAAAGCGCAGAAAGTTTTGTCACATGAATTGTATTAAGAAATACTTCTAATCAAACAAAGATAAGGTAAAGTATTTAAAGTCAGTGTGGCAATAGTGAGTATGCCAAACAGTATATAAGCAAAATTGGTGTACAAGTTTGAATACATAAGTGAATAATTCGAAGAACAGGTTTAATTTTGCACCAGATGAAAATATATTTCAAAGGCGACCATACAGAACTGAATAGCAATGGCAGCCTCAGATAGAACTGAGTGATTGTGACAGTACAATGAGTGCAATTAGGCCCTGTAGGAACATATTGCATTGACTTAGGGAACAATAAAACACAGTTTATTTAAAATGAGTCTTTCCAAGAGAATTTTTCATCATTAGATTATTACTTTGGTGTGGGCTAATGGGCAGAAGTAATGGCAATTACCATAGTGTGCATGTTTGTAGCCATGCACTTAGGTATTTCAGTAGTTAGACATGTATTTTGGGTGTAAGCTTGCCCTCCTGTGCTGTCACAATTTATAAGTCTGATGTCACGTAACTCAAACATTCATTTAACCAAAAGAAGGGGCGGTTTACAATTGCCATCAACTGCTCTCTCTCATCCTGTCAGGTATATGTAAAATTTTCACATATTAAGTACTGGTGCTTCCCGACTTGTCCTCACTATTCTCATCAATAGGAAGAGCAAACTGAGCTCTATGTCTACATTTACGTCTACATACATACTCCGTAAGCCACCACACGGTGCGTGGCGGAGGGTACGCTGCACCACTACTAGTTGCTTCTCTTCCTGTTCCACTCGCAAACAGAGCGAGGAAAAAATGACTATCTATATTCCTCTGTATGAGCCCCACTTTCTCCTATCTTCGTGTATGTTGGTGGCAGCAGGATGGTTTTGCAGTCAGCTTCAAACGCCAATTCTTTAAACTTTCTCAGTAGTGTTCATCGAAATGAATGTCTTCCTCCCTGCAGGAATTTCCACTTGAGTTCCTGAAGCATATGCATACTACTTGCATGCTGATTGAGCCTACCAGTAACAGATATAGCAGCCTGCCTCTGAACTGCATCCACGTCGTCTTTCATTCCAATGTGCATTGGATCCCACTTCAGCAGTACTCAAGAATAGGTCACACAAGCATCCTAAATGCCATATGGTTTACAGATGAACCACACTTTCCGAAAGTTCTCCCAATACACCGAAGTCAACCATTTGCCTTCCCTTCCACAGTCCTCACATGCTCATTCCATTTCATTCTGCTTTGCAACATTACGCCTAGATACTTAAAAGACATGACTTCTTTTTGTTGGTGCTTTAGGGCACAAAAGTGCTAAGGTCATAAGCGCCTGTGTCATAATATAAGAAAAAGCGAGTAGTAATTAAGAACCTGAGGCGAAATAGGCAAGAACCCAACCAACAACCTTAAATGAGCAGCAGCTAAGGGCAAGAACGGTTCAAATGGCTCTGAGCACTATGGGACTTAACTGCTGTGGTCATCAGTCCCCTAGAACTTAGAACTACTTAAACCTAATTAACCTGAGGACATCACACACATCCATGCCCGAGGCAGGATTCGAACCTGCGACCATAGCGGTCACGCGGTTCCAGACTTAGCGCCTAGAACCGCACGGCCACTCCGGCCAGCTGGCAAGAACGGCCGTAGGGAAAATTTATCAAAACATCTTTGAGATAGCGGAGGTCCCTGTGGGGGAGGAGATCAAATTTTCTTTGCCATGTTGCTACGGTGAATAAAAATTAAGATGCAATTGAGAGAATGCATGTTGTTCACTAAAACAGCTGACAAAGTAGACTGCAAGCATAGTTAAAAAATGGGCACCAATCAGAAAATGGCTCACCATCAAGGGTTGAGGGTAGTAGGCATACAGTGGAGCAGGGTCGCCACTTAATAAATGGTGGTGACTGAAACGATAGTGTGCTGTAAGCATCCAGGCTAGAAGGACCACCTCGCAATGTGAGGGGCAAAAGGAAGTCGACCACACTATTGGGAGAGATTTACCGTCCCAGAGCTTGTTCCCCTGGAGAGAAGGCCATTGTGCACCCAAACGTGATACTAAATGCCAACAGACAGAACATTAAGATCATCCGATTGAACAGAATGACTAGCAGGCCGAGGGAAGAGCTGCAGTCTTTGTAGCAGTATCAGCAGCCTTGTTCCCAGGCATGCTGATGTGACTAGGATTCCACAGGAACAACACGTAGGTTCCCCCACTGTAAGCAAGTAGAGGCATTCTTGGATCTATTGTACTAAAGGATGGACTGAGTACAGCACATGAAGGCTCTGAAGAGCAGTGAGAGAATCTAAGCAGATTACACAATTTGGAAACCCGTGTCGCCACATGTACCGGGTGGCCTGATAAGGGCGTACAGCTTGGTGGTAAAAATCGAATACTGATCAAGAAGCTGATATTGAGAAGGACCATTGGGAAGTGCAAAGGCACACAGACCACCATGGCCAGTCTTTGATCCATCGGTGTAGATAAAGAAATTGTCCCCAAGCCATGTGCAAAGTGCGAGAGACTCGCTGCAATAGACCAGGCCGGAAGTAGTGTTCTTAGGAAGCGAATAGAGTCCGAAATGAACAGGTACCTCGGCACAAAGCAAGGGTGGTGAAGAGCTCACACCCATGTGGAATATGGCAGGGTGCTTCAAGCAAATCTGTCGAAGCAGCAAACGAAAGAGAACTCAGGGAGGTAACAGAGGAGCCTGGTGCAGCCCATACCAATGGCAAGGGAATCATAAAAGGGAGTATAGGATCGGTGATTTGGCATAGAAGACAGACAGCTTGAATAAGACTGAGGAGAATATCCCACTGGAAGACAACAGTGAGTCAGCAGCCTTAGCATGCAGTATTAGTATAGAAGACCACAATGGTGAATGGTGTTATGGTACACAAGATAGATGCACATGTGGATGAATATACGACACATCCATAATCCAGTTTCGAGCAGACATGTGTTGGTATAAACAGAAGAAGATGGTCTGATCCGCTCCCCAGGATGTACTGCATAACACAGCCATGAAGCGAGTACAACGAACTGCCAGGTATGACCAACAGAATTTCCTATCAAACGTGAGTTCCAAGAATTTCATTGTTTCAACAAATGGAAAAAGGCATGGGCTGAGATTAGAGATGGGGAAGAAACTCCCAGAGATGACAAGTTCATACAGACAGTCTTGTCAGTGGAAAAGTGGAAGCCATTGTTGATGTTCCACGAATTAAGATGATCAATACATCACTAAAGATGCAGCTCAAATAGACAGGTTCGTTGAGAGCTGCAATAGGTTGCAAAGTTGTCAACCAAAAGGGAGCCTGAGAAACCAAGCAGGATACAATACATTAAAGGGTTAATGGCTGTGGCAAATAAGATGACGCTGAGCACAAAATCCTGAGGCTCCCTGCTCTCTTGAATAAAAGTGTTGGCACAGCGAAGCCCACACATACCTTAACACATGGGCTTTTAAGAATTCCCAGATAAAATGGGGCAGGTGACACCATAAGCTCCACTTTTACATGTACAGATGATATGTGTCCTCTAGCAGGTGTCATATGTCTTCTCCAAATCAAAAACAGGGCTACTGTTTGGCACTTCCGCAAAAAAAAAATGTTCATAGTATGAGTTGACAGGATGACAAGATGATCAGCTGTAGGCCAGTGCCTACAGACTCCACGCTGGCTGTTAGTGAGGAGATTCGAAGACTCAAGCCATCACACCAGCCAACCATTAATCATACATTCCATCACTTTGCAGATGCTACTGGTGAGGGAAATTGGGTGGTAGCTGGAAGGAAGGTGTTTGTCCTTACCCGGCTTAGGTATGGGAATGAAAATGGCCTCACTCCAGCGACTGAGAAATGTGCCATCTGTCCAAATGCAGTTATATGTATGGAGGAGAAACTGGAGGCCCTCAGGAGATAGGTGTTAAAACATCAGAATGTGAATTCCGCTTGGTCCTAGGGCAGATGACTAATACAAGAGTGTATTTTAAGATCCTAATAGTAAAAGAAGGGTTGTAACATTCAAAATTCTGGAAGGAGAAAGATATCATTCGTGCCTCTGCTGCCTATTTCAGATGGAGGAAGGCAGGATGGTAGTGGGTAGAACTCGCAATGTCTGCAAAATATCAGTCCAAGGTGTTGGACGTATCAAGAGGGTCTACAATGAGATTGTTTGCTACGGTTAGAACAGGAACTGGCGAATGAACCTCGGTTCCTGAAAGCCATTTGAGATTCTCCCAAAAAGAAGAGGCTGCAAAACTGTTAAACGAGCTTTGAAAAGAAAGCGAAATAGCTTTTTTGCTATCCCTGAAAATGCAGCGATACTGCGAACATAGCTGTTTACAGTTTGTAGCAGAGAGCTCGTCTCTGCACGTGGATTGTGTCGCAGTATGCCTCAGGCCACCAGAGGCATGGCGCAGCGAGGAAGAGGTGCAAGATATGGAACATTCCGTGGCAGTAAGGATAGCTGCTGTAAGGTACTCTACCTGGTCCTCAATGCAGAGGAACCGGCGTTTCATCGAAGTGCCAGTGAGCAGTAGAGCTGCCATTTGGTTGGACACACAGATGGGATAGGTATTAGCAAACGAACGACATAGGGCAAATAGTATCCTCAGTGTGTCTGAGAGAACAGACCACTCGAGGCGACGAGCAAGCCGAACAGTATACGTCAAATGGTCCAAGTGGGGAAAGGAGTGAGTGGGGAAAGGAGTGAGTGGAATCAGAAAGAAACGTGGGTGTACCCATCTTCAAACAAATTAGATTCAGCTGATGATATCTACTACAAGAGAGCCTCTCGGACAATGGCACACAACACCCCAAAGGGGATGAAAGGCCGAGCAGCAAAAAGGAAGGAGGGAGTTGAATAGTAAGTGACAAAATGTCTGCCCTGATGACAGCAGATGATGAGAAGATGAAACTGGGAAGGGAAAGACAGACAGCAGCAGCAACTTGTAGCTGGGTACGCAAGGAAATGGTATGGCTGTAGACATCGTCTCGTATGAGCAACATGACTCTCCCATGAGTTGGAGTCCCTGTGTTGAGAGAAAGTGTGAAAGGTGAAAGCCAGCGTGAGGGTGCACTTTCGTTGCCTGGGGGTAGAAAACAACGGGATAATATCATCGCAAGAGGAGCTGTAATTCACTCCTATTGAATCTGATGCCATGAATATTCCATTGGAGGGTAACTATATCCAGTGGTACACAGGAAATCGGTGAAATAAGGGGGCTGTCACCAAGGTGCTGTGGAGTGGCAGAATTCGAATGTGCGCCCTGATCAAGTTGAGAGGCTGGAGGATCTTAGTGGATTAGCTCGACAGAAGTGTCTGTATTCACCTTCAGTTGGCCAGGGGACTGGTTGTTGGTGGTGCAGCCTGGTGAAACGGAGGTCGGCTGGATGAGGGGGTCGTGTGATGACACCACTGAAGGAGAATGCTGAGGTGAAGGGGCAGATCATTTGCCTTTGTTTGATCACTTAGAAACCTAGCGTTTATTCAGGTGCAGACCCAGACGTTGGGTGGCTAGATCTGCGCAGAAAGTCATCATAGGAGTACTCCATTATGGATTTCTGTGCTTCTATTTGTGAGGCATACGATTTCGGTGGAGCAGGTGAAGATTTGTTGGTATGGTGTGCATCTGTAGCAGGCGGTGATGAGGGTGTGACCTTGGTGCTGGATGATTTCACAACTGTGGCACTAAACAGAAAGTCACAAGTCTTTGTAGTCATGTCATTCACAGGTTATGATGTACTGAGATCTGTACTATAACTGCCAGGGGATGGTGTGCAAGGTTTGCAAAAAATGGTTTAAATGGCTCTGAGCACTATGGGACTCAACTTCTGAGGTCATTAGTCCCCTAGAACTTAGAACTAGTTAAACCTAACTAACCTAAGGACATCACAGACATCCATGCCCGAGGCAGGATTCGAACCTGCGACCGTAGCGGTCTTGTGGTTCCAGACTGCAGCACCTAGAACCGCATGGCCACTTTGGCCGGCGCAAGGTTTGCAGCTAGCCAATATTTTCTGAGCAATGTGAGTAGGAACCTTTACCTTTACCCAGATCACCTGAACAGGAGGAAACAGCATGATCACCCTTGCAGTTGGTACAGGGAGGTGAAGGAGGTGGACACACCCTCATGAGCATCCCTACCACAAGTTCTGTATTTGGCTGCATTGTCACAAGATCGTCAGGCGTGGTTTTAGTGCTGATATTTATAGCAATATGTGGGATTTGGGATCATGGTCTCACAGTAATAGCTTCGTAGACAGCCTTAATTTTTGATCAAAGTATCAAATGTGAGGAACAGAGTGCCACAGAGAATATGGAGCCTTTGGTTGAGACCCATTGACTTGGCTCCAAACAAAAGGACCACGATTGACTCTAGGAACGATGCTGTAAGTTGTGAGTTCTACTTGCATCTCACACCCAAGACTGGCAGTATTCACCACCTCCACCAGCTGCCTGTAGGAACAGAGGACGGCCTCAGAACACATGCAACAGGTGTAATTGGTGCCAGTGTGAGCCACAACTTGCAGACAACTGCACCCTGTATGCTCGATATCCACAGGCAACGCTGCCTCCAGAACTCAAATCTGGCCCCCCTGTTAGACATACTGAGTGCACATTGGCTTTCTTTCCAGCCCTGAACGCTAGCTTTCTAAGGGGCTACATAATGCATCTAGTATTGGAGCTCCCAATTACTAGCTAACCCCTGCCCATGTGGGCCTGCTCAACCCTGCTGAAGGTACGACCACCTGTTCACTCACAAAGCGAATCGGTGAGGCCACATGGTCAGCCTCACATTGCCCCCCCCCCCCCAATCAGGCAGACCATTTGCCAGGTGCCGGTCTTTCAATTTGACGCCATTTCAGCGACCTGCAGTCGATGATGATAGGATGATGATGATGATAGGATGATGATGATGATGATGATGATGATGATGATGATGATGATAGGATGATGATGATGATGATGATGATGAGGATGATAGGATGATGATGATGATGAGGATGATAGGATGATGATGATGATGATAGGATGATGATGATGAGGAGGATTATAGGATGATGATGATGATGATGATGATGATGCACGACACCCAGTCCCGGGGCAGAGAGAATTCCCCTACCCAGCCGGGAATCGAACCCTGGCCCAGAGGATTGACAATCCGTCATGCTGACCATTCAGCTATCGGGGGCAGACTCCATGTTGAGTGATGTGAATGCAAAACCACTCACCACTCTCCTTGCAGATTCACTGCATCAGATACATTAGAGAGTTCAAATGGTTCAAATGGCTCTGAGCACTATGGGACTCAACTGCTGAGGTCATTAGTCCCCTAGAACTTAGAACTAGTTAAACCTAACTAACCTAAGGACATCACAAACATCCATGCCCGAGGCAGGATTCGAACCTGCGACCGTAGCGGTCTTGCGGTTCCAGACTGCAGCGCCTTTAACCGCACGGCCACTTCGGCCGGCCATTAGAGAGTGCCTTGGCAGCAGCGCCCTTCGGCAAAACAAGTGACACCTCAGGTGTCCCATGCGACGTTACAGAGTCTCCGCCGCCTCTGCATCCCAAGGTGATACCCTGAAGGCGACTGATTGCAGCCAAAACCACATTCATGAACTGCAGTCAGCTGCTCCTGCATCCACACACAGCAGGCACACATCCTACCCATCCTAGTGGAACTAACTGAAGAGAAAAACAGTAAAAGTTGGCAGAAACCTAGATAAGCAATTTGTTACCCTTCTGATGTGTGACGAAAGGACGCTGATACATCAATGAATTAAGAAGCTGGCTGCTCAGAAGAAATGACAACTGAGCTACATACTGCCTGAATTTACACTTACAACGAACAAAAAACACGAGACTAAACTTCTTAAACACCAAAATACGCAAGCAATTAAAAATATACTGTCAAGAAAATACAAGAAATGCTAAATACGTAACTTTATTCCCTGGAGATGTGTCACAGGCCACAACTAGCACCGAACTCAGTAGCTAACCATGGTCACTAGTCTCGAAACAAACAGATGAGTAACTACTGCACTACCGACTAACTGATTATAAGCCAACAAAACGCGAGATTAAACTGTGAGCCTCTGAAGCTGCAGGACTACTGAATATTTACTATTTGCAAAAGGTCGTGGAATCAAAGAGACACTAGTGGTTTCTGTGGCAGAAAATTACACTATAAAGTAAACTCGCTTAACATAAAAGATGGAAAGACCCGCAAATTCTTGCACTAAAAATATTTAGCACTGCTAACAACGCCTATATAATCAGCTATTGTTCACTTCTGCTCATAAGTAAGCTAGAATAGCGCTAAACTAAACGATGTAAACAAACTACGTACAACCAACAAGATGCTGCTGCCGATCTCCACTCTGCTCTGAGGCTGCAAGTCTATTAAGGCAATAAGTTGGCCAAATTTATACCTGCAAAGCGAAGGGTTTTTAACCTGTGATTGTTGTTCTCCACCTGAATATGAGGATGTAGTGTTGTGTATGTGTTTCAATGTTATCATCAATATTCCGAAAGTCGTCTTTTGCCCTACAGTCTTCACTAACATCTTTTGGACGGTCTTTGCACACTCTGGAGAGAAAGTAACTATTGGTAGCAATATGAATACTTAGTAGAGCATCCAGCAAAGGAGTCCTTGATTTCAAAATAAAATATGTCGAAAACTAATCTCAATATGTAGGTGAAACAAATGGAATGTAAGACTTTAATATAGAAGTTTCGAAATACTTCGAAAATCTGGTAAGAGATGACGCTGTAATTGCAATATACAGTGCCTGTAAGTAGTGTGCTACAGGTCGGAGGGATCAGTACTACTGTTGAAACTTAAGACGTTGTTAGGGTACTGATGGCAGAAGTTGAAGTCGTGTAATATGTAGAACACCACATTTTTTTCTGGTGCTGGAATACAACAGATTAGCTCACAGTCTTACAGCAAGAAGGCACAGTATTCAAACATGATTTAGCGTTCCAAGAGAACCTGATGTAAAAATATATTCACAAGCTCTTCGCCATATTCCAATGGACTGGCGGCATAGCTCATAATCTAGCAATGAATGTTTGCCCCAGCAAACTACAGATACTCCTGAAAAATGTAACCACATTTTCTGGAATTATTCAGAAAAATCCAAGGAAAACCGTCTGAAGAATAGCATCAGACACTGATTTGAAGTGTTTCAGGCTGCAGAAAATGCTCAGGCAGAGCCTACACGTTTCCATTCAAAATACAAAGCCACCAGTCCTTACCTGCATGAGCTGTGTGCAGGGTGCTTACTTCGTGAACAGTAATCTAACAGTAATTGAAAATTAAGGATTTGATGTTGGCTGCATCTGGCTCATACATGAAGCACACTTTCATCTGGATGAAATTGTAAATAAAAGCAAAGTTGCAAGTTTGGGGTTCCCAAAACCCCCACTTGTGCGGAACAAAACCACTGTGTGCCCGACCGAGACTCGAACTCGGGACCTTTGCCTTTCGCGGGCAAGTGCTCTACCCTCTGAGCTACTGGCAGAAGTAAAGCTGTGAGTACCGGGCGTGAGTCGTGCTTCGGTAGCTCAGATGGTAGAGCACTTGCCCGCGAAAGGCAAAGGTCCCGAGTTCGAGTCTCGGTCGGGCACACAGTTTTAATCTGCCAGGAAGTTTCATATCAGCGCACACTCCGCTGCAGAGTGAAAATCTCATTCTAAAACCACTGTATTCTCCCGAAGTATTGTTTGGCTGCAGTATGAAGTAGAAGTATTCCTGGGACTATTCCACCATACTGGAATAGCTCGAATAAGCGATCTGTATGGCCCTTTTTTATGCGAGAAACAATCTACAGCGAATGTTACTTTGAAATTTTGGAGTGATTTGTCGCCACTCAACAGAGGGTTGACCAAGCACCAAATGGTTCATGCAAGATGGAGCTAAACCACATCACATTGAACAGGCGTTTTGCTTCTTTAAGGGACTGATGACCATAGATGTTAAGTCCCACAGTGCTCAGAGCCAGCCATTGCTTCTTTAATGAATGCTTTGGGAATGGAATCACTGCACTGATTATTGCAAATTTACTTGTGTAGAGATGGATTGGCCTCCATATTCACCCAAACTGACTGTGTGATTATTTGTTGTGGGGTAAACTGAATGACACTGGCTTCTGGGACTATTCCACCATACTGGAATAGCTCGAATAAGCGATCTGTATGGTATCTTAATCCAATTCCGTTTAGACACTACAGGCTGTGATGACAAATTGTACTGTTTGTTTGTGGCATCTCTATACTGTGAGCTGTGGACATCTCTACATAATTTCATTTTGACTGTAAAGACTGCTTACAGAGGATGAGTTTCATTATGCACGCTGATTATGTATGAGCTGCTCGGCATACAGCTCTGTCTTGTTAGCTGCTTATCTATTTCCAATCTCCTGTATAAAAATTTTTTGTTGCACCCTTATATTAATCTTGGTTTTGAAGACATTTAATCGTGAAATCAGGTAGTCTTTTACTGGACATCCCATGGATGTGCATCATGGCTCCATTTTGTAGAAATTTGTAACGACAATAAAGAAATGAGTAGGCTGCACCAGCAAACATATGTGGCACCCAGAATTAACTTATCCATTACACCTGTTTTTTTATGAATGGACTGATTAATTTAACCCTCTTTACACATTAACCATCAAGGGCACTGGCACAGGAAAATTTTAATAGCCAGAAAAAATATTTATGCACGAAATGCAAATGAACAGCATGAATCAGCAACTTTTTTTAAATTTTATGTTTTAAAGAAGACACAGTACAATCAAGTAATTCCAAACAAAAGAACTGCATTTGTGCAAAGGACACCATTTAGAATTGTGCTATCTCCATTTACGTTTGAATCTGGACACCAGTAACCTAACATTAGTGGTAATATCTTTTGACTCATGTTGTGCTGCCTTTAACCTGCAGATGGAAGTGCCAGTTGTCGGTAAGCACATTTATGTAAGAGAGACGTCACTTATTAGTGTCTAATAAATGACTTTTCTTAGTACTTTTAGGTTGGAAACATGCTAATAATATTGGCTTGTGCTGCAGTGTTGATGAATGATATTTTATTAAACAAAAAACCATGATGATGGTGTTTTTTTAATACTAGTAACTTGTCATTCAGTTACCAAGTAACCATCACACACAGAACCTATGTGCTTCTAATGACAGATTACATCAGGTTCAATACTGTAAAGATGGTGGTTCCTCCATTTATGGTCATTGCCAGATACATTTTGCCACAGAAATGTCTTAAAAATGGTCAAAAACATCACATGATGATAATACTGTATAATGGTGGTGGTAAGGATCAGTCACTCATGTTATTAACAATGATGATCATATAGATTGAGGATTAGGAGGCCCTGCCTGGAGAAGCCACATTTATTTATTTTTATTTATTTATTTATTTATTTATTTATTTATTTATTTATTTATTTATTTATAATCAATCCAATGAGCACATTTGTGATATAGGATTTGTCAGGATATATTTCAACAACTATATAATATCTTTACAATTTTTTTTCTATACTGAATTCATATGAATCTAACTTATGTTTAATTCAATATACAACTAATAAGTGTTTTTATAACATAATTTCTTATGTTTCCAGAATGAGATTTTCACTCTGCAGCGGAGTGTGCGCTGATATGAAACTTCCTGGCAGATTAAAACCGTGTGCCCGACCGAGACTCGAACTCGGGACCTTTGCCTTTCGCGGGCAAGTGCTCTACCAACTGAGCTACCGAAGCACGACTCACGCCCTGTACTCGCAGCTTTACTTCTGCCAGTACCTCGTCTCCTACCTTCCAAACTTTACAGAAGCTCTCCTGCTCTTATGTGCTTGACAGACCTATTCCTTGCTGTTGTGATTTCATTTGTCATATTTATGATATAATATATTCTTATACAGTTGAGCAGAGCTATCCACTTATACGGTAGTTACATTTGTTAAGCATGTGGTTCTGTATATCCTAATACAGTTGAGCATATAAGTTCACTTACACTGTAATAACATTTTTCAAGCATGTGATTCTTTATAAGAGTTTTAAATTTATCCTCATTTTCCAGCTCCTTGATATGTTTTGGTAGTGCATTAAAAAGTTTGATGCCTTGATTACATTATGTTTCTGACTTCAGGTCCTTGTTACATCTTGTAAGTGGAGATCTTTACATTGCCTTGTATCGTAATTATAGTAGTCTGTATTGGTTTTCATTTTGTCCTGATTTCTTTTGATCACCAACAGACATTTCAGAATGTATAATGATAGAATTGTTAACATGTTTGATGATGATGATAATGATGATGATGATGATGATGATGATGATGACGACAACACCCAGTCCTCAAGTGGAGAAAATCGCCAATATGGCTGGGACACACTTCTAGGTCCACTTTGTGGCAGTCAGCTGAACTGACCGCTCTGCTAAGGCGGAGGATATAATGATGTCTGTTTCAGCATTACTCTCTTAATAGCACAATACAACACATTAATAGTAATTTCATTTTGAAAGTAGTAATGCTCTCTCAACTAATGCTTACTACAACCAATTTTGTCATTTACAGTCCTCCTTATAATATTCCAATGAGGATTCGTTTACTTTATTTCTGTTTAAGTCCATACCTTCATGGTGAGAAATACCATATTAAATTTGTATATTAGCGGTTTTGTTCTTGCTTAAGTAATAACAGTTATACATTTTCTTTCAGCAAGGCATTACTGAGTAAACAACATATATTTCTATTATTACTAAAGTAGATCAACCACAAATAGCACAATACAAACACAAACCAAAACGAAAATGCGGAAATAAACAACAGAGCGAAGGGAATGAAACAACAGTACAATAAGAGAAGCGTTTCCACTCACAATCAAATTTCTTGTCATTTGTATATGAGGAACAACAGCGCAAAAATATGAAATATGTCAGTGTTACTTCAATATTCAAAAGCCATTATCATAGTACAAACGACAGTACAGTATTTCGTTGGAAAAACCAGGAAGACAACGTTATCGAGTAAAAAGGCCCTTACCTAAACGTGGTGCAATACTGAAAAATGCCCATCACTTAATGGCAGCTACTTCATGTTATTATAGGTTTGACAAGACTTAACAAACCAAATATCTCATACCAATAAGAAAGAGACAAGAAATCGAAAATAAATGGATCATAGCAATAAACATTTAGCAATAAAATACAAGATATGAGGAAAGGTTTCCAAAATAATCATATTCATTCACAGAAATTATAGAATATACGCCATGAAATCACATTTATAATATAAAAAAGAAATTTGGAAGTCTGCTTTTTTATATATTTACTTAGTGCAATAAAAATATGCATCTGGATTAAATTCAGGTCCTTCCTTACAGAACTTTCAAGTGTGCCTCTTGTGTTTTATACAAGCAACTGGAAGTTTAGCACTAGATGATGCAGATGTATGCTCATTTATTTTTGTTTTGTGGTTACACAGTATCAAAAACTGGAGAAATGATTAAAACCTTAGATGCATAAAACTAATTTTCAATAAGTTCAATGTATAAATCACATACAGAACTTTGTAATATGCAATAAGCATTTAACACGAAATACTCATAGGGAGTAGTGTCTTGGTAAAAAGTGTAATCAAGCATGATAAATGTCAGACTACACATTTTACCAACAGACTCTTGCGTGAAGATACGCTGATGAGCAAACCATTACCATTGCCCATCAGGGGACTGAATGTAGTAGCATTGCGGGTAAATGATGCAGTAAGGAAAGTACGTACTCAGAGCAGAGATGTGTGCAGAATCATTCTAGTGACTACCTGAGTTGCTAATGTGTAAATTCACCAGCAAAATTCAGTTTCACAAATGACAGATTGTTATAGCCTGGCAACTGGAAACAAGCATCTTTGAATAGTGAAGCCAGTTGGCTGTTCTTGTGCTACAGTCCTGAGCATTTATCAAAAGCAGTTGAAAATGATGAAACAAGATAGTGCAGAACGTCCACAACTCATTACAGGATGTGGAAGTAGGAAGCTTGTCATCTCTGTAAAGCAGACTAGGCGACAATCTAATGACGGAAAACTAGGCTTATGCAGGCAATAGTGTTACAGAGCATATCATTCAGTGCACGTTGTTGAATACAGGTCTCCACAGCACACAAGCACCACGCATTCCCAAGCTGATACAATGTTATGAATTGCAGTTGCTGTGGACATGGGATAAAAGAACTTGACCACAAATCAATGGACATGTGTCACCTGGCTGGATGAGAGAAATTTCTTGTTACACCAGGTCAGTGGTGGTGTCCAGATATGCCATCATCCAGGAAAACAGCTGTGTCATACATCGACCATGCCATGATGATGATGATGATGATGATGATGATGATGATGATGGGGTTGAGGGGGCGCTCGACATCACGGTCATCAGCGCCCTGACGAAAAATCAATAGGAAATCTCATAGAGGGGGGAGGGGGGGGACAAGGATATCCCCACATTCAGAGCAGTTTATAACGTACTGAAGTCTGCCGCCTTCCACACCTGATAGTTCACAAAATTTCACCACTCTCTTAACACTGGTATTGGTATCTGCGAGGACAGTGGGCAGATCTCCAGCGAGACCAAGGGCTGCCCTATTATCAGGATACAGGACACATGTAGCCACAATATGCTGAACTGAAAGCAGTACGCCACAAACTTCACGGAAACGTGTATCCTACCCTCGGAGGAGGAAGCTATGTGTGAAAAGGCTATGCCCAATGCGCAGTCTGGTAAGCAAAACCTGCTCATAGTGGCAAAGCTGACATGAAGTCCGCCAAGCTTTTGGGGTTGGTTTGAGTGACCGCACTTTGTTGTCTGACACCTACAACCATTCACTGACGCATAATGCATCTATCAGAAAATGAGATAATGGCATGCAATGGGATGGGACATTGATGGACAGCACCATCCCAACATGCTTCCTTGGCAGCTTTATCAGCCATGTCGTTACCCTGTATGCAAGTATATGGAGGCTGTACTATGGTGCTGGGTACATCCATGTGGGCTGATGGGACATGTGGCTATAATATAAGGCACCACAACGGATGTGAACTGCATGATCGTCACTGCGACCATCTGGCTCCCCCTCATACGTAATATCTTCACCATAGCATCTCCCTGGGGGGTAGCTGTACATGTCATTAGGCGAGAATTGCATTAGAGTGGTTTCAGAAACACAATAACTCTTGTTGGTGTGTTGCCTCTCCAGTTTATCTTATCCCTACTCAGTGGAGCATACCTGGAGAGCTACTGGGTGCCCACAAATTACAGGCCCGTAATTCATGGAAACAATGTGCCTTATGCACACACATCAGTTGCAACATACAGGGTGAATCAAAAATAATACCACAACTTTAAAAATGTGTATTTAATGAAAGAAACATAATATAACCTTCTGTTATACATCATTACAGAGAGTATTTAAAAATGTTTTTTTTCACTCAAAAACAAGTTCAGAGATGTTCAATATGGCCCCCTCCAGACAGTCGAGCAATATCAACCCGATACTCGTTCCACACTCTCTGTAGCATATCAGGCGTAACAGTTTGGATAGCTGCTGTTATTTCTCGTTTCAAATCATCAATGGTGGCTGGGAGAGGTGGCCGAAACACCATATCCTTAACATACCCCCATAAGAAAAAATCGCAGGGGATAAGATCATGGCTTCTTGGAGGCCAGTGATGAAGTGCTCTGTCACGGGCTGCCTGGCGGCCGATCCATCGCCTCGGGTAGTTGACGATCAGGTTTCATAACTAACCTTTTTCGTAGGACTCTCCATACAGTTGATTGTGGAATTTGCAGCTCTCTGCTAGCTCTGCGAGTCGATTTTCCTGGGCTGCGAACAAATGCTTGCTGGATGCGTGCTACATTTTCATCACTCGTTCTCGGCTGTCCAGAACTCTTCCCTTTGCACAAACACCCATTCTCTGTAAACTGTTTATACCAACGTTTAATACACCACCTATCAGGAGGTTTAACACCATACTTCGCTCGAAATGCACGCTGAACAACTGTCGACGATTCACTTCTGCCGTACTCAATAACACAAAAAGCTTTCTGTTGAGCGGTCGCCATCTTAGCATCAACTGACGCTGACGCCTAGTCAACAGCGCCTCAAGCGAACAAATGCACAACTAAATGAAACTTTATAGCTCCCTTAATTCGCCGACAGATAGTGCTTAGCTCTGCCTTTTGTCGTTGCAGAGTTTTAAATTCCTAAAGTTGTGGTATTCTTTTTGAATCACCCTGTACTTCTGGAATGCTAGAAACAACTTGCGAAGTCCTTACCATGCACAGTCACTGTTGCATCACGTCTCAAAAGTCAACCAACAGGCTTTTAAGCTCGTTAGTGTATATTTTCCACTATCAGCAATTCTGTAATGGAGGATCAGCACAAAAGTACACGCAATTAACACTTTGATTGCTGGCGACATGTTCACTTGTCACGCCTCACCATGCCCCTGACGCGCCCGACGTGTATAAGTGCGGTCCTAGGGTTTTACCTGCAGCGCCAGGGAGATGTTGACACGCACCGTGCCACAAGCCTTTCCACCACAAGGGATGTGTTTCGGCGCGCTGAGTTGCAGCTACGTGAGCGCAACAGATGTGTAAACACACAGAGCAGTCTTCCCACGCTGCTCTTCCAATAGCTGTTCTGTGGTCAGACTGTATAGTTCGAGAGCGCGTATATGTTTGTTGCTGTGTTCCATCTTTGCAGAATTCGCCTTCGCTTCCCATGTTTTCGTCAGCTTTCTGTTTTCTGTGTGATAAATGTCACATCGCCGTGGTTGCACAGATAAAGAGATCACTAGCAGTGATGGGTCATCAACAGAATCTCGAAGCTGTAGTACTCAGTCCCTTCCATCATAGGGGAGAGCAAGAATTACAGTCAGCAGTTCCTGTGAATCCGAGAAATCAGAAAGTGACAGTGAAACGGTTCGGAAAAGAGCGAACTTAAGTGACATGTTTGACTGGAAAGAAACCGACTTCCAGCCATTAAATCGTTACTTTGATGAATAGTTCAGGACGCAAATGTCAGCTAGATACTGACCCAAGCATTCTTTCATTTTTTGTGATATTTATGTCTGAAGAACTGTTGCAATTTATTGCAGACGAAACAAATCGTTTTTACGTTTACAGCAAAGAAAATACTACAGAATCCGAATTCTCGACTGTGAAAGTGCAAAGACACTAGATTTGAGGAAATGTACTGCTTCTATGCTATTTTCCTTCTAGTGTTGCAAGTTAAGAAGTTAAAATTAAGTGATTATTGATCCAGAGTTACACTTGTGAACACACCAGTTTTCAGCAAAATTATGTCCCGAGACCGTTTTTGTTTTTTCTGAGAATGCTACACTTCAGCGATAACTTGCGAGTACTGGTGAAAGGGTACAGTACCGCCCAACATTGAAAATAGGTACAACATACTTCATTATTCTTGTCTGAACAACATTTTTTCTAATAATTACTCAATTTCAATTAATACAGCGAAGCCGGATCCAGTGTGGGAAAGAATGACAATTTATTTATTTAATTGATCACATGTGCACTCCCACAAAATAAATCCCTACATCCAGTTTGGTGAGATCTGTGAAATGAATGAATGTATGGTCGTCTGCTAACCGCAGATAGTGAACGTGAATATATGATCATCTTTGAGACGATCCTTTGGCCACCTTTGGTGGAACCAAAGAGATGAAACTTACCGGAGCTTTGAGTGCCTGAAATGTGGCTGACCAATATGGTAGCATGGTCTTCCCCCACCTTGACAGAGGTGCGAGATGACCTGAAGAACAGCCATGTTTCAGCACTCTGCCGCTGGATCTTGTGCTGTTAAGACCTGTCTTGGGTGTGCTCCGTAAAGACAAAAGAGTGGAGACATGGTATGCATGTGGAATATTTAAGAGTAGTTTGAAATAATAATTTCTCTATTTCAGGAACTTTTGTGGGGAGAATTAAATGTCAGGCAGGTAATATTAATGGGATCGTAGTAATCTTCAGAAGTGACCAACGGTCACAATGAAACCACGTGTAGCAATAAGTTGAAATACTTCTGTGTGCTTAAGTTAAGCTGAATTACTAGCGTGTGTACTATAAGTTGAAATATTTAAGAAATAGCGTGTGCAGGACTTGAAATTAGAGACGAGTACTTCCACGTGGTGAGTACTGTGTGTGTCTCAATCTGTGCATGAGACAAAGGATAAAGAGAAGTACTCGTCCATGGTATCAGTTGAGGATTCGTGTGTGTGATGAACATGTTCTTAATATTACTTTGCGAGATATGTTTCCGTGTGACGCTTGATTCAAACTATAATACTCAGAGAGAAGCAAGGTGAGTCCGCCGTCTATCCAGCAACGCCACATGGCATGCATTGCACAGGAAGACGTGCTTATATCTCCAGAGTTCATAGTAGGAAAGTAGAATTACGAAGCGGGGCAGTGTCGTGTGAAACTGGGATAAATACTAATTGAAGTAGGAAAGCTGAAAGTGATAGTGTTGTGACTATTTATTGTATTGTATTCCATGTTGTAGTGTGGTGTATGTCATGTAATTTGGGTATGTGTGGTTTGCATGGGAGAGTAGCAAGGTAGTTTCAAACGATTAGTGGGTTATGTTTGTTCCTTCTGTACCGCTCGATCTGGAGGAAAGTTTCGTGATGATGATTGTGAGAGTCGAAGTGTGAGATATAATAAAAGATCCACCATCCTATCCAGAAAGTGCACTGTAGCGTTAAATAATTTCGAGACCATAAGGTAGAGAATCACCAATGTAAAGCCATGCCCACTGGGCGGAATTTCTCATGTGTTATTGTTGTAGGTTATAGAATTTGTGTGTTTAGGTTATAGAATTTATCGGAATAAATAAGATAGTGAAAAGAAAAAGATTGGTGGACTTTTCCTTCGAATTGTATGTTGTCATGATGTCCCGAATTTATAATGTGTGCGCCATTCATATTCAGTGCGGTGGCCACGTGTTGATAAAAGCCGTTAAATAAAAGACAAAAAGAAAATGTGGTATTGCCAGTGCGTAGTGAACAGACAGGGTTCTGTAAATTACTGATAGACGTGCGTTTCCGTTGCGTATTATTCATACAGGAGGATAATTTGTAACTTAATTGAGAGTACGAGAGTTCATATTACTCGATAAATAAGAATGAATCCACTCGCTTGGCAGACCACTCATCTTGCAGGCCTGAGTGCTTGATGCCACAGTATGAGCAAGGCATGTGGGTGCCTGTCACTGGAGATGACAATTATTTAAAATTAGGACGACTGTTGACAAAGTCCGTAAGACGTTTTATAATTCATTTCGTCCCGATCACAAGCTTTGAATAGATGAAAGTCTCTTTCTGTTCAAAAGACGATTGTCTTTCAAGCAATTTATTCCAGCCAAGCGAAGTAGATTTGAAATAAAGACATTTGTACTGTGTGACTCTCAGAGTGGATATATTTTGGATTTTATTGTATATAAAGGCGCAACAACTGAAATTGGGTTCCACAATTTAGAGAAAACTGGCGACGTAGTGACAACTCTTATGGGGCCGTATTTGGAACAGGGTCATACTCTGTATTTCGATCACTGGCACTCCAGCCTCGCCCTGTTCCTCTGGCGTCACAGCCATGTAACAGCAGCATGTGGCACTGTTCGTAAGACCAGGCGCAGCATGCCAACACTGCAGAAGAAATTAAAACGAGGAGAAACTTAGTTTAAGTCCACTGACAAGATCCTTGGTGTCAAGCGGTGCGACAAGAGAGAGGTGTGTGTGATGACCACAAGTCGTACAACACAAATGCTTGAAACAAAGATGACTGACAGAAATATTGGCGAATAAATAAAGAAACCGCAATGTATTGTAGATTAGAATTCGAGTATGGGTGCAGTTGACCGTTGTGGCATGTTACTGAACTCTGTGATATAAGTGCTTCACACTGTGACTTGGTACAAGAAATATTTTTTTCACATTCTGGATTTGAGCATTCCTAATTCTCATGCTCTCTACCGGTCGGTAACAGGGCGAAAAATGGTACTTGTAGAGTTTCACCTTTCTCTCGTAAGGGAGATTGCAGAAAAATAGGCTACAGAGCGGAAAAAAGCTCCTCTGATTCACAGGGAGACATTTTCTGGCTGTTACTGTGAGTGAACACTCACAGAGAAAGTACGCTAATGCGCAGATGCGTGGTTTGCATGAAATAGAAAGTGCACCAGGAAACTAGATACCAATGCAAAACTAGCAACATTCCATTATGTGTTGTACCCTGCTTGGAGACTTATCATACAGAGAAGCTTTATTAACCATTGGGAAATAAATCTGAGAAAATTTATTGACAGTTCTGAATGAATTACTAAAAAGTACAAAGAAATATAAATCTATTTTTAACTTGGCCAGTGCCATTCCAAAGCCCGGATCGAAAATACGAATGGGAAATAGATGCAAGAGGTGTAAAATTATTCAGACAGTGCTTGACTACATATGTAGCAGCCTGCTCCCAAATAAACGGACTTTGTGATTGACATGGCACAATGTCTGTAGTGTGGCAAATGTAATTACGCCAAGTGCATTGGGTCAGTGTAACAAAACCCATATATTAATCTACATACAATACATTTAAATTATTAACACGCAACATAGACAGTTATATTCTTTTATTCTTAGTAGTACATATATATAGTCACATTCGGTCTACTTGTTCAAAACCTGTTTTCCATAAATGATTTCAAACGCATTTGGCCAACGAGAAGTAAAATGCCAAACTCTGTTCTCAGTGCAATTTTTCTTGCTAATTTGCCTCTGTTGTTAGCCAATATTGAAAATTAAACTCACTGTTCTGGGGAGTGCGAGGGGCTTAAAATTGGTTGTTCGAATGAGACTGACTTTGAAGCATTAACAGAAAACAGTATTTGTAACAGAAGTATTCCATATACCCTGCTTTCATCTTTTCATAAAAATCAACATTTTTTTCGACTAATTTGTAGATTATTGGAAAATAGTAGGGGAGTAAAAATATTTATTCTGTATCTTTGTGCTATCAATCTATTGCACTCTAAATTTCATTTTCATCATGCATTCACTCTACTACATATGCACCCAACTTTCATTTCAATTATACAGGTTGGAATGTTTTATAGTACATAGTTTTTTAGCAAAATCAAACGAAAATAACGCATTTTTACGTTTTTACAAAATCTTGAATTTTGCGCTTGATTCATTCAGTACCAGAAAATGCTATGCAAATGAAACTTTGTATTTGAGAACCTTGTGTTGTTAGGTTTCTACATGCCAAGTTTCACGTTGTCCAGGAGATGCAAGAAGTCAAACTTCGAAATTTTTTCTGGTACCTATTTTTTGGTCGATTTTATCTACAATTTTCTGGCTCACTATGGCTCGTAAAATTCTTTTCGTTATTCTTCTTCTTAAGAGAACGCATGAAGTTGTACAAGATGGCCAAATTTCATTTTTTTACAAAAACTATTGCCTGAGATATACAGCTCAAAGTCGCCAAAAATTCACGCTGGCTCTGGGCGACTTGTAATCAGTTCAGAAGTATTCCGTGCAAGGTGGGTTGGGCAACACGGGCCACTCCGGTACTGGTGGCGGCTCCGAGGGACAGGCACATAGCTCAGGTAGCCAGATTACACCGCAGTCCATGGCACCTTCTGCAGTCGACGGGGTTAATTACATACACAGTACCATTGTTGAGAAAGGATACCTGAGTAAAATAATCTGCATAGTCATCACATTTTTGTAATCTTTCTCGTTTTGTGATGAATAGCGCTAGTGAAGGCAGTGGCCTAACTAACATTTTTATTGTCTCTGTGGCTAGTATGTACAGCATCATGAATCTGGAGACATCATCTGAATGATAAGCAACAAACCATGACATTTCATTGGCATATCTAGGGCACTGAATACTGCATGATACTATTGATTACTGAGACAGGTAAACGATTTCTCAAAATGATAAATTTCTGGTTTCTGCTTCAACAGAAACACAGCAACATTAATAGCAAAAACACACATCTGTGTGATTTCTCTGTAATATTTAATTATGAAATTCCTTGAAATGTCAAGCAGCAGAACTATATTTGTGAAATTGTCACATCTCCTGTGATCTCTAATACCTATCTTCAAGACTCTTCACGTTTCTGACACATCCTAAGGATTTTTCACAGGTATAGTCTTCCTCAAATATGCATTATTGTATAAAACCTCAAGGCGCCAACTACTGAAAATTAATTGTCCCAAGTATCACATTTATGTTGAGCTTTCCAATACTTATAATTAAATATCTCTCAGGATGACCCAACTGGGTAAAAAATTTCTCACAAGTTTCACATTTTTGTCGTCACGTTCTTGTGTGTATTAACATGTGCCTCTTGAGATTACTCAACACAGTAAAAGATTTGCCACAAATGTCACACACATGTGGTCTCATTCCAGTGTGTATTAAGAAGTGGGTCCGGAGATGATTAAAATGAATAAAAGATTTGCCACAAAAATTGCATTTGTGTCTTCTCATTCCAGTGTGGATTAATGCATGCTTGTTGAGATAACCCAAATCAGTAAAAGATTTGCCACAAATTTCACATATGAATTGTGGTCTCATTTCTGCGTGCATTAATGCATGCCGCCTGAGATAACGCAACAGAGAAAATGATTTTCCACAAATATCGCACAAATATAGTTTCTTTTCAGTGTGTATCAAAGTGTGATTTTTAAGAGAATCCAACAGGGTAAAAGATATGCCACAAAAATCGCATTTGTGTGGTCTCTTTCCAGTGTGTGTTAAAAAATGCCTCTTCAGATCGCGCGAGCGAATAAAAGACTTGTCACAGATCACACACTTGTGTGGTCTCATTCCATTGTGTGTTTCAGCATGGCTCTTGAGATGGCCTAATTGAGTAAAAGACTTGCCACATATATCACATAAATGTGGTCGCGTTCCAGTGTGTACTAATATATGTCTCCTGAGACAACTGTACCGAACAAACGATTTGCCACAAACATCACATTTGTGTGGCCTGTGCTCCATGTGTATTAACAAATGCCTTCTAAAATAACACAACAGAGTAAAAGATTTGCCACAAATATCACACAAGTATCGTTTCTTTTCAGTGTGCGTCAAAGAATGTTTTTTAAGAGAAACCAACAGAGTGAAAGATTCGCCACAAATATCACACTTGTGTGGTCTCGTTCCACTGTGTGTTAATCCATGCCTCTTGAGATGAGCCAACCGAACAAATGATTTGCCGCAAACATCACATTTGTGTGGCCTGTGTTCCATGTGTATTAACAAATGCCCTCTGAGATAACCCAACAGAGTAAAGGATTTGCCACAAATATCACACAAGTATCGTTTCTTTTCAGTGTGCGTCAAAGAATGTTTTTTAAGAGTACCCAACAGAGTGAAGGATTCGCCACAAATATCACACTTGTGTGGTCTCATTCCACTGTGTGTTAATCCATGCCTCTTGAGATGAGCCAACCGAATAAAAGACTTGCCACACACATCACATTTGTGTAGTCTCTTTGCAGTAAGTAGAACAGTGTGGTCATTAACATTATCTGTTTCACACGAACTTCCATAATTATCATGTCTGTTTCGTTTCTCTGCATTGTGTGTCATAGTATGTGTGTTACATATCCCAGTAAAGGATTTTCTTGAAATATTCGAAGTTTCTTTGGATGAGGACTGCTGTCCTGTCTGATCGGTTAAAGCAACTTTGTGTTCACCTTCCATGACAAAGTTCTTATGGCAATCACTGCAGTCAAATTCCTCATTATTGACAGGAGTTAAATCTTGGTCACCATTACTGATTTCCAAATGTTCGATCAACTTGTTATTGCTGGGAAAAACCTCACCACATGATTTACAAATGTATATAGGTGGCTGTACACCATCAATGTGGATGAAGACATGCATTAAGAGTTGGTACTTTGAAGGAAAGCTCTGTAGGCAGAAATCGCAGTTAAATTCACAGAATTCCTTTTCCCTGAAACTGCAAATGTATCTGGTGTCAAACGAGTTATCCTCTTGTGAGGTCAGTCCTTGTGTATGAGGTATAATCATGGCAAAATGAACTGGCTTGTCTGCGTCTATTTCCAATTCATTGTGAACCACTTCTTCGTTTACAGCTTCTTCAAACGAAATGCAACAACCTTCATTATTCTGAATCCACCTGCGGAATAGAGAGACAACATTTTAATATTGATTTATAAGACAGACAGGTACAATATTTCAGTGTCTACAAAATTGAAGATCATAAACCAGAAGTCAAAGTATGTACATGAAACCACATATTCAGTAAATGTTAGTGATTTATAATAACCAAGAGATTCTACAAGAAGGATAAAATTTTGCTGAGAAGAAACCATTTCATAAATAAAATAACCAGAAGCAGTGTTGAAACAACCTGTAAATGTGTGTCTTTCACAATCATAAGTCAATATGCAGATTTGTGTGCTTTTACATTTAATTGTTTGACATTGCCTTTTATGTACACCTGTTATCTACCTGACTATACAATAGAGCTGCATGTCCTCAGGAAATATAAAGACTGTAGTTTCTCCTTGTATTATGATGTAGTCTATACTAATGGAATGGGGGTAACTGCAGGTTGCTACTCAAAACGTCTGCAGTTAGTCATCAAACTGGTTAATAGTATTCATTGCTTAATATAGTTACACATTGTATCACTCTGACCATACATAAAAAACCCTCTCCAATAAAAGTCTTACATCTAAAACCAAGTCGCCAAGTTAATGCAGAATATTGTAACAACTCATTTTTTTATTCTGCATTTAAAGAATTTATCCATAAAATGTGGTATATACATGCAATTTTTATTCAGCTGTTTCCAGATAGGCCAGGTTGAAGAGAGCAGATGCCTACTGAACCCACGTTGGAGATGGCTCAAAATATCAAGTTCTCATCATCACTTTTCATTGAGAGTGACACAACTACAATTACTCGCACACAACAAGAAGATATTTTCAGCATAGGGAAAGTTAATGTATTCCAGCAATCCGTTTGTTCAAGGTGGAGCAATATGTTTTGAATCACAGGGGGAAGTCAGTAAATGGTATCTTGGATTCGACAGTCCAGTTATGCCACAGGCTGACCAAACTTTCATGTTATTTTGGTCGCAGCTGGTGAGTGCCACATTACGGCAACTATTGTGGAATACACAATCCTTCCCAGCTCTCAGGGGAGGAAACAAGGTTGCTTCTTTGCATACAGCACAAAGGCCTCTAGTTAGCCAGGTTTTATTAAGAACTGCCAGGAAGATGTATTTGGAATTTTGAGGTTTCTGCAGTATGATTATTGGTCTTCGTCATTTCAGGGTTGATGGGGTTTATTTACCTTCTGATAATGTAAAATCCAAATCCACAGGAAGAAAGAGCAATTGCCTACATAACACGCTTGTAATTGTTCTCCAAATCCTCTCTCCACGGCAATAAAAAGTGATGCCTAGGTTTTTCGTGGCGGTCTGCCATTCTTTGAGCTATGCTCGCAGTGTTTAGTGTCACCCCTGCCTCATATAGCAGTTTGGTGACCATTCATAACAGCAATAAATCATTGTGAAACTTCCTGGCAGATTAAAACTGTGTGCCGGACCGAGACTTTGCAAAGGTCCCGAGTTCGAGTCTCGGTTCGGCAGACAGTTTTAATTTGCCATGAAGTTTCATATCAGCGCGCACTCCGCTGCAGAGTGAAAATCTCATTCTGGAATAAATCATTGTGTTTGCTTCTCGCTGGTAGGCAGTGGACACTACCATTTTCAGTTAGGAAATCGCTCTACTCGTAACTTCAAGCCTCACACAGTGACCCCTGGGAAGAAATGGTTGTCACCATTTTAGGACATTGTTAATAGGGCATCTTTGGATGGTAATCAAAACTTGATAGACTGATATCATTGAATAGCATCAAAAGCATTCATACAGCTTTTGTCAGGTGACATCAGTTCTCAGATATGCTGCAAGCAGAAAAACATTGTCCCACCAGCACTGTATCTACAACCACTGCCAAACAACTGAAGACTGTGCCCTGATAGCAAAGGAGTATCACAAGGTTTGAAAACAGGCATTTCAAGTAAAATACAGCCATCTTCTATGAATTAAAAGTTTCGGTTATACGGTGTGTTCTTAAACCATGAATGTGCCAGTGCAGTGTAGCAATTATTTGACTGATGACTAGCTTCTTTGTCATTGTTACACAAGATTGGGAAGACAACAACACTTTGGGGTTCTGCTATGGAGCATTATGGTTCCATCATGGAAGCAACAGAGTTTGGAACTAGTGGACAGAGTCCAATTTTGATTTTATGGTAGGACACTTGTATTTGATGTTCTGAGAGATTCTAGTTACAATCCTTTGACAATTGTTATTTCCAGCAGATTTTCCACCATTAATTGAGGTGGAGGATTAAGGTTTCAAGTGTTTTCTGTCTTTGTCTGTTGGGAAAACAATGTTGATCAGCAGCCTTATCTGCTGCATCATCTCCCAAATCTGATAGGAACATTATCTTGCTGGTCCACCTTTGGATGTGTTCAAGACATCTGCTGGTGAAAGTTTCAACATTCAATGTACTGATGTCTCTACTTAATGGCCTTCCCCATAACAGAAGTGAATGACCCTGCAAATATTCTACAGTTCTGGATACTCATAACTCCAAACTGCATAACTGCACCAGTTACCAAAAACTTGCGGCATGTAACATTATATTCCTACTTTTTGTGTAGTTTTCTGTTTTTCCATAGGTTTCTTGTTGCCCAAATGACACAGTTAAGTGCCACAGCACAAAAACTTTGAACAGCTTATTAGCATATCCTACTTGAGACAGGTGGCATCACATGATCGCTGATGAAGCAAGTAATTACAATGCCTGTTAACACAGATGAGCAAATGGTCAATACTAATGTGACGTTGATCTTCAGTTCACCATTTTTGTTATTCATAATTTTCGTCAATTAGGCCCCACCTCCTTTCTACAAGCCATCATTAAATTCCTTTGTAAGTTCCCTAAAATGACTTGTGAGAAACCACACCAGCATATTGAGCGTCTAGGATTCATTCTGGGTGTCCTCAATGTGCATGGTAATGAAGATACTGTTTTATACTGCAAGCTCCTTGAAACAAATTGTATGTAAGTCTAGGAACATTATATAATAGAGACTTACCAAATGAGGCAGTGCTGCTGCTAAGACACTGACCTCACATTTATGAAAGTAGAGGTGTTCTGTCTGGCTGTCCTGATTTGAGTTTTCCATAGCTTTCCTGTATCGACATGGCAAATGGCAGGACGAATGCTACATGAAGGACATAGCTGACCAACTGTTGTGTCTCCATTAAGCATGTTATGTATGCTGTGTTACTGTATATACTGGCCTATTGATTTGCATTTCATTTCATTACCTTCACAAATCCTATATCATAATAAGATTATCCTTGGGGGAATAAAGAAAAACAAATAAGTATTAAAGTTACAGAAGCTGTGGGATTCCATGATATTAAATGCAAGGAAATTGAGTCCCATTTCAAATAAGTACCCGCTCATACAATTATAGTTGGTGGTGACTTTAATCTACCCTCGATATGCTGGAAAAATTATACGTTTAAAGCCGGCGGCAGGCGTAAAACGTCATCCGAAATTGAACTGAATGCTTTCTCAGAAAATTATTTTGAACAATTAGTTCATGAAGCCACTCGAAGCGTAAACGGTTGCGAAAGCATACTTGACCTTTTAGCAACAAATAATCCTGGACAAATAGTGAGTATGTGACTAATACAGGGATTAGCGACCACAAGGCACTTGCTGCTAGGCTGAATACCGGAAGACCTACAACAATCAAAAAGAAACGCAAAGTGAATCTATTTAGAAAAAGTTGATAAAAATGCTCTTAACGTCTTTAAGAGACAGTCTTCATTCCTTCCGATCTGATCATGTAAGTGTAGAAAAGTTGTGGAATGTTTTCAAAGAGATAGTATCGACAGCAATTGAGAGATATATACCACATAAATTAATAAGTGATGGTACTGATCCCTTATGGTAAACAAAACAGGTCTGATCGTTGTTGCAGAAGCAACGAAAAAAGAGTGCCAAATTTAAAAGAACGTAAATTCCCTAAGATTAGCAAAGTTTTACAGAAGTTTGAAGTATGGCGCGTACTTCAATTCGAGATGCTTTTAATAATTTCCACAACGAAATTCTGTCTCTAAATCTGGCAGAAAACCAAAAGAGATGCTGGTCATACATAAAGCACACCAGTGGCAAGACGCAATCAATACCTTCACTGCGCGAGAACAACGGTGAAGTAACTTATGACAGTGCCACTAAAGCAGAGTTATTAAACACGGTTCTCCGAAACTCCTTCACCAAAGAAGACGAAGTAAATGTTCCTGATTTCCAGTCAAGAACAACTGCCAAGATGAGAAACACAGTAGATATCCTCGGAGTAACGAAGCAGCTTAAATCACATAATAAAGGCAAGGCCTCCGGTCCAGATTGTATACCCGTCAGGTTACTCTCAGAGTATGCTGATAAAATAGCTCCATATTCAGCAATTACATACAACCGCTTGCACACAGAAAGATACGTACATAAAGACTGGAAAACTGCTCAAGTCTCACCAATACCCAAAAAGGGAAGTAGGAGTAATACGCTGAATTACAGGCCTGTATTACCAACGTCGATTTTCAGTAGGGTTTTGGAACAGATACTGTATCCGAGCATTATGAAGTACCTTGAAGAAAACCATTTATTGACATATAGTCAGCACGGTTTCAGAAAATATCGTTCTTGTGAAACACAACTAGCTCTTTAAACTCTTGAAGTAATGAGTATCGACAGAGGATGTCAAATTGATTCCATATTTTTAGATTTCCAGAAGGCTTTCGATATCGTTTCTCACAAGCGTGCCTACAGAGTATCGCCTCAGTTGTGCGACTGGATTCGTGATTTCCTGTCAGAAAGGTCACAGTTCGTAGTAATAGACGGAAAGTCATCGAGTAAAGCAGAAGTAATAACCAGCTTTCCCCAAGGAAGTGTTATAGGCCCTCTATTGTTCCTGATATATATTAACGACATAGAAGACAATCTGACTAGCCCTCTTAGATTGTTTGTAGATGATGCTGTCATTTATCGTCTTGTAAAGTCATCAGATGATCAAAACGCCTTGCAAAATGATTTAGATAAGATATCTGTATGGTGCCAAAAGTGAAAATTGACCTTGAATAAGGAAAAGTGTCAAGTTATTCACATGAGCACTAAAACAAGTCCACTAAATTTCGATTACGCGACAAGTCACACAAATCTGAAGGCTGTAAATTCAACTAAATACTTAGGGATTACAATTACAAATAATCTAAATTGGAAAGATCACATAGATAATATTGTGGGTAGAGCAAACCAAAGACTGCGATTCATTGGCAGAACACTTAGAAGGTGCAACAGGTCTAATAAAGAGACTGCATACACCACGCTTGTCCGCCCTATTCTGGAGTACTGCTGTGCTGTGTGAGATCCGCATCAGGTGGGACTGACGGATAACATTGAAAAAGTGCAAATAAGGGCAGTTCGTTTTGTATTATAGCGAAATAGGGGATATAGTGTCACAGACATGATACGTGAATTGGAGTGGCAATCATTAAAACAAAGGCGTTTTTCGTTGCGACGGGATCTTCTCATGAAATTTCAATCACCAGTTTTCTCCTCCGATTACGAAAACATTCTGTTGACACCCATCTTCATAGGAAGAAATGATAGTCACGATAAAATAAGAGAAATCAGGGCTCGCACAGAAGAAGTCAAGAGCTCGTTTTTCCCGCGTGCCGTTCGAGAGTGAAACGGTAGAGAGATACCTTGAAGATGGTTTATTGAACTCTATGCCAGGCACTTTATTGTGAATAGCAGAGTAATCACGTAGATGTAGATTACTGACGTTCAGCATGTTGCAGTATCACATATCCAATCAGAAGGTCAATCACTTTCTGCATGACAAAATATTGTGACATCACATATTTCAGTTAATTAAAAGCCCTCTTCGCACATGAACCATTACCTTGACGAAGTGGGGTGGCTTATATGCCTCCATGAAATGCAGTAACATATGTCCAAAAGCAAATGGAGGGTATCTGGGGAGCGCCTACACTAATATCCGGCTACTGAAGAGGGCCTGCAAACTGTCCAGTAGTAGGAGGGACAGCAGTTTCAGTTACTGAATGATATGGCATTGTATCATTAGCCTACATGATTTTTATTTGTTGCTACTGTGAATGACAACACAAGGGGAAATTACGGTCGTTATATTTCCTGAGGACATGCAGCTCTACTGTACAGTTTAATGATGTCCTCTTCGATAAAATATTTTGGAAGTAATATTTTTGGAACATTATGAATCCCGTCTTCCTGTGCAACTGTTTGCAGGCAATTACCGTTTAAGCCAAGAAAAAGGGTGGCTAACATCTCTCAAAATATCATGTACCAGGAAGAGAGATCTTTAGTTCGTAAAGGGGATGAGCTCTGATAAGATTTAATTGTGCTCTACACACAGAATAACAAAAATTGTCTGTGTGTCATTAAACTAAAACCATATACTATGCACAAAAAGTTGGCCTTTGGAATTAGGCAGAGCTCCCTTTTCCTTCCAAAAGGTATTTAAACTCCAGAATTTGTGTCCATTGCCTTGCTTCTGTTCAATTTGATGTTTTTGTGGACAACTGAGGCTATGAACATAATGTAAAACTAGTTTAACTTGATCCATCCACACCACCTGCCCTATAAACTTATTTGTGACATTCATCCTATTATTTCTCTCTAGTAGCTGTATTTGAATCATTGGTTATGATTCTGTAATAAACACATTTTCCTTCTACAATCTGTGCCTAAACAACTGGTCTACATTTGACAATCGTGGCCAGGTAAAACATTAGCCATAGATTTAACTATTAAATAACTGAAGGTCATCAAGTCTCAAATTGTTAACAGCTCTTGCTCCGTGTTCGTAAGACCAAAGTTCGGTGACAGGCATTCTAAGTGTCCTCAGTAACATCTGACAGAAAATTAACATTGCAGTTTCTATAAACAATGATTCACTGAGAATTCATAACCTTACTAAAATTGTCTCCAGTTGCATTATGAACGTTAAGATGCCTTTTGATGGTGTCCTGCAAAGAAGATTGTGTGCTTTCTAGTCCATTATTGTGGCACAGCAATCAAAGTAATGTTGGACACTATTCAGAAATCTGAATGGTCAGACACTTCTCCCCTTTGTTTCTATTTATAACCAATCACCATTCTATATTATGCATTGTACAGTATTATGAAATTACCGTGTACCTACCAAAATGAATATCGGGGATTAACATGTAAAGTTCTAGTAAGCACGATACAACTGCTGTCATTCCTCATGTGCTTCTGTTTTTCTATAAGGATTGTAGATGTTCACACTTATTAATGAACGCAATCACATAAGAGCTGTTATATAGCATGCATTACTGACCACACTGCATTGTAATATTGTGGCTTACTGACATTAATGAACACTTACAAAAGCATGTTTTATATTTGTAGTACTTTCAAATGCAGTAAAATAATTATACTGCTAAAAAAATGTGCAGTGTGTAATAAAAACTTACCTTGTACTAAAGGATGAATATCTTTTTGAGGCTACCACCTGAAATATTTCAAGGAAATATCAGTGACTAAATAGAGATGACACAGTAAATAAGTACAATTCTATAACCAACCGTTAACATTGGGTTGTTCTGAAAGATGTTGTTTGAAATGTTTGCAAAAAGCAATAGAAGCACTTATACATTATAATGAAAGAATATAGATTATAATGAAAGTAAAAATTCACACTTCATGTCAACACTGTTTTTAGTACTGTAAATAACTATAGAAGCCAGTGGTTCAGCTGTAACCACACTCTGCACTCAATACTTCAAAAAGAAAAGTGACCAGAAACATCATCCATCTGTAATGAACATATGCCTCTCATAAAAGTTCTCTGCTTTCTTTCAGCATAAAATTTTAGTTCACGTAAAGTGAATGCACCATTACAAGCGATGCATTTGGACTGTTGTATTCTGTTAAGTCCAAATCAACATTCAAAGATAAGTCTGAGTGTCTTCTGAGCCCAAACAAAACGTTGAAACACAGAATAAAGTACTGGCTCTAAACAGTGAATATACAGGCACTAACAAACGTTGACAAACCCAAACTACTGAGAAATGATAAAGAAATAAGGATAAATCCGTCTTTCTGCAGGTACATAAATTATTGTTTTGTTTTATCACCCAAACATGTTTCACCACAGCTGTGGCATCCTCAGTGGGTTTTTTATTTTCCTGAAATACATACATACAGGTTAATTTTAGGTTAAGGAATATTATACATCAGATTTTGTTGTCATTGAAATTCTATGTGAACTTTACCTATTGGTTTATGTAGTGTGTGTCCTGGGCTACCAACGAAAGTCATTCAGTGGCGTAAATTATGACACCATGTCTTCAGAAAACATAAGGGATGTTAGAAAATAGTCTTCACTTAATTTTTTTGTTATTATCTGATCCTTAAAATATGTATACTGGTAAAAAACTTGGCATCTGCCTGTTTTTGTCCTTACCATTGTACAGTAGTATTGTCCTAGTTCTTGGTTAAAATATTTGTATTACAAAATAACAGATTCAAAGACAAAAAAAAAATACCACATTCAGATCATTGTAGGCTCCAGGAACTGGATTCATTTAACAAATCTATATTACACTCAGTACCAACTCAACTCCATTTTTAGAAAGGCTCTCACCTCACAAGTCAATGTGTAAATGTGAGTTACACAATAATTAACGTACACATACTTACAAATCAGGATAAAATGAACAATGCAGACAACGTAGAACAACTCAGAGAGGATAATGTATAGAAGTTTTATCCAAAGTGTCAGAATAACAACAATTTTATTAGGAGATTTCATGTTCAGATTAGTAAAGACAACATTTTTTTGCCTGATCTGCTAATAAATATATACAGGGTGGTCCAGTGATCGTGACTGGGCCAAATATCTCACGAAATAAGCGTCAAACGAAAAAACTACAAAGAACCATAGCGCCATCTGGTTTCCCTCTTCAAGCTAGACGAGTTTCTTTCCTTGTAATTTTTTCGTTTGATACTTATTTCTTGAGTTATTTGGCCCAGTCACTATCAATGGACCACCCTGTATATTACACAACTGCCATTTTGCCTATTGTTCGATTCTCAAGTGACCATTCACTCAGAACTACATCAATGTGTCACTTGTCTAGCATGCACACTGGAAATCAAAGAGTGCGGTAAGACATGAATTTTATGGAATCTGTTACACTTTATAGGCAAATATAAGAGAAAGACTTCTGTCTTATTACATATATGAAATTTGTAAACACAGTTATTATGAGGACAGTATTCTCTTAAAAGGAATGATTATGCATTCACACACTTCACTTGCGAATAGTGGGCACGAACCTGCCCTCCCCCCCCCCCCCCCCCCCCCACACACACACACACTTTTTGAAGAAGAGCCTACTGAAAAAAAAGATTTATGAAACTGGCAAGAAATAAGAGAAGAATTAAGCCGAGCAGTAGAAGAAGTGATCCTAGTGAAAAGTAAGAGAAAACGCCAATGGTGGAGAATAGAGTGTGGCCAAGCAGCTAAATAAATACTAAATGCATGAAAAAATAGTAAACATGAAAACCAACAAGAATTTGAAGAATATAGTAATAACAAAAAGGAAACAATAAAATAACCAGAAATGCTAAGAGAAAGTATGAGATAGCAATTACGTTTGTTTGATTATTGCTTGAAGGACAAAATTAATAGACCCCTTAGGGGTCCGCCGGCTGTTTCTAGGGGGTCCGCGGCCACCTTTCACCAAATCGTGTAAAATAATGAGCAAAATTTTTGAATAAAAATGTGAAAATCGAATTCATCACTATTTTTCTTTTCGTGTGAAAAACATGTGTACTTTTACTTCAAGTCGTATTCCCAAGTAGCCTTTGCGGTTCCTAAGTGAGAAAGCATACACAGTTAAGTGCCAGAGAATGCGGCTTCTCTGATCGACTGTTTCGCAACAATACGGGGATCGTTTGTGCGCCGGCTCACGGCGCTAGATGCGCTGAAACCTTTTACGCATGCGCGAATCGAGCTTTTTCGACCAATCACAGCGGGCCCAGGCATCATTAAATGTTAAACTTGCTTTGTCAGTGCACTACCTATTTCACAAGTCGATTTTTGACCAGTTTATTACTTCTAACATGGATCAGTGGCTGAAGTCAGGATCATTGAAGAAGGGTGCAGTTTCTCCATTGCCTTCACAACAAGGAAAGTTTCCAGTTGAAATGAATAAGGACGACCAAAGGAAGAGCAATCACAAGAAGCTCCTCAGCCGGATTTATTATGTGAAAACGCTGCAAGTACTCCATTGGTTGCAATATCCTGCGGAAGTGGAATAACCAAGAAGCGTAAGTACAACGAAAGCTATTTAGAAATGGGCTTTATGGAGACAAAGGAGGGTAAAACCCAGTGTGTAATTTGTGCGCGAATCCTTCCAAACAGTTCAATGGTTCCAGTTAAATTGCGCCGTCATTTTGAAGGTACTCACCCGGATTTCCAGGCTCAATACATCGATTTTTTCAAAAGGAAGAGTGCTGAACTAGCTACAGCTCAGCATTGCATGAAAACTCATGCAAAAACAATTAATGAAAATTCATTAAAAGCTTCTTTCTTGGCTAGTTATCGAGTAGCAAAAACAGGCAAAGCTCATACTATTGCAGAAAATCTCGTAAACCTGTGTGTTAATGATACTTTTTCTTGCATGCTAGACGAAATGGCAGTAAAGCCTTCGGTGCCGTTATCAAACAATACTGTCCAGAGACGCATTGTTGACATGTCTAATGATGTGAGAGGCACTCTTTTTTCTAGCATCCAACACAATTCATTTTCTCTGCAAATTGATGAATCCACCGATGTTGCAGGATTACTGATTTTTTTGGCTTTTGTCCGTTATGAATATTCTGGATGTTTTGAGGAGGACCTCTTATTGTGCAGACCACTACCTGCCAACACAACAAGTGCTGAAATATTCCGTCTGTTGGATGATTTTTTAAGGACTAACGAAGTTTCATGGTCTAATTGCATAGATGTGTTCACAGATGGTGCAAAAGCTATGACGGGTCCTACAGTCGGAGCAACAACGAGACGGGTCCTACAGTCGGAGCAACAACGAAAATAAAAGAAAACGCCAAGAATTGCAGCAGTAGTAATTGTGCTCTCCACGGATACGCTTTAGCTACGAAACAAATGCCTGTTTCGTTCAAGAAAGTTTTAGACGAATCCATTCAAAATATTAACAACATAAAATCAAGGCCGTTGAAGTCAAGACTTTTCACAATACTGTGTGAAGATATGGGAAGCCTTCATCGTTCCCTGCTTCTTTACACAGGAGTGATGTGGCTCTCACGTGGGAATGCACACTCTCAGTTGTACGAGGAAGTCTTAGCTTTCCTTTTGGAGCAAAACACCAAATTAGCATACCTTATTAATGAGAAAAATTGGCAGTGTATACTTGCCTATTTGTCAGATTTTTCTACAAAATGAACGGAATGAATCTTTCACTCCAAGGGCAAAGTGAAACAAAGGTCACTGCTATCGACAAAGTTCGAGCATTCAAGAGGAAAATCAATTTTTTGGGCAGAGAGTGTCGAGGAGGGGGAGGTCAAGTGTTTCCCCTCTTCTCAAGGAGTTTTTGAAAAATAAAACATTGGCGCTCGGGAAGAATTTGTTTCATCAAATCCTGGAACATTTCCGAAGCTTGATGTCATTGTTGGAGCATTATTTCCCAACAGCCGAAGATGAGAAGCTGCAGAAATACGAATGGGTGGTCAACCCATTCACTGTATCCAAAAAGCCGAACATTCTATCATCAAATGAATATGGGTTGTTGATAGAAATTGCCACAGATCCTACGTTGAAATCAAGTTTTGACATTGACAGTTACTCACACTTTTGGATCCGTTTGGATAAGAAGAAATACTACCCCTTTGTTGAAAAGGCAGAACGTGTACTACTTCCGTTTGCCACAACATCCATGTGTGAATCTGGATTCTCGATCTATGCTGCCCACAAAACTAGTTACCGAAGCTGTCTACATGCGGAACCAGACATCTGTCTCCAGTTGTCAAGAATTGAACCCAACTTTTCAAAATTGTGTCAGCAGAAGCACCCCAACCATCACATTAGTATTCCATTATTATTCCTACAGACTCACCTATAGTAAAAAAGAAAGAATTTTTCTTCGTAGATGCACAGTGAACGTACCTGAACGATAACTGTGCAGGAATTTTGTTTCTGTCTTCTATCATTTACAAAATAGTTATTAATTGAATTCTGTTGGCATTGATATTTTTGTTACGAAAATTAAAATGATCTCTAAAGCTAATTTCATTTCTTTACAATATATTCCGTCCTCTCAGTTAAAAATATGGCCTGCCTGTACTTCAATTACAATTACTTGCTATTACTCTGACACTATATTGTGGCAACTGGCTGCGAGCGTAAACAAATGAGGACTTTTCACGTGCCACCTTGTAAAAGGTAAGCCTCCTCTGCCAGAATTGCTTCCTTTGAGAAAGAAGTCTTACGTTCTGTGAAATGCTTTGTCTTCTTATATAGAAATAAGAGAGTCTGTCTGTTTTCCTAATTTGTTTACAGTCGAGGCTGACTGCCACGATATAGTGTCCAAGTAGTAGTTGAAGTTGTCAGCTGTGGCTAAACTGTTGCCACGCCACCTGCCAGTTGCCAGCTACCAGCTGACAGTACACTGTTGCAACGACGCCTGCAAGCTGCCGGCTGTGGACTGACAGCTGCCGTTCAGTAGATACGCAAAGACGTAAAAATAACTTGACCTTCCGAGCTGTTTACATGGGCACAAAAATAGATTGTGGAACTGAAAAGTGGCTTTATAAAAGCAGATTTCCAGAATCGATTCTGAAGTGTTCATCTGACCAACCAAAAGCGGAAATGGGACATCAGCTTACGAAATCCGGTTTTGGAAACGCATGTAAGCTGGGTGAATGTATTCCCACACATTGCACAACAGATGTCACAATAGTCCTATAAAGGCTATTCCTTGGCCTCTTTTCTTTCGTGACGTGTTTGTATCCCGAATCATGGGTCTGCCTCTTTCCTTCACAGTTGCGTGGAATGGCCGCTCAGTCAAAGGCGCCGTGTTGTCGTGGATTGCGTGGCCGCTCCCGCCGGAGGTTCGAGTCCTCCCTCGGGCACGTTTGTGTGTGTGTGTGTGTGTGTGTGTGTGTGTGTGTGTGTGTGTGTTTGTCATTATAGGTTAATAATGTGTAAGACTAGAGACTGATGACCTCAGCAGTTAAGTCCCACAGACTTTACATACATTTGAACATTTTTCTTCGGATTTCACGAAAACACACACACACACACACACACACACACACACACACACACACACACACGACTGTTACGAAATATGCATGATCCTTACACAACAGTAGCCAAACAGTGGAAGTGAACAGACCACAAGCGGCAGCTTGTCAACAGCGAACAGTTTGGACGTGACGCTGATTGCTCTTGGAGGAAGGCAGCTTCAACGTGTGAAATGTCAATTACCAAGTACTTTTAATCAGGCTATAGTTTGTTGAACAAAGGGAGTAAATCCACTAGTAAGTGTCTGGATACAGTAGGAATTCAAACTGGATCGTTAATTTCAAGTTGTTTTCATTCATCTCTAAAACAAAGACTATTGATACTTCGGAGGGGGGGGGGTCATTAGGAACATGGCACTTGCATTAAGAAGCTTTCATTTCCCATGAGTTTAGCTCTGAAATTTAAAGTTACTGTGATCTTGATTGACTAGGGGTCCGCCAGCTGAAAAGGTTGGGAAGCCCAGCCTTAAGTAAGCAAAGAAACATTCAAACCTCCAATAAAGAACGACAAACAGAATTTTGGAATCACATAAAGCACTTTTAAGCACCAGAAGGAAATAATGTAATAGTAGAAACTTTAAAATACAAGAGGTATCAGGCAGGATTCAGTCGAAGTACATTATGTGTATACAAAATCGATAATCTGAAAATAACATTGCAATACAGGATCAAAAAACTGAAGAATACTGATGTATATTTACAAGTTTTAAGAAGGTGTATGACTTTACAACAGACCCACTTTACTCTAAATTTTTGAAGTGCGTGAAATACACACGGAAACACATGAGACCTTAAAAAGAATCGCTAAGAAACACACAATCTAAAGTATAAATTATGGAATAATATCTAACTCATTTGAAATTACCACAGGCATTACGCAAGCTAATCACCCCTATTCTTGTTCAGATGTGGATCTGTAAAAGTGATCACCGAGAACAATAATTAGTTGTCACAAAGAAACAGAGATTACACGAAAACGTGAAGCGCAGAGAATGGGAATATCAGAACAAGACAAATTTGAATATCTAGGACAGGTCATCCAGCCAAATGGAGGGGAGAAAGACGGTACCAGAGCAAGTTATTAAAAATGGACTTTGCATTTTACTTGAAGTGTATAATAAAAAATTCATTCCCTAGAACTGCATAAGTTCAACATGACAAGGCAGTCATTTGGTGATAATGTGCACATGCAACAGAAACTCAGATTTTAGGATAAATGAAAGATAATGAAAACATCAGAAGAAAACGGTGGAAGGTATTAGAAAATGTAACAACAGCATAAATAATTTAAATTATGAAGCAACACGAAAGTATACACACTTGTGGAAAAATTAAGAGACAAAACTAGGAAAAAATGGCTAATGTTCTATGTGAATGTCTAAGGAATGAGTACTAGCATACCAACAAAAAAAATTGTACAGCATTTCGAACTATTAAAACAGAAACCCAGCTGCATTAGGCTGTCGTCGTCGTCGTCGTCATCGTGGTCAGCGCCGCCGCTCCACAGCGCAAAACAGGTGAGAAGCATCCATGTTATAACATAGAGGGAAAGCTAAAAACGATCACTTTCCCTTTGAGGAGGACGCTCCTTCACCGTAGTGCTTTGACGAATAAAAAGTAAAACGCAGTCTATAGCTCATGCAGTATCTGTTAAAACTTCTGATAATTCAGATGGTAAACATAAATTAAAACATGAACGGTTATAAAATCGGATAAGGTCAGAAAATGGCGTACAATCAAAGACTGCAGTTAGCGCAGAGTGCTATAGGGATCTCCACTTAAATTACTGTGTGTGCAACGACAGTACCAACATGCAGCCGAGCTAGAGGGGAGAGAGGAAGTCGTCCGAGCTGTTGGGAGGTGCCTACTTCCCAGACTTTGTTCTCATGTAGAAAACACCAGTGTTCATGGCAGAGAGACATTATTCCTGTGTGCTGCAACACAGAGATCATTTGAAGAGACAGAATAGCTAAAAGACCTAGGTAGTTAGGCAACAGCCATGGCGTTAGCATCAGCAGCTTCATTCCCTAACACCACGACATGACCAGGGACCCATCATTAGCAACTGAATGGAGGCATTTGTGGGGTTCATTGTACTAAGGGGTGGCATGTGCATAGCACACACAGGCTCTGGGGACACTACGTGAATTGGAACATAATATATAACTGTGAAACCTCTGCCATCAGATCTACTAGGTGGAAAACTGTGCAGTAAGAATTGAGCACTGTTCTAAAAGCTACGAGGGCAGTTCAATAAGTAATGCAACACATTTTTTTTCTCGGCCAATTTTGGTTGAAAAAACCGCAAATTTCTTGTGGAATATTTTCAAACATTCCCGCTCCGTCTCGTATAGTTTCATTGACTTCCGACAGGTGGCAGCGCTGTACGGAGCTGTTAAAATGGCGCCTGTAACGGATGTGCGTTGCAAACAATGGGCAGTGATCGAGTTTCTTTTGGCGGAAAACCAGGGCATCTCAGATATTCATAGGCGCTTGCAGAATGTCTACGGTGATCTGGCAGTGGACAAAAGCACGGTGAGTCGTTGGGCAAAGCGTGTGTCATCATCGCCACAAGGTCAAGCAAGACTGTCTGATCTCCCACGTGCGGGCCGGCCGTGCACAGCTGTGACTCCTGCAATGGCGGAGCGTGTGAACACACTCGTTCGAGATGATCGACGGATCACCATCAAACAACTCAGTGCTCAACTTGACATCTCTGTTGGTAGTGCTGTCACAATTGTTCACCAGTTGGGATATTCAAAGGTTTGTTCCCGCTGGGTCCCTCGTTGTCTAACTGAACACCATAAAGAGCAAATGAGAACCATCTGTGCGGAATTGCTTGCTCGTCATGTGGCTGAGGGTGACAATTTCTTGTCAAAGATTGTTACAGGCGATGAAACATGGGTTCATCACTTCGAACCTGAAACAAAACGGCAATCAATGGAGTGGCGCCACACCCACTCTCCTACCAAGAAAAAGTTTAAAGCCATACCCTCAGCCGGTAAAGTCATGGTTACAGTCTTCTGGGACGCTGAAGGGGTTATTCTGTTCGATGTCCTTCCCCATGGTCAAACGATCAACTCTGAAGTGTATTGTGCTACTCTTCAGAAATTGAAGAAACGACTTCAGCGTGTTCGTAGGCACAAAAATCTGAACGAACTTCTCCTTCTTCATGACAACGCAAGACCTCACACAAGTCTTCGCACCCGAGAGGAGCTCACAAAACTTCAGTGGACTGTTCTTCCTCATGCACCCTACAGCCCCAATCTCGCACCATCGGATTTCCATATGTGTGGCCCAATGAAGGACGCAATCTGTGGGAGGCACTACGCGGATGATGAAGAAGTTATTGATGCAGTACGACGTTGGCTCCGACATCGACCAATGGAATGGTACCGTGCAGGCATACAGGCCCTCATTTCAAGGTGGCGTAAGGCCGTAGCATTGAATGGAGATTACGTTGAAAAATAGTGTTGTGTAGCTAAAAGATTGGGGAATAACCTGGTGTATTTCAATGCTGAATAAAACAACCCCTGTTTCAGAAAAAAAATGTGTTGCATTACTTATTGAACTGCCCTCGTAGTATCAAATGTTTGTTACCATTGTCAAGGACACATCTGACGTGATGGTCGGTCCTGGAGTCATTAGTATAAATGAATGTGCTGTCTCCAAGCCACATGTAAAGTTCGAGAAACAGTGATAGGTTGAATTTACAATAGTGTCCTAGGGAAGAAAACAGTCCAAGATGAATGCATATCTCTGCATAAAGCTAAGGTGCCGAAGGAAATTTAACTGATAACTTAAGCTTAAGCTTCCAAAGCATTATATGAAAGGGAACTGTGGGAGGCAACATCTCACTGGCAGACAAGGGAGTTCTCAGAAAAGGACACACAGAATGGACGGTTGGACACAGCGGGCAGACAGCACGCATATCTGCTGAGGAGAAGATCATGACTGTATGACAGCATTCGTTCAGTAGCATCTGCATAGACGTTCATCGATGGGTTAGTGTACAAAGCTCCAGTGGCCAAATTTATGCCTCGATGGTAGACTGCATTGAGATAGCATAAAATAGATGGTTCTGCAGATGAGTAAACGAGACACTCATAATCCATTTTTGATCATACAAGGGATTGATATAAGCATGGGTGGATTTTCTAATCTGCGCCCCATGATGTACTGTTTAAAACACTGCCAGATAATACACACTGAGGACCAACAGTTTCCTATTGAGCATGAGCCCCACGAAACAGAAGAGCAACAGAAGCGAGTTGTAAGGACGGTGGAAGAAATTCCTTCTGCCTCCAGAAGTCCAAACAGACAGTTTTTCAGTGGACAAATGGAAGCTGTTGTCGATGCTCCACGAGTAAAGACAGTTGAGACATCTCAGAAGTCGTCACTTAACTAAAAAAGTCTTGAGAGGTACAGTAAATCGCATCTCTCAATAAACTACTTTACTTGAGCAATGACTTCAGCGATATCTTGACCATCTTTACTCATGGTGTCATCCACAAAAAGAGAACCTGAGATGCCTGGTGGGAGACACTTACTACCAGCCACACCACAAGTTGGGAAACGGGGCCAAATTTCTAGTGGTTTACTGTTGAGTTGAGATTTTCACGAATGTTTTATTCGTATCTTACAGAAACTAGTAGTACGGCAATAAACAGCCTTTTAAACACGCCGCTAACGGCAATCAAGTAATTTATAGCAATACAACAATTTAAAAAACTTAAAGAACATTAATAAACAGGCTACTAAAGTAAATACAGAACTTTGTTAATAAGGTATGGTGAGGTAGTGAAGCTACCAACACCGCCATTAAAAAATTAAACCGGTCTCAGCAAACAAACGATTAATGGCAATAAAGGGAATTTACAAACTTGGAGGAATTTTAAAAAATTTTAAACAAAAGTGTACTGGAATATCATTAGAACATAACAGATATGATGGACCTGTGTAAAGCGGCCACAAATCACCCACTCAGGGATGCTCAGGCTAGACAGAATACTGACCAATTTAAATACGACCGTAAACACAATTGCCACTCTCAGGCTGGTCACTGCACCGACTTTTAGTCAGCGAAAACTGGTTATACGATGGCTTAACTTGCTGACAGAATTAGAGCTAACCTCGTGCAAGGAAACATTACACCACGCAGTCCTGAATGAGCGACCACATGATCAACCAACAAGAAGCATGAATTTACTCATAACCCACGACAGAATAGCGAAACAATTAAACTGCCAAAACTACACCTCCCATCGGACAGTAACGAGAGGAGGAGGAAAGATCACTGTCTTCAATTATAACGGTGCCAGGGACAAGAAACCCGGTCGCCGGAGGCCACAAGGCAGAAGAGGCGCTGGTTACACAAAATTATTACTTAATGATTAAACCTTCCACTAACTTAACTTGCAATTATGTTCGAACAGGCAGTACACGACCTCCGACGGCAAGGATCCACACATCCGACCGCGCACGCGTCGCCAGCGTACCCGACACGCCACGGTCACGCGACAACACGCTCTGTCACCGGAGTTCACGTCTTCTCTGCAACGTTGACGGGTGGTGACCGCTCCTTCGTGTTAGGTGTCTCCTTTTAAACTCCAGTGTTGAAACGGAGGATTTGAAGAAGCTTGTTAACGTCCCACCAAGGCGAAATGAACAGCAACTAGTCGTGGGGCGATTCTGTATACAAGCAACACGCGGGAAGCTCTTCCGTCAACTCGACCCGCTCGTTACACACAGCCGACATACATCACGTGGCGACTCGGTACAGCCGACCACGCCTGGTCCGCGCTGGGGAGCCACTTCCCTCCCGTGTCCACCACACTCTCTGCCCCCCCCCCCCTACTTCCACGCCACCACACGAGGTTACAACTGGTCAAAGATCTCACTTCCTCCATAGCAGTTTCCCGGAAGCAAAAACGCAGATATCGATAGCTGAGGGAAAAGGCAACCAGGCAGTCAATGACAGACAACATATCAAACAAACATGTCAGGGGAAGGAAAGGAAAACCAATGCAATCTAAACACAAGGTGTAGCACAAGTCGATAGGTAGCTCACAGATATTTGATAATGTCTCATGAATTCAAACTTTCAGATACAACAGATAAGATACTCATGTGAATCTGACATATTTTAAGGGATTGTTCCGCACTGAACATTTCCCTTTGACCACTGAAGCATTAACAAAACCAGATTTAAAAGTTTGCTCTGTCAAACTCTGTTCATCCTAAACCAAAGGAAATATCACCAGCTCTGCATTGGGTGAAGTTACATCATGGGCTACCTGCTGATACAGGTGTGGTGGTGGTGGTGGTGGTGGTGGTGGTGGTGGTGGTGGTGGTGGTGGTGGTGTGTTTAAGGGACTCAACTACTCAGTCATCAGCCCTCGTTTAACATGAGAGACTCACGCCAAAAGATAAAAAGCGAAAACAATGGGGACTTGGCTACTCAAACTATACAAGCAATTCAAAGAGTTTAAAAGGGTGGATAGAAGTTGTACCACAATAAGTAAAGGAAGAGAGATAACCCAGGCAGCATCTTGCACAAGGGGGGGTTAAAGGCACAACAAGTGAGAGGGGGAGAAAGTAATCTGCAGTCGCTTGGTGGGTACCTGCCACAGGGAGAGGCTCTCGTCCCCAAAGCTGCCCCTAACACTGGAAGTGGAAGAATATTATAGGTTAGCGTAAAATCCGCGCTCTCTCAGGAAATACAACACTTTGGCAGTGGCAGTTACGTTATCTGCAAGCGTCTGAGGTAGTGAGGTAGGCAAACTGAGAGCATGCGACAGATTGGCTGACAGGGCACACTCAACAAGAATATGCACTATCGTCAGTAGACTATCGCAGCTACAGTGAGGAGGATCCTCCCAACGCAGAAGAAACGTGTGGGTGAATCTCATGTAGCCAATTTATAGTCTGCACAACACAATGGCATCTTTCTGAGAGAACTGGAAAGATTTATACCACACCTTAATGGACCCTTTAATCGCTGTCATGCCGATTCCCAGAGCCTCAAACTATTGTGTCAGACTTAAAATTTTAAGTCTGCGCCCGCCATCTTGACATCAAGTCGATCTCCTGTAGTTGCATCTTTAGCTAGACAGTTGGCGAGTTCATTTCCTGGAATGCCTATGTGGCTCGGTGTTCAAATGGAGGTCACCACCTTTCCTGACCTGTAGATGTCAGCCAGTAGGTCCTGAATGTTTGCAACCAGAAGATTTTTGGGATAGCACAGAGTTATGCCTTTTAAGCAACTTACCGAATCGATACAGATCAGGAAGTTCGTCGTAGCCTGGGATCTGACATATCGCAAAGCCTGAGAGATGCCAACCAACTCTGCAGTGTATACACTGCAGCCACTCATCAGAGAGTGCTTATTGTGTCCCCCTGTGTGCTTGAAAGCGTAATCAATCCTGTCGTTGACTTTCGATCCATCTGTGTAGATGCATACCGAATTAGAATAATTGTGGAGGATTGAAAGAAACAGGTGTTGGAGAAGGATACAGTTAGTAGCCTTCTTGGAGCACAGTAGAGGTCCATCCGTATCACAAGACATAGTACAGCCCAAGGGGGGTGTCGAGAGGGAGCTCTAGAAACACAAACAGGAGCTGTTGGGCGTCCTTCAGCAGAATATCACAGCAGATTCTAGCCGGTCTTCCCAGTTTCGGGCGATGTGCAAACAGTCTGAACTGCTGGTTGCGGAACTGAGTTGAGTGACATTGGTGGATAGGCATCTGGTAGACTGACTGCACAACTTGCCAGAAGCTGCATCTGTCTAACCCACAGCAGTAGGACACGGGCTTCCACCAGAAGGCTATCAGCACGGATTATGCAGAAGGCCCCTGTTGCCAACTGCACGCCAGTGTTGTGAATGGGGTCCAGCACGCTCAGTACAGATGGTGCTGCCAATCCATAGGTAACACATCCATAGTCTAAGCAAGATAAAGTCAATGCTCTGTAAAATATCAGAAGAACTGTGCGGTCGAAGACCCATGATGAGAGACTACAAAAACAGAGCATTCAGCTTCATGTGTGTTGCCTTGAACCAGCAGACATGCAGCAGCCAAATTAGTTTGTGGTTGAATAAAATACCTAAAATCGGAATGTTTCAGTGACTAAGTACCTGGTCATGAAGATAGATTTCTGGGTGTGGGTGTACAGCCCAGAGTCAACAAAAATGTGTAACTCGTGATTTTGCAGGGGGAAAATTGATAGCCATGTTTCAGGACCCTGTCTTGGACTCTCCAGACAGCCCCCTGAAGCTGGCACTCAGCAATACACACTGATGCAAAGGCATGGTACAGGCAAAGATCATCCACATACAGTAATGGAGAGACTGTTGGGCCCACTGCATTTACGATACCACTGATGATAGCAAACAGCATTCAGAACTGATCCTGAGGGACTCCAGTTTCCTGTACACAGTGATCGCTGAGAGTCAAATTTATTCAGACCCAATCAATCGGAGAGAGAGGAAATTCTGGATAAAAATGGGCGAACTGCCCTGGAAACCCCACTTATGTAGCTTAGAGAGGATGTGATGTTGCCAGTTGGTATCATATGCCTTCTGTGGTCAAAGAACACAACTATTAGATAATGGTGATGAGCAAAATCATTGCGCAATGTGGATTCCAAACGAACTATGTGATATGTGGTGGACCAGAAAGCCTGAAAGCCACTTTGGAATCGTGATGTATAGCCTCCAGCTTCAAGGCACCAACAGAGATTGTGGTTGACCATTCGTTTAAATAGCTTACACAGCTCATTCGTTAGAGAGATTGGCCAGTAGTTGAAATATTTGGGTCCTTTCATGGCTTCAGGACAGGAATAATACCACCTTCTCGCCATTGAGAAGGAAATATTCCCTCCTGCCAAATGCAGTTAAAAAATTAGAGGATATGTTTCATGCTGTTGGCTCGAAAATGTTTGAGCATTTGGTTGTGGATTTTGTCAGGTTCAGTTGATGTATCGCGACACTCTGCCAAAGTGCTGCGAATCTCCCAATCACTATTAGAGTCATTGTATGATAGAAAGCTGTGTGCATGTAAAAATAGCAGGTGGCACTCAATAAGGTGGCTCCAGGCCAGGAAATGAGGATGGTAATTACTGCAAGCAGACGCTTCAGTGAAGTGTGCTGCAAAACATTCAGCAAGTACCACAGGATCAGTGCAGATGTTACCACTGACAAGGATACCGGGAAGTGCCGTGCGTGGTGTATGGCAGCAAATGCAGTGGAGTTTATGTCAATACTTGGGATGATGCAGAATGGGATTGCATAGTTATGACATATTGCTCTCAACACCTTTGCTTCCTTTTCTTGACCAAAAACAGTGCTTTTACCCAGAGTCTCTTGAATGCTATTAAATTATCCGTAGAGGGAATGCACTTGTACCATTGAAGTACCCTGCACTGTTGCCTGATAGCTGTGACTGTGTCTTCAGAACAACACAGCACTGACAGTCGTCAGCATGAGCCAGAGGAGTAAGGTATCATTGCTGCTGCAGCATGAGTAATAGTATCAATAGTATTCTGTACCAATTTGTCGATATCCATTACATGACTAGCTGCAAAAGTGGCTGCAGAGGAGAAAGCTTGCCAATCAGCTTTCTGAAGTGACCAATCTTGAGCATGTCTTAGCTGCCTGTGAATGGAAAGGGAAAGAACAGTAGGAAAATGGTCGCTGTCAAAGATATCCATGGGCGTGACACTGAATCAGTGATAAGATACTTGGGGTGCAAACTGCGAGACCAATAGCTGAAAAGTCGCACTGAAATGTGTTGGAGCTCCAATGTTGAGTAGGCAGATGTCCAATCCTGCAAGGAGATTTTGTAGTACTCAGCCTCTGTTACATATAGTTTTGCTGCCCCACAGAGGATTATGAGCATAAGAGGCAAGGGGCAGGGAATTGTGCCACTAACAGCTTGTGGTAATGGAAAGGTCCTTCTGGGGGTAGATAAACGTTACATATTGTCATCTGAAGTAACAGGTAGATAGTAACGGCCACAGCTTCTAGTGCAGTGGCCTGGAGATGATGTGCAAGACATTGTCATTGCATGAGGTGCGGACCATATTAGTCAGATCAAGTGTTTCAAACATTTTCTTTGCATCTTGGTAAGACAGGCAGTCAAGTGTTTTATACTTTTGAGTTTTCTTTTCCCTCTTAAACACTGTGCACATTGCGGTGAATGAGGAGGGTGCGGTTCCCGACAGTTGAGACATTGAGGGGGTTGGTCCAAGGGTTGCACTGATGGGACGCCCATCCATGTGCTCTACAGATAGCCTCATCAGAACAGTGGGAGGACGTGTCCAAACCTTTGGGACCTGAAACATATCATAGGAAGAAAATAAGGGCTGACATCACACCTACAAACCGTGACCTTTACCTCTTCAGGCAAAATGTTACTGTCAAAGGCTATGATAAAAGCTCCTGTGGCCCTCCTGGATGTGGTGAACAAAATGGACTGCATGCTATGCCATATTAGTATGCAGCTCTTCATCAGTTTGTAGTGTTAGGTCCTGATGGAAGATAACACCTTGAACTCTATTAGTTTGTTATGAGGAGAAATGGTGATTGGTACATCACCTATCTTGACACAGCCCTGGAGTGCCCCTGCTTGGTTAGCATGTGACATTTTGGTCAGCAAAGACCCATTACTCATCTTGCCGTAACGTCCCCAAACTGATCTTAAATATTTTCAACGATAAATATTGGCTTCATTGGAGCTAAAGAGCCGCTGGCAGTGCAGGAATAAACCAAGAACTCAGTAAACTGTCCACATCTATTTCTCCTTGCCTGGCTCTGGTCTTGAGGCACAGTCTGTGACAAATGCCGTAGGCTTGTAAACGTATTCATGACAATCAATGTTCCTGACTGATGAGACAGCTGTGTTGGCAAGGCCACCATTAGGTTTGATCCGTTTCATTGTTGATGATCTGCCTCCATGCCACTCACACTGGTGAGAGGCTCTCCCTATGGGCGCCACCCCACCAACGCAAAGGCCACCTGGTACAGTATCTGTTGCCTGGAATTCTGGTACCCTGAAGTGGACGGGCACCTGCTCCTTGGCTGACACGGGAGGTCACAGCTAAGGCATTGCCAATGCAATCTCTATGTTGTCAGAGATTTACCACCAGGAGGGTATATGACAACCCCACCATGAAAGACTGGCAACCACACTTTATTTCAGGTGGAGAGGTAGAGCCATTTGATTGGTAGCTGCAAAAGGCAACAGCAAACAGTGGAGAGGTAGTCCACCACAGTAAGATGCCCTGCCCCAAATGGCCTGTACTACAGAAAAATTTGGAAAGTAGAATTTAAAAAGCTAAAAAAGTGAGGGAAAAGCGTTGAAAAGAAAAGTGAAAAGAGCAAAAACCTTCAAACAGGCAACATGGAGGTCAGCCGGACAGGGGTATCATATGGCAACACCATTCAAGAGGATCTCAGAGACAGTGAATGAGAAGAGCATTTGCCATTGGTAGACTTTCTGGAGCCTTTCCAGATGGAAGAGTAAGACCGAGATGTTTCTTGGCTGGTTGTGTAGCAGGTGACCTCGCCCCTTGAGGCAAACGTTTGGTGGCTTGTTGCACAGCTGGAGGAGGAGACAGGGATGCTACTATGGCACTGGGTGATTTAACAACTGCAATGCTGAATTTGAGGTCACATCTCTGCGTGGCCATGTCCTTGGGGAGCGAAATGTAGCAAGAACAGTACTGCAAGTGTCACATGGTAGACTGTAGGGTTGCTCACCAACAACTTGTGAGCAACCAGGTAAGGAATTTTTTCCTTCGCCCAGATCTCCTGGACATCCTGCTGATTGGGATACATGGGACAATCTCAGGAGGTGGCGGCATTGTCACCACTGCAGCTGATACAGTGGGAAGAAGGAGGTGGACAGTCACCCTCCTGAGCATCCCTACCACAGGTACACATTTGGCTAGGTATTGACATGACATTCAAGCATGGTTGTGACAATGTCACTGGTAGCACTCCAACAGGTACAGAATATACAATACAGACTGTGATAGTTTCATAGCCTGCTTTGATCTTTGATGGAAATCTCACTATCGAGAGAAAGAGAGAAAGAGAGAGAGAGAGAGAGAGAGAGAGAGAGAGAGAGAGAGAGAGAGAGAGAGAGAGAGCGTGTGTGAGCACTAAGGATGCATCTACATTTTTCATCACCCGATGGACTGCAGTTACACCCTGATCAGAGAGTTACGTTTGGATTTCTGTTTCAATCAGGCCATCAAGCAGCCTAGCGTAAATAACACCACAGGAAGAATTCAGCATTTGATGTTGCTGGACATGAACAGTACAGCCACAGCTGAGCGAAAATGCAAGCAGTTGTGTTTGAGAATCAGAAGTAGTCTCCAAAAACAAAACAAGCCATTTCATAAACGAGAGCCAGATTTCACAGCACCATTAACTTCTGAATAATAAATGGACTTACCCTGGCAAAGAACTGACCGTCTTCAGTATGTGAAACCATGAGGACCTCTGGAGCAGCTGGGAGGGTTTTTGAATCATTAGCCTCACTCCATTTACATTTGGTAGACATTGACTGTAAAGATGACGATTGGCTCATTTCGAGAAAATCCTCCATGATTGCCAGCGTCTCCAATGGTGCACCCGTCCCCTCAGAAAGAGGCGCACCTGCCTTGCCTTAGGTGATTGTTCACAACTCAGGTCACACATCCCAAACACCTGACAGAGGGACCAATCAGCAATTTGGAAAAATAGCAGACCCCCTGGGGCTGGCCTGTACCAGGGAGTATGTGTCAACACTACCAGTCAACAACAGGCTGGGAATTATGTATTACCCAGTCACCTGTTATGTGCCAGATGTGTGGGCTGGCCTTCAGGAGTGCACAGGGAGGAAGAAGAGGAAGTTGAACATCAAATGCTGAAGTGGAGGAAGGATAGGAGAAGGGGAATGAAGGAAGAAAAAAAACAAAAAACAGTGGAGAGACTATTCTGATATCAGATACTGAATACACAGAACACATTTCTGAAAACATCCCAGACAGGTTTCCCAAGGGAGGGGAAAAAGAATAGCAAGAGGATAGATATGCAGCACATGAAGGGAAAAGATGCTACAAAGGTGGGGCCTCATGGTAGTCAAGCACAAACCTGCCTAAAAGTGGCCAGCCCTCTGGGGAAAGACCTGCAGAAGATTGATGATTAATGCAGGTACAACCACTTTACTTTGAACATAAATAAAAGTAATTTGTTTCGCACAAACAGGCAGAGGTATCCATTATTATTTGATTGCAGTATTAGCAGTAAAACACTGAAAATAGAAACAAACCTGAAATATAGTGGAGTAACAATCCAAAGTGATCTAAAGAGAACTGACAGACTAACTTAAGTAGAAAAGCAGATGCCATGCTGAAATTCATTACAAACCAACTCTGATCTGTCACTGAGTACTGCTCATTAGTCTGGGACTGTCACTCAGCTTTATCATCATAAGAGATGGCGAATATCCAAGAAGGTGTTGCGGGTTTTGTGTTAGAACAGTTTAGTAAGTGGAAGTGTTTTACAGATATCGACAAAATCTAGTTGCAGAAGCCACAAATGAGGCACCGTGCACCACAGAGGTTTACTGTTGAAAATTGAAAACATATATTCCAAGAAGTCTGGCAACGTATTACTTCCTCCCTCAAACATCTTGTGAAATGAACACAAAAGAAAAATTGTGTTCGAACTCTCATAGAAACTTCTTCAACAAAAGTACCCCATGCTGCTCACCTTCATGTGGTTTATAGCTATAGCTGTCAATGGAAGTGAAGGCTGCAAATGATCGAAATTGGCAATTTTGTACACCTGTTACATACGCAGTACTAAGAATGTCATCTCCTGAAAGTAAGTGTTGACCAGCTATGTTGTCTCAGTTTTACAGTTTTCAGCAATTCCAGAATATGAGCGTCTGAAGATTTTTTTGCATCCACACATAATAATTTTATCTATACATTTCTGTTTGTGGAAGGAAAAATGTACATAGTTTCATATAATTATTTTTTTGAGATATACAAAGTAGCAACACAGTAATATTTGTTAATATGGGTATTTTTGTCTCCACATTATATATCTAAATGTGTCATCTTCATTTGACTTATTGATCACTGTGCTGTGTAGTACATGTTTCAAATGAGAATTTGTTTGGTGACAATATTAGAAGCATTTTAGTTTGAGTTTAAATTCATGGCATCTGTGTGTCCCATATGCTTTAAAAATATTCGTTAAGTTATGGTATCAAAAGAAGAATTTAACATTTTTGTATCTCAACCCACAGAGAGTTAAGTAACAATGCTTACACATTTTGCTAGTTGACTTTAACCTAAAAATTTTGTTTCTTCTAAAACTTGGTGGTATATGCACTGTTTGTTCCCTAATGGTGACACTGTGATCAGAGATGACAGGATCTCTACTAACACAGCTTGCATCGTTCAGGACTGGTTTCGTTAACATGTGGATGAATTGTCTCACCTTGGCTGGCCACCAGTCACCATATCTTAAAAATAATGAGCCTTTGTGGTCTACTTTGAAGAGAGGGGTGCATAATCACTATCCACCTCCATCATCATTACCTGAACTTGCCATTATTTTGTAGGAGTATTTCTTTGGAAATCATATAGGACCTGCATTTTCCATTCCAAGACAACTGGAAGCTGTTTTTAATGCCAATGGGTTTCGTACCCTACATTATGCATGATACTGATGTTCACTAATGCTCCTTAATATACTTCTTAGGGTGTCAGGGTCTCAGATCCTATTTGTAGTTTCTCATGTAACACTATTTAAACTGACAATAATGGAAGTTCCTGGATGGAATAAAATGTAAAAGAAAAAAGCCCACCACTCACCTATATCTGACTGATGTGGGTTTCATAGAAGCATACAGCAGAAAACAGTATTTACCAGCACACACACCACACACACAAAAAAAATCATGCAGACACCCAAACGAACATACCAACAGCCCCAGATGTGTTTCTTTGGGTGTCTGTTATATCACTTTGCAACGTACGAATCTGGGTCAATGTACACATAGAAAATAGAGTACTTTCATCAGGGCAGTATTATATGGGGATTTTGAGACCCACTCCGTTCACTTTGGTGGGCACAGGCGTCTAACAATGTCTAGATACATGGCAGGGAGACTAGGATTCTGTGATAGTTTGCACAACTTAGAACTAGTTAAACCTAACCCAACCCAAGGACATCACACACATCCATGCCCGAGGCAGGATTCGAACCTGCGACCGTAGTGGTCGCGCGGTTCCAAACTGAAGCGCCTAGAACCGCTCGGCCACCAGCGGCCGGCGGCTATAGGTGAGCAATTGGCTTTACACACTATTTAGACCAACTATGCCTTTCAAATGCAGCCATTTGCACTTTACAATTGAAAGCTGGAAACAGTACCACTAGCTGTTAGAGAATTAGTTTCAATGACTCAACCATAGGCACATCACTTTAACGAATAAAGATCTGACTGACAAATTGTCATAGAACTCAGACAGGATTCCCATTAAATTTAAGGAGTGGTACAAGCTTAAAACTACTGGAAAAAATGTGCCACAATTTGAAGAAATTGAAAAAAGAACAAAGAGAGGGCATCAAAGTGAGATTGTGTAAGTCACCAGAAGTTACTGGTGACATTAAGGTAGCATTATTTCTGCTAACACTACCAAAATATGCGTTACATATGTATCAAATATAGAGTCCTGAACATTTTGTGCCTCCACATCAATGTTGTTTAAAGCCACTACATCTATATTTCAGGTATGTTTGTTAAATCACTACTAGCTTTATCGTAGATTATCATCTTCAGTTTGCACTGAAAATTCGCCGACAGTCCTCATATCAAGTTTTCACAAAGTGGCATAAAAGTGTGGATATCATGACTCTAAAGGCATATTGTGCTAAGAGGCACATTCTGGAACATGCTGAGCACACTGAAACACTTTACTTTGCTGACTACCTGGCACAAGCACAACCAGCAGTAGCTATAAGGAATATAACGTGATGTGGAATATCAGTGAAGTGTTTCACTGTGCTCATTATGTTCCAGAAAGTGTCTTTTGGCATTATGTATGGTGATTAGTCATTTTAGTGTCCTGATAGTGGCACATTTTTGCTACTTTATGAGAATTAGTTATAAGACTGTTGGCGAATTTTCAGTGTCATATTAAGACACATCAATAATAAACACACCTGAATCATAGTGGTGATGGTTTTCATTGATTTTAAAACAGAGACTGCATGATATGATTAATCTCTGTGAGAATATTAACATACAAACAATTCATATAATCGCAGCAAATCTAGAGCAGTTAAGTACATATGTGATCGCTTAAAAGCACTGCCAACATTTAGCAATGAAAAGTATGTGTAGTACCGGCATTGCCACGATGTCAAACTTAAAATTGGAAATACATGTGAGCATCAAGCAAGATTTATGTCCTCTCATGTTAGTTTGTATTGAACACACATCTACAATTTAATCTTTTAGATTTCTCACAAGTATACTGCTTCTCACTTGACTGTACAATAGCAGAAGTGTGACAACTGCAGGAAATCCAGTAAGCCAAGCTATAAGTAATTTGAAACTAACTTTTGGCTCAGTATTTAGCAACACTAAATGATAAACATAATTGAGACACAGCTCAAAATAGATGGAAAACATTATGATGAAATTTTTATCTGGCTGTGGAAGCAGGGAAAAACCATATTTTCTAGTATTTTGCAAACAATCACATAAACATAGTTTTATTTCCATCCATACTGGCAGAAATGAGAAAGTGAATGCAGCAGGTTTTTTTCCCCCTTCTGTGTCTTAAGACTCAGTAATAAAACACAGCTGCTTAGAGACTGTCCCTTGGAACTATTTTCAAGGCAATAATTCTCTCAAGAACAGAAAACACACAATTGTTTTCTCCCCTGGCACTGAAAACATACCTATCAATTTATCAATTTCTTGGAAGCTGGAGGACACCATTCACAGAAAAGGATAATGCATCTTACAAGCAACTGTTGCCAATGGATTGAAATACCATGAGAGCAGGAATCATCATATATGGTTTCCATTTTCATGAATGGAAGCAGAAATGACATTAACTTGTGCAGAGGCCTAAGTATGAATTGCACAGCACGACATTTATTTGGCAACATTGTGCATGAGAAAATAAAACAATTTTGGCCCCCATGTTAGAGAAAACTAAAGTAGATTTAGCTAAAACAAATCCTGTACAGACAATCTTTACTTTAAAACAGCTAACAGAGAAAATTATAGCAGAAGAGAAGGAATTAAATGTTGTCTTTACAGATTTACCTAAAGCTTGTAACACGCTTCTGACAACAAAACAGTAAACGGCTTTGAAAGATAAAGATATGGATTACCATCTTTTACACATTATTATTGAATTGTACAGAGATAAAGTGCAAATTGAAACAGGGTCAAAGTTAGCAGAACCTATCATGTCACAAAAAGTCTGAGAAAAGTGTGCAGCTTGTAACCCATATTGTTCAAGCCGCTCTCTAAAGGCATAAGAACAGCTTTGCAGGAGTGGGAATCACTGTTAATGATGTATACACATTTCCATTAATTTTCACAGATGACCACACAATTCTACAATAAGAAGAGTTTTATCTATAGTGCATGATAAGATATTTACATCATGAATATGACAAATGGGGAATACAAATAAGAGTAAGAAAAACCTGGTAGTGAATAGTGACAATAGACATAAAGTAGACATCAAAGATGGACAATTATGAGACCAGAGGTATAATTTAAATATCTAGGGGCATATATTGACACAAGCAGTTAAGCTCACATAATAGTAGGGACAGAAAGCTAATTGACTCCTGAAATTGATAGCACTGAATTTTTTGGGAAAATTTAAGTGTATACTGAAAGAATAGGCAAATGGGAAATGGAGGCAATGTTTTTGTTGTAGTAGAAAAACTCAAATCTATCAAGACAGAAACTGAAGTAGCAGTTGAGATTGTTTGGAAAAGACTCAGTATCAGGGGTGAGCATAAAATAAATTGATTCTTTTATCACCGACCAACCTCATCACTTGATGTAACCAAAAACTTTAGAGATAACTTGTTCCCCAAGCATACTGTAATCATTGGTGGAGACTTTAATCATCCAACAATTAATTGGGAAAATTATGTTTTGTTAGTGGTGGGTGTGATACGAAATCCTGTGAAATATTTCTAAATGTATTCTCTGACAACTACCTAGAACAGATAGTTAGAAACCCCACTCATGAAGGAAATAATTGGCTCTAATGGCAACAAACAGACCTGACCTCTTTCAGGATGTCCACAACAAATCATGACACAGTTGTAGCAACAATGATTACTAAAGTACAAATAACAACTAAAGCAAACAAAAAGATTATATATATACACACACACTACATAAAAAAAACAGTAGTGTCATATCTCAATGAGGAACTTAAAATTTTTGGCACAGGGCAGGAACATTTAGTTATGGCTCAAGTTTAAAAGAATAATAGACCATACACTGGATAGACGTGCCCATTAGAGCAGCTCATAATGGGAGGAACCCTCCATGCTATGCAGTCACTGTAAAGAAATTTCTAATGAAACAGACTACTGCATAATAGGTGTAAAACAAAGCTTAGAGCTATAAATAGAGAGCTGCTCATTTGGCTGCCAAGACAACAATGTGTGATGCCTCCAGTGACTAGTGTACCAGAATATTTTCAAATGATTCTTCATGAAACCCAAAGAAATTCTGGTCATATATAAAGTTAGTGCCTAGTTCTTAGTGTATGAGACAAGAACTGAAATTGAGGGTATCAAAGCAAAAGCTGAAATGATAATTATGTTTTCAAATGTTGCTTTATAAATGAAAACGCCCCAATTTAATCCTCATACTATGAGAAAAGATGAATGAAATGAGTGTTGGAGTCAGTGGTGTTGAGGAACAGCTGAAATCATTCAAATTGAGCAAAACTTCGGTGCCTGATGGAATTCCTGTCAGATTCTATACAGAATATGCAGCCAAGTTAGCTCCTCTCTAGCTACAATCTTTCACAGATCTCTCAAACAAAAAAAAAAAAAAAAAACATATCCTGTTCTTGGAACAAAAAACACAGGTCACACTTATCTACAAGACAGGTAGTAAAAGTGACCCACAAAACTGCTGTCCAGTATCCTTGACATTGATTTGCTGTAGAATCTTAGAACATATTCTGAGCTGAAAGATAATGAGTTACCTCAAACAGAATGACCTCCTCAATGCCAAACAGCATGGATTCGAAAATATCGATCATGTGAAACCCACTTGCACTTTTCTCACTTGATGTACTGAAAGCTTTGAGTACAGGCAGTGAGATAGATACAGTATTTCTTTATTTCTGAAAAGCATTTCACTCAGTATCACACCCACGCTTATTGTCAAAAGTACGATCATAATAATAATGTCGTGTGACGAGGGCCTCCCGTCGGGTAGACCATTCGTCTGGTGCAAGTCTTTCGATTTGACGCCGCTTCGGTGACTTGTGTGTCAATGGGGATGAAAATGATGATGATTAGGACAACACAACACCCAGTCCCTGAGCGGAGAAAATCTCTGACCCAGCTGGGAATTGAACCCAGGCCCTTAGTATTGACATTCTGTCACACTTACCACTCAGCTACCGGAGGCGGACAGTATGATCATATGAAGTATCAACCAAAGTTTGTGACTGGATTGAGGACTGCAACATGTTATCTTGTATGGAGTTACCATCCGAGGTAGAAATAACTTCAGATGTGTCCAAGGGAAGTGTGTTGGGACCTTTGCTGTTCATGTTGTATATTAATGGCCATGCAGACAATATTAATAGTAACCTCAGACTTGTTAATGCAATTATTTACAATAAAGTACTCTTTGAAAGAACCTGAATAAATAGTCAGATCTTGATAAGGTTTCAAAGTGGTGCAAACATTGACAATTTGTTTTAAGTGTTCCGAAATGTAACACTGTGCACTTAAAAAATGAGAAAACATAGTATCTTATGACTCGAATATCAATGAGTCACAGTTTGGATCAGCCAACTCACAAATGCCTGGGTGTAACGCTTTGTACAGACATGAAATGAAATGTCACACTGGCTCGGTCATGGGTAAAGCAGTTGGTAGACTTAGGTTTGTTGGTAGAATACTGGGGAAATGCAATCTGTCTACAAAGGAGATTGCTTACACATCACTTCTGCATGCAGTTCTAGAATACTGCCCACACCATATTGGACTAACAGGGGATATTAAACATCTACAGAGAATGGCAGCACAAATGGTCATGGGTTTGTTTGATCCATGGGAGTGTGTCATAGAGATACCGAAGGAACTGAGTTGAGAGATTTGACAATACACAAACTATCCCTAGGAAGTCTATTAACAAAGCCTTATTAAATGATGATGCTAGCAATAAACTACAAATCCCTATGTATCACTCACCTAGGGATCATGAGAATAAAGTTAGAATAATCAATGTATACACAGAAGCATTCAAACAATCTTCCTTTCCACATTCCATGTGTGAATGGAGTGGGAAGGAAGTCTAATAACTGGTACAGTGGGATGTACCCTATGTCATGCACTTCACAGGGGTTTGCAGAGTAGAGATGTAGATGTTGAAGTGGATTGCATAAAACATAAGTAAAATACAGAATACAACAAAACAGGAAAGTAACAGGGCATATGAATTCTTTTTAGTGGGACACGAAGATTTCCAACAATAAGAAAAGATTGGGTAGGCTACTGTTTGAATCGGTCCTATGCTATGGATCAGAACTATGGATTTTAAATTCTGACTTCAAAGGAAGACATAACTGTGAAAATGCATTATTTACAACGGAGTGCCATGACATTATGTATTGAGAGCTAAGTTGAAGACAAATGAAACAGTGAGACGAAGTGTTGGTATGAACATAGTTCTGTTGTAATACCAGATCATCAGAAGCCAAAGTAAAATTTTTGATGGAAACCAGCTAGCAGATGGGACATGCGGCAGACCATGTTGTTCTTGGTAAGACAGTATCAATGAAGATTACTGCAGTGCATTTAAGAGGGATGCCCTGAATAGAGAGGGTAGTTAACTGATTAAAAGGAATAGTAAAATTTTGTTGTTATTAGATCTTTGTATTAATTTAAGCTGAATAATAATAATAACAATAAAAATAATAACCAGCTTATTTCATGAATGGAAATTCAATATTAAGATTTTCAAATGGACAAGCCAAACAATGTTAAAATGCTTCTGTTTACTACACAAAACATCCACCAACAAAAAGTATGTTTTGGTAAGTTTGGCAATGTACATAGCCTTCAACAAATATAATATCTAAACACATCTTGGAAATGCATAGAAAATGTTCACTGCAACAACTAGTGGCACGTAATGTGAGAAGATTTCTGGTGGCCTTTCAATAGTTAAAAGGTTCAGTTCCAAGCTTAACCAATGTTTAAATGAAATGGTGTTCTAGAACTTTAGAATTTTCAATCAGTTTGAAAAGACTATTAATTTAACCAATAAAATTGTAATTTTTTACAAATATTTACTAGCAAATATTGATGAACCTGTCAGTGCCAGCTATGTAGACAGATGCATGACATTACCAAAATGATGGGGATGACCCCAGATCAGAAACTCCACTGGCGTAAAACATGCACCACAGTAAGAATCAGTTATTCTCAATCTCCCATTTGTTCAATTCACCAACTTCCACAAAAAGTGATCTCACGAACAATCTAAAACCTAGGCTATGCTACACATCAGCCTGTCAACAAGTTTCAACAATAGAAAAATGAAATAAATAATTTGTTCTGTGCCTTTTTGGGTGGCTACGATGTTATATGACAAACAATCATTATAGTAAATGTCAGAGCCAATGTCCAGTATCTGTACATTTTAATCATCTTATTACTTTGTTGTGTTAGATTATATTCCTATAAATCCCACAGAGTCAGTTTAAGACCACAGTTGTGATACTGGTGGTCAAATTAATTCCAAGCTGATCAGTTATTTTGTACAGACTAACTATATATGTGCAAATGCTGCACTAATGCTATCACAATGCTTCTGCAACTGGGTCCATGAGGGATGCCAAAGCAAACCCATTTGGTCATTTAAGTTTCTGTTCGATATAACAGATCAGAATAACCCCACAACAAGGAAACATACAATGAATACAAATGGGCAGGGTACTAAGAATTTCTGCACATTTACTGAACATTAAATTCAAACACTCCCCTCTGTCCTTATTATGTTTACCACAAACCATACTTTACTGCAGTGTTTAAAGTGTCATATTTAACATTATCAGATTATTGGACTTTTTATTATTAGACTGAATTGTGACAGGAAACATCCCATAATGCACACAAACATTAAGGAAACAATGATAAATACAAGGATGCCACTTACCATGGAGCCTGACTCATTAGCTGCCTCATCTGTTCCATCTGTCTTTATACCCATAGCTGTGTCCTGGTCCATGACTGCAGTTCTACATCTCTGAAAAACAAGCAATCAGAAAATGTCAAACCCACTTGCTATTGTTTCTGTGAAGCACGGCTCAAAGGCAACATTTTCGGTCCCTACTGCCTACAGCAAATGAGCCACTACATAGGAGATAAATCTGACACTGGTTGACAAACACAATGGCCAATAGCAGTAACTGATTTACAATTCTCAGGTTATGAATAATGAGAACATACAATCCTAAAATTACATGTAACAGAAACAAATCAATATCAACTTTATACCACTGGTTTGTGGTATAGCATTCTATTGGGGAAACTATGGCAGACATGTACACTTTTTCTCATGAGTACTAAATTCAACATTATGAACCATAAGGGAAATTAAATATTAAAATAAATTCACTAAATAAAGCCACTTACTATAGTTGAACTTAATTTTTCGATTGAAGTAAAGGTTAAAATGGGGCTTTCAGTCTTCTGCCACAGCAATGTGTGTGGATTTATTTTAAGGATATCATATGTATATTGTACCCCAATAGTTATGTCATTTATATTAATAAAGATAACAACTGAATCAAATTTGTACTGATCTTATTCATATATGTTGCATTTGATATCTGTAATTTGTTCATTATATTGTGACAGATAAAATGAAAATCCACCCATACAGACTGTTCATCACTCAGTGAACCATATTTTTTGCACACTATTTAGTATGCATTTTTGACATAGCTGTTACTTTGAGAGTGTCTTCGTCTACATTTACTCACTGTTGCATACATAGTTTAGAGCAACTTCAGTTATGATGGAATCGTTATGCATTCACTAAGGAAAGCTAATCCACCGTAAAATAATTGATTCTTGAGTATCATCAAGATTTAATATTATTTAGTTTTCTGTGACGAAGTGATTTACTAAAATGACATCCTCCTAACAGTGCACGTGATGAATGATCTGTTTAGTTCCGATACAGTGGAATGTTTCCTATTGATGAAAATTACGCTATGTCCTGACCGAATAACATTTTCTCATCTTTCAAGAAAAGTGTTCCACTGTTTATACACAAAAATATATTAAAACGCGCAGTTTACTACGAACTGCTGCTGCGACGAATTTGGTAAATTAGAGAGCAGAAAGAAGTACACGAATACTCAAAGCACATTGAAAATCTACATAAAATGCAACATAATGAATACTTTTTTTTAGCATTTTCTTCCTTTCCAACATATCGTATAACTGAAATGATGGAATAACCGTGGGCACTCGTATCGGAAGTATTAAGCACTACTATACACCTGCTCTCTTTATAACACATAGCATCGACGCATGAGGTCACAAGAAACACTTATATTTCCTGGTCGCTCTGCGCTAATATTCCTTACATCACATGTGGTGTGCGAGACAGTACAATCAGACTACGTATAGTGACTTGGGGAACTTGAGTGTGCCCCTGTTCTCGACACTCACGAAGCATTTAACACAGACTTTCACATTGGCTGGATATCACAGAACAGAGAACTGCTCCAGCAACTTCAAATAACGCACCACAATATCAGGCGTTGGTTTACGAAGTCACGGAAAAGACATGTAACGATTCAATCAGACACGATAAAATAGAACGCACTTGAAAAAAACGCTAATCATACACGCCCACCTGACAGTTTTCGCAATTGAGGAACAGTTTAGACACATTACATTCACTAAAAAACTTGTTTAAAAATTTTTTACCTATCGTCCGCAATGTCATTGAAAACAACCCAATTGTATACTTGTGAAAACAAAACTTGAAACAATTACATACTACATTTGCACGCCGTCCGACACCATAATCAAACGTGCTAAAGATGATACAATCAAAGGAAATTAAATACGGAATAAAATCACGTACAGCTCTGCCCAGTAACACTGAACCGGTCCAACTGTGTCACGAAGAGTCACTGGTCCCCCAGCATCAGAATATATTTGTAAACTGTTTCAAAGGTTCAAATCAGCTGTAACAATAATAAAAATGAGTTGATAATTCTATAACAAATATTCATGTTGGTAATCCCCACTCGCATATTACCTGGAAAACGTAATTATACGAATATCTGCAAAAACACAAGGCGACAACTTTTTGCTCCAACAACCGAACTGTCACATCGCAGGGCTGGGACTCGCCTGTGTGAGGCTGCGCGCCAGTATCTGACGCTGATTGGCTAACGCTCATGACGTCATATAAAGGATAACGAGTGCAGAGCCAAAGCCGTCTGTCGACGTTGGGACGTAACTTGTCTTTTAGCGCAAGTGATGTCACACACTTGTAGGGACAGTCACTTGTAGGTGGATTTCAGGATGTGTACTGTGCAGTGCAATGTGTGCAATAATGAATTTATGCAGCGATTTTGTATGCGCACTTGAGGAATGTGATGATGTTTGGTTTGTGGGGCGCTCAATTGCGTGGTCATCAGAGCCCGTACAAACTTCCAATTTTTACACAGTCCAATTTTTACAAAATCCAAACTAGTCACGGTCACGAATGATGATAATGATGAGGACAACACAAACACCCAGTCCCCGGGCTGAGAAAAATCCCCAACCCAGACGGGAATCGAACCCGGGACCTCCTGATCCAGAGGCAGCAAAGCAGAACACTTTTTTTTTACCTCATTTTGTTCGTTATTCGTCGTTGCATTTGTTCGAGGCGGACCCACTGAAGTTCATCACTGATCCAGTTACTCAGTTTTTTTGTTTTTTTATTATTATTATTATTACAGAGGGCAGTTAGCTCTGACCGAACACGCTGAGCTACCGTGCCTGCTCCACTAGACCACGAGCTGCGGTCTTGAGGAATGTGCATAAAGTACAGCGCAATGTGGAAGGTAAAATAAAGCGCTCCAAAAACAACTGTAGATTTTGGAATACCGTAATTTCAGATTACATGTGTAAGAAGAGCATGTTCACGTAATCTTCAGAGAAACGATTGTAATCCAGTCATTGGATAGTAAGTAATTCATATAATTATTAGTTTATGATACACATGTTTTTAAGGTAGTCTTATTTGTCCCATCAAAAAAATGGTTCAAATGGCTCTGAGCACTATGGGACTTAACATCTGTGGTCATCAGTCCCCTAGAACTTAGAACTACTTAAACCTAACTAACCTAAGGACATCACACACATCCATGCCCGAGGCAGGATTCGAACCTGCAACCGTTGCAGTCGCGCGGTTCCGGACTGCGCGGCTAAAACCGCTAGACCACCGCGGCCGGCTTTGTCCCATCAACTGACATAGAGCAGTAATAAGTATCGTAGTACATTTATTTAGTTTCATCCTTTGTTATTTTGCAGTTTTAGACTGAGAATTTATTTCACTGCATGCACAAAGATTTTTCTTTCTATTAACTGCCTATTTTCTAACGAATCTGCTTCGATTCTCGTTAAGACTGTTTATTTAAAACAGACTACAAGTGCGTAAGATTTACACAAACGTGATTCCTCACAGATACACCGTTACAAACATCTACATCCATACTCCGCAAGCCACGTGACTGTGTGGCGGAGGGTACCTTGAGTACCTCTATCGGTTCTCCCTTCTATTCCAGTCTCGTATTGTTCGTGGAAAGAAGGATTGTCGGTATGCCTCTGTGTGGGCTCTAATCTCTCTGATTTTATCCTCATGGTCTCTTCGCGAGATATACGTAGGAGGGAGCAATATACTGCTTCACTCCTCGGTGAAGGTATGTTCTCGAAACTTTAACAAAAGCCCGTAACGAGCTACTACTGAGCGTCTCTCCTGCAGAGTCTTCCACTGGAGTTTATCATCTCCGTAACGCTTTTGCGATTACTAAATGATCCTGTAACGAATCGCGCTGCTGTCCGTTGGATCTTCTCTATCTCTTCTGTCAACCCTATCTGGTACAGATCCCACACTGCTTAGCAGTATTCAAGCAGTGGGTGAACAAGCGTACTGTAACCTACTTCCTTTGTTTTCGGATTGTATTTCCTTAGGATTCTTCCAATGAATCTCAGTCTTGCATCTGCTTTACCGACGATCAACTTTATATGATCATTCCATTTTAAATCAATCCTAATGCGTACTCCCAGATAATTTATGGATTAACTGCTTCCAGTTGCTGACCTGCTATATTGTAGCTAAATGATAAGGGATCTTTCTTTCTATGTATTCGCAGCACATTGCACTTGTCTACATTGAGGTTCAATTGGCATTCCCTGCACCACGCGTCAATTCGTTGCAGATCCTCCTGCATTTCAGTATAATTTTCCATCGTTACAACCTCTCGATATACCACAGCATCATCCGCAAAAAGCCTCAGTGAGCTTCCGATGTCACCCACAAGGTCATTTATGTATATTGGGAATAGCAACGATGCTACGACACTCCCCTGCCGCACACCTGAAATCACTCTTACTTCGGAAGACCTCTCTCCATTGAGAATGACATGTTGCGTTCTGTTATCTAGGAACTCTTCAATCTAATCACACAATTGGTCTGATAGTCCATATGCTCTTACTTTGTTCATTAAACGACAGTGGGGAACTGTATCGAACGCCTTGCGGAAGTCAAGAAACACGGCATCTATCTGGGAACCCGTGTCTATGGCCCTCTGAGTCTCGTGGACGAATAGCGCGAGCTGGGTTTCACACGATCGTCTTTTTCGAAACCCGTGCTGATTTCTACAGAGTAAATTTCTAGTCTCCAGAAAAGTTATTATATTCGAACATAATACGTGTTCCAAAATTCTACAACTGATGGACGTTAGAGATATAGGTCTATAGTTCTGCACATCTGTTCGACGTCCCTTCTTGAAAAGGGGGATGACCTGTGCCCTTTTCCAATCCTTTGGAACGCTACGCTCTTCTAGAGACCTACGGTACACCGCTGCAAGAAGGGGGGCAAGTTCCTTGGCGTACTCTGTGTAAAATAGAACTGGTATCCCATCAGGTCCAGCGGCCTTTCCTCTTTTGAGCGATTTTAATTGTTTCTCTATCCCATACAATATGTTCGGTAGTGGTGGGCAGGAAATCACATATATGTTACAAGTCACAGTGATTGAGAAGTCACTGATATCACAATAACAACTTTACAGAATCTAACTGCTATTTCAGTCATAATAAGCAGTCGGAAGTAGCATTCCACACTCAACGCCGTGTGCCATCTCTTGGCCGAATTTAGTACTTCGTTATAAGAGTCTTGGGTCTCACGAGATCAATGTACTGTGTGTGCCTACTGTATGACAACATGCACTTTCAGCATCAGTTATGGTTGGTCAAACACAGCTGTGACTCCGAATGTATTATATCAATAAGAAGCAACATTGCCTTTTTCTCCTGAAAATATCATTTAGAGACAAGTAACCTAAAAAGCGTGATTGATTCTGCTTCCAATATGACAGTTGTGGTTTATACCCCAGATGCCTACAGGACTTAACAATGTGAACACAGCAGAACTCAGACATCTGTATAAGTGCAATGAAATGAAAACAATATTATTGATTCATATGAATGCCTCACTTTTGTTCCGACACAGTTCAAAAATGGTTCAAATGGCTCTGAGCACTATGGGACTTAACATCTATGGTCATCAGTCCCCTAGAACTACTTCAACCTAACTAACCTAAGGACAGCACACAACACCCAGCCATCACGAGGCAGAGAAAATCCCTGACCCCGCCGGGAATCGAACCCGGGAAGCTGGGCGTGGGAAGCGAGAACGCTACCGCACGACCACGAGATGCTGGCTCCGACGCAGTTCTGGAGAAAAATATTACGCCTGGTGTTCTATATGGTAACTGCACACCCAAGAACTTTTTGCTGACATTACTATCACCTACACAAGTAAGCATTTCCTGTGTTACCTTCTGGTACTGCATTTAAACTATTCCTTATTTAACTGGAAGACCTGTACTTCCCACTTTCATATCAAAAGCCTCAAAACGCATACTCTAGATCTAAGGTTATGCTACAGGTCAGTGTCACCACACCAAGATTGTGGGGAAAGCGGGGGAGGGGAGGGGGGGGGGGCACATCACTCTCCAACAAGTCTTTACCAATAATTAAATGGCAGAAAATTTACGGGTATAGAATGGCTTAACAAGGGGAAAATGACATTTTCATTATTCACTCATTTAAGATCACCTAATAACTTCAATTAAACACAGTTCAGTCAATCATTCCACACACTTCTTTCACAATTATAGCACTTTTAAGCTGCATGTCCTCTAAGAGATTGTGGCGTCTCTGCCGTAAAGCGCAATATCTTTGGTCTCAATCATCTTTGATTTACCTTTGTCTATGCCCACTTTCCGCGCAATGTTTGTACTGTCATGTTGTATTCGCTTTCTTCTGTGCTAAAATAAATGTATATTCCACATCTAAAGTTTTTTATTACTGCGGTATGATACATAGTAGCCACAGTGGTGACCCTGACATCATCGTCGTGTGTTCGCAAATTATTTTAAGCCCCTTTCCATCATTAACTGACTTCCTGTGCCAGCCCACATTGTCTTCGGAACAATGGATCTATCAGTGTCTTTCTGTGCTAGTGGCTCGCACCCTATTAACTGTGCTTGCATATTTACAAGTGTACATAATGAACGTTTGGTTAAAAGTGATCAGTCACCTATGCCCAGCCATTCCAGTGGCCACTTAACCGCAACCGGCTCAACATGGCCACCACCAAGTGCAACTACAGAGCAACGGCTACTACGTTGACAGTGCACGCCACCTAGTGGCATTGTGAATGATGACCCATTGAAGGATGTTGTGGTTCACCCCTCAGCTACGTAGTCTCCTTCGGTTTGGTTTGATGTGCCTACGAAGTTTGAGAACTGTAATTTGAACAATCCAATGTACGGGGTCACACATTCTTATATGCCCAACATCACAAAAAAAAAAAAAACCGTGTGCTGTCTCGGCGACACCGCTCGCCTCGACCGCGACGGTTTCCATGACCATCATGCCCAGTTACTGGATCAGCCTCCCCCCTCCCCCCACCCCCCGTGGCAGCACGATGACCGCCTTCCACCTGCTGCTGCAATGGCACTGGCTGTTATACCCACACCGCATTTGCCATCGGGCGTGCAGTTGGGACACATCATGTCATCGGTTGCACCTTTGCACCTGTTCACTCCATATCATGTGCTGCCTGTGCCCCCCCCCCTTCCCCCACAGACCTCAGACGAAACACCATTCACCACTACTGCACTTTCAGTGTCAGGGTCTTCCTGTACCGCACACACAGATCTTTGCCTACGAGTGCTGCATCAGCATGTGTAACCCGTCAGGTTTCCTAATCTGCCTGCTTTGCAAAAGGAGAACCCTAAGACTTGGTTCACATTGGTCAATAACCTATTGGTTATCCACGGGATTTCAGATGACAACGCACATTTTGTCTGCCTGGTGAGCCACCTCCATGCTCATCCAGACCTCATCAGTGATCTGATCCTCTCACCGCCCACCTTGCCCAAGTATTTAAAGGCAAAAACTTTGCTCATCAAACGCCTTTCTCGTCCACCAGCAGAGGCTACCCACCACGTCTTTCATGATGGGCACCTCTACAACCGTACACTTTCGCAGATTTAGCGGCACCTTCGTGCATTAATTGATGATCAAGCACTACCAGCTGCCGCACTTTAGTCTCTGTAGATGCTCAAACTGACCTTGGACCAACAACTCCACCCGCTTTCTCATGTCGTCAACCCTCTAAGCATGGCCTACTGGGCTTACGTTATTACTTGTCACCGATACCACCTGTCACAGATGACATGCCCATCGCCATCAATTGGCATGCCCGCACCTTCGGTTCTTCACTCTGCCGGCAGGGGCAAGAGTGCTCACCTTGGCACATCAGCGGCCTGTCAGGAGCTGCCATCTAGCGGCCTCAGGAGGTACTGCCTACGGCCTCCTGACAGAAGCCGACCCCACCCGAGCAGCAGCCCAAGTGGTCTCAAGCAACGACGCAGTCAGCTGTGTCCCCCTCCCACTCCACACCACCTCGCCTCCAAGCTTAGTCACCATGCTGGTACTATGCCACTTACAGGGACACCGGTCGCAACTGCCGCGTGCCTTGCTCTCATACCCAAACAATTCCGGCAGGCACGTTTAAATGCCACAACCTGCGATGATTCTTCATGGCACCTACTGTCCAATGTTGCACCACTTGCTCCAGTGTCGCAACGCCGCTATGTCACAGACTTGTCATGAGGCACTCGCGTTCTCGTCGCCATGGCGCCGACGTCAGTGTCATCCTGGCCAAGCACGCAGGCAACATGCTTTCTCCTGCTAACCTTGCTTTAATCGCTGCAAATCAGTCCCCTATCATGGTCCTTGAGTCCATCAAGATGTCATTTCGCTTACTACCCGTCGCAACCTTCCCTTGGGCTTTCCACGCCACTGACATTGATGAACCTGTGATCAAGTTGGACTTCATACACCATCACAAACTTTTGCCAGACCTTCATGCCGCCACATATCTGGTTCTAATGTTCCATGCTCGGAGGAGTTCAGCATGACTCTGCTCTCCACTTCCTTTCTATGCTTCCCACATGTTCATCTCTGCTCGAGCATATTACTGCATGACAAGCTCCGCTCACATGAGGCCTTAAGCCTCTGCGGAATTATCACACGAATGGAGTACGATTTGCAGCCTGTCTGCAGAGCTGCAACGTATGGAACCATCACCTGCAACTACTGCGCCTTTGCACTACATCACTCCTGTGTCGAGTTGCCCTTCGCCGACCACTGTGTCCACATCGTCACAGGCAGATCTATAGGATGTTCTCGCTTTGCGGGATTCCTCGTATCGTGTGGCTGCCACACCACGTCCCCTGTTGCCGTCTGCTGCTGATGTCCCACCAATGCGGTTTGGTCCGGCAAGGTCAGTGAACTGTCGTCACACCACCTCCCTCTCGCCCTCCCTGCCTGCCTCCCTTTGCTGGTGTTGGCCATCAGAAATGGCACTTGTCACAGAATCCGCACCATGGACGGTCCACCTGTACATTATAAAGCAAGACATCTTAACACTTCCAAACTTCTGCACACAAGAGAAATCGTTCAGTATTTATTGGCTTCTGGCGTGCTCCAACCATCAGACAGCAACTGGTCTTCACCTATCCACCTTGTTCCTAAGAAGGACAGCTCCTTAAGCATGTATGGGGACTACAGGTCCTTTAATGCTCAGACAATAATCGATAACTATCCCATTCCTTATATCCAGAATTTCACACTATTACTGTATGGCTCGAAGCTCTTCTCTGTCTTGGATTGCTCGTAGGTGTATTACCCAATTCCTATGCACCCACCGGATATTCTGAAGATGGCCATCATTACACCCTTCGGCATTTTTTAATACTGTTACATGCCTTATGACTTGAAAAGAGTGGCACAGACGTGGCAACCATTCATTGATTCCATTTTACTAGCTCTACCTTTAGCTTTTGCTTATTTGGATGCCATTCTGATTTTTTTCCTCCTCTGCCGAGGAGCTCCAGTTTCACCTTGATGCAGTTCATTTGGCTCTCACGGCCAATGGTGTGATCAACCACGATAAATCTCAATGCCGTTCTACATCAGTTATATTCCTAGGCTATACTGTCTTGGCCTATGGCCTGTGACCAAGGGATTCTTGTGTCACAACCATTCTCGAACTGCCTCTTCCTGAAGATTATGTTCAACTTTGTCATTTTCTGGGTATGGTAAACTTTTATTGACGCTATATCCCTCGGGCTGCCTCCGTCCAATCAGCCATTACTGATGGCCTCTCCAGTAGAAATACCGTGGGGAAACGAAAGTTGGACTGGACCAAACCCATCTCAAGACATTTGATAATCTTAAAACTGCCATCACTCTCGCCCACCCCGACCCTGAGGCCCGTGTTTCTTTTACAACTGACACAAGCAAGTAAGCTGGGAGCACTGTTTTACAACAGCACACCACCGACTCCACCCAGCCGCTCAGTTTCTTTTGAAAAAACTAACATGGAGTGTAGTGTAAGTGGTCTGCTTTCAACTGCGAAATTCTCACTGTTCATAAAGCAATCAAACACTTCTGGAGCGTCCTTGAGGGGTGCCCTTTCACAATCTACTCGGATCACAAGCCTCTCATGGACGCAATATGCAACCCGGCGAAGGACCTACCACCACAACGTTTCTGGTACATGGGGTATATTTGCCAACATTCTTCAGATGCTTGCTATATCCGCAGTGCAGAAAATGTTGTAGCTATCTATCTCGTATCTCGGTGCTTAATGCACCCTTGAATTTAGATGACCTCGCCCGACTCCAGACCGAAGACATCGACACAACAAGTCTTCGCTTGCTATCCATCCTCTTGTCCTACATGGGTCGCTGACCCCAGTCCTTTGCGGCGTTTCTACGGGCTACCCCCACTGCTTGGTACTGTCTGCTCTTCAGCGCAGGATCTTCAACACTTTACAAAACTTGGCCCACCCTGGAACGCAGGCCATGATGAGACTAGTCACTCAACACTTCACCTTGCCCAGCATGCGACATGATTTCCACACTTGGACCCACATGAATGTCCCATGCCAACGTAGTAAAGCGAGCAGACATGCACAGTCTCCTTTAGGCAAGTTCGACTTCCCAAGGGGTCACCTTCGGCATGTCCACATTGACATGGTTGGTCCGCTCCCCCATCCGACAAATACATATTATCTATGATCGAACACATAACGCAATGGGTCAAGGCTGTACCTCTCATCGACATAACAGCAGAGACCATAGCTCTCACTTTCTTATCCACATGGGTTGCGAGGTTTGGCTGCCCTCTCTCACTCACTACTGATCAGTGATGACAATTCGAGTCCATGATTTTTGCTCGACTGTGCAGTGTAGCAAAATTCTACACTACAGCCTATCACCTGCAGGCAAACGACCTTGTTGAGCGATGGCCCCGAACTCTAAAAGCCACAATCATGTGCCATGGTTGGTTATGGTCTGAGGCCCTCCCTTGGGTCTTACTCGGCATCCATTCCGCTCACAAGGAGGACCTGAATGCATCGCTCGCAGAGATCCTATACGGAGAGGTCCTCCTCCTGCCAGTGGAATTCGTGGAAGACGCACCGCCAGTTGACGCCATCGACCTTCTGGCACTTATGGAATGGGTGCATGCACAAGTCATTCACCTACGACCACCCCCAAGTCGCCCTTATACCACTCCGCTGGTGTTCATCCACAAGGACCTGGCATAATGTGAATTCGTGATGCTGCGCAACGACTCTGTGCGTGTGGCTTTGCGACCACCTAACTCGGTGCTGCATCGCGTCTTACGTCGCGGAGTGAATACCATCGTAATATATCTCAATGGACAACCTCAAACTGTTTTTGTTAACCGCTTAAAACCGGCATGGTCCCTCTGCCAACAGCATTCCGACGCTTCCTATCTGCCTGCCATCGCCGCCGCCACGCCTGCTGACGCCGTCGACGTGACCTCGTGCGACGTTCCGCTGCCTATGCAGGAGTCCGACACACGTGACCCTATCGGCTCGGTTTCCAAGGCGCCCACCTCTCGCACTGGACGCAGCTTTCAACCGCTGCTCTGACACAAAGATTTTGTGTTCGAGTGAGAAAGCTTCCTTCTGCAGTGCTCCGCACTAGCGGGGGGGGGGGGGGAGAGGAGAGGGGGGGGGTCGGCCTCTGTGGCGCCTCTCGCGTGAAGCACCATATCTTTGGACTCGATCATCTTTGATTCATCTTTGTCTATGCCAACTTGGCCCACAACGTTTGTACTGCCATGTTGTATTCGCTTTCTTCTGTACTCCATCTTCAGGCCACGAGTGGCCTACCGGTACCATCCGACCGCCGTGTCATCCTCAGAGGAGGATGTGGATAGGAGGGGCATGGGGTCCGCACACCGCTCTCCCGGTTGTTATGATGGTATTCTTGAGCGAAGCTGCTACTATTCCGTCGAGTAGCTCCTCAATTGGCATCATGAGTCTGAGTGCACCCCGAAAAATAGCAACAGCACATGGCAGCCTGGTTGGTCACCCATCCAAGTGCCAACCATGCCCGACAGCGCTTAACTTCGGTGATCTCAAGGGAACTGGTGTATCCACTGCAGCAAGGATTCGCTTTCTTCTGTGCTAAAATAAATGTATATTGGATATCTTAAGTGTGCTATTAACGCCCTATGACACATAATAGCTACACGATGTCTTGAATCTTCATGATTCTCTCTCAAGAGTCTTGATGTGGATAGACACATACAGCAACCAGTAATCAGAGTCAGAACTGCGTCTGCAAAATCACAAAGATTATTAAACATTTTTGCTGTCACTAGTTACAAGCAATGTAATTGACAGAGTAGTATTGCTGATATTTGCTGTAATGAAAGCCACTCAATGGGGGATGTTTCACATTTGCAAGAATTATCTCACTTAAGTAATTAAGTTCATCGAAACACTAACCTCTCATCTAACAAAGGCAGTCTAAAGTTGCAGTGGCAATTTCTCCAGATCTGTTGACAACGATATTTTGAATTATGGCTATACTGAGTGATTGAAACGTAGTTCAGGTACCTGTGAACATAATAATACATTAGAATTCGTTTTCTAAACATGAAATATTACGGTACTGTATGGCTACTATTATTACACTATTAACATTGTCACAATTGTTTCTTTAATATAGAATTAAAAGCAACGAAAGAACAAATATAAAACATGAACAGTTTTCTTGAGATGCAATTTTCTGTGTGGAAAAGTGTAACTTTTTCATACGGTGATAAATCGCAGGAGTCACAGAAATCGCTGAAGTTGTAGAAATAGCTGTGGTAGAGTGCAGAGAGTTACAAGACCTGCTTTCATTAACTGCGACTCTTTTAACTGCGACAAATCACAGTTAAGAATAACAGATGCTGAAAAGTAGCATTCACAGCAATCACTGATACCGGAAAATCACAGTTTAGCCCATGTTCAGTTTTGTGACAAGGACGAACACCCTCGGTTCTACTGTCCAAAGATTCAATTGTACACATATGACGCAGAGATTAGAATCCATTTCATTTTTCTTTTAATATTGACACTTCTTCTAAAGAAAAATAAAAGGTGAGTACTGAATTCCATATGGATTTAATCTTCTGCACTCCAGTCCTTTCACACAGCATCTAGAGTCGTACCCTTTCCAGTGCCTTGGTTAGCAGATCAGCTAACTGGTTGGTCCCATCAATGTGTTCTAATTCAAGATCCCCATTCAAGAATCTTTCCCTAACAGAGAAGTGACAGACTTCTATATGCTTTGATTTTCGATGATATGTTGGTTTTTTGGCTAGTTTTACTGTACTAGCATTGTCAAATACAGTGTAGGAGGTTTCACTTATTTGAAAATTCCAACCAGTTCTTACAACAAAATTTTTACCAGATTAGTTGCTTTACTGCTTCACTGACTGAAATTATTTTTGCTTCCATAGTCGATGTTGCCAATGTATTTTGTAATTGACTGGTGCATGATACAGCTCCATGACTGATAGTTGCAGTAACACCTGTCGCTGAACGTCTCGTGTCCTTTTCACCAGCACAATCAGCATCACTGTAGACTTTCAACCTCTCTTTTTTGTCGTACTTACTTCCATAGTCCACTGTATTCTTCAAGTACCTAAAAACTCGTTTTACTTGTTTCCAGTCTTGAACTGTAGGATCTTCCATCGCTCTAGCTGTTTTGTTCATTGCAAAAAATGTCTGGATGAGAGACTGGAGTCAATTACATCAAACAACCCACTGCCTGTCAATATGGAAATCTGACAGTGATCTTCTCCTTGACATTATTTTCTTCACATCCAATTGGACTAGAAACTCCATTAGACTCAGCCATTCCAAACTTTTTCAGAATTTCATTTGTGTAGTCTCCTGGGTTCACTGCTAATGACCCATCTTCATTTTGCTGCATCTTCATACCCAAAGAGGTTGTTGAGAGACCCTCTAGTTGTATGAAACTCCAGCTTCAGCACTTTCATAAACTCTTCAATATCTGCTCTGTTGCTGCCCACAACTAAATCATCATAGGCACAGATTGCAACATGTAGACAGTTCTTGTTGCTCTGATGGTAGAAGAGACATGGATCAGCATCACTGTTTTTAAATCCAGCCTTCATCATGAAGTCTAGGAAACGTTTCTTCCAACAACATGTTGGCTGTTTGAGACCATGCAGACTTTTCTTCAGCAAACAAACACGCCCAGTACCATCTTCAAAACGTTCAGCTCGTTCCACGTATACATCTTCTTCACGTACCCCATCTGTCATTTACACACATCACCAGATGTCCAAACACAGCTTTGTCGTCAAATTTTCAACGAAAATTCTTATTCACTCAGTGACGGATAGCTCAGTGACATCCCAAACCATAGCACAGCACATTGCATCTGTAACGCATCATCCAGTGTCTGCGCGTACCATTCGACGCCGTTTACAGCAGAGTGGTCCGTCCGCAAGACGTCCATTGCTTCGTCTACCATTGACGCAGAACCACAGACGTCTCCGTCGCCAATGGTGTGATGACAGACGGATGTGGACGGCAGAATGGAATGACATTGTCTTTACTGACGAGGCACGCTTCTGTCTGCAGCACCACGATGGTCGGATTCGAGTGTGGAGTCACCGTGGAGAGAGGATGCTGGACAGCTGCATTATGCACCGCCACACTGGTCTTGCACCGGGTATTATGGTATGGGGCGGTATTGGATATTACTCTTGCACGCGTCTAGAACGCATTTCCGGTACTTTAAATAGCCGGCGCTACATATCCGAGGTGCTGGAGCCAGTTGTCCTTCCTTACCTTCAGGGCTCGGCCACAGCCATATTTCAACAGGATAATGCGCGACAACACGTGGCACGCATTGTCCAAAGGTTCTTCGTCAATAACCAGATTGAAGTGCTTCCCTGGCCGGCTCGCTCTCCGGATCTTTCGCCGAGAGAAAACATGTGGTCCATGGTTGCTCAACGAGTGACCCAGATTACATCCCCAGCTGCCACACCAGATGATCTTTGGCAACGTGTGGAAGCTGCTTGGGCTGCTGTACCCCAGGAACACATCCAACGTCTCTTTGACTCAATGCCGAGACGTGTGGCAGCGGTGATCTCCAACAATGGCCGATACTCTGGCTACTGATTCTGGCAGAAACCACATGTCACAGACGTCTGTAAACGTAATCATTTGATACTTGGTCAACATGTTATCTGCAAAATAAATTTTGTTGTGCTACCTCTTGTCTTTCTTGGTGTTGCATTTACGGTGGCCAGCAGTGTACATCTACATCTACATTTATACTCCGCAAGCCACCCAACGGTGTGTGGCGGAGGGCACTTTACGTGCCACTGTCATTACCTCCCTTTCCTGTTCCAGTCGCGTATGGTTCGCGGGAAGAACGACTGTCTGAAAGCCTCCGTGCGCGTTCTAATATCTCTAATTTTACATTCGTGATCTCCTCGGGAGGTATAAGTAGGGGGAAGCAATATATTCGATAGCTCATCCAGAAACGCACCCTCTCGAAACCTGGCGAGCAAGCTACACCGCGATGCTGGAGCGCCTCTCTTGCAGAGTCTGCCACTTGAGTTTATTAAACATCTCCGTAACGCTATCACGGTTACCAAATAACCCTGTGACGAAATGTGCCGCTCTTCTTTGGATCTTCTCTATCTCCTCCGTCAACCCGATCTGGTACAGATCCCACACTGATGAGCAAAACTCAAGTATAGGTCGAACGAGTGTTTTGTAAGCCACCTCCCTTGCTGATGGACTACATTTTCTAAGGACTCTCCCAATGAATCTCAACCTGGTACCCGCCTTACCAACAATTAATTTTATATCATCATTCCACTTCAAATCGCTCCGTACGCATACTCCCAGATATTTTACAGAAGTAACTGCTACCAGTGTTTGTTCTGTTATCATATAATCATACAATAAAGGATACTTCTTTCTATGTATTCGCAATACATTACATTTGTCTATGTTAAGGGTCAGTTGCCACTCCCTGCATCAAGTGCCTATCCGCTGCAGATCTTCCTGCATTTCGCTACAATTTTCTAATGCTGCAACTTCTCTGTATACTACAGCATCATCCGCGCAAAGCCGCATGGAACTTCCGACACTATCTACTAGGTCATTTATATATATTGTGAAAAGCAATGGTCCCATAACACTCCCTTGTGGCACGCCAGAGGTTACTTTAACGTCTGTAGACGTCTCTCCATTGATAACAACATGCTGTGTTCTTTTTGCTAAAAACTCTTCAATCCAGCCACACAGCTGGTCTGATATTCCGTAGGTTCTTACTTTGTTTATCAGGCGACAGTGCGGAACTGTATCGAACGCCTTCCGGAAGTCAAGAAAAATAGTATCTACCTGGGAGCCTGTATCTAATATTTTCTGGTTCTCATGAACAAATAAAGCGAGTTGGGTCTCACACGATCGCTGTTTCCGGAATCCATGTTGATTCCTACATAGTAGATTCTGGGTTTCCAAAAACGACATGATACTCGAGCAAAAAACATGTTCTAAAATTCTACAACAGTAGCTACTATTCATGCCAAAAAGCACCTAATAAGAAGTATCTGGCAGGAAACCTCAACCTCAAGTAAATTATCAGCTTTATAAGGAGTTTTGTGAAGAAAAGGAAACACAGCCAGTACGCGAAAGCTTTAACCGCCATGTTTTTAACACATGCTTTAATCTTAGCTTCCACAGGCCATATACAGACACATGTGCTATATGTTACAAGCTGCAAATACCATTGACCATTGTATGCTTGACAAAAAACATGGTGCTCTTGTTGAAAAGGAACTCCAGCTACGGAAAGCGGAAAGTGCTCGGAAACAAGTGGTGGATGCAAAAAATTTGGTTGCTAAAGAAGCTCGGCATGTGGCTGTATGTTTTGACTAACAGAAAATGCTCCCAACACCAGTTCTGACATGTTCACAAGCTTATTACTCTCGACAACTGTGCACTTATAATTTGTGTGTACATGATTTGGGCACAGGAAAAGCCTTCATGTTTATGTGGCACAAGGGTCAAGCTTCACGAGGATGTCAAGAGATAATGTCTTGCCTACTGAAATTTATTAACAGTTTGCCACCAACCATCACGCATCTCATTGTATTTACTGACAATGCAGGAGGACAAAACAAAAGTCACTACATAGTGAAATTTTGGCTCTATAGAGTCAACAACACTCACATTCAGACAGTTGACCATAAGTTTCTATTTTTTGGCCATTCATTTAATCATTGTGACAGAAACTTTGAAATTATTGAGTGCAGTAGAAAAATTTCACAAAGGGATATTTACATTCCTCAAGACTGCATTGGTGTAAAGGCGTCAAGATGTTTTGAGGTAGTGAAAATGGGTGAAAAGTATTTTGTCACACTAGATGTGATTGAATCGTTTTTTCTAAAATCTGTAAAGGGAATTCAAAAAATGCAGTGGTTGCACTTCAAAAAAGATGAACCATGGACATTGTTTTACAAATGTACCTTCAATGAAGATTTTGAATTCTACGCCTACAATATGACAGCTAAAAGCATTGGAAGACATGTTCAGATACTCCCAAGACTAACTCACAGAACAACTCCGCCAAAAATTAAGGAAAAGAAGTACAAAGACTTACTGAACCTTCTACCATTTGTGCCTCCTGTGCATCTCAGTTTTTACACAGAACTCAGTTCTGCAGTCCATCCATAAGAGGAAAGAAATCGTTTAATCCTGCAGAGGAAAACCACAAGAGAAATTAGTAAGTGTCCGCCCTTGTTAGCAGCATGTGCAGCACACCATCAAGAACAGTCGATAACAGAGTGTGATAACTTGGAAAGTGAAAATGACAATACTTTTGACAGTGGTTCAGACTAAGAATGCAATAATAGAAGAAAATTATTATAGTTGTTTCCATTACTTTCCTTAATTTTTTTGAAATCAAAAGGAAAGATTAGGCATTTTCAGTTTTTCTATAATTTGCAAAGAAACTTTTTTCTAGACTTTTTCAACATTAATTATTACTGTATTTAATGTGCATTGTGTATTATGATCCATAATATACTAATTTGAAAATTCTTTTAATATTTCTTTGAGATCATACCTTTCTAACTCTCACTTGGAAGCCAAGGGGTACAAGTGACATCTGTCCTCAAATTATCAATGACAATTGTTAAATTACTATTTTTTTTTGCTGTAGAAATATGAGGGAGATAAACAAAACTAAAATGATATGCAATAATGTTTTCTATATTTATGTCCTGGAATTAACTATTCAACTTATACTTTAAACTTATCTCAAAACTAACTTTTTGTCACTTGTACCCCATGGCCTCTCACCTCGTCATATGATCCAAGTTTCCTGCTGGTCGTCAATATCACAGGTCATACGGAGGTCTGTTTTCAGTAGAAGACTTCCCAGTGCGATTTAAAACATATGCAGCAGTATTGCGTGTTTCTCCCCACAGTTCCTTTGGCAATTTACTGGGGTTCAATATAGAATGCGCACACTCCTCAAACAGAGCGATTTTCTCTTTCTGGAACACCATTTTGCTGTGGTGTGTCAGGTGGAATGATGCAATCCTCTATGCCTCTGCTTGCCAGCAATTCCGAGACTTCCTTATCGAACTCTCTTCCTCCATCACACCTGAACTGTTTGACAACATGACTATTTGTCTTGGTTTCATTCAAGAACTGTTCCAGGACTGTGCTGACTTCACTTTTCTGCTTAAGAAAGAAAATTTTATGTAACATGCTAAAATCATCCTTGAAACATACGTAATAGCGAATGTTTCCGAGAGACTCTGTAGACCTATGCCAATTTATGTCAGCATGTATTTGTTCACCCGTAACCACTGGTCGATTCATTCTATTCCTAAATGGCAGTCTTTCCATTTTTACGAGTGCATATCCATCTCAGAATTCTTCTTTGCGCCCATCCACACTGATGTTCATGTGCTTCTAGACGCATTTCACGTGTTGATGTCCAGATCTCTCACGGTAAACTTGCAGCATATCGGACGATGTTACCAAATTCATTTGAGCTGCCTGTAGTGGTTTAACGATATGTATGTCAAGAACATAGTGACCATGGCTGACGTGACCAGTCATTATTGTTTGCCCAATCACTTTGTCTTCAGTTTCGACACTTTGTCATCAAGTCCAGAGCAAAAACCTGTTCGCATAGCTGCTTTGACAGAGAACAAGTAAGCAATCGGTTCAGGGACGTATAGTACATCTTTCAATTCACCGATTTTTCTGGCATTATTCGACTGCATTTGATTTTTCACGGTTCCCTGTCCATGAGCCAACGTGCTTACAACTCTTTTCCTAAGACAAAACTTTTCAGGGATGGCGAATTCCGTATATGATACGAAATATTGTTTATTTGCAGTGATGTGATGTGTGGAACCACTGTCAGAATACCAGCTGTCGATTTCAACACAGTTTTCAACTGAAGCACTAAAAACACTTGACAAAAATGCAGCATTCTTTTCCATGGTCTTTTCAGAATGATTGAAGCGAATGTTATCTGTCTTTTTCGTTGGACACACTGCTCCCCAGTGGCCTGCCCGCATTTGTGACAAGGAAATCTTCGTTTGTCACGTTCAATATAACAGATTCTTCACAACCTATTTCGTCACTTTTATTTCGCTGGATTTTCTTTTTAGGGCAACTGCGTGTAACAAACGCAGCAGGTTCAACCATACTTTGATCACGCAATTCAATTGTGCACATTTTTTCGCTCAAATGGTTCACACTTTGATTTTCAGATGGAATCGTGTTCCACAGGTCCTTGAAATTGTCATATTCTTTCCCGCGTATGGAGAGAAGTCGGCCATTTAAAATTCTTTCAGGCAAAACATTTTCATTGTGCTTCTGCAACTTGTCGTTCAAATCCACGAAAAGCTTCTGCAGTTTCGCGGACGTGTGTGCTCTTTGGCGTCACGTTTAAAACGAAAAAGTTCTTCTGTCAACAGGTTCAGACATTGTGGATAGCTTCGTTTGAAATGTGCATGTAACTTATCCCAAATTTTACTTCCATGGGTGTATGTTAACACAAGCTTGGTAACAGATTTTCCTGACGCACTTGCTAGTAAGGTTGCTGCTTTCGCGTCGACTTTCAACCATTGCTCATGTGCCGCCTTTTTCTCCGCGGTCGCGTCGTGCGGCAATTCAGGACACTTGTACGTACTGTTGACGATCTCTTCAAGCTCACATACTCGCAACAGCATCGACACGTGCCGTTTCCACTTCGTCCAGTCTTCAGGTGCTTAGAATTTTTCCACTTGTATTTTGTAATCACCAACACCGGCTGTCATTTTCGTCGCACACACAAACAACGGGCAAATTCGAGTTATTTTAGTCACCAGCAAAAGAAATTACTTCGTGGCTGTTCACACGCGGTCTGGGCCAATAACCTGTTAAGATTATTTATTTTAAACAGACTACAAGGTGCATAACATTTACAAAAATGGGGTTCCCCACAGATACACACACAATAAGTTCGGTTTTGTGATACAGGAGCGCCCTCGGTTCTACTATCCAAAGATTCAATTGTACACATATGACAAAGATATGAAAATTCGCATTACATAGATATTACAATACATTTCATTTTTCTTTTAATAGTGACAATTCGATTCTGAAGTTGCAAACACTCTCATTGGTAATTATTCACATACTATTTATTATGTATTGTTTTTAGAAACGCTTTTGTGTGTACACTAATACTTCTGAACGTTTCAAATTACAACTTTAACTGTAGTTACGTGTAAGATTCATACAAGAATGTTTTATACTTTGTCAAAACATAATTTGCAAATAAAGCTGTGAGCGGTTTGGTATCCTGTATTCTCCCTCCTCAATACTACCAAACTAATGGCAAGAAAACTGTTTGTAAAGTACTCCTGCTTGGTGTAATACGTAGCATGATGCAGTGTAGTCAAAATAAAACTTGTCTGGAAAATACCTGAGGGTGAAATGAAATGCATTGACTAAGTTAGGTGAAGAAAACATAACAGAACTGCTGACGTGGTATGTTGTCAAAATGTTACCACAAAATCCCTGTCTCAGGATTTCCTGTATCTTGTACTAATGATTTTGCCCCCACTTGGTGTCATACTTTTCTTCCAAGTAGCGCTCTCTGATGCAAGTTAAGTGTATTACTCTTTGTTCTTACGAAGAGTAGCTCGTTGTTGTTGTAGTCTTCAATCCTGAGACTGGTTTGATGCAGCTCTCCATGCAACTCTATGCTGTGCAAACTTCTTCATCTCCCAGTAGTTACTGGAACCTACATCCTTCTGAATCTGCTTAGTGTATTCATCTCTTGGTCTCCCTCTACGATTTTTACCCTCCACGCTGCCCTCCAATACTAAATTGGTGATCCCTCAGATCATGTCCTACCAACCGGTCCCTTCTTCTAGTCAAGTTGTGCCACAAACTCCTCTTCTCCCGCCGGCTTGTGCGGCCGTGCGGTTCTAGGCGCTTCAGTCTGGAACAGCTTGACTGCTACGGTCGCAGGTTTGAATACTGCCTCGGGCATGAATGTGTGTGATGTCCTTAGGTTAGTTAGGTTTAAGTAGTTCTAATTTCTAGGGGACTGATGACTACAGATGTTAAGTCCCATTGTGCTCAGAGCCATTTCAACCCTCTTCTACCCATCTAATCTTCAGCATTCTTCTGTAGCACCACATTTTGAAAGCTTCTATTCTCTTCTTGTCCAAACTATTTATCGTCCATGTTTCACTTCCATACATGGCTACACTCCATACAATACTTTCAGAAACGACTTCCTGATATTTAAATCTATACTCGATGTTAACAACTTTCTCTTCTTCAGAAACGCTTTCCTTCCCATTGCCAGTCTACATTTTATATCCTCTCTAATTCGACCATTATCAGTTATTTTGCTTCCCAAATAATAAAACTCCTTTACTACTTTAAGTGTCTCATTTCCTAATCTAATTCGCTCAGCATCACCCAATCTAACTAGACTACATTCCATTATCCCCGTTTTGCTTTTGTTGATGTTCATCTTATATCGTCCTTTCAAGACACTGTCCATTCCGTTCAGCTGCTCTTCCAAGTCCTTTGCTGTCTCTGACAGAATTACAATGTCATCGGCGAACCTCAAAGTTTTTATTTCTTCTGCATCGATTTTAATACCTACTCCGAATTTTTCTTTTGTTTTCTTTACTGCTTGCTCAATATACAGATTGAATAACATCAGGGAAATGCTACAATCCTGTCCTACTCCCTTCCCAACCACTGTTTCCCTTTCATGCCCCTCAACTCATATAACTGCCATCTGGTTTCTGTACAAATTGTAAATAGCCTTTCGCTCCCTGTATTTTACCCCTGCCACTTTTAGAATTCGAAAGAGAGTATTCCAGCCAACATTGTCAAAAGCTTTCTGTAAGTCTACAAATGCTAGAAACGTAGGTTTGCCTTTCCTTAGTCTTTCTTCTAAGATAAGTCGTAAGGTCAGTATTGCCTCACGTGGTCCAACATTTCTATGGAATCCAAACTGATCTTCCCCGAGGTCTGCTTCTACCAATAACAGTAGCTCAGTGGGCACTATTTTGTTGAAGTGATCCTCCAGTTTCATGTGGACATTATATACACCCAAACATATTATAACTGTCTCTCATCCACAGATTAAAAGTAAATATTGTATATGCTATTTTGTTCTATGAAAGGCATAATTTTGTATATCTTACTTAATTAGAATCAATCTGTTTTTGTACTCCTTGATGAGCTTACTGCAGTAAGCTTTATACCTTGCAGCAACTACACATTATGTCAGCTGCTCAGTTCAGCCTATTTGCTGCCAGCCAGGATTCATGCTCAAAGAGTGATGTACAATGTAGAATATCATATGTAGTTAGTATCATCTTAGTGATATGTTTATCATTTGGATAACTATTGAAATGTTACAGTTAAAATTGTGTTAAAGTGTAACCTTACTAAGGATTTTGGACAATGCGAGGGATTCCCTCCATGCTGAAGAAGTCACCTTATTACTTGGCAGGATCTCTACACCTGACAGGGAAGTGCTGACAATGTGTGTTGGCTTATACTATAAGAATTAACTTCATTTGCTCTTGCTTCACATCATGGTTTACAGGGCAATTTAGAAAACTCGCCGTATAAAAATAAGTAAAGCATCATGTTTTTTATGGTGATGTGAAAATTAGTGTTTTTAATAAAGGAAGAAAATGATTTGTGTATTTTGTTTCTGCTCATACCTTTATCCTAGTACAATAAGCTAACAAACCTTAGTTGAAATATCCAGTTGATTATTTCAATATTAATTCGACTATGTGGATTTTCTTGGTTTTGCTACTTTTTGTAATTGAAATGTCAGTACCAACTGAAGTCCTGAATGAAAGTGAATTTGTTAATACTGTTGTACAGCATTGTTAGTCTTTTGGCACTCCATACATTGTACTGTAATCTTTATAATGGCATTTTTGCATATTTATCATTTGTGGCGAAAAATGCACTGAGAAAAAAATAGCAAAATGTTGAATTGGAATTTTCACAGATTATAGTATTCCCAGAAATGTTTCTTCTCTAATACTCCACAGTTAACTAGGTTTGTTAGCACTCTGAGTATAAGGTATATGCATTTGTAATACCACTGAAAGCACTATCAAATAATGCTAATTTTGCTGTGAGGGATTGTCCTTAATCAGTTATTTTGCAATGTCATAAACAATATTTCAGACTCAAAATCTGCCAGGAGCAAAGGAATATTAGATAGGAAAACTTAAATATTAGGAGCCCAGCATGATTAACATTTACTTTGTATTTAATCTTGTTAGTGTAAGAATTATGAACTCTGTGTGTTGCAAAACCCACAAATAAAACAGTTCAAGACAATTGCATCCTAGTTTCCTTTGGTTGCAACACAATTAAAATAGAACCATGTTCATTAGATATATTGCAGTTCTCCATGCTAGTCCATCCTGTGCAAGTCTCATCATCTCCACATAGCAACTGCAACCTATATCCATTTGAACACACTTATTGCACTGAGCTGGGGAGTGCCTCTACAAGCTACTCCCTCTCCCTCCCCCAGCTCCCCTCATCCCACTGTTACCAAACTCATGACTTCCTGATTCTTAAAGGCGTGTCTTAATAATCCTGTCTCACAGTCAAGCTGTGCCATAAATTTTTTACTCCACAATTCAATTCAGTACCACCATCTGATCTACTCACATAATTTTCAGCATTCTTCTTTAAGACTACATTTCAAAAGCTGTCATTGTACACATTAAAAAAAATGAACTTTTAGATTGCATAACCACTTGTTTCATCTGCCTAAATGAACAGTGGCATAACAGTAGTGATAAGACCAACCTATAGCATTACTTGAGATCGAAGTTAAGTTGAAAAGTGACAATTTGTTTGAAAGTTGACACAAGTAACAAAGCAAAATAAATAATTGTAACATGTTGATATGTAATATATTTTGTGTCCTGTTCATGTCATATTTAATGCCCTATTCATTACAAAAACTACAAGGCAAATTCAGAAATACTATATTGGATAATAGACAAATGCCTGCTAAGTGGTTTGGTGCACCTACATATGTCATACATGAGTGTTTGTTGTGTATACATATTCTGTACTTACAAAAATGAAACAGAAATGTGTGGACAGCTGCTGATATACATCAGTATTGGCATAAATTTGTCCACACCATATATCAGACTATAATGTTGATACATTTGGAAAGTTTTTGGTGGAAATTATCTTATTTTTGAGAAATGGTCTATATGCAGGATACTAAATTTTGGGGACATAAATGATGATGTAGTACTCAAGTCATGCAAGAAAATTAATTTTCTTAATATGCTAATATCATGTGATCTATATTTCATTAATAATTCAAGTAGACAATTTTCATCACTTAGTAATGTAATCATGAATGTTGAGAAAAAAATCAGTAGGAACTTGGATTGTTCAGTATTTATTTCTCTATCCCCCCCCCCCATAAAAGTAACAAGAGTGTTATAGTGGACAACCTCCAATACACGGGTTTTAGTGACAGACTGACCTGTAGCGTATCCTGAGGGCTAGATTTGGTTGGAAGTTGACAGTTTGGTTGTGAGTGCAAGGGGGCTCCATTATGTAGCTTTTTTACCAATAAAGGTACCAGTATATGGTTAAAATTAAAAACCAAAATGCCTGCAGCACATGTCAGTGAAACATAAACTTCTGAATGATGAGAACATTGAGAATTACAGGACACAGTTAAGAATGAAAATTCTTATCTTGATACATTTACATTATTTATCAATGCACTCAGGTAGTAAGAAAGAATAAATCAGCAGCCAGGCAAAATTATTTCACAGCTGTGTATAAACGGTTCATATCTGACCTGCAAGGGTTGGAATTATAGTGAGTCATAATTTCTCACGAAAAATTTAAAAAAGTGATGTAAAAAAGTATACTTACATGGGGTTAAAAAGTAAAAACAGGGCAGATATTAGATTCATCGAATGCAAGGTGAATGATAAGTCCACCAATAATTATCAAAATAATGTAAAGCTGAATGAAATGGATAGAAGTAAGAATAGTGAAATACTTCCTCTGTAGTTGGTATCACACCATATGCTTTCAATAGTTACTTAATTAATGCTTGTGATTTGAATAATATTAATGCATGAAAAAAAGTAAATTTAAAAACAACATTACGAAAAGGATAAATTACTACTCACTGTAGAGCTAACATGCTGAGTTTCAGACAGGCACAATAGAAAAACTGTTACACTGCTAGCTATGCTTTAATCATTGCACAGCTTTTTATATTAGTATGACTACCAACCAGCCAGCCACTCGAATGAGTGGCTACCACTAAGAGTAAAGTGAACCATTCTGTGGCACAACATGCAGCTGAACATAACATGCTTGATTTCAATAGATGGTCACATAATCTGGGTCATGTGAATCCTCCCCTCCACCACTAGCTTCCCTGAAATGCACAGATGGGAGTTATCCTTACAACATACCCTTCATTTCCATAATCATCCTGGCTCAATTTCAGGTAATGCACCATCTCTGAACCCTCCAACCAACAGTTTTCCCTTCCTCCATCCTGTCATTCCCTCCACGTCGCCTTCAGATGTGCTGCTTTCCACGGGCTGCTACAATCATGCCAGCCCATATGCCTGCCGCCTCTCTCTCCTGTATTCCTGGTCAGCAAACCCTCTTAGCTGCTGGCCACCCACCACCCATGCCCTCATCCTGCCTCCCTCTATCCACACCTCCTGACACTAGCCCCATCACAAACAGTCCACCTGCCACAATATAGCATAGGCACTGTCAGCCGGCACCATGTAGAGGCATACATTTGTGTGGATGTGTGTGTTTTACTCTAGATCATCAAAGGATAACTCCAAAATCTAGCAAGTTTTCCTTCCTTTGTGTGTGCCTATTAAAACCCAAAGCTTCTGCCTTTCATTGAGTGGTCTCCGTTCCTTAATCCTAAAGTATTTACATTGTACATGAACTTTCCTACAACATTCAAACCTCTTTTTATAACACAATTCAGTTTCAAACAACCGAAATGCTATACAGCACTCTACCGAGTATTCGTAGTTCTTGGGGAATTCCATGAGTAATGGAATGATAGACAGTCAATTATTTTTGCAGTTTAGCAATAAAAAAAGACCAAGGATCATTATAAAGGACATTTTTACTGTTTTTTCTACATAAGCAAAGACAGACAATTTTCTTCATTTAACAGTTTATGTTTTATACATATGGTGAGGTGTAAATTGCGTAAGAAAGCCTTCTAGTACCGGAATGACATAATTCAGACACACATATTCTTCTCATTTATAGTAGCCTATGACAATAAATCAGATCATGCATTTCACAAAACTTCTTTTATGGATAAGAATAAATGGGGAGTGGATGGTATAGAAGATAAATTCATTAATCAAACAATTACCCAACGAAATTTTAAAAATATCTCCAGCAATGGAATCACACTTTCACTTGAAAATTACCAATATCATTCTGCATTACTAATGCGTGGGAAAATGATTTACAATTTTCAGAGCGTAGATATAAAAGAAGTTTAGGTTGTGACATGTTCCACTTGTAATTTTTGCAAAATCCGAATCACCAGATACGTACATGTTTCCCAGCTTTGCAGATACTTCAGACTGCATGCTTTACATTTTCACCAATCCTATCCATTACATCTTTGCCACGTGATGTGGCAGTCAAGTACCATGAATTACTTATCCCAGAGCATTCTCTGAAAAATCGCCAGTTGGCAAAGAGGAAATGCAGCTTAAATAGACTGGCTGCACCATCACTACAACAAACTTCCAATGACACACTACGTCACTTAGTCCTAATTCACTGTGACATTCAAAGATAGCCAACATTCTGCTGCAGTAAATACAAAGTGAGTAAAGGCTATATTGTCAATGGGCTACATTGAGTTTATTTGTAATTTGGCGTCTGCAGTGTTTCCCTGCAGAAAGTATTGAATTATCTTAGATTCTGGAATAAGAACGACTGTTCTTCAAAATAAATGAGCACTTTCTACATATAGTATGCATCCATTTACTCATTTCATACCAAAATTTTAGTAAAGAGAATTATTAGCTCACATGTCAGTAGTTACTCTTCAGACAGACTGTATATAGGCTTCTTCTCTCTGAAAATTATGCCCTTTGTTTTTGGCACTTCCCTTCTTTACTTACACATTTCCTCCAATTTTTAATAACAGTATAGCAAACACATATCATCCTAATATTGCATTATAGCCAACATGTAACTATATTTGATGTGCAACATCAGGGAATGTTAGTCATTTAGTTATAGAATTATCATTCGATTAGTCCATTTATGTCATTCAAGGAGTGTTAGTCATCCAGTTATAAAATTTTCGTCCCATTAGTCCAAATAAGTCATCACATTACGACATCTGTTTCATTCCATTACAGTTATAAAATATAGTTAAAATGAATACTTTTTCCCTGCTGTGAGCCTTCTCTCAGATAAATCTGTATTTGCATGTCTATTTTCGGCCTTCCATATAATTGTGCTGGTAGCCTACTGAAAAATAAATAGAAAAAAATAGCAGTAAAAAGCAAATCCACTTAGGCTTTTATTTTTAATTAAATAAATTTAATGAAAATTATTAAAATGGACTGGCTAAATGGAATTGCACAGTTTTTCAGAGGTATTTTGTTAATATATGCCTTCACAATGCTTTGTTGCGTTACTTCACGAAATTAGTTTTCAAGGGTAACTAGAAGCAGAAATTCTAGACAAGTTATGAAGCCATTTGATCAGGTCCATCGCTACTAAAAACAAAAATGGAGCTTCAAATTTAAAAAAAATTATGTTTCAGTTAACAGAAGTGATGATCACATTTGTAATAACGAGACATGTTGCTTTTAAGATATACACACATATTCGTTTGGCACTGTGCTCTTCTGACTATTTACAAACATTTGTCCAACAGAGATAGTCATCTGAAAATCTTGTTCTAGGAGCACTTTCATGACATGATCACGGTAGTCCTGAGGCTGAAAAAAAAAAACACACACACACTCACAAAGATATTCAAGGGTACATGACAAAATTTGAAACGAATGAATATATCCAAAAATCTATATCAATCATTCATACACTGAAATTTACTTTTCCATCATGGATTTTCCATCGTTTGGAATTTTCTTTTCTTTTCACAAGACTCTTCAAACTTTACAGTTAAAAGTAAAATTTTAATATATCGGTATCATACTTTCAGGCACAACAAACCGAGTAAAAAAGAACGTGTAATGGATCGGTCTTTAATGCTCTTTAGCACCGAAACTGTCGGTATATTTGCCGGATAAGAAAGTATAAAAATGAAATCCACCAAATACGTATGACAGCTTCTTAAACTATGAAATCGAGATTGCACCGTAGGATGTGCTTTTATTACGCAATTTGAGCACAGGACACGTGATTTAATTAGTTAATTACAGCGAACACAACAGACGCGATTTACTCAGCCAAATTAAAATACATACAGTAAAGAAATAAGTAGAGCAATGGCTTCATATACAGGGTGTTACAAAAAGGTACGGCCGAACTTTCAGGAAACATTCCTCACACACAAATAAAGAAAAGATGTTATGTGGACATGTGTCCGGAAATGCTTAATTTCCATGTTAGATCTCATTTTAGTTTCGTCAATATGTACTGTACTTCCTCGATTCACCGCCAGTTGGCCCAATTGAAGGAAGGTAATGTTGACTTTCATTCATGGGGGTATTTGAAAGCTCTTGTCTACGCAACCCCGGTACTAAATGTAGGGACTCTTCGTGCTCTCATTGTGGACGGCTGTGATACAATACGCCATTCTCCAGGGCTGCATCAGCGCATCAGGGATTCCATGCGACGGAGGGTGGATGCATGTATCCTCGCTAACGGAGGACATTTTGAACATTTCCTGTAACAAAGTGTTTGAAGTCACGCTGGTACGTTCTGTTGCTGTGTGTTTCCATTCCATGATTAATGTGAAGAGAAGTAATAAAATGAGCTCTAACATGGAAAGTAAGCGTTTCAGGACACATGTCCACGTAATATATTTTCTTTCTTTGTCTGTGAGGAATGTATCCTGAAAGTTTGGCAGTACCTTTTTGCAACACCCTGTATAACGTTAGGTCTGCTTTTTTTTCGTCAGAGATGTGGTTAAGTTGGGATGTAAGACATGTTAAATTGAAGCAATGAGATTGCTACCCTTGTCTGAGAGAAATGTATGGCTCCTACATTCCAAATACATATTGGTTTCCTTATAGCGACTTCTGAGGATGTGACACGGCTTGGATGTAATATCAGAACTTAATCCTAGAACGTTAAAGGGGAGGGGGGGAGGCAGAGATTGTGACATCTATTGTAAATTTTACTACTCCATATTTTATTCAAAGGAAGTCATAATTTATACTTTATGCACTAGTTAATGGTTGTTGTGAGGTCTTCAGTTGTACGTCACATACAAAATAAGTACAACATGTCATGTTCTACACTCTGTACTGACAACTGCACTGCTCAAAATTTTGGCGGAAACCACGAATTGGTACCAACTGCAGTCGTAAATCTAGGAAGGTTTAGTGATGTAGGGTTAAATTGCTGCGAGTGGAGTGTCATTCTACGAACAAGTCATGATATCCAGGAGTGTGGTTAAGCTGTTTTCGGCTGTATTTTCCGAATATCTCGCGATTTCCTATGTTCTTATTGGGTGATGGGGGGGGGGGGGGGGGGGGAGATGGGACATGAGAGCACAGCTTGATTTGACAGAAAAAAATCTAGTTGTGGGGACAGACTTTTCTGTAGCATAGCCAAAGGTCTAGGTTAGGTTGGAATGCAACAGTTTGGTTGTGAGTTGAAGAGAAATTTGAGAAAAGGAAACACAACAAACGCCGCGAAATCATAGTAAATTGGATGTTCGGTGGATTTCAGCGATGGTCGAAAAATTGCTTCCTTGAGGAAGTTGAATTTCGGGCCAAGGAAGAGTCGTTCAGAACAATAAAAGGAAAGTTCGTCCCTGGAACGATGATCGTTAGTGACTGCCAGTTCTTACAATACTGAAGGTTTTCAGCACATTAAAGTCAACCTCAGCTTTAACTTCGTAGATACGAAAGATCATTCCATTCACAAACAGAACGTGGGCAGAACATGGAGGGACGTCAGAGGTGTCATCCTGTGATATGGCAGAAAGGCAAAACATTTCGCGGGTCATCTAGCGGGGTAGATGGTCCGTCGAACGTATCGCCAGAAAGAAATATTACATCACTTTTTTGTTTAAGCTGCTAAACCTCACCCGCCCGGCGGAATTGTAATGCAATAATTCTTTCGGAGAATGTTGCAAGCACGACTAGCGACTACAATTCCGTTCCTTTCGGGGAAACTACCGCCTTTAATTTCCTCTACATTACAGGTATGTTACAGTATCGCTTTTCTTGATGCTGTACATTTTTAGCGTTACATTGGAATACATGCAATATTTGCGTTTCGTTCTTAAAATATTTTCGTCGTTTGTATTTTCGTGCACTGAAAAGGTGATTATACGATTGGGTGCAATTTGCTCTCGTTCTGTGTCGATATGTCCTGTCGACATGTCCTGTTCTGTCCTGTCGATTTCACAGTTTCCGAAGCTATTGTGCCGCACTTGGTCAGTTTCGTATGTATACTTTCTTATTCCGCAAATATGGAGTTCCAATGCTACAGTGCATTGAAGATCTATCCAAGAGACGTCCTTTTTTTCTCGGTTTGCCGTGCTACAGTGCCTGAACGTGCGACCCGATACATAAAAGTTTTACCTAGTTATATATCCTTCCTAACGGGGAAGAGGGAGTGATTAAGTGAAACAGATATGACATTTAAATATTTATTTAGTAAAATTACATCTAAATATTCACTGTACCTGTCACTGTTGTCATTTTTTGTATGAAACTGGACTTGTTCAATTATTAATTTAGCTGAGAATATGTCACCTGCAAAAGAAACGCCTCTAACATGTTCACCAAGTTCTGAACCATTAAACTCTTGTTTCATGCGGCTTCTTCTGACACTACTGACTCTACATATTTAATCAGACCATCTAACCTATGTTTGGATTTTACTGAGATATCCATTGGGCACTTAATGGTCTTCTTCGGACACTACTGACCATAGACGTTTAATTAGAGCATCAAACATATGTTCGAATTTTACTGAGATACTCTTTGGGCACTTTATGGTGGGGAATTTTATATTTTTTCAATGCAAAAGGACCTTTGAAATAACGGGATTTCCGTTCGACAGAGGAGCTAGAACAATTTTTGGTGGCGAAAATGCAAAGCATTTGGAATCATTCAACCTTACACTTTCTCAAATTTTCTCATTCAAGTGTGCATCTCTCACTTCTTGCAATGTAAGAAAGATCATTTTCTGCATTAAAGAATGTCCCAGCGGGCAAATGCATGAGCCTAAATGAAGATAGTTTGGATTACTATTTATTTATCATATGGCTATTAATACTGATAGTCTCCAAAGAGATGCTCAGCTCGCCTTCGATGCAGTTCTGTTCGTTTAAATAGAAGGGTTTCATCTTTAACTTTAATTGAAAACTGTCAGGAAAGAAAGGCATTCAGTAGTAATTGTTTGTAGCCTATAGTAAGGTTAAAGCAAAGAAGTCTCTTATTTACCATTGTGAAAAGGATTATTTGGTTCTGAACCGTAATTTTGTAAAAAAAAAAAAAAAAAAAAAAAAAAAAAAAAAAAAAAAAAAAAACTTATTTCTCGATTATATTTTCACCTGATAATAGTTTCCTTTGTTTCATGTTTGTAATTTGGTTGTGGAAAGAATGTGGTCTGCCACCTACTGCCAGATTTTTGCATTACAGATATGGAGACTCGAGTTAGGACTTTAATAACAAGTATTGTATATATTCATACTGTTAGTATTGTTATTTCAGATTTTAAAAAAAGTGACATGTTCCACATCCACGAGAATCTCCTCAACACGGATCTATGGGACGAAAAACTAATCTAATCTGAACCAACAGACCTGAAGCAAAATAAGTTATGCTGAAATGTATCTTGTGTAATTCTGAGTTTCAATACGAGACAATTTTGTTTTCATCTTCAATAACTATTTTATTTGTGATTGTAGTAAGAACTGTACGGGTTTTTGACGTATGTACTAAGATCTGCACACTCTGAAACTCTTGAAGTGTATTAGTTCGATGTTAATGAAATTTTAGTAGATTATAGAAACATGTATTGGGAGTGTAAATTTCAACTTACTGAATTTTTCCGTCACCCAGAAAGATGGTTTTATAATTTTTCTGAAGTAATTTTTTCTCAGCCCAGTATAAACGTATAACAGAAGCGTGAGTTTGCTTTGAAGCTCTCTTTTGTGTTAATATGAAAATCACAACTGCTGAGACTGCACAATGTGATGCAGATTTTTTAAGAAGTAAGTAATATTGAAGAGTGGTTGTGTGAACATTGGATCGTGTTGCAGCAGCTTCATACTTTCTCTGTCAGAGGCTTGGCACAAGAGTGCTGACTGTGTAGTGGCTGTAAAGTATCTGCGACAAAGTTAGAGGCAAGTTAAGTGATAGTGACTCCAACTTTTCTTAAGACGTGAGACATGAGCTGCGCGTCACGTGGAGAGGGAAGCGGTAAGAACTTTCAGAGCAGTGAGCTGCAGAATGTTGCGGTGGGGTTGGGGGAATATCTCTCAGTCCTGAAGCTGGTGATACATTCCGATCACTTGCTGTGATAGAAATGATGCGTGGACATAACGACGTTTCTTGACAGGGTGTTGCAACGACATTCACTGTAAGACGTCACGATGGGTGGCATGGGTGGGAGGCTGGAATGGCTGGACTGGTCAGTGGAGGGAGCGAGAACAGGGACAGAGGCCACCCCTCCTTCAGCGGCAAACGTCTGGTCATTCCAGGTAGAGAAACCGTGTGACGGCTGGCAACTGCAGCAAACTTTTGGCAAACCAATGCAGGTATATACCCCACTGATAAGCCAAATTGTAGCACTTTAGTACCGTAAATGCATATAATTCGTTGGTTTATATAAACTCAAATCATACCACATAATGGTGACTTTGATTAATATGATTAAAACGAATCAGAGCTCAAAGTAAATCGTAGAAGCTCGTAGCATGACATCAGCATGTGTTCCATTCCAAAAGTTGCTCAGCACTCCAGCTTCCCCCCACCACTGCACCATTGCGAACGGATGTGCGAATGAGACAGCCATACGACGAACTTTGGAAGACATGTTTGCAACACATTGCGACTACTTCTATTATGCAAATATTGTAGCATGCTTTTATAAGCAGAATTCTGTCGCGTGTGTTTATTTTCAACTTTTTATTTTTCTGCCGTACCAATAACTTTTATTAATGATTAAATGAGTGTGTTAGTTAATATGGTAGGCAAAACTGCAAAAAGCTTCTAGCGTTAAAAGGTTTTTTGGCTTTTCACATTTAACCAAATATAACATTGATGATGATAATTCATGCCAATGTTTGCCGACAAGATAAAGAATGCAACCTTTTAACACTAGATTGCGTACTCACGGCAGTTCTCCTTGGCCGTTTTTTGGTACGACTTGGAAAGAGAGAAAAATTAATGAATGATCGATGATGCGTCGGTTCTCGATTGTGTTTAGGAGACGTACGGATTGATTGCGTGAAAATAGTTTCTCAAATGACCTCTTAACCCGGATTGCTTTCACGCAATCAGACTCTTCAATGAAATTACCTAAGGGACCTATTTGAATAATAAAAAAAAATTGGAAATGAATGCAAAACAGTGAAATTTTGTAAAAAAAAAAAGTTGTCAGATCGGAAATTGAACACATTAATGGTCTCCCAAATACAATCGAGACACCGCAATAAAGAGCGAACCTGTAACAAAGTTCATTTAAACATAAACATTATTTGTGGTTAATTTAAAGAAAAGAACAAACATAGATTTTCTGAACGGTGAAGCATCAATATATTCTCAAAGAACAAAGGCGTTAAACTATAAACATTAACAAATTTACAATGAATACAAAACTTACACTTTTATGTTTTTCTCATACGTGGAACAGTCCAACAATCGCTGCTTTTGCATGTGTGATATTTTGTAAAAATCAAATGTCCTGTCGTGCGCGTGAGTATTTTTTATCGTCACAAAGTTTACAAAAGAGTTTTTGTTTTCTTGGCGATAACGTGGTTTTTCACACTAAATGAAATATAACTTGTAGCAGTGTTACACAACACGTCTTAGCAAGTCGGCAACCAAACATCAAAGGTAATGAAGTACATGTTAACATATCGGCGACCACAAGTACAACTAACTATAAAGACTAGAATTTTCCTAACAAATGATAAATTGTTCTTTGTTCTGTTTCGCAACTTCTTGCTATCAAGCGCTGCGGCAATGATTTTAAATATCTGCGCCCAGCGAGTCATAGTGTACCTTTTAAACGCTGGCCGCGCGTCTTGGTATAGGCGCACGTTATAAACAGATTTCATTTCTTTACTCTCGCGTTGTCATGCTTAGTATCATTACAAACTACAGCTCGGTGGCTATCCTTTTCTCATATGCAAAATGTCTGAAATCCAATAATATCACAAGCTTTACACACAGGAATTAAATACAGGCATTTAACATTAAATTGTGATACACTACTGGCCATTAAAATTCCTACACCACGAAGATGACGTGCTACAGACGCGAAATTTAACAGACAGGAAGAATATGCTGTGAAATGCGAATGATTAGCTTTTCAGAGCATTCACACAAGGTTGGCGCCGGTGGCGACACCTACAACGTGCTGGCATGAGGAAAGTTTCCAACCGATTTCTCATACAAAAACAGCAATTGACCGGCGTTGCCTGGTGAAACGTTGTTGTGATGCCTCATGTAAGAAAGAGAAATGCGTACCATCACGTTTCCGACTTTGATAAAGGTAGGATTGTAGCCTATCGCGATTGCGGTTTAACGCGTTGGTCGAGATCCAATGACTGTTAGCAGAGTATGGAATCGGTGGGTTCAGGAGGGTAATATGGAACGCCGTGCTGGATCCCAACGGCCTCGTATCACTAGCAGTCGAGATGACAGGCATCTTATCCGCATGGCTGTAACGAATCGTGCAGCCACGTCTCGATCCCTGAGTCAACACATGGTGCCGTTTGCAAGACAACAACCATCTGCACGAACAGTTCGAAGACGTTTGCAGCAGCACGGACTATCAGCTCGGAGACCACGGCTGTGGTTATCCTTGACACTGCATTACAGACAGGAGCGCCTGCGATGGTGTACACGACGACGAACCTGGGTGCACGAATGGCAAAACTTCATTTTTTTGGATGAATCCAGGTTCTGTTTACAGCATCGTGATGGTCGTATCCGTGTTTGGCGACATCGCAGTCAACGCACATTGGAAGCGTGTATTCGTCATTGCCATACTGGCGTATCACCCGGCGTGATGGTATGGGGTGCCATCTGTTACACGTCTCGGTCACCTCTTGTTCGCGTTGACGGCAGTTTGAACAGTGGACGTTACATTTCAGATGCGTTACGACCCGTGCCTCAACCCTTCATACGATCCCTGCAAAACCCTACATTTCAGCAGGATAATGCACGACCGCATGTTGCAGGTCCTGTACGGGCCTTTCTGGATAAAGAAGATATGCGACTGCTGCCCTGGCCACCACATTCTCCAGATCTCTCACCAATGGAAAACGTCTGGTCAATGGTGGCCAAGCAGCTGGCTCGTCACAATACGCCAGTCACTACTCTCGATGAACTGCCTTAAGTTAAGAGAAATGTTAATGTCATGAACGTTAAACTAATTTTGCCACAGGATTACGTTTTGTTTGATAGCATCAATATTGTCCACTGTATCTGTCTCATCCTCTTGCATTGAGACACTTATTGACTTCAAATAATTAGTTATGTTCACCATAAAATATTTTGTCAACACTCTCTCAACAGTTACCTGAGGTTTCTCCCCAGTTCAGCCATTATTCGCTGTCGTTCGTCAGACGAAATGACCACACTGTCGCCATTGTAGTTAATGTTGTAATGACGTTACAGTAAGATTTTCTCCTTCCCACATAGTGCAACGGCACTTTAAGCACTTTGAATGACCTTTGAACGGTAAGAAAAGTAATGCAGTTCACATTTGGCATTGAACGATGTACACTACTGGCCATTAAAATTTCTACATCAAGAAGAAATGCAGATGATAAACGGGTATTCATTGGACAAATATATTGGACTAGAACTGACATGTGATTACATTTTCACGCAATTTGGGTGCATAGATCCTGAGAAATCAGTACCCAGAAAAACCACCTCTGGCCGTAATAACGGCCTTGATACGCCTGGGCATTAAAACAGACAGAGCTGGGATGGCGTGTACAGGTACAGCTGCCCATGCGGCTTCAACACGATACCACAGTTCATCAAGAGTAGTGACTGGCGTATTGTGACGAGCCAGTTGCTCGGCCAGCATTGACCAGACGTTTTCAATTGGTGAGAGATCTGGAGAATGTGCTGGCCAGGGCAGCAGTTGAACATTTTCTGTATCCAGAAAGGCCCATACAGAACCTGCAACATGCGGTCGTGCATAATTCTGCTGAAATGTAGGGTTTCGCAGGGATCAAATGGAGGGTAGAGCCACGGGTTGTATCACGTCTGAAATGCAACGTCCACTGTTCAAAGTGCCATCAATGCGAAGAAGAGGTGACCGAGACGTTTAACCAATGGCACCCCGTACCATCACGCCGGGTGATACGCCAGTATGGCGATGACGAATACACGCTTCCAATGTGCGTTCACTGCAAGGTCGCCACACACGGATGCGACCATCGTGATGCTGTAAACAGAACCTGGATTCGTCCGAAAAAATGACGTTTTGCCATTCGTGCACCCAGGTTCGTTGTTGAGTACACCATCGCAGGCGCTCCTGTCTGTAATACGGCGTCAAGGGTAACTGCAGGCGTGGTCCCCGAGCTGATAGTCCGTGCTGCTGCAAACGCCGTCGAACTATTCGTGCAGATGGTTGTTGTCTTGCAAACGTCCTCATCTGTTGACTTAGGGATCGAGACGTGGCTGCACGATTCGTTACAGCCATGCGGATAAGATGCCTGTCATCTCGACTGATAGTGATATGAGACCGTTGGGATCCAGCACGGCGTTCCGTATTACCCTCCTGAACCCACCGATTCCATACTCTGCTAACAGTCATTGGATCTCGACCAACGCGAGCAGCAATGTCGCGAGACGATAAAACGCAATCGCGATAGCTACAATCCGACCTTTATCAAAGTCAGAAACGTGATGGTAGGCATCTGTCCTCCTTACACGAGGCATCACAACAACGTTTCACCAGGAAACGCCGGTCAACTGCTGTTTGTGTATGAGAAATCGGTTGGAAACTTTCCTCATGTCAGCACGTTGTAGGTGTCGCCACTGGTGCCAACCTTATGTGAATTCTCTGAAAAGCTAATCATTTGCATATCACAGCATTTTCTTCCTGTCGGTTACACTTCGCGTCTGTAGCACGTCATCTTCGTGGTGTAGGAATTTTAATGGCCAGTAGTGTAGTTTCTCCATTTTTGTTTTTTGGACAAGCGTGTATACACCACAGTCTTCTTAATGCAGAACGTAAATCTGATTTAACAGAAGTAGTGTTGACAGCAAACTGCATGACGTTTGAAAAGGCGACTGTTTTGCCCTAGTGGATTCCAAATGCAGTATTCATTATTCCTCTTTCTGCCCCACTCGCCCTAGCACTCTGAATGGTGAGGCCCGAGTACTCACACTGATGGAGCAATGTTTGGCCAGACCTGCATTACACCCTTTAGTCTTGCCCTAAATATAATTTATGTTAATTATAAATGACAAATATGTGCCAAATTATGTCTGATGCTGCTGTAGTGAAAACGTGCATTGCGTAAGTCGGCCATAATTCAGATCTGATGTATGTTACCTATGAACTCAGTGCATCACAAAAAAGAATGGCGGAGTGTGTTCCTTTTTGATGTGGTACGGTCATTTACATGCACATATTTCTTTATATTTGATTCATTCTGTAGTCCGATGCACGAATGATGGCAGTTCGCGTATGTCGAGGCACGGACAGAGAGGGCATTCCAGAATGAGATTTTCACTCTGCAGCGGAGTATGCGCTGATATGAAACTTCCGGGCAGATTAAAACCGTGTGCCGGGCTGAGACTCGAACTTGGGACCTTTGCCTTTCGCGGGCAAGTGCTCTACCAACTGAGCTACCCAAGCACTACTCACCCCCCGTCCTCACAGCTTTACTTCTGCCAGTACCTCGTCTCCTACCTTCCAAACTTTACAGAAGCTCTCCTGCGAACCTTGCAGAACTAGCACTCCTGAAAGAAAGGATATTACGGAGACATGGCTTAGCCACAGCCTGGGGGATGTTTCCAGAATGAGATTTTCATTCTGCAGCGGAGTGTGTGCTGATATGGAACTTCCTAGCAGTTACTCTCCAATATCCTTTCTTTCAGGAGTGCTAGTTCTGTAAGATTCGCAGAAGAGCTTCTGTAAAGTTTGAAAGGTTGGAGACGAGGTACTGGCAGAAGTGAAGCTGTGAGGACGGGGCGTGAGTCGTGCTTCGGTAGCTCAGTTGGTAAAGCACTTGCCCGCGAAAGGTACAGGTCCCGAGTATGAGTCTCGGTCCGGCACACAGTTTTAATCTGCCAGGAAGTTTCATACCACATATGATATTCATGTCAGAATAATTTGCAAGGTGAGAGAGTAATTATTATTAGAATACGCCCATTGTCATAAGGTTTGCAGGAAATCGTAGTTTTGTAGTGATTTTTGATGATGGTAATTTCAACAGTTCTGTAACAAGTCGTGAATATGACTAGTGTGGTCTGGATTCTGAGGTTAGAAATAGGTACCGCAGGAGACCCTTGGGTTCTTTGGGTTTCTCAGCAGTCATTGTACATGTAGAATGCTGGTTTCCAGTCTGGATAGCGTGGTGGGAGTAGGATTTGGTTTTTCTGGCAGCGCAGAGGCGTCCTTTGAACCCTGGAGGGAGTCGTTCTCACACTGCTTTTATGTCTCGTGTCGTGTATCGTAATGAACTTTTGCGAATAGTAGTGCAGATAAGTGAGGAAAGTTTCCCCTACTTTGTTTACTTGGGATTTGAAATTTGAGATTACAGCTGGGTTAGTGAAACTCGAATGTATGGGGGACTCTGCCACGTAGTTCACTGTCTTACATGACTTGACAGCCCTCACTGCAGTTTTCATCATTTAATTTAAGGCGGAACAGACACGCCTGTAATAATCTTATACACTATCTGATCAAAAGTATCCGGAAATCTGGCTGAAAATGACTTACAAGTTCGTAGTGCCCTCAATCGGTAATGCTGGAATTCAATATGGTGTTGGTTGGCCCACGCTTAGCCTTGATGACAGCTTCCACTCTCGCAGAGTGGTTTCTTGGGGAATGGCAGTAATGGAGCAACCTGTGTACGGGGACAAAGTACCATTATCTAAGATGGCGGCGATGACGTCATCCAAGATGGCGGCGATGAGATCAATGAAGATGGTGGATTTTGGCAGGAAGTTTGAACTTTGGTGGGAAAGTGCTACACCCCCTCCCCCAGGAAAATGGCAGGAAGTTCAAATTGAAACAGGATAATGCATCACACCACGCTTATCTCTACTAAGCAAAGAAAATGGCGGGTAGAAAGTATTTGTCTTTATTATTTAACCAATTTCAAGCAGGTGCGTTCTCCACTGGGTCTTGACTCCAACTCGCTTAGTTCATATCCGTGCCACCAGAGGGCGGCACCGTGATGTCACATCATGACGCAAGTACCGTCATTCAAGATGGCTGCACCTGGTGTATCTACCACGAGCTCCAGAGCCCAACTGGCTTAGTTCAGATCAGTGCCTTGAGAGGGCGCTCTCCTGACATCAGATCATGACGCAAGTACCAGTATTCAAGATGACGGCACCCACCGTGTTCACTGCCAGCTCCAGAGCCCAACTGACTTAGTTGTTATTCTGGCCACCAACGGACACTACCATGACGTCGCGTGATGACGCAGGATCATCTGCTCTCTCGCACGCGCATTATAACCGGACACATGCCGCGTCAGCAGCCCACGAGCGATGGCTTACATCACAGCCACCACAATACACCAATATACTCGTGCCGGATATATTCTTCTGTAAATATGCTAACTAAAGTAACACCCACTTCTCACATCTAACCTATCAATTACCTAAGTTCTCAATTCCATTTCAATTTCAATCATATTCAATAAGTCAATTTACAAGTTCAATATTCAATGATCAAATGAGAAGTTCCACATTTTCCTACTATCAGTGCGGTGTTCATTCATGACCTAGCACCCCACACCCCTAGAATGCTGCATTCCTATTGACTACTGCATTAGTCATGTGATTCGACTTCATAGAACCTAGGACTTGGAATCAATTTTCACCAATGCCACACCCACCTGGACTTGGAATCAAATAGTTAAATTCTCAATCACGATCCTCAACCCACACCAGGCAGCCTCACCGACCCATGTAGGCACGCTAACGTGCACTAACCTGTACTAATGTGCACAGCGCATGATGTCATCCAAGATGGTGGGGCGAAATGGTGGGAAAATAGATCTGAACACAAGTCTTTATTTTGCAGGCGGTGTCTCCACCACGACATTTACAGTCCAACTGACATAGTACACATTACTGCCATCAGATGCTACTATCATCCCTCCTATGACCTAATCCCAGATGGTGGTCTGTAGGGGCGAGAATTATGCTAAAATTACTCAGGCTGCGCTAGGCTGCTGGTGAGAGTAAGGAAGGAGTCCACTCTATTTCCTTTCGAACATTTAATTTAGAGATGGAATATATATATCACACTGAGGCAAAACACACTTGCGCTCACAATCCACAGTCTGCAGACATGCGAACAACTCCTAATTTACGCAAATAATTTAAATACAGACATTCAAACTCCTCCTAAACAATTCAGCACAGTTATGTTTAGACGCACTCAGTACTCGTAAACTGTCCAAATAACTCATAGCACAGCCTACAGACCTGCTCGCCAAATAATTCAATCAACATGCACAAGCATCCTCCGCCAAACCACTTCCAATAGAGCACACAGACAGCCCAACTACGTGGCGCGGCCGTCAGCTGTCCAACCACGCACAAGGACCCCCCCCCCCCCCCCCCCGCCTTGTCCCATAAGCATGGGGGCGGCGAGATCTGATTCATACTTCATTTCTGAGAAATTTCTATCCAGATACATGTTCACCTAGACACACATGCTGACGTGATCGGGCGGGAGCGCAGCTGAGAGCTGCAGCCGAACACAGGGCAAAGCTTTATGTAAGGCGCCATTGATGATGCGACTGGACAGGGGCAGGGGCGTGCACTCCAAGCAGGACTGCGCACATGGGGCGTAACTCGCTACCCTCAGTCTAACTGCGGCCAAGCGACGATGCTGCAGAAATACTTTCCAGAATAGCAGAACATGCTTTCTCCTTAGCGATTCTATCGGACCATAAGTGACGTTTGACTGACGCATCGCCGCACATATCTACATAACATCACAAACGCATCTAGTAGTGTTATCAATCTTGTACTCCAGTCACATTGCTATCTAAATTAATAACCAAGTCTAACTCTAGTAAATTCCATAGTCCCCCGGAAATACTTCACATGCGCTTTTGTACTGGTTTTCGTCTTCTCTCAGCTTTTATGCACGGAAATTCTTGCCCTAACAGAACCTCTTTAGCAAAATAATGCACAACAATGTCCAATGTAGTCTTCCTCGCGGACCTAACCCCATCACGTTATACCAATCCTGCCTTCAATGTCTGATATGCCGGAAAGGTAATCAATCGAACATTATAGCCCATTTTTAAGTGCAGAACGTTGTAGTCTTAGGAGTGTATGTGTTTATGTTCTCTCTCCTACAAATACCTTCCAGGTACAGATCCTAGACTCTAGAACAATAGCTAATAGTTGACAGATTGGATGATTTACGTAAAAATCTGTCAAATTCCATCCATTCATCTGGAACTACATTGTGTATAAAAATGAATCCTTTCTTGTTCTTCTTCTTAACTGTCTGGTATTACACAATGGCACTCTGAAATCTGTTACTATACATAGATAAGGAGTGCTAAGCTCCTCAGCATAGTCCCATCTCGAGAAAACTGGTGCACTTGGATGGGTTAGGACTTGGAAAGCTCTATTCATTCACGAGATGTGGAGTGTAGCGGTCTTCCTCGTCTGATCAGTTGCAGATTAATTCGGTAACGGTGATGCATGGCAGGTTCGTCAATGACAGTGTGAGGATGGCCTCTCAGTCTCTAATTTTACCCTAAGGCAGCGAGAATACTATGTGACTCCCATACACAGATAGATGAATTGTAAATTGTCTGGAACCGAGCGACCGCTACAGTCGCAGGTTCGAATCCTGCTTCGGGCATCGATGTGTGTGATGTCCTTAGGTCAGTTAGGTTTAATTAGTTCTAAGTTCTAGGCGACTGACGACCTCAGAAGTTAAGTCGCATAGTGTTCAGAGCCATTTTGTAAATTAAGTACTATCCTGGAGTTCTTAGAAATATGTAGAGCGCTGTCTGGTATACTTTGATGATTTGTGTGTTCCAGAATTAACAGTGAATGTGTGTACTGAGCAGTGATCTATCCATGTTCGCTATTATACACGCAAAGTAGAGAAGCTATGATACTGAAATTGGGGAAACTTGTTGTCCCATGATTGGCCGGTGTTGGCGTTAGTGTAAAATTGCTAAAATTATTTGAGCTATCAACTGTGTTGCTTTATATTACAGTACAGTGTCTTTTCCATCCTATCTGTGCATTGGTGCGCTATTGGTTACCACATAATGATTGACTGACATGTCTTGTTTGAGCTGGGGAATGAGTTTTGTGGATGGGTGACATCTTCTGGGTGTTGGTAGCAGCGAAACAGTGATCGCATACATGAGTGCAAATTGAGGAATAACTCTAAATGGAACGCAGAGTCATCATCTATTCTGTCATTGTGCCAGATGACTTTAAATGTAGTGGTCGTCAATAGCTTACGGACATCAGTTTGGAAACTCCCCACAACGCAGCCAAAGTCTTCTACGTTCCTTATGCTGTAAATGTCTTTTATTTAAAATCATCCACTGTGTGTCGTGTATTATCGTAGTTACAGTAACAAAATTATTTACACTGTGCGATGTCTAGTTTTCTGCGAGAGGCCGTCGATCATGGCGTCTTAATGTCAGTTTAGAACGTGACACAGGCATTGAAGTCGCGGCAGAAAGAAGGAAGTGTTTCGTGTTGTACAAAAGCGTTTTAGAAAAAAGTGTTTGAAACAGCTAAACAGGTCCAGAGGGAGCGTCTCATACGATCATTCGTCTAGAGTATAGGTGAACAAAATTTAAAGTGATCTCGTGTCATAAAGACAGCAGCAGTAGCAGCAGCAGTAGCAGTTTGATGTGAGGGTCTGGGCACACCGTAAGGAATGTTTGTATGGCTGGACACTACGCTATTCTGGGGAAGTATTGTGAAATTTCCTTCTCTGCACTGGAGGCACACCGCAGCTATACGTAATTTCACCCGCATCGCTGCCAAGGTGAATTGCAAATAGGATGAGTTTTTATAGTTGGTAGTGTTTCTATGTTTGAGCGGTAGAGAATGATGATGATATCATGTCTGGCTGATTAATTTAAATGGACGCGGATGTGTGGTACTTGTATCTAGTTGGAGTCGTAGGACATTGTGCGCATTTCCGTCGAATGGTCAAAACACGCTCCTGCTGCAGTAACTCCGGTCGTTCTGTTTCTACATGTGCCGAATGTGTAGGGTATGTGTTTCTCCGACTTCTGCTCAGTTCCGACTTAAATTGGAAGGAACACTTGTGGGAAGATGTAGAAATGGGTGCGACTGCAAGATGTGTAGGGTGTGACTAAAAGGAGGTTGTAAGTTTACTGTAGCAGACGGGTACGAGGAAGTTGACTCATTTAGAGATATGATATTGCCTGAAATATGATTCAATTGTGGGAGTGAGGCTATGCAAGTGCTTAAATGGAAAAACCTGATTCCAAATGATCACACGCACGGCACAGCGGACACACCAGGAACCGCGGTGTTGGCCATCGAATGGCGCTAGCTGCGCAGCATTTGTGCACCGCCGCCGTCAGTGTCAGCCAGTTTGCCGTGGCATACGGAGCTCCATCGCAGTCTTTAACACTGGTAGCATGCCGCGACAGCGTGGACGTGAACCGTATGTGCAGTTGACGGACTTTGAGCGAGGGCGTATAGTGGGCATGCGGGAGGCCGGGTGGACGTACCGCCGAATTGCTCAACACGTGGGGCGTGAGGTCTCCACACTACATCGATGTTGTCGCCAGTGGTCGGCGGAAGGTGCACGTGCCCGTCGACCTGGGACCGGACCGCAGCGACGCACGGATGCACGCCAAGACCATAGGATCCTACGCAGTGCCGTAGGGGACCGCACCGCCACTTCCCAGCAAATTAGGGACACTGTTGCTCCTGGGGTATCGGCGAGGACCATTCGCAACCGTCTCCATGAAGCTGGGCTACGGTCCCGCACACCGTTAGGCCGTCTTTCGCTCACGCCCCAACATCGTGCAGCCCGCATCCAGTGGTGTCGCAACAGGCGTGAATGGAGGGACGAATGGAGACGTGTCGTCTTCAGCGATGAGAGTCGCTTCTGCCTTGGTGCCAATGATGGTCATATGCGTGTTTGGCGCCGTGCAGGTGAGCGCCACAATCAGGACTGCATACGACCGAGGCACACAGGGCCAACACCCGGCATCATGGTGTGGGGAGCGATCTCCTACACTGGCCGTACACCACTGGTGATCGTCGAGGGGACACTGAATAGTGCACGGTACATCCAAACCGTCATCGAACCCATCGTTCTACCATTCCTAGACCGGCAAGGGAACTTGCTGTTCCAACAGGACAATGCACGTCCGCATGTATCCCGTGCCACCCAACATGCTCTAGAAGGTGTAAGTCAACTACCCTGGCCAGCAAGATCTCCGGATCTGTGCCCCATTGAGCATGTTTGGGACTGGATGAAGCGTCGTCTCACGCGGTCTGCACGTCCAGCACGAACGCTGGTCCAACTGAGGCACCAGGTGGAAATGGCATGGCAAGCCGTTCCACAGGACTACATCCAGCATCTCTACGATCGTCTCCATGGGAGAATAGCAGCCTGCATTGCTGCGAAAGGTGGATATACACTGTACTAGTGCCGACATTGTGCATGCTCTGTTGCCTGTGTCTATGTGCCTGTGGTTCTGTCAGTGTGATCATGTGATGTATCTGACCCCAGGAATGTGTCAATAAAGTTTCCCCTTCCTGGGACAATGAATTCACGGTGTTCTTATTTCAATTGCCAGGAGTGTATTTCTCAGATGAAGTGGGCACTAGGAATTCTAATTACAGGCTTCACATTTTGCTAATCACTTTCTGGTTGCCAATATTGTAGTTAGAGAGCCAGTGTTGAGAACAGCAAACAACAGCATTAAATAAATAATAGGAACATTTATATGACAATTATTCCACCCGCCGTCCCACAATGACTAGAGAGGATGACTGTGTATCCTATAGTGAGGGAGGTACAGATTGAGCACATTGATAATGGCGAGAGATTTCTTTCGTGGAAAATTAAATGCGCTATAGATACTGAAGCAGAGTAGTCAAGAGGTTCAAAATGTTCAAATGTGTGCGAAATCTTATGGGACTTAACTGCTAAGGTCATCAGTCCCTAAGCTTACACACTACTTAACCTAAATTATCCTAAAGACAAACACACACACCCATGCCCGAGGGAGGACTCGAACCTCCGCCAGGACCAGCCGCACAGTCCATGACTGCAGCATCTTACACCGCTCAGCTAATCCTGCGCGGCGGTCAAAAGGTGACATTAACTGTACATTGATGGGTGTTAGACTATAGCATGATAAGCAATATTTAATTGTAGCTACACTGGTAAATATGTTCCTGGCTTCCAATATCATTGAGAGCATGGTATGTATTTGATGGTCTATAGACAAGTTTAAGGGTTTAGCTGTAATGCGCTTTAGCAACCTGTGCAAAACAGTTTTACCGCTGAAAGTCCCAGAAAGAAGAGGTGGATGGTGCTTGGATACCGGCGGCATCAGTAATTTGGCGAGTATATTCGATAAGAGCAAATGATAATGTTGGATTGATTAACATGCTTTGTGCTGGCATATGGGAGCCTCTACATAGCTGTGCAAACATTCGCGTATGTTGAGAGCAGGATCAGCATAATGTACTGGGGTTAGGTCCACGAGGAAGATAACATTGGACGTTATTGTGCGTTATTTTGGTACAGAGGTTCTCTTAGGGCAAGAATTTCCGTGCACTAAACGCTGAGAGAAGTCGAAACTGGGACAAAAGTGCACGTTAAGTATTTCTTGGGGACTATGGAATTTGCTATAGTTAGAGTGGTTATCATTTTAGATAGCAATGTGACTTGAGTACAAGATTGATAACATTACTAGATGCGTTTGTGATGGTATGTAGATATGTGCAGCGATGCGTCAGTCAAACGTCACTTATGGCCTGATAGAATCACTAAGGAGAAAGCATGTTCTGCTATTCTGGAAAGTATTTCTGCAGCATCGTCGCTTGGCCGCAGTTAGACTGAGGGTAGCGAGTTACGCCCCATGTGCGCAGTCCTGCTTGGAGTGCACGCCCCTGCCCCTGTCCAGTCGCATCATCAATGGCGCCTTACATAAAGCTTTGCCCTGTGTTCGGCTGCAGCTCTCAGCTGCGCTCCCGCCCGATCACGTCAGCATGTGTGTCTAGGTGAACATGTATCTGGATAGGAATTTCTCAGATATGAAGTATGAATGAGATCTCGCCGCCCCATGCTTGTTGGACAAGGGCGGGGGGGCCTTGTGTGTGGTTGGACAGCTGACGGCCGCGCCACGTAGTTGGGCTGTCTGTGTGCTCTACTGGAAATGGTTTGGCGGAGGATGTTTGTGCATGTTGATTGAATTATTTTGCGAGCAGGTCTGTAGGCTGTGCTATGAGTTATTTGGACAGTTTACGAGTACTGAGTGCGTCTAAACATAACTGTGCTGAATTGTTTAGGAGGAGTTTGAATGCCTGTATTTAAATTATTTGCGTAAATTAGGAGTTGTTCGCATGTCTGCAGACTGTGTATTGTGAGCGCAAGTGTGTTTTGCCTCAGTGTGATATATATATTCGATCTCTAAGTTAAATGTTCGAAAGGAAATAGAGTGGACTCCTTCCTAACTCTTACCAGCAGCCTGAGTAATTTTAGCATAATTCTCGCCCCTACAGACCACCATCTGTGATTAGGTCATAGGAGGGATGGCAGTACAATCTGATAGCAGTAACATGTACTATGTCAGTTGGACTGTAAATGTCGTGGTGGAGACACCGCCTGCAAAATAAAGACTTGTGTTCAGATCTGTTTTCCCACCATTTCGCCCCACCATTCTGGATGACATCATGCGCTGTGCAGGTTAGTACAGGTTAGTGCACGTTAGCGTGCCTACATGGGTCGGTAAGGCTGCCTGGTGTGGGTTGAGGATCGTGATTGAGAATTTAACTATTTGATTCCAAGTCCAGGTGGGTGTGGTATTGGTGAAAATTGATTCCAAGTCCTAGGTTCTATGAAGTCGAATCATATGACTAATGCAGTAGTCAATAGGAGTGCAGCATTCTAGGGGTGTGGGGTGCTAGGTCATGAATGAAACCGCACTGATAGTAGGAAAATGTGGAACTTCTCATTTGATCATTGAATATTGAATTTGTAAATTTACTTATTGAATATGTTTAAATTGAAATGGAATTAAGTACTTAGGTTATATGCGCGATGTGGGTGTTACTTTAGTCAGTATATTTACAGAAGACTATTTCGGCGCGAGTATAAATGTGCAGGCTTGAGGCTGTGATGTAAGTGGTCGCTCGTGGGCCGCTAACACGGTGCGTGTCTGTTTATAACGCGCGTCCACGCGTGAGAGAGCAGGCGGTCATGGGTCATCACGCGACGTCACTGTAGCCCCCTCTAGTGTCAGTTGGGCTCTGGAGCTCGTGGTGAACAGAGTGGGTGCCGTCATCTTGAATGCGTCATGATCTGACGTCAGGAGAACACCCTCTGGTGGCACCAATATGAACTGAGGCAGTTGGGCTGTGGAGCTCATGCTGGATAGACTGGGTGCAGCCATCTTGAATGACAGTACTTGCGTCATGACGTGACATCACTGTGGTGCCCTGTGGTTGCACGGATATGAACTAAGCCAGTTGGAGTCAGGACCCAGAGGAGAACGCACCTGCTTGAAATTGATTACATAATGAAGACAAGTACTTTTTCCCTCCCATTTTCTATGCTTAGTAGAAATAAGAGTGGTGTGATGCTTTATCCTGTTGGAATTTGAACTTCACGCCATTTTTCTGGGGAAGGTAAAAGGGGGGGGCGTGGCACTTTCCGACCAAAATTCAAACTTCCCGCCAAAATCCGCCATCTTGATTGATGACATCGCCGAAATCTGGGATAACGGTACTATGTGCCCATACACAGGTTGTTCCAATACTAATGGGAGCCCATTCTTCAAGGAGTGCTGCACTGAGAAGAGGTATCGATGTCAGTCGGTGAGGCCTGGCGAGAAGTTGGCTTTTCAAAAAGTCCCAAAGATATTCTATAGGATACAGGTCATGACTCTGTGCAGGCTTGTCGATTACAGGGATGTTATTGTCGTGTAACCACCTTGCCACAGGCCATGCATTATGAATACGTGCTTGACAGTGGTGAAAGATGCAATCGCCATCCCTGAATTGTTCTTCAACGGTGGGAAGCAAGAAGTTGCTTAGAACATCAACAGAGGCCTGTGCTGTGATAGAGGCATCCAAAACACCACCAGCTCTAAGCTTTACTGTTAGCACTACACACGCTGGCAGATGATGTTCACCGAGTATTCGCCACATTGAGTACTGTGATTCGTCACTCCACACAACGTTTTTCCACTGTTCGTCCAATGTTTACGCTCCTTACACCAAGCGAGGCGTCGTTTAGCTTATGAGCAGCTGCTGGACCATGAAATCCAAATTTTCTCTCCTCCACGTAACTGTCCTAGTACTTGCAGTGGATCCTGATACAGTTTGGAACTCCTGTGTGATGGTCTGGATTGATATCTATCTATTACACATTACGACCCTTTTCAACTGTCAGTCACTGTCAGTCGACAGACCCGGTCGGCCTGTACACTTTTGAACGGTACTTGTCCCTTCACCTTTCCACTTCACTATCACATAGGAAACAGTGGACCTCAGGATGTTTAGGAGTGTGGAAATCTTGTGTATAGATGTATGAGACAAGTGACACCAAATCACCTGACCACATTCAGAGTCCGTGAGTTCCACGGAGTGCCCCATTCTGCTCTCTCACAGTTTCTGATGACTATTGAGGTCACTGATATTAGTACCTGGCGGTAGGTGGCAGCACAATGCAACTAATATGAAAAACATATGTTTTTGGCGGTGTCTGCATACTTTTGATCACATAGTGTATAAGACAATCATATTTGTGTGAATTTTTTAAAAACAATACAGTACTCCAATCTTAATCAGTTTATTAATTGCATCGGCTAAATTATTCAATCACATGTCTATTATCTGAAGTGTTTTGCAAATTATTTATTTATTTCCGTTATTGCCTGACTTTATTTATGTGTAATTGGTGCCTGCCTGCAATACTTTTCGATTAAACAGCGGGATCTGTGACTGGGGTAGAAAACAGTGTGGCATTCATCTGACTATTCCTGCACAGAGCCTAAGAAGACCATTAGGGGAACCTTCACTACCAACATGTTGTACGTGTTTTGATGAATAAGAAACATGAAATGTAATTAAATTAAATTAAGGCTGCAGTACAGTATCAAACAATAACCAGTTCACTGCAGAATGCCTACTGCTGCACCGCTAATTACAGATTGGAAACAGTAGCACTCATCACGAAAACTTCCGAATTGTGTCGATGAGGTCTGAACAGTAGGACGGACCTCAGGCCACATACTATATGAAGGCCTTTTTTCAATAGTGGTACAAGTCCATTTTTGCTCATCTTGAAATACAGAGTCCTAAAGTTAAATAAGTACTGAAAAAGCTTCAGTTGAGATATCAGAAATATTCAAGCATATGGCTTCTTGCTAGAGATGACCCTTTCTTTCTGTTTGTTTGGATCGTTAATTTCAGAAGCACAATAGACAGAAAAGTGGAGGTAATGGACCTGTGCCACTATTGAAATAAGCCCTTCACATGTTAGCAATATTGTTTCTAGTCGCTACCATCACACAAGGTAATCTTGCTGATTTTGTGTTGCTTCTCCAAGTATGTTCTCAGTAAAAGTCATGTTTTTAGGTCTAGGAATTCACAGCTTTGGTAGAAAGAAGTTGCCAGAGTTTCAATATCTTTTATACAAAGTTTGATTTTGATTTAATTCACACTGCAAAAAAGCAAGATTTAAAAAAATTTGAGCCAGTGTTACGAAAATTTTAATGTTGTACTGTCACATAATCTTGTTGGACTCCTTGTACATAAGAAAGCAGACTTTCTCCATTGTTGAACAGGGAATTATAAACAATTCATAACACTCGTTTAAACAAATTACTTGAACCCTTTATACGAAAATGAATACAAACTTTATAAAGATGTATTAAACACATTTTATTGTTGTACCACCATCGTTAGTTCTTTAAGAAGACCTATAGAGCCATTTGTATTATCAGTTTCATGGAGGTCATTTTGGGCGATCTTCTCAATAAAACAAAGTGCACGAATACTGAATGTTAATGGAGGATCTGTATGAATGCCACATATGCAGTTGGTCACAGCTTAGTCATAGGTATTATTTTTTACACAAGCCACCGCATAACACATAAGCACTAAACTGTGAAAGAGTGAGAGGTATTTCAGGAAGTGTGTCACACACATATTCACAACAGAAAAATATCTGTGATAAAGTAGCAGGCTGTCACTTATCGACTAGCCCTATAGCAAGCTGTAAATCAGCGAACATGGATGAGTGTTGCTGTGCTATTTGACTTTAATTTTTATCTTCCTTGTACAGCCAGGTTGGAACTGTCTGCATCTACATCGATGGAGATCTACATCTGCATTTATACTTCGCAAGCCACCCAATGGTGTGTGGCGGCGGGAACTTTACATGCCACTGTCATTACCTCCCTTTCCTGTTCCAGTCGCGTATGGTTTGCGGGAAGAACGACTGCCGGAAAGCCTGCGTGCGCGCTCGAATGTCTCTAATTTTACATTCGTGATCTCCTCGGGAGGTATCTGAAGTAGTCTCCTTTTTGAACTTTTTCCCATTCACCTACTGTCGAGATCTTTGCTAAAGCAACTTTTGTACTAGAAATCAAATATTATATCAACCACTACAACGTTTGTTAACTATTTTCTGTGTTTCTATGGTGCTGGATATTCAATTCGCCTTTTTTTTTTATAGTTATCAAAGACTCCAGATTTCACACATTTTATATATCAAGAATTCTTTGGGACTTTCAAGGATGCATCACATTGGCCTTGCAATCCATTCCTTTTTGAAATCTGCTATTTACGTTAGAGTAGGCTCAAAGAACGAGAATTCCTTAGTTTTTTCTGTCAAAGGGACTTTGTTTTATTGCATCCATCAAAACTGGCGTCCACATTTCTGAACCTTTGTTGTATTTGACTAGCACATAACCGTGGGGGGCACTCTTAATAGCTTATCCACTGCCAAATTTCTCTTAAGTCAAATCCAGTGCGCCGTCTTTTGCCATTCTTAATTCAGAGTGCCCCATGTAACAAACGGAAACATTGTACATATTTTTGGTTTTAAGGTTCGCTGTCTGTTCGACAAGAGTGCCTATTTTCTCTAGAGTTTCTTTGTAAAGCTTACACAAGTGTAATTATTTCTCTGTCTATGTTAAGTGAAACTAACGTGGTCTCTTGCACTGCTTACTTACCTTAAGTGCCACAATTTGTAACCAACAGCCGATCTGATATGTTCCAAATCTCTTCTTAGCAATTCCTTGAATTTAAACATTTGTCATTTTGGTGCGTCTCTGCTATGTTTTCAATGTAGGCAACTAGCCTCAGAGACGTTGGAGAGCATTTTTCTGAATCCACTGTTCCATCACATACTGTTACTAATCATTGAAAGGTTAGTGGTCATCGTTTGGGACAAACTACTATAGTGGAAATGCGTGTTGAAGTACGAAAAAGTTAAATATAGACATACAAACTTACCAAACACTATTTATAAGGGAATAAATAGGGCTTGTTTACTAAATAAGTTTCTTTCTTTGTTGTGTGCTCTTAAGCCCAAAGACTGGTTTGGTGCAACTCTCCATGGTGTTCTATCCTGTGCAACTCTCTCAATCTCTAAATAACTACTGCAGCCTCTATCTTTCTGAATCTGCATGCTGTCTTCATCTCTTGGTCTCCCTCTACTATTCTGACCTCCCCTCTCCCACTACACCTCCCTCCAGTACTAAACTGGTGGTTCCTTGATATCTCAGAATCTGTCCTATCAACGATCCCTTCTTCTGATCAGGCTGTGCCATAAATTTCTCCTCTCTCCAATTCTTTTCAGTACCTCCTCATTAGTTATGATAGTCAAGATCATCACATGATGTTGATATGACAGAGGGTGTACTGATCAGTTATTCATAATATTTGTTTCATCTTTACACTGTAAATACTACATAACAATATAGTAGGTTAAGTTGATTTTTTTAAAGCAAGATTTTGAATAACCACCAATACAGTTTGTCATTTATATTTCCTGTTTTAATATTCTAATGGAGATTACTTCACTTAATTTCTGTGGGAAACTCCATATTCAAAGTGATGAGAATGTTAAAATGGAAGGTTAAGGAACCAAAATTTAAGCTTCATTGTGAGAAGCATGTTGTGAATTAGAGCTCTGTTTTTACCTGGTGGTTACACTTACTCTTTCAACTACTTATTCCTGAGAAAATAACATTTGTTTCTGTTATTACTAAAGTAGATCATCCACCAGTAGCATAATATCAACAGGACCTGAAACAAAAATGTGCAAACAAATAATTGTACAAAGTAATTTAGTAATATCACAATAAGAAAAATTACACAATTTAAATTTACTCATTTTCATTCCCAGTTGCAACCGAGATTTATTATGCTCGTACACAGGATGGAAGACCAGAAATGCCAAGTAGGCCAATGTCTTAAATGTTTAAAAGCCACTGTAATACTACAGGTGTCAATACATTATTACATTTCAAAATCCAGAAAGATAGTGTTAACACATACAAAGGCACATAGTTGAAAGTGGTGACATATTCCCTCCACTTAAGGGAAGATGGAAGGCAATTGTTATCCCAATTCTGCCAATGCCATTTTACCTTTTGAATAGGAATGCTTTTCAAAAGAACTATAAGTGATAAAACAATGAAATTTTGACTGCATATATATAAAATATATGCCTCAATTTACAAGTAAAATTAACATAATATTTCTTATGATTTTGAAGGAAAAAATATTCTTTCACTGGAAAAATTTAACCTTTTTGTAGATTAATTATTATAAAACAGTTTCTTCTTGTTTGGTGGTTCTCAATTTACTTGTAATAACTTATTTCCATCTGCAGTACAAACTGACCAAATTTCATGTTTCTAACCCCATTAGTTTATCAAATAATGGTACCTGAAAGTAAAAAAAAATGTAGTTTTAAGAAAAATCCATTTAAAGTTTAATATTGCAACTCTGGTATAGTTATTGATGAGAATTACTTACCACTAATATTTTCCTGCACCATACTTAGCATCATCTGAATCATTTTGATATTTTCTTCTCTTGGTCCCGCTTATTTTCTGTTTGGCTTCTTTTGTGCATTTTAAATTAGCAGTATCTGCTTTGCTGATTCTCTCTGTATCTATTTGCACCAAGGATTTTGCAGTATTTCCACTAGATTTTATGACCAATAATTCCAAAACACCCAGTTTTCTAATTACATCATTGAAGTATAAAATAGCATCATAAACATCAAATCTGAGGGTTGTAAGCTGAACAAATACAATTTTTGGTAGCTGGTTCCAAATGACTTTAGAATTCACACATTCATTTAAATTTTGGGTTTTCCCATGAAGACATTTCTTCAACAAGGTATCTTTACAAAGGTGTCTAAATATGGGTTTAATTTCATTCATAGGCACAAAACCTAAAACAAATTTTTCATAGCAATAAACATTTTTAAATAAAACAAAAATGATCAATAATTTCTGCATACATTATACTTATTCACAGGAATTCTGAAAAATATACATCATCAAATCACATAATACAACAAAAGTAATTAATATGAAATCTTATTTGATGTCCGTTACTACAATAAAAATTATGAGAGCACCAGCAGCAGCGAGTACTGTTTGTATAAAGCGTTTATTTTGCATTTTGTTTACGACCTGCCACTAAGGAAGGGATTCTATTTGTGTTTATCTGCTCTGCATAGTAACTAACAGTTCTTGATAAAACTTTACATAGTTTTCGTGTTAGATTTCTTAGTGTTTTCTTGATCGTTTACAACAGAAAGCGCCCTAAAACCGTCTTTTGTTTGTTTCGCGGCCGTTAGCCACTAGTCACTTGAATCAGCAGTTGTCTTGTGACAGCCAGAGCGAGAGCGCCAGCAGCAGCGAGTACTGTTTGTATAAAGCGTTTTTGTACTTATTTGCTGCGCTTAGCTTTTAAATAGTTTTTCTGGGAAAACCTAGCGTAGTTTTCGCGTCTCGTATTTCAGTGAGTGTTTCTTGATTATCAGAGTAGCTCATCAGAAGATTATCTTGGGAATTTGTCACCGTATAGAGTAGGGTAAACATAGTCATGTGTAGGGACTGTGGTTGTTGTGAGCGGACGCAAGGAGAATTGGCCACTCTTCGGGGGCAGGTGGAGGCTTTGTCTGTTAGGCTCATCGAGCTTGAGGCGCAGGCGTCGGCTCGTAGTGGCGTTGGGGCAACTGTGGTGAGACCTATGCCTACTTCGGTGGCCTTGGAATCACATGGAACCCCTGATGTCGCTGCGTCTTCCAGCAGTGAGCATCTTACCGGTCAGCCATCACTCCAGGGTGAATGGCGGACAGTGGTGGGCTCGCGCGTGCCTGGCCGAAAGGCGAAGGTGGGATCTGGCCGCGTGGCAGCTGCCTTACCCCTTTCCAACAGGTACGGGGTGCTTCCTAGTGGTGATGACATCGTTTCCGAGCCACCACAGGATGCCTCGCCTGTTGGGCCAGTGGCCGATTCTCCGGCAAGGTCCCGACAGTCACAGAGGGCGGGCCTATTAGTTATAGGGAGCTCCAACGTTAGGCGGGTTATGGAGCCCCTCAGGAAAATAGCGGGTAGGTCGGGGAAGAATGCCAGTGTGCACTCGGTGTGCTTGCCGGGGGCTCTCGTCCGTAATGTGGAGGAGGCCCTTCCGGCAGCTATTGAACGCACTGGGTGTGACCGGCTGCAGATAGTAGCACATGTCGGAACGAATGACGCCTGCCGCTTGGGTTCTGAGGCCATCCTTGGTTCCTTCCGGCGGCTGGCTGATTTGGTGAAGACAACCAGCATCGCACGCGGAGTGCAAGCTGAGCTTAATATCTGCAGCATAGTGCCCAGAGTCGATCGCGGTCCTCTGGTTTGGAGCCGTGTGGAGGGTCTAAACCAGAGGCTCAGACGACTCTGCGACTATAATGGTTGCAAATTCATCGACCTCCGTTATTGGGTGGAGAACTGTAGGGCCCCCCTAGACAGGTCAGGCGTGCACTACACACCGGAAGCAGCTACTAGGGTAGCAGAGTACGTGTGGCGTGCACACGGGGGTTTTTTAGGTTAGAGGGACCCCCCCCTTGGGCGAAACGATAAAATACCTGACGGCTTACCAGAGAGGACATTACCATCGTTGATAAAGAACGTCCGTCCTCAGAGACCAAAAACAGGAAAAGTTAACGTAATATTGGTAAACTGCAGGAGTATCCAGGGCAAGGTTCCTGAATTAGTATCTCTTATTGAAGGAAATAGTGCGCATATAGTATTAGGAACGGAAAGTTGGTTAAAACCGGAAGTGAACAGTAACGAAATCCTAGACACAGAATGGAATATATACCGCAAGGATAGGATAAACGCCAATGGTGGAGGAGTATTTATAGCAGTAAAGAATTCAATAATATCCAGTGAAGTTATTAGCGAATGCGAATGTGAAATAATCTGGGTTAAGTTAAGTATCAAAGGTGGGTCAGATATGATAGTCGGATGCTTCTATAGACCACCTGCATCAGCAACCGTAGTAGTTGAGCGCCTCAGAGAGAACCTGCAGAACGTCGTGAAGAAGTTTCGTGATCATACTATTGTAATAGGGGGAGACTTCAATCTACCAGGTATAGAATGGGATAGTCACACAATCAGAACTGGAGCCAGGGACAGAGACTCTTGTGACATTATCCTGACTGCCTTGTCCGAGAATTACTTCGAGCAGATAGTTAGAGAACCAACTCGTGAAGCTAACGTTTTAGACCTCATAGCAACAAATAGACCGGAAATTTTCGACTCCGTGAATGTAGAAGAGGGTATCAGTGATCATAAGTCAGTGGTTGCATCAATGACTACAAGTGTAATAAGAAATGCCAAGAAAGGAAGGAAAATATATTTGCTAAGAGTGATAGGGCACAAATCGCAGAATATCTGAGTGACCACCATCAAACGTTCATTTCTGAGGAAGAGGATGTGGAACAAAAATTGAAAAAATTCAGAAACATCGTCCAGTACGCCTTAGATAAGTTCGTACCGACTAAGGTCCAAAGCGAGGGGAAAGATCCACCGTGGTATAACAATCATGTACGAAAGGTACTACGGAAACAAAGAAAGCTTCATCATAGGTTTAAGAGTAGTCGAATCATAGCTGATAAGGAAAAGCTGAACGAAGCGAAAAAGAGCGTAAAGAGAGCAATGAGAGAAGCATTCAACGAATTCGAACATAAAACATTGGCAAACAATCTAAACAAGAACCCTAAAAAGTTTTGGTCATATGTAAAATCGGTAAGCGGAATTAAATCCCCTATTCAGTCACTCGTTGACCACGATGGCACCGAAACAGAGGACGACCGAAGAAAGGCAGAAATACTGAATTCAGTGTTCCGAAACTGTTTCACTGCGGAAAATCGTAACACGGTCCCTGACTTCAGCCGTCGCACGGACGCCAAAATGGAAAATATTGAAATAAACGATATCGGAATTGAAAAACAACTGCTATCACTTAGTAGCGGAAAAGCATCCGGACCAGACGAGATACCCTTAAGATTCTACAGTGATTATGCTAAAGAACTTGCCCCCTTTCTATCAGCAATTTATCGTAGATCGCTGGAAGAACGTAAAGTACCTAGCGACTGGAAGAAAGCGCAGGTCGTTCCCATTTTCAAGAAGGGTCATAAATCAGATGCGAATAATTATAGGCCTATTTCTGTTGTAGAATAATGGAACATGTTTTGTGTTCTCGTATTATGGCGTTCTTAGATAATACAAATCTCCTTCATCATAACCAACATGGATTCCGCAAACAGAGATCATGTGAAACTCAGCTCGCCCTATTTGCCCAAGAAATTCACAGTGCCGTAGACACTGGCGAGCAGATTGATGCCGTATTCCTGGACTTCAGGAAGGCATTTGATACGGTTCCGCACTTACGTTTAGTGAAAAAAATACGAGCTTACGGAATATCGGACCAGGTTTGTGATTGGATTCAGGATTTCCTAGAAGAAAGAACACAACATGTTATTCTTAACGGTTCAAAATCTGCAGATGTAGAGGTAATTTCGGGAGTACCGCAGGGAAGCGTGATAGGACCTTTATTGTTTACAATATACATAAATGACTTAGTTGACAACATCGGTAGCTCCGTGAGGCTATTTGCAGATGACACGGTTGTCTACAAGAAAGTAGCAACATCAGAAGACTCGTACGTACTCCAGGAGGACCTGCAGAGGATTAATGCATGGTGCGACAGCTGGCAGCTTTCCCTAAACGTAGATAAATGTAATATAATGCGCATACATAGGGGCAGAAATCCATTCCAGTACGATTATGCCATAGGTGGTAAATCATTGGAAGCGGTAACGACCGTAAAATACTTAGGAGTTACTATCCGGAGCGATCTGAAGTGGAATGATCACATAAAACAAATAGTGGAAAAAGCAGGCGCCAGGTTGAGATTCATAGGAAGAATTCTAAGAAAATGTGACTCATCGACGAAAGAAGTAGCTTACAAAACGCTTGTTCGTCCGATTCTTGAGTATTGCTCATCAGTATGGGACCCTTACCAGGTTGGATTAATAGAAGAGATAGACATGATCCAGCGAAAAGCAGCGCGATTCGTCATGGGGACATTTAGTCAGCGCGAGAGCGTTACGGAGATGCTGAACAAGCTCCAGTGGCGGACACTTCAAGAAAGGCGTTACGCAATACGGAGAGGTTTATTATCGAAATTACGAGAGAGCACATTCCGGGAAGAGATGGGCAACATATTACTACCGCCCACATATATCTCGCGTAATGATCACAACGAAAAGATCCGAGAAATTGGAGCAAATACGGAGACTTACAAGCAGTCGTTCTTCCCACGCACAATTCGTGAATGGAACAGGGAAGGGGGGATCAGATAGTGGTACAATAAGTACCCTCCGCCACACACCGTAAGGTGGCTCGCGGAGTATAGATGTAGATGTAGATGTACATTTTGGAAGTTATTAATCACATTTCCAGCTCTCTCAAGCGTTGAACTAGTGTATTATAAGAGGCAGTGTCAAAAAAATAACCAGAATTATTTATTTAATGGAAAATACTGCTCACCTTTATTCAGACCCTATTACAGACCTTCAAAGTAATATCTCAGACAATACAGTTCCAGCATTCAGTCCAGTGTTCTAAACACTCCCTGAAGCCCCTATCTGATAGTCTGTTGAGTACATCCGAAATTTGATTTTTTAGCCCTCAATGACTCTGAAAATAGCGCCCCTGAAGCTTTTTTTTTCACTGCAGGAAATAAGTGGAAGTGACATGGCGCTAGGCTCTATGTGTAAGGCTGATGTGGCCTAATTCAGTGACACTGTATTCACTGCGTGATGAGCCAGGGCATTATCTTGGTGCAGAATCCATCCCATTTGAGCAAGATCTGGCCTATATGTGAAATTTTCCTCTTCAATATGTCAATAGTAATTTCCAATAACAGTACATTACTCATCCACCATGTGACTGTACACAATATCCTGCTCATCAAAGAAGACTAGAAGCATGTCTTTTCCTGCACTAGGTTGAACTTTAGCCTTTTTGGGTCTTGGACTCAAGGATTTTTCCATTTGGCACTGTCCTGTTTTGTCTCTAGATAATAATGTGATGACTCTGTACAAAAAAAATCTGGTTCTGGCTAAAGCATTCCCTTCCACTGTTCATACATAATCGCACAGCCTTCTGCTCATGGCAGCAAATATGGGTGTGCACAATTTTGCTGCCAAAATGAATTATAGCAATGCAGCTAAAAAGATGAGGTGTGCGAAGTGCAAAAGTGAAATCGCTAAATATAATGAACGTATTTCAAGTTTACAAAATGTAATCAATGACCTCGGAACAGAAAACGACTGCATGAAGTACGAAAATATGCAACTGAAATCAAAGCAAAACATGGATGACCTACCAAACAAAATGTCGACGATTTGGCTGACTGAAAGAACGTATCCAACAACAGAATGCATTAGGCGTAAAAATGCCACCGACAGTAAACGATACAAGGTTTGAGAGTGTAAACAAATTTAATATACTCTGTTCTCTTAACAGTTTTCCAGTGAGTGACTCAGAACTAAAGCTGAATTTCAATGTTAAAGCGACCTCGGCAAACGTTCCAAAAAGTGTAAATTGTCATAAAAAAGTAACGTTTGATTTGTGAAGGCCAGAACTTCCAGCATCGAGAAGAGAAATTTCTGCTGTGAATAAAACAAAGCGTGTTCATATTTTTGCAGACAGTCATGGAAGAGGTATGGCCAAAATGGTAAAAAACTGTTTCAATAATGCTGATGTTTGTGGAATCATGAAACCTGATGCGAAAATTCAGGAAGTTGTTGTAGGCTGCAATCCTGAAAGAGTAAAAAACTATTATGTGATTATAATAGGTGGTTCGAACAATGTAGCCTGCAATGAAGGTTTTGATGTTACACGATCACTCAAGGAGAAATTAACGGCGCTTCAGCATTCTACAGTACTTATTGTGAACATTCCAAAGAGACACGACTTAATCCCACAGTCCTGTGTAAATTAAACTGTCTCTCACTCTAACTCTAAATTAGCAAAGACTTGTAAACAGTTTAGCAATACTTGTGTTGTAGATACGAGTAATTTTCAATGAGAGCTGTTTAACAGGTCAGGTAAACAAACCTCACGTACTCCTTCAAATCAACAAAATATCTCCTCAATCGGAACCTATTCCCCGTAACTGGCTCCAGCAATCCCATCAGACTAATTTTCAAGCTCAGAATTTCCATGAAACAGTTAACAATGAGCCAATTGTTTCTGAGCCCACAAATACTTTTTTAGACGAAAGCAGCCACTTTCAGAAAATACCAAAGCTATGACAATTTTGCACCATAATGTAGGACAACTTATAAACAACGTTAATGAAATTTCTGTTCTTTCAGATGACCCACAAGAGATAAAGGATGCCAATGTTTTATGCTTTATTGAACACCACATGAGAAATGTTGCAGCTCAGTGGTTACTGTCTACCAACACATTACTGTAGGTATATCATGAAGAATGGTGGATTAGTAGTGAACTCCACTTGCAGGTTGGTGTTGAAATTTTGGAGGATTTCATCGATTTTTTTTTCCCTTAAAGTTTCCCAAGAATTTTCAAAACTGTTGCTCAGATTGATGATGTCAGTGAGAGTAAGCAGTCGACCACCATGATCAGAAAGGCCAAGAACTGGATGTACACTGATATTGTTGACTCTTGACTTACCTATATATATACACTCCTGGAAATGGAAAAAAGAACACATTGACACCGGTGTGTCAGACCCACCATACTTGCTCCGGACACTGCGAGAGGGCTGTACAAGCAATGATCACACGCACGGCACAGCGGACACACCAGGAACCGCGGTGTTGGCCGTCGAATGGCGCTAGCTGCGCAGCATTTGTGCACCGCCGCCGTCAGTGTCAGCCAGTTTGCTGTGGCATACGGAGCTCCATCGCAGTCTTTAACACTGGTAGCATGCCGCGACAGCGTGGACGTGAACCGTATGTGCAGTTGACGGACTTTGAGCGAGGGCGTATAGTGGGCATGCGGGAGGCCGGGTGGACGTACCGCCGAATTGTGCAACACGTGGGGCGTGAGGTCTCCACAGTACATCGATGTTGTCGCCAGTGGTCGGCGGAAGATGCACATGCCCGTCGACCGGGGACCGGACAGCAGCAACGCACGGATGCACGCCAAGACCATAGGATCCTACGCAGTGCCGTAGGGGACCGCACCGCCACTTCCCAGCAAATTAGGGACACTGTTGCTCCTGGGGTATCGGCGAGGACCACTCGCAACCGTCTCCATGAAGCTGGGCTACGGTCCCGCACACCGTTAGGCCGTCTTCCGCTCACGCCCCAACATCGTGCAGCCCGCCTCCAGTGGTGTCGCGACAGGCGTGAATGGAGGGACGAATGGAGACGTGACGTCTTCAGCGATGAGAGTCGCTTCTGCCTTGGTGCCAATGATGGTCGTATGCGTGTTTGGCGCCGTGCAGGTGAGCGCCACAATCAGGACTGCATACGACCGAGGCACACAGGGCCAACACCCGGCATCATGGTGTGGGGAGCGATCTCCTACACTGGCCGTACACCACTGGTGATCGTCGAGGGGACACTGAATAGTGCACGGTACATCCAAACCGTCATCGAACCCATTGTTCTACCATTCCTAGACCGGCAAGGGAACTTGCTGTTCCAACAGGACAATGCACGTCCGCATGTATCCCGTGCCACCCAACGTGCTCTAGAAGGTGTAAGTCAACTACCCTGGCCAGCAAGATCTCCGGATCTGTCCCCCATTGAGCATGTTTGGGACTGGATGAAGCGTCGTCTCACGCAGTCTGCACGTCCAGCACGAACGCTGGTCCAACTGAGGCGCCAGGTGGAAATGGCATGGCAAGCCGTTCCACAGGACTACATCCAGCATCTCTACGATCGTCTCCATGGGAGAATAGCAGCCTGCATTGCTGCGAAAGGTGGATATACACTGTACTAGTGCTGACATTGTGCATGCTCTGTTGCCTGTGTCTATGTGCCTGTGGTTCTGTCAGTGTGATCATGTGATGTATCTGACCCCAGGAATGTGTCAATAAAGTTTCCCCTTCCTGGGACAATGAATTCACGGTGTTCTTATTTCAATTTCCAGAAGTGTACATAGGTGGTCGACTGCTTACTCTCACTGAGCAACAGTTTTGAAAATTCTTGGGAAACTTTAAGTGAAAAAAATCGATGAAATCCTCCAAAATTTCAACATCAACCTGCAAGTGATAGACTGGAGTCCAGTTTTCAATGAAACAGATGCGAACAAAAAGTATAATACATTTCTGAATGAATTTATATCTATCTTTGAAGCTACAGTTCTCCCCCTCCCCCCCCCCCCCCAAAAAAATAGAAACAGTACTGTTAACTCTGTCAATAAGACATGGATCACTGCAGGAATAAAAACATCCTACAGAACAAAGAGGATGCTGTATTACTCCCTCAGAACTTGTATTGATCCAAAGAAATGTCAGCACCACAAACATTACTGTAGTATCATAAAGAAGGTAATAAGTAAGTCAAAAAAGATGTCCATTAAGTCTGAAATTGATTAGTCTGACAACAAAATAAAAACAATTTGGAATGTAATAAAGTGAGAAACTGGCAAAAAAAAAGTTATGGGGAACAGGACACTCATTGAAATTAACAAGGTACCAATATAGTAAAGAAACCTGAAATGGTTGCAGAAATCTTCAACAGGCACTTTTTGTCAGCAGCAGAGAAGACAGGCTGTAAAGGTTCTATGGACGAGTCATTGGCTCTTCTACAGAAAGCTATCAGTAATAGACCCTCACAATTATCCTTGCCTCATGTTACAGTAAAAGGGATTTAAAGAATTATCATTTCATTAGAAGATAAGTCTGTTGGTGTGGACAATATTTCCTGTAAAATAGTGAAATATTGCCATAAATATATAAGTCCAGTCTTATGCAATGTATTCAATACATATCTGCAAGAAGGAATAGTCCCCAACAGGCCAAAACTAGCTGTAGTGGCACCATCCTTTTTAAAAAAGGCGAGAAAAACAATGTTACAAACTATCGCCCAATCTCCCTCTTAACCATCTTTTCAGAAATTTTTGATAAACTCATGCACAGGTTGACTGTCAATATCCTAAACAAGCATCAGTTTGGATTTTGTGCTAGTCTTTCTACAGAACAAGCAGTATTCTGTTTCACCAACCAAGTTCTGGAAGCCATGAACAAAATGTCTCCAGTAGGTATTTTTCTGACCTCTCAAAAGCCTTTGAATGTGTAAACCACTTAATCCTTTTGAAAAAGGCAGAATATTATGGTTTGGGTGGTACCGTGGGTTTGTGGCTCCAATCATACCTAAAGGACCGAAAGCAGACTGTACTGCTGAATCGCTCATCCAGAAAACCTGCCTCATCTGAGTGGGGCCGAGTAAGTTTTGGGGTGCCACAAGGCTCTGTTTTCGGTCCACTGTTATTTCTCATCTTCATTTATGATCTCCCACTTTGTTCTAATACAAACCATAAATTTACTCTTTTTGCAGATGACACTATACTTCTAATTGGCGATTTTACAGACAACAATCTTGAACGAACTACGATTAAAGTTTTCAATGATATTGTAAACTGGTTTTCTTCAAATGGCCTCCCACCCAATACGGATAAAACCCTTTACATGAGATTCCATACTCCACAAAGAAATTAAGTGCAGAGATCAAGAAATACAAAAAGCTGAGGATACAAAATTTCTGGGTGCTTACAAAGACAGCAAATGTAACTGGTCAGCACACATTCTTCAGCTTTATAAAACATAAAACACTTAGCTCAGCAATATTTGCACTATGGGTAATTGCTTCAGTGGATGAAGTAGACACCATTAAGGCTTCGTACTTCGGCTATTTTCAGTCATTAATGTCATATGCTATTATATTGTGGGGGAATTAACATCTTGCAAAGAAAATTTTCACTGCACAAAAAAAAAAAGAAACATTAGAATAATGAGTGGTGTTCATCACAGGCACTCTTTCAGGCACTTGTTTCGAAAGATGGGGATCCTTACCATCTCCTCACAACAGCCTTACTATGGTTCAAAAAGGAGCTTATTACTCCAGCATTAAGCTGTTTAATGCTCTCCCACCACACATCAAATGCCTTCACAAAATATTGCCAGCATTCAAACACTCAAGGAGTTCCTGATAGAGAAATCTTTATATACAATTGATGAATATGTGAATGTAAATGTACATAATCACTTAACTTGTGTTGTAAACTTAATATAATTAATTTTATTTTGAGTACAATTATTTATTGGTATTCTTTTATTTCCTTTGCAATATTTAGTTTATCTTGACTCTTGTATATATTGCACATCCTCAACATGTGAAACAAAAATGTTCTGTTAACTGAATGTGCTGTTGTTTAGCCGATATCTTATTTAAATTTTATCTTTTATTTATGTAAGATATCTTTCAACTGTGTACAATCTGACACATTGCATATCATTGCTATGTTACTCATCCGTAACATATGAAACACAATTTTCTCTTAATTGATTATGCTGTTGTGATTCTTGAGTTTCTCCCGGTGTATTTGATAATCAAAATATCCACGGGTGTGCTGTTGTTTAGTTGATTTTTATTTACATTGTATCTTTTTATACAAGTTATATTTTAACTATCTAGACTCTGACATGTTTCATATAATTGCGATTGATTCGCTACCAGGACCAACGGAACATGAATGAAATAAAAATAAATTATAAAACTGATCACACAATGCACACACTTTGCTATACCCTAGAACAATGTCTTCAGTTGATCCATAGGATATGTTCATAATCTCAGCAATCTTTGTTAAGAATCAATGATGGTCTTCCAACAACATGACATCAATCATGTGGACATTGGTTTCAGTCTTCAAAGTGAGTGCCTTTCGGGGTGTGGAGAATCTGCAAAGGTCATTTTTATCTGTCCAAAATCGTTCTTGCCACTCAAAAACTTGTTTTCCCCGTGGTTTGCCTTTTGTAGGCTCCCTCCAACACTTCCTATGTTTGTGATGGAGTTTTGTGAAGAAGAATGCAAATCTAATTGACATGCCTGCTGTAACTTGAGGTCCATCTTGGGTGCAGTAAACAAGCCCCTAAACTTTCCCTGTTTGTCTCCAACTGCACTCTGGCAGGTGACTGTATAAAGTATTATGTCACTCAGGGTCAGATATCTCCAGTATTTCCAATACCTATCTCAAGTGTGGGTGCTTTAGAATGCAAAAAAATAATTCTGTTTATTTTCTTACACCACCACATACAAGTAACTGGAACTGGAGTCTAATACTAGATGGTGCAGTTGTTGACCTAATTATTTTTGTGTAGAGGTTACACACCATTAAACAATGAACAAATAATTAAAAGTTTTGATGCATAATACTAATCTTCATTAACTCTAATACATGAATCATGTGCAGAACTTTGCAATATAAATGAGAAATACAGCTCTCCAATAGAAAGTAGTGTAGTGGTATAAAAGCCAACCAAGCATGATAAATTTGTTAGAATACACATTTTACCAACTGAATCGTGTGTGTGAAGATACACTGATGAGCAAATATACTATTATTACTGCCCACCAGGAGATCAAATGCCACCTGGCAGCATTTTGCAAGTGAATCGATAAGGAACATATATATGCACACAAGAAATGAATGGGGAAATATTCTAGTGATGATATGGACTGCAAAACTATACATTCACTGACATGACTGACTTTGACAAAAACCTGACAGTTATGGCCTGGCACCTAGAAATAAGCACCTCAAAGTGGTGAAGCTGGCTGTCTGTCAATGTGCTACTGTTGTGAGCATCTACGGGAAGTGGTTGATGGATGGTGAAACCAATGTTTGCAACAAGTTCTAGCATGTCCCCACATCATCAAAGTACATGGAGGTCCAAAGCTTCCCCATCTGTAAATCAGAATAGCCAGTCATGTGCGGCAGATCAGAGGACAAAAAGCTATGCTGGTGTTGGTACCAGAGGTTCAGAGCCCACCATTTACTTCCCATTGTTAAGCCTGGTGTCTCCAGAAGGTAAGACCACTGTGTGTGCCCATGCTCATCCTACAACATGATCAATTGACTGCACTGGACATGTCATAAACAGGATTGGACCACAAACAAAAATATGAATGCCCTGACTAGATGAGTGATGTTTCTTGGTACACCAGATTGGTGGTGTCCAGATGTATCATCATACAAATGAATAGCTGCTCAAATCAGGCACCACAGCACAAATTCAGGCATATACAGGCTGTATTATGCTATGGGGGACATTAACCTGGACTCTTGTGGGACATGTGGCAGACCCTCAAGGCACAATGAAAGCTGTGGACTTCATTATTCCAACCGCCTGCATCCCTTTCTGACAAGTGTCTTTACCAAGTGTGATGGCATCATTCACCACAATAACTGTGTCACAAGGTCAGGATTGCACTGAAGTGGTTTGGGATGCACGACAGCTCATGTTGATGTGTTGGCCACACAATCTACCTGATATGACCTCAATGAAGCACATCTGGAATGCTATGAAGTGTCACTCAACACACGCAAACCACTGTTCTGTAACTAACTGAAATTGTGTGACCTATTTCTAGTGCAACATACTTCTGGAAACCTATAAACAACTTGAGTCCATAGCATGCAAAACCACTGCTGCACTGTGTCCAAAACGTAGCACAACACATTAAGTAGATGGTCGTTAAGCTTGGCTTATCACTGTATGCTTGCTATCATCACATATTTCATAATGGAGAATTAGTGCTAAACCTCAGCACAATTGTATATCAGGTGCTAGTATTGAGAAACCATGCTGGATTAAAATAACTATTCTCATTTCTGTGATCTTCCTCCAGTGTTCTACTAATTTGTATGGGTGACAGATGTGCCATTGATATTATAATTTTTTCTGTCTCTGTGCCTAGTACATACAGACAGCTTCAAAAATCTTGAAATCATAATACCTATTGAACAATAATCAACCACTACCCTACTATAGCATATCTCCCAACTGACTACTGCATCGCACAATATGATTACTGCCGTAGGTGAACTATCCCTCACAAATTACTAACTTCTGGTCTATGTCTGACAGGGACATAGCACCATTAATCACAAAGAAAATAAAAATTTCTGTGACTTATCTGTAGTATTTAGTACAGAAATTTCCTGTAACGTTAAATTGCTGAGACGGGTTAGTCCTACTGTCATATTATTGATGTCTCTCTAACACACATCTGTGCGTTTCTTCACAATTCTGGCACTTGTTAATAGTTTTACATAACGAATAAAACATGTGTACCCTTCATTATACATGCTTTATTGTTTAGTCCTTGAGAGCATTGACTAGAGAAAATTAATTCAATCAAGTGTTACATGTCTGTGGTTCATAATCCGTATGTAGCAATGAATGCCTCTTAAGATGACCCCACTGGGTAAAAGATTTCCCACAAATATCACATTTATGTGGTCTAATTCCAGTGTGTATTAACAAATGCTTCTTCAGTGTACTCAACTCGGTAAATGATTTGCCGCACACATAACATTTCTGAGGTCTTATACCTTTGTGTATCAATGCATGTGTCCTGAGATTATGCAGATGAGTAAATAATTTGTCACAAACATGACATTTGTGGGGTCTCAGTCCTGTGTGTATTAATATGTGCTTCTTAAGATTACCCGCTACAGAGAAAGATTTGCCACATGTGACACATATGTGTGGTCTCTTTCCAGTGTGTATCATTGCATGTCTCTTCAGATCATGTAAGGCAGTAAAAGAATTACCACAAATATCACATTTATGTCGTCTCGTTCCGGTGTGTATTAAAGTGTGCTTCTTCACATGACCCAGCTCAGTAAAAGATTTGCCACAAATATCACATTTATGGGGTCTCATTCCAGTGTGAATAAATGTGTGCCTCTTGAGATCACACGAGTGAGCAAAAGACTTGCCACAAACACCACATGCATGCGGTCTCTTTTCAGTGTGTATTAACACGTTCGCTGCGGCTGACGCTTATAAGCGTTTCCGCGATCAACACGCCAGAGCGGCTGACGCTCATAAGCGTTTCCGCGATCAACACGCCAGAGCGGCTGACGCTCATAAGCGTTGCCGCGATCAGCAAGCCAGTGCGGGTAACACTTATAAGCGGTGCGCTCGCTAGCTGAGTTCTCACTAGGGGAGGTCGCCAACTGGGACACGCCGATTTCGTCCGAATTGTTTCTAGAAAGAGGTGGGACTCCACATAACGTGCCCGAAATATTTCGCCTGAGTTGGCCATAGGAAAGGAGAACATGCTCTCGAAAGTTGTTCCGATAGCACTATAGGAGGCTATACCTTATTTAGCGCTCTGTTCGTCGTTATTGGCGTAGAGTAATGGTCAAGCGCATTGCTCACGAAACAGGCGACTTGGGATCAATCCCAGGTCCGTCCTGATTTTTTTTTCTCATTTTTATTTTACTTCGTATCTTCAGAGTGTTCGGTTATTTACGGTAGATGTATATTTCTATCGTCAAGTCAAAAATCTAATTAAAAGATTACAAAGTGCCCCTGAATAACTCCAACAACAGCGAGAGGTATCATCAAGAGAAGATGCAATTAAAATACATTCGACCGTGCTGCATCAATTCAGTGCTCTTGTGGACACCCCTATGATCTAGTACGCTTGGTTTGCATCCAAACTATTAGAGGAAACACCTTAGTTTTAAAACTTGAATTAAGTGTGCTTTCCAATGAAGCATGTTGCAGAGAAATGTAACTGCTCAAACAATGCCTTCATAAAATGTGCCTAGAGTGAAACATATATGTTTCACATGTTTCTATGATATGTCACCATAAAAATGGCAAAACTTCTACTGTCGTAATGAATAAAAAGTAGCGCACGTAATCACAAGAATCTTTAAAATCTTTATTTTCATTAAAACTTTCGCCTAGTTATATAAATATACTACTTGAATGTATTTAAATTCTACGGTAAATAGTTGCAAAATCTGACGAAACCAAGGAAAATAAGAATGAAAACAATTGAAAAAAATTAGGAAGCACCTGGGATTGATTCCAGGTCGACTGTTTCGTGAGCAATGCGCTTGACCATTACGCTACGCCGTCAACATGTTCGTTGCGGCTGACGCAAATAAGCGGCGCGTTCACTAGCAGAGTTCTCAGTTTAGTTTGTTCGGCTGTGCACTCGTGTTAGTTCAAGTAACCAACGACATATCACGTAACGTGTTCCTGTCTGCAGTTGTGTGTTTTCGTTTTTTGTCGTCTGTGTTGTGCATTGTTTGCAATGGCGGCGAATGAACCGACACCGGGGCCTTCGAACGCGAAAAAGTGTAGGAAGAGTGACCAATATACTGACCATGAGTTACTACGTGTGTTAGAAGATAGTGATGTAGATTTCAGAGAGGACGAACCAGATGAGGGTGACTGGCATTTGGAGACTGCAGAAACAGACCACAGTGATGACAGTGTGGAAGCAGAACTGTCCAGTATGTTTCGTGACAGTTCGGAATCGGACGATACGGGCGACGATGATGAGGAAATCGCCGACGATAAAGAACCAGCGCTCGCAGAGGTAAGCAAACCAGGTGTTACGTGGCATGAAGAACCACATGGGATGCAGTATCACCCGTTTACGAAAGCAGAATGTTTGCTGATGAAGCCTGCTGGCAATACGCCAATGGATTTCTTTAGGCTACTGGTTACAGATGACATACTGCAGCTCATAGTTGACGAAACAAATGATAACGCACGGAATATATTTGCGAGCGCAAATACACAAGAGGGCTCTAGAATTAGTAATTGGAAACCCGTAAGTATAGAAGAAATACTTGTCTTCCTGGGGATTTCATTACATATGGGTAATGTCAAATGTGCCCGACTACAAGACTACTGGAAGAGGGATCCGCTGTTCGAAAATAAAGGAATAACGATGAGTATGAGCAGAGACAGATATTTGCTTATCTTACGCGCATTGAATTTTGCAAAAAATCCAGAGTCAGGCGAACCGAAACCAAATGATCGACTGTATAAGATACGCCCTATATTGAATTATTTCAACAACAAAATGTGTAATGTGTATTATCCAGGTAGGGATTTCTCTTTAGATGAATCAATGATTCTTTGGAGGGGACGATTGTTATTTAGACAATACATAAAAAACAAAAGAAATAAGTATGGCATCAAATTGTACATGCTAAATAACCCAGACGGCTTCATCAATAAATGCGCTGTGTACACGGGGATGCGTGGTGATATGGGGGGAAAAGGGCATGCTGAAAAGATAGTATTGCATTTGTTAGAAGAGAAGGTGAATGTTGGCCATCACATTTACATGGACAATTTTTACAACAGCTTTGCCTTAGCTAAAACCCTGTTGAATGCAAAAACACATTGCACCGGGACACTAAGGGTAAATAGGAAAAATACCCCTAAAGACGTGGTATGCGCCAAGCTGGGGAAAGGGGACACCATAGCACGATATTCGGACGGGGTAATGATCGGCAAATGGAAGGATAGACGAGAGGTCTCCTATATTTCCACAGAATACCCCAATACAATGGAACGTGTGCAGAATGCACGCCAGCAAATAGTCGCGAAACCACTGCCAATTATCAGATATAATAGTTGTATGTCTGGGACCGATAGGCAGGACCAGATGTTGTCTTATTATTTATGTGAACGAAAGACAATCCGCTGGCCAAAGAAACTATTCTTCCATGTAGTTGACATGCTAATGTTCAATGCACATTACCTATATAATAAATACTCAGGGCATAATATGACTTTGTATGATTATAGAATACAAATAATAAAGGGACTACTTCCACCAATGGACGTTACAAAAGGTGTGCGTAACAAATGTAAAGACACACATGTTGTGCAAAAGCGGGACGCAACGGAAGGGACGAAGCAAGTTATGCGGAAGCGACGTAAAACGTGCGCGGCACGGGGCAAGCGTACGGATACACCATACGTGTGTATAACGTGTCCAAACCAACCTGGATTCTGTTTGAACTGCTGCACAATTACACATCCATAATGTAATGGGACGTCGTATCTACAGAGGAAGATCTGTTTGTGTTTGATTTGTAAAGTGTTTGTTTTATTTGATAGCCATGTAAATATAGTTACATTGGTTGCTCAGAATATGATGTTTCTGTACAGTACCGTATGTGGACTTATTTGTGGTTTGCTATAAAAACATCACCTCTACACCTTGAAAACTTATTTGTTACTAGCTGCAGTGCCCGGCGTTGCCCGGGTGTGTATTCATTCCTGTCTTATTTTAGTCCATCTGCTTCTTCTCTCTCTGTCCATCGCCTCCTGTTCTATCGCTATCTATTTTCCATTCATCTCAGTTCCGTTTTCACACAGGTCAATCTTCATGACATAATATTTCCTGTACTGTGTGTCCCACAAGAATATAATTTTCCATGTTTCCCGGGAAGAATATTAGGAAACTGCAAAATGAGGTGCGAATGGAGTTGGTATTACAGACGTAATACATTACAACCACATGCATAGTGGGACGGATTTTCGTGCGTTTCATAGTTTTGACGTCATATCTCCTGTACTACGCGTCATACTATGATATAATTTCAAAGCTACATTTAGTGGTATATATGCATATCCTCTGCAAAATTCTTCGCGAATAGCTTTAGTAGTAATGACATAATAAATAGAAATCACAAACCTGATGTTGCGGTTATTCAAGAACAGAATTGTTTATGACGTCATATCTCCTGAACTATATATCGTAAGTAGTTTTTGCTACCATAGCAAATGATTCATTACCTTAGAGAAGATTTGTACCAAATTTGATTGAAATCGGTGTACTAGTTTAGGAGCAGATGTGGAATATCGTCACATGATGCGGCCGTTTTTGACGAATTACATTGTTCATGACGTCATATCTCCTGACGTATGTGTCGTATGTGGTTCTTACCCCTACAGTGATAGTTTTCCGATAATAGGAATATGTGTACCACGTTTCGTTGAAATCGGTCCAGTAGGAGGAGATGTGGAACATACATACATACACATACAGTCATTTTTATAATATGTATATATTTGTGATTGGGTTTCCATAGCACCACATTGCAGACGAGTCCTGTTTCTTTTTCTTCGTTTTATAAATCTTTTGGTGTTTTCCGACTAATTCTTTTTCAATGGAGTGGATTTGTCACTTGTGTGAATTGCATTTTCTGTCCAGTTAGCAATACAATAAATAAATAAGGGGCTTTGTTAGAATTGTTTGCAATAAATGCATGTAACGCTTATAAGCGACAGACAGCAGGCAGCATTTATCACATGATCGGCATGCAGCTAAAGTGTACTTGTATTTCTATATCTAGCACCTCTTCCGCAGACGTTATATTCGTTGCCAATATTACGTTCGTGCACAACATGAATTTGTCGCAAAACTAGACATTAGTCTTGCGATCAAAATTTAGGCGTGTTCATAATTTGTATTCAGCCAGGTATGGATTACGAAATATAAATTCCAGCAGTATCTTATTATAACTTGAAACTGCTGACTTCCCTTGCAGAACAAAGTTTTATTCATCCATAAGAATTATGAAAAGATACAGTGGCGAGCTAAGTCGGTAACTATGTAAAGTTATTTCCTCGAAATAAAAATCATAGAAGGCCGTGCGGCTGCAAAGAGAAGTGATTGCAGCGCTCCTGGCAGCTAGCCCCGAACTGTTTTGACTGAGTGGAACGCTGCGCCTCTGGTAGCCAGCGTACGAACTCCAAACGAATCAGCTGGCGGCATCTAGTTTATTCGCCACAAACTTACAGGTTTCGCAGGGCTATGATTTCAGCTCTCAGCGCACGTGCGCTTACAAGCGTCCGCCTCGCGCGTTAGCGGCTCGCACTGGCGACCGCAGCGAACATGTTAATGAATGTCGCTTCAGATCACAGACCAGAGTAAAGGACTTGTCACAAATATCACATTTGTGGGGACTCAGTCCAGTGTGTGTCAAAGAATGTCTCTTGAGATGACCCGACTGAGTAAAAGACTTGCCGCAAACACCACATTTGGGTTGTGTCTTTGTTGTAAGTAGTGCAGTGTGGTCAACAACATTACCCACTGCAGAGGTAGTTCCATAATCATCATATCTGTCTTGTTCCTCAGCACTGTGTGTAATAGATGTTGTATGTCTGCCACATATATCATTAAAGGATTTCTTGGAAATTTTACAAGTTTCCTTGGATGAAGATTGTTTCTCCGTCTGTTTAGTGACAGACACTTCCTTATCACCTTCGAAGAAGTTGTTTCTGTAGTCATCGCTGCTGTCAAATTTCTTGTTATTGTCAGGAGATAAAGCTTTGTCATTCTCACTCATTTTCAAATGTTTGTTTAAGGTGACGTGACTGGGAAACACCTCACCACATGACTTACAAACATATGTAGGTGGCTGTACACCATCAATGTGGATAAAGACATGCATTATGAGTTTGTATTTTGAAGGAAAGCTCTGTAGGCAAAAACTACAGCAAAATGTATCAAAATCCTTTTTCCTTAAACTACATTTTAGAATGACGCTGAATAGGCTATCTTTTACTGAGGTCAATCCATGTGTATGAGGTCCAACCACAGTGAAATCTGGCGACTTCTCTGCACACACCTCCAGCTCATTGTACACCACTTCTTGATTTACAGTTTCTTCAAATGAAATGCCACAACTCTCGCTATTATTTTGAATCAGCCTGCAGAATAATGAGAATAGTGTTAAATATTTGCTTATAAGGTCCACAAAAACAATATTTCAGTGTCCACAAAATCCATGACTATAATCTAAAAGTAATGAAAGTGTGCACACAAAAAATTACAATGGCAGTGAATGTTAGTGAAATAGAATAACCAAGGTATTCTACCAAAAAGGCTATAATTTTGTTAATTTAACGACTTTTCATAAATACAATGGCCAAAGGAATTTGAATAGTGATTAACTTTAATCACTGCTGACTTAACTTGCAAATTTTTTGTAGATATTGCAATGCAGAAATGTCATTCTTTTTAACATACAGTGCTGAAAGCTACTGTATGACACCAATTCCATATATTTACATAACAGAATGCCTGTGTGTTGAAAAATTCTAAAAATAGGAGGTTTAACCACTTGCCCACGTCCTAAGAGATGGGTCTGGGATCTGTTATTGTGTTTCCACTGTGCTCTACAAAGTGGATTTGGGATATGCCCATTGCCTCCCTGCACATGCTCTCTGAACTGAGTCGGGGCTGCCAGATAGTGCTGTGTTGCATGTTCGACGAACGAGTAATGCCATCAAAGCATCCATGATCCTAATCTTTGCAAGATGAAGACACTGAAAGATTATACAAATAAAAGTGGTAATAAATGGTCCAGTTACAGTTCTTAAAGCAATAGAAAACTCGTGACGATGTGGACTTTCACGATGGATATAGGAGTGCGCATATAGCAAAGCAACAAACCAACTACGAACTCCAGGCATTGTTCTACATAATGTGGTCTGTTAATTGTAGTGTGGATAGGACTACATTTGCATTTATGGGGACACCAGGTGTACAAATTCATTTTACAGATCCTAAAAATGCATCTGATGGTTTCAGATTTTTTGGTGGTGGGTTGCTAGTAATGCTAACTAATGAGATTAACAAATATTTTAAATGCTGCATAACTTCACATGTGGACACACTGAAACAATATTTGTTTATGTGTGCGAATAAGTACCGACAGACAGAGGGGAATTGCATTAGTTGATTACTCTTATTCCTTTAAGGCATAATGCAAGTACCTTATTTTGAAGTGTATTACTCAAGGAAAGGAATTCTTGAAACACCAATTTTCCAAAAAGTAATATTTTGATGTAGATTTTGTCTTCTGTTGGAGTTCTGTCATTTCAATATTAGTTTATATTCCTGCTAAATTCCTGGTGTTTCAAGAATTCCTTTCCTTCTGTAATACATTTCAAAATGTATTACTCAATAGGGTACTTGCACAATGCCTTATAGTGTTAACAGTTCAATCAACAAATGCATTTTGCCACTGTTTGTTGGTACTAATTTGCACATATACAACTACCATTTCAATGTGCCCACATGTGAAGTTACGAAGTATTTAACATTTGTTCATCTCATTATTTACCATTACAAACAACCCATCATCAAAAAATGTGAAAATATTCCTGATAACTTTAAAGAGAAGCCTTTTCCCAAACAAGAATTATATATTGACTAGTCTCTTACTATGAAAGAGCAGGTCTCCCTCTCCCTCTCCCTCTCCCTCTCTTTCTCTAATATATACAAAATAACCACACTCATGGCAATAAAATATGCTTGTACAATAACGAGAAAGTTGCTATTTATGTCACTTTATAATATACATACTATAATACACTGCATTTGTGCCCCAATATAGTGGATACCCTCTTTCATCTAAAGTTACTTACCATTTTTACACACAGTATAAGTCCTCAATTATCTGGTTTTCTTGTCTCTGAAAGCCGTGACTGTACTGGCACAGTTATAACTAACAAAGGCAATACCACCTAGTCTGAGGGAAGTAAAACATAGGAAGGGAAAATTGCAACTTTTTTGCAGAGGAGAATGTGATGTGATGAGACAAAAAAATGTTTACACACTTTATAGTATTTAGAGTGATGAACTACAATGAACTGAAGAAAGAAAAAAAAAAAAACAGCTACAAGTTATCTTCAAAGAAAATGACAAGACTGAGGAAACTGTCTCTGAAAATATTATATAATGTAACTGCCATCTGATGCGTGTTGCAGCTCTAAATTAATACTTCTTGCACACGAAAATCTGAAGAATTTGGGAGACTACTTCCAAATGCAACATATTGAGAGCTTACTTTAAAAATGCAGTCCATTTCTCAATTCTCCCTCTCGGCAAAGTTTCAGCTCGAACATGATTAGTGGGATGACAATTTACTAAACGTATTTCTTCGACTGAGAAGAAATAGACACTGCCAAGTGTGTTGGAGCAAAAGACATCAATGGAAAGTAAATAAGAGGAGCACATGTTCAATCTGAAGAGTGCGATGTTCAATTGTGTGCAGTACCATGTTATGAACCGTATGATACGGAAATTAATTTCTAAACAAATATTGTACAAGAAAACTCTTGTATGCATTAGCTCTTCTACTGAAAAGAATCAAATTACTTGGCACATAAAAACTGTGCGCCACGTCAGGATTCAAATGGATGGCGTAACATGGGTTTGTCTGGATTAACATGTGCCACTTTTATCCTCTTATGCCGATGAAAGATGTTCATAAAAAACTTGAAATGTTACTCAGGTAGATGTTAAATGTGGGATGTTCCACTATGCATGTCCTTCTTTGATGCAAGTGGAAATAGATGCCAAAGCATTCATCATGGCATAGCAGCAAGGCATGACAGCATATGGGTGTCTCCACCGGCTTTGGCGGCTCACTTATACTTTGGCATTGCAACTTGGCAGTACCTTGGAAGTCTTAGTGAAAAGGAGCACTGCCAAAACTGTAAACGATGCAACTGAGGAATGCAATGAGAAGTGTCATTCTGTGTAACGACAATGCATTATACATTTTAGGGCCTGCCAAAAGGAGACCAATCTAATACATTTTTTAAACTTATTTGACATTTTATGCACAAACCTTCAATCCCTTTCAAAGTATCCTCCACTTGCTCCAATACACTTGTCTACTGTATTTTCCATTTTTCAAAACATTGTTTACATTCGTCTTTCGGGTGTTTAACAGTGCCCATATTTCTGCTCTCCACATCAATAACATCAGCAACACACTTCCCTTTCACATCTCTCTTCATTCTACGGGGTGGTTCGAAAAGTTCTCGGAATTTAGATCACTAAAACTTTTTTTTAATTTTTCAATGTAGTCTATTTGTAGATTAATGTACTTTGTCCATGTTGTTTCAGTACCTTGATCCCATCTCGAAAATGAGTTTCCTCCAGGCCTACAAAATAGATGTCAACTCTAGCTATCAATTCTTCGTTTGAAGTGAATCTTTGTCCACCAAGAAAAAATTTCATTTTTGGGAGGAGAGGGAAAAGTGATGGAGCCATATTAGGAGAATAAGGCACGTGTGGCAACAATTCATACCTTAGTTTGTGTAACTCTGCCATGGCGACTGCACGCGTTCTTGATTCAGAGTCAAGAGCCGTGGCACATATCTTACAGGTAATTTTTTCATTTCTAATTCTTCAGTTCAAATCTGACATAAACTTCAGATGAAATCTGGCAAGCATGAGCAATTTCACGCACTTGCTATCAGTGATCCTCCATTACCATTTTGTGCATTTTTGCAACGATTTCTGGAGTAGTGACACATCTTGGCTGACCACTGCGTGGGTCATCATCTAAGCTCTCCTGACCAAATTTAAATTCATTTGTCCACTTGGCAACAGCTGAATATGAAGGGGCAGAGTCCCCCAGTGTATTCTAGAAATCAGCATGAATGTCCTTTGCTTTCATACTTTTCATTACAAAGTACTTAGTAACTGGTCAAATCTCTATTTTTTCCATCCTTATAAATCACTACGTGGGAACAACAAAAGACCCACGTCACCGCCACAGCTCTCTTCCAAAAGCACTGAGGTGGCACGTGTTTACAGGCAACAGTCCAATTAATATTACATGAACAACTAGCAGTGACCTCTCGTGGTGATTCCAAGAACTTTTCAAACCAACCTTGTACAAAACAAAACAAAAAGTCACAGCGGTTAAGGTTGTATGAGTATTAAGGAGCTGGGGTCACACCATTTTTGGTCAAGAACCATCATGCAGACAGGGTTCAATCACACAACTGTCACAAATCAGGCCGCTTCTGCTGAATACCGTTGCGCTATTTTTCCGAAAATTTCAATTAGAAAGTTTGGTCAACTGTCTGACCCTGCAGAGAAAACTGGATGACTCCTCTCTCACACAGAAAAAACAAACCAGCATTGTTTTAATGTTTGATTTCACTTTATGTGCTTTGTTGGAGTGAGGAACTTTGGCTTGATTGATGGTTTGATTCTGGATCATAAGCATAGCACCCAAGTTCTGTCACCTGTAATAATTTTTAAATAGAATGTTTTATCTATTTCTGGACTCTTCTTTCACAGAACAGCATGCTTCCATATGACCTTCTTTTTGCTCAGCAGTCATCAGCTGTGAGACAAATTTGGCAGAAACCCTTTTCATTCCTGTATCTTCTCTCACAATTTGCTGCACTGAACTCCAAGTCACTCAACAGTTCCCCAATGTCCTCAATGGTCCGTCGTCTATCTTTGTTGGTGACTGCATGAATGTTTTCAACACTGTCACGTGTTTGGGCCGTGGAAGAACGATCAGAGTGAGGTTTCTCATCAACTGACATTTCACCATTTGTGACATGAGAAAACTACTCGAACACTTTACTTTTCCCACATAGCATCATCCTTGTATGTCGTTTTTAACATATCAAGAGTTTCTGTTCCACTTTCTCAGAGAAAAATGCAGAATTTCACCACCATACACTGTTCACAAAAATCAGCCATTGCAGAAATGACAATCACACAAAACATTTATCACAACAAACCCTACTGAAACTAGTTCTGCCCTTCAGTGACAGTACTTTGCTTACTGATTCTAGAATGTTCCCTATGTGTTCCTAGCACCAAAACACGGTACTATAAAAGCCATGTCCAATAAACAATTTGTTCGGTTGGTTTTGGGTACCCCTCGTACATGTTACAATGTATTGTGAGGTACAAGTTATGAGTGATCTACACTCACACTCAATAATGTAAGTAATCATACAGTGGAAACGTTGCTGTTATAATGAAGAAGATTTATCACAAATCTGATTGTCATTTCGGCAGTGTAAATAGACCAGAGCTTGCTTTCAGCACCCGCCCCAAATGCAAAACGAGAAGTCACATGGAACAGTTTAGAAGCACTGCGTAGCATATCCACTTAAGCAATTTAAGTCAAAAACGGAGACTGGAAAATTATTTGTAAGGTAAAGTTGGTACACAAATGCAGTCAAGTGACAGATCATACATGGAGTAACCCACATTCACTAACATACCCAATAAAATTCCATTCTGGGGCATTAGTACAGGAGAAGAATTACTTCTGTGAACAGGAGGCTGTACATTCAATCCAATATGCATGATGTATTATGTAAATTTTGTTTTATTACTGACGTGGCAGTAAATCAAATTCTTCACTTGGAATGATGTGTTACAACTTGACATGATAAATTACACATATGATGGAGATCCCCTCCCATGAACCATGGACCTTGCCGCTGGTGGGGAGGCTTGCATGCCTCAGCGATACAGATAGCCGTACCGTAGGTACAACCACAACGGAGGGGTATCTGTTGAGAGGCCAGACAAATGTGTGGTTCCTGAAGGGGGGCAGCAGCCTTTTCAGTAGTTACAAGGGCAACAGTCTGGATGATTGACTGATCTGGCCTTGTAACAATAACCAAAACGGCCTTACTGTGCTGGTACTGTGAACGGCTGAAAGCAAGGGGAAACTACGGCCGTAATTTTTCCCGAGGGCATGCAGCTTTACTGTATGATTAAATGATGATGGCGTCCTCTTGGGTAAAAAATTCCGAGGGTAAAACAGTCCCCCATTCGGATCTCTGGGCGGGGACTACTCAAGAGGATGTCGTTATCAGGAGAAAGAAAACTAGCGCTCTACGGATCGGACCGTGGAATGTCAGATCCCTTAATTGGGCAGGTAGGTTAGAAAATTTAAAAAGGGAAATGGATAGGTTGAAGTTAGATATAGTGGGAATTAGTGAAGTTCGGTGGCAGGAGGAACAAGACTTCTTGTCAGGTGACTACAGGGTTATAAACACAAAGTCAAATAGGGGTAATGCAGGAGTTGGCTTAATAATTAATAGGAAAATAGGAACGCGGGTAAGCTACTACAAACAGCATAGTGAACGCATTATTGTGGCCAAGATAGATACGAAGCCCACACCTACTACAGTAGTACAAGTTTATATGCCAACTAGCTCTGCAGATGACGAAGAAATTGAAGACATGTATGATGAAATAAAATAAATTATTCAGATAGTGAAGGGAGACGAAAATTTAATAGTCATGGGTCACTGGAATTCGAGTGTAGGAAAAGGGAGAGAAGGAAACGTAGTAAGTGAATATGGATTGGGGCTAAGAAATGAAAGAGGAAGCCGCCTGGTAGAATTTTGCACAGAGCACAACATAATCATAACTAACACTTGGTTAAAGAATCATGATAGAAGGTTGTATACATGGAAGAACCCTGGAGATACTAAAAGGTATCAGATAGATTATATAATGGTAAGACAGAGATTTAAGAACCAGGTTTTAAATTGTAAGACATTTCCAGGGGCAGATGTGGACTCTGACCACAATCTACTGGTTATGACCTGTAGATTAAAACTGAAGAAACTGCAAAAAGGTGGGAATTTAAGGAGATGGGACCTGGATAAACTAAAAGAACCAGAGGTTGTACAGAGTTTCAGGGAGAGCATAAGGGAACAATTGACAGGAATGGGGGAAAGAAATACAGTAGAAGAAGAATGGGTAGCTTTGAGGGATGAAGTAGTGAAGGCAACAGAGGATCAAGTAGGTAAAAAGACGAGGGCTAGTAGAAATCCTTGGGTAACAGAAGAAATATTGAATCTAATTGATGAAAGGAGAAAATATAAAAATGCAGTAAATGAAGCAGGCAAAAAGGAATACAAACATCTCAAAAATGAGATCGACAGGAAGTGCAAAATGGTTAAGCAGGGATGGCTATAGGACAAATGTAAGGATGTAGAGGCTTATCTCACTAGGGGTAAGATAGATACTGCCTACAGGAAAATTAAAGAGACCTTTGGATATAAGAGAACCACTTGTATGAACATCAAAAGCTCAGATGGAAACCCAGTTCTAAGCAAAGAAGGGAAAGCAGAAAGGTGGAAGGAGTATATAGAGGGTCTATACAAGGGCGATGTACTTGAGGACAATATTATGGAAATGGTAGAGGATGTAGATGAAGATGAAATGGGAGATACGATACTGCGTGAAGAGTTTGACAGAGCACTGAAAGATCTCAGTAGAAACAAGGCCCCCGGAGTAGACTACATTCCATTGGAACTACTGACAGCCTTGGGAGAGCCAGTCCTGACAAAACTCTACCATCTTGTGAGCAAGATGTATGAAACAGGTGAAATACCCTCAGACTTCAAGAAGAATATAATAATTCCAATCCCAAAGAAAGCAGGTGTTGACAGATGTGAGAATTACTGAACAATCAGTTTAATAAGCCACAGCTGCAAAATACTAACACGAATTCTTTACAGACGAATGGAAAAACTAGTAGAAGCCGACCTCGGGGAAGATCAGTTTGGATTCCGTAGAAATACTGGAACACTTGAGGCAATACTGACCTTACGAATTATCTTAGAAGGAAGATTAAGGAAAGGCAAACCTACATTTCTAGCATTTGTAGACTTAGAGAAAGCTTTTGGCAATGTTGACTGGAATACTCTCTTTCAAATTCTAAAGGTGGCAGGGGTAAAATACAGGGAGCAAAAGGCTATTTACAATTTGTACAGAAACCAGATGGCAGTTATAAGAGTCGAGGGACATGAAAGGGAAGCAGTGGTTGAGAAGGGAGTAAGACAGGGTTGTAGCCTCTCCCCGATGTTATTCAATCTGTATATTGGGCAAGCAGTAAAGGAAACAAAAGAAAAATTCGGAGTAGGTATTAAAATCCATGGAGAAGAAATAAAAACTTTGAGGTCCGCCGATGACATTGTAATTCTGTCAGAGACAGCAAAGGACTTGGAAGAGCAGTTGAATGGAATGGATGGTGTCTTGAAGGGAGGATATGAGATGAACATCAACAAAAGCAAAACGAAGATAATGGAATGTAGTCGAATTAAGTCGGGTGATGCTGAGGGTATTAGATTAGGAAATGAGACACTTAAAGTAGTAAAGGAGTTTTGCTATTTGGGGAGCAAAATAACTGATGATGGTCGAAGTAGAGAGGATATAAAATGTAGAATGGCAATGGCAAGGAAAGCGTTTCTGAAGAAGAGAAATTTGTTAACATCGAGTATAGATTTAAGTGTCAGGAAGTCATTTCTGAAAGTATTTGTATGGAGTGTAGCCGTGTATGGAAGTGAAACATGGACAGTAAATAGTTTGGACAAGAAGAGAATAGAAGCTTTCGAAATGTGGTGCTACAGAAGAATGCTGAAGATTAGATGGGTAGATCACATAACTAATGAGGAGGTACTGAATAGGATTGGGGAGAAGAGGAGTTTGTGGCACAACTTGACCAGAAGAAGGGATCGGTTGGTAGGACATGTCCTGAGGCATCAAGGGATCACCAATTTAGTATTGGATGGCAGCGTGGAGGGTAAAAATCGTAGAGGGAGACCAAGAAATGAATACACTAAGCAGATTCAGAAGGATGTAGGTTGCAGTAGGTACTGGGAGATGAAGAAGCTTGCACAGGATAGAGTAGCATGGAGAGCTGCATCAAACCAGTCTCAGGACCGAAGACCACAACAACAACAACAACAACAACAACAACAACATGATGGAGATGTATTGAGGGGTATTTGCACAAGGTATGTTGCATATATTTCAACAGCTTTGCTCCAGTGGTGACACCAGTTGCTATCACATTAGCAAAGTGAAGGACTGTCAGACTTGGCTAGCACTTGAATTGGTGACTGTATGTGCCTGCCAAGTGCTGTGGGGTGCACATTTACACATCTGATGATGGCAACATAAATTTGCTGAAACAAGTCATCAAAAATAAAATTGTTGTTAGCCATCTTGGGTGTCAAAATTTTTATTTCTGTATTTCATTTTGGTACAGATTGCCCCCATACTTGAGTGATGTCAAGTATACACAAAAGTAGTTCTCCTATTTTCATAATACACATAGCTGCTGCCAAAGTTTCAAATTGTTGACAAATATAATCATAACAATCACTTGTTTTGAGAATAGTGTGCCAAAACATGTCTGATTATGCTGTACTGCAAGAAAGCACCACAAAACACTGGAATAATTACACAGGTTTGGACAGACAGCGAAGTGCCAAAGAGGCCAGTAATACCAAGACAATGGCTGTTACTTGGCTCAAGATACAACCTGGTCAGAAGGTTGAGGTACCTCAGATTTGTGTACAAGATATAATGAATATGCTTAGTATTATATCATTACTTTTTTGCTGTTCATCTATCACGGTAATAGCCTCCAGTTCATACACAACAGTTTCTACAAATGAATAATACTAACAGATAAAAGGTAACACAAAAGGAGAGAGAGTCAATGTTAAATTGTGCTCTGTAAGTGGCTTTTTGTTTGTTTTAGTGAGTATGTATCATCCATGGTGTTATACTTATACATCCACTTGAAACTATTTAATCTATACATCTGGTTAAATATATTTTCTATTGATTAATCAACCTGTTTACAATTAGTCATCACAATGGTTAATAATATTAATTGCTTGGAATAGATTTACATTGTGTTGTGGATGCCACATACAACAAATCATTCTTTAACAAGAAATCACAATAAAATGGACTCCTATCTGAAATCACCAGTCACCATGTTAATGGAAAATTTTGTATCGCACACATTTTCGTACTGTGTGTTTAAAAAATACACCTATCTATGGCCTACATGTGAAATTTCTTATGCGCCACCTTCCAGATAGGCCATGTTATACAGTGTAGGTGCATACTGAACCCATGTTAGAGGTGGCTAAAAAACCTCATGCTTTCATAATTACTTTTCACTGAGAGAAACACAATCACAATTACATATACAACACTACAAGGTATTACCAGCACAGAGGAAGTTAGTGTGTTCCAGGTGTTACATTGTTCAGGCTGGAGTGAAACATTTTGAATCCAGGCAGGAAGTTGGTGAACAATTTCCTGGGTTCTACAGCACAGGCGAGCCACAAGATGACCCGACTTTTCGTGTTATTTTGCTATCACCTGTGGAATATTCAATCCTTCCTCACATAAGGGGAAACAAGAGTGTATTAATGCATGAAGCACCTAGGTTTCGAGTCAGTTTTTATTTCAAGAGCCAGGAAGATTTATTTGGCATCTTCAAGTTCCTTCAACATCACTGCTACTCATGGTCATTTCCAGAATGATGGGGTGTATTTGACTTCTGAGAGTGTATAATCCAAATCTCATAGGAAGGAAGTGCAATTCTTTATGTAACACATTTGTGATTGATGTTCCTGAGAATAAAAATTGATATCTAGGTTTAATGTAGCACTGTCTCTACCATCTCTGATCTATGCCCACAGTGTTTAGTATTACCCCTGCCTAATACAGCACCTTTGGTGCTCTATCACAACAACAATTAATTCTTCATTGCTTCTCAGGCATTTGATGAGCTAGCTGAACAACAAATAAAAGGTTGTAGAATGTTGTTGTGGCTGAAAGATCAATGCATAAATGCTCCATTGACTCAAAATAAGTCTGTTTTCCATAGATGACCAACATCAGAAGTGTTGTGAAGCTGAACACAGGGTGCCTACTGTGGACTGAAACATTTAATTCTACAGTAGGATAACTGCTCCTGCAGTTTGGGGGAGTGTAACTCACAACATTCATAGTCCAGAGTGCTGTAAGTAAATTCTAAAACCTTCATATAGTAAAATATTGTCCAGTTTGCTGTGTGTGCTATTCACATCAGTGACTTCCTTTTGCATTGAAGTTGTGAAAAAGTCCCCAACAGAAGCCTACAAGTGTAAGTAACCATGATAAGCTTTTAGTTGGATTAAATGAAGATATCAAGCTACAACAGATGCTACTTACATTTACAAGACATGGTTCTACTCACTACCTAAAGCATTCAGCAGCCTGACTTCTTGAGATGCTGGAATGCCAATACATATTACTGATGTTGATACCTCTTGCAAAGATCATTTTGGCATGGTAATCAAAACAGTTTACCATTTTTGTTATTCTTATTTTTTCTCAATTATATGCCAACTCCTTTCTACCAGCCATCATCCAATTCTTGTTGCAAGTTTCCAGAACTGACAAGAAACCATACATTTATTTAGTTTATTATGTAGTGACACACTATGTTAAGTGTACAGTTACTGAGGTCCAGACTGGTGTGATATTAAGTGCATAATTAAAAAAGCAACCACAATCTCCACAACAATATTTCATTTTCCTCCAAATTCTTTGACTACTTCATGCCCCTCTTTCCACATGAACTACTGACCTTGTCAAAGAGAGTGGCTTGCATGCCTCAATGAAACACACAGCCACAATGTATGTCCAGCTGCAATGGAAGAATATCTGGGGACAGCACAAGCAACCTTTCCAGTAGTTGGAGGAACTGTAGTTTGGGTGACTGAATAATATGGCCTTGTACTATTAGCTTACATGACCTTGCTATGTTGTTACTATGAATGGCTACAAGCAAGGGGGAAACTACAGTCATTACCTGAGGATATGCACCTCTGCTGTATGGTTTGTGACGATGACAACCTGTCAGGTGAAATATTTCTGAAGAGTAAAAAAGTGTCCCACTCAAGTCTTTGGGCAGGAACCAATCTGTAGGTTATAGTCAACAGGAAGGAAGGAGGGAGGGGGGGGGGAGAAGGGAAAGAAAACAAATAAGGCAACAGTTCAGTGTGTGCAATGACAAATACCTTAACCGAGCATATAGGTTTGTCATCAATACAGAAATGGATGGTTTGAAGTTAGATATGATGGGAATTAGTGAAGTGCAGTGGGAGAAAGCACAGAATGTCTGGTCACATGAGCACAGGGTTATCAACACAAACTGAAATAGGGGTGACCACTACTAAATAGGAATATAGGAATGTGAAACTCTTCTGAACAGTGTAGTGAATGCAGTATCAATGCCAAGATATACACAAAGCCAAAATCATCCCAAACAGTACAAGTATGTATACCTACCAGCTCTGCACATGGAGAGATTGGAAGGATGTATCAAATTCTAACTTGATAAAATTTTGAAGTAGTATAAAGAACGGCACCTTGCTTTAAATATTCTGATGTAAGGTAGTGCAGTTCATGAAAAGAAAAAGCTTAGTATCCTATGACTACAACAAAGAGTCAACTGATATAAATACCTTCAATACAAAATACATTGGCTCAGTCATAGGTAAAACAGATGGCAGACTAGTTAATTACTAAGATACTGGGGAGCCAGATGATCATTACAAAATGCTTGTGTGCCCCATCGTATAATACTGCTCAGGTGTGTTGGACACTGAATTTGCACTTCATGGTAATTTGCAGAGAATGGACATGGACTTAGACTTAGATGTAGCAGTTACACTGGCGTGCAAGAATTTACTAGTTGAACAATGGGTTAATATGCACCAAAATGCACACTAAATGAAAAAATTATTTCCTATAAATGTTTCTGAAAAATTATAAATTCAGTCTTCCTTCATAACTGGTCAGGGGAAATTACAATTCACACCATGTGAAGGAGCAGCTGACATCTGGGATTAAAATATCTTGTGCTATAAAGATACATCTTTAGCCAATACAGAGAATAAGCACTAGTAAAGATTTAATGGGGCACTAGAATCAGTGTAGCAAACTACTACTTTGTGTATGCACAAAAACTTGTCTTCTGAATTAGGTGAATCCCCCTCACACAAGGTTCTTGAATACCAGGATTTATTTACCCCTTGTCCTTGCTTCGTTCAGTTTTATGTTTTTTATGGGAAGAGAAGACTAGAAATGTAGTTTCACAAAAGTTTCATTTTCCATCCGCATCATCTGCCTCACAACTCTCATCCTGTAATTTCTCTCTAGTTATGGCAAAAGAATTGTTGCTTACAATTCTGTAATAAAAATATATTTCTCCAATGATCTTAGCATAACTAGTCTGTAGAAACTAGAGTTTCATGGTCACATAAAACACAGGGCATTGTTTTCCTACTGAATTACTGAAGGATGCTGCATCTCAAATAATTCTTTGGCAGGTTTTTCAGGGAGTTCAGGTTTCCATTGTTAGTCCTAACCAAAAAAAAAAAAAAATAACATTACAGTTCCTAAACACTATCAATTACCATTGAAGTCTTTATGATCTTGCAGAATGTGTCTCCAACTGCTTTACAAAAAGTAAGATATTTCTTGTTGGTGTCCTGTACACTGGCAGTACTATAAGCTCGTGTGTTTCCTGCTCCACCTTTGTGGCACAGCATTCAATGAGCTATTCAATGGTAGATTCATCAAACTGTGGGAGCTGGGACTTCGCTCCCATTTTTTCATCCATCATCACTCACCCTCTTGTTTTACTGGTTGTACAGTAGGATGACATAGGCTTGTAACCCTCAAGCTCAAACTGTTGAATATCAGGGATTTTCATGTGAAGTTCTAGTAAACACAACTGTTGTCATTCCATCTGCACATTTATTTTCCTCTGCTGATATTAGAAGTTCACTCTTTTTATTAAGGAACACTACCACATAATAGCCGTTCTACGGAATGTATTATCGACAATAATGCCCTGCAATATTGTCGCTTATTAAGAACACACATGAACCTCACTTATCCATCCCTAATTAATCTGGATTTCTGGGTAAACAGATTCATTTTTGTTCCCTCTTCCTTTTTTAATTCGAGAAATCACTAGTCCCACGCTTCCAGCTCCTGTTAGTACAGCCCGTGTGGATCTGTTCCCTACAGTGGTAAAAAGCTGTACCACTATTGTTCTTTTCTTTCCATACTTTGAGTGTGTGCAAGTGAAATGGCTTCAAAGCAAAGGAAAGGAAAGTGATCTTTCTGATGAACAAAAAGTTGGCAGAACCAAACAAAATACACTCCTGGAAATTGAAATAAGAACACCGTGAATTCATTGTCCTAGGAAGGGGAAACTTTATTGACACATTCCTGGGGTCAGATGCATCACATGATCACACTGACAGAACCACAGGCACATAGACACAGGCAACAGAGCATGCACAATGTCGGCACTAGTACAGTGTATATCCACCTTTCGCAGCAATGCAGGCTGCTATTCTCCCATGGAGACAATCGTAGAGATGCTGGATGTAGTCCTGTGGAACGGCTTGCCATGCCATTTCCACCTGGCGCCTCAGTTGGACCAGCGTTCGTGCTGGACGTGCAGACCGCGTGAGACGACGCTTCATCCAGTCCCAAACATGCCCAATGGGGGACAGATCCGGAGATCTTGCTGGCCAGGGTAGTTGACTTACACCTTCTAGAGCACGTTGGGTGGCACGGGATACATGCGGACGTGCATTGTCCTGTTGGAACAGCAAGTTCCCTTGCCAGTCTAGGAATGGTAGAACGATGGGTTCGATGACGGTTTGGATGTACCGTGCACTATTCAGTGTCCCCTCGACGATCACCAGTGGTGTACGGCCAGTGTAGGAGATCGCTCCCCACACCATGATGCCGGGTGTTGGCCCTGTGTGCCTCGGTCGTATGCAGTCCTGATTGTGGCGCTCACCTGCATGGCGCCAAACACGCATACGACCATCATTGGCACCAAGGCAGGAGCGACTCTCATCGCTGAAGACGACACGTCTCCATTCGTCCCTCCATTCACGCCTGTCGCGACACCACTGGAGGCGGGCTGCACGATGTTGGGGCGTGAGTGGGAGACGGCCTAACGGTGTGCGGGACCGTAGCCCAGCTTCATGGAGACGGTTGCGAATGGTCCTCGCCGATACCCCAGGAGCAACAGTGTCCCTAATTTGCTGGGAAGTGGCGGTGCGGTCCCCTACGGCACTGCGTAGGATCCTATGGTCTTGGCGTGCATCCGTGCGTCGCTGCGGTCCGGTCCCAAGTCTGCAACAAAATGTCACCTTGCCTTCAAAATGTAGTATCACCTTTGTTTAGAGATCTGGCTTCTGTTTGTAAACACAGAGAGAGCTCTATTGATTTGTATTGTAACACAAACACTTTTTACTTCCTAGAAGTGTTTTGGCTATAGCTGTACTGTTGTTATAATTGTCTTCATAAATGTGATGCCACATGCCAAGGTGAGGAGAAAGTACAGAGACACTAGTGTATTTAAGCTTTTTTTTTCTTTCTCCAGTGTATATTTCTAGATTGGAAATATAACCATTTACACTTTCGCAAATCATACAAACAAACAAACCTTGTAAGTTTTCCAGGATTTTATGTCTGTAAATGAAGCCACCCTCTCCATGGTAACTTTGCTTCATCAAGAGAAAGCTCCTGTTCAGATTTGTATATTGTCTGAAATTTATCTAGGAGGTGCTTTAGCACAGGTTCAATTTTGTGGAGTCCTGTTTTCCTGAACACTCTGTAACGTATTGTCACTAAAATGCCACGATTTCCACACCTGCTCAAATCCATTTCAGCTCATTAGCATGCCAAAAATCGGTCTCTCTATTAGAGGATCTGTTGACCAACAGTCCATCAAATATTTTATTTTATTTGTCCCATCAAGACAATCATTCCCACATTTTTTTTCCATTCAACAGCAATGATATTCATAAATCTGGGAGATTCTTTATAATGGTTTTTGTTTTGTGTCATTATGTCGACAACTGATCGAACAATTAATCCCCTAGAAATAATTATGCTCTCTTTATGGTCCTATTGATCTCAGTGGGATGGGTTTTTACACCTAGATTTCCTCCAAATGCTTGTAAAATAATGATATTGTCCTCCTTCAACCAACTTTCACTGTCAGAAGCTTCATCATCTAAGTCGTTCACAATTATCTCACTTTGGTTCATTATAGCCATGTTTAATTCTTCACTTCCACTTCCACTACGAGTACCAGCACCATCATCTGAATCACTTGGAACATCACAACAGTTGTCCACAAACAGTTCAGTAAGAATCTCGCTTCCTGTCCAGCTGTTTTCGCAGCACACCGCAGAAGGCAACAAGTACAATACTATTCCACGGTAGTGATTTTTGGCTGTGAAATAAAAGCTAATAGTAAGTTCATACTGTTGTTTACTGCACTGAACCCTCCAGTGCATCTATAGCCTTTTGTTAAATTAAAATAGTTACTGGCATGAGCAACAGATCTCAAAATACAAGCACAGCCCAAAAAATATAAATGCAAGTGATTTGTCCGCAACACTTGGATGTGGAAACACACAAATTTATGTGAACCATATAAAATTTTCTTAGCAGTAAGCTACCAATGGTGATCCTAACTTTACAGTTGTCCAAGGCTGGTTGGAAAAATGGAGAGCTCATCATGGGATACCACACCCTTCAGTGACTGGTGAAAGTCTTCTGGGTTATATAGCAACCCTAGAAAACCTTTTTAAAAAATTCTTTGAAGAAGTTATTTCCTCCAAAAACACAACACCTGACCAAATTCATATTGCACGAGAATCTGGGCTTTTTTTAATTGAATGCTACCTAGTAAGACATGATTTACATGAAATGTCAGCTGGAAACCGCTACTACATTATGCTGCTCTCAATTAAGTTTGAAACAAAAAAACTGACACACTATTTCACTAAATAAACTTAAGTAGACTACAGTAACTATAGAGCTTCTTGTTAGTGCCCAAATACAAGGGTGGTGTTGTTTATATTAAGAGTTTTTTGCATTTAACAGGACATTTCCAGATTATACAGATTTTCAGTGGGACCAGATGTAATCCAGATTAATTTCTTGTGTGATGACCAATTTTGCATGTTCATTTCAAATTTCAAGCACTTTCACATGGAGTACATGAAAATTTACACTGCTCAAAAAATTCTGAAGTTAATTATAAAAACTTACCTTCTACTATTGGATTCATATCTTGTTGAGGTTGCCACCTGAAATAAGTCGCAAAATTACTAGTAATCAAAAAGTAATGTAACAGTAAGTAAATAACATTCTATAAACAACCACTAACATCGGATTGTTCCAAATGGTGCTGTTTGTAATGCTTGCAAATAGCATTACACAAGGTATGCAACAGAAATGGAGCAAGCTGTTGAAACCAATAATGTAAGTAAGAATTAACACTTCATTTCAACCCTCATTTTAATGCTGTGTTCAGCTGTAAAAGCCAGTGGTTGTGTTGTAGCCACATTTCCTACTTGATACTTCTAAAAGAAAAGTGACCAAAAGAATATATCATCTATCACACATGCATGCCTCACATGAAAGTTTTCTTTTTTTTTCCTCAATTATAAAACTGTATTTCACTCCAAGGCGAATACAGCATCCCAGCTGATGGATTGGGGTTTGGTAAACAGGGGAGTTGGTGTTTCTTCTAAACGCAACAAAAAAAATTCAAACACAAAATGAAGTACAGACTTGGAATGATTAACACACAAGCATTAAAAAATGTTGATAACTGAAGCTACTAGGGGGCAGTTTATTACAAACTGAAATGTTTCGTGACAAAATATCAGATTTTCAGATAAGGAAATACCACATTCAGATAGTTGTAGACTGTTCAATGGGAAAACAGGAAAGAAAATCATGAAATCTATGCCACACCCAGGCACTGCATTTAGAAACGCTCACTCTCTTCACAAATCAATGTGTAAATGGGAGGCACACAAACTTTAATGTACATACACCTACAAATAACATGAACAATTCTAACAAAGTAAAACCACACACACACACACACACACACACACACACACACACACACACACACACACACACACAGAGAGAGAGAGAGAGAGAGAGAGAGAGAGAGAGAGAGAGAGAGAGAGAGCAAAAAGTGCACCATCACATGAATTTTATAGAAACTGTTAATTTTATAGCCATATAGATGAGGACTCCTATACTATTACACATACTCAACATGTGAACATCAAGATATTTTCAGATAGATTACATGGTAGTAACAGAAAAATTCCAAAACATTTCAGACTATAAGAGTCAGAAATGGACCAATGTAGAAACTAGCACTACCCCAATACTAAAATTACAATTTCTGGCCAGAACATGTGAAAACATAATCCGAAAAGATTTGAATATTTGGTCCATTAAATTTTAAAAGATAAAATACTGTATTAATGTGGAGCCTGAAAATAATAATTCACGAAATTGGGAAGAAGTAAGAGGAGCTGAAATGATTCCAGTGATAATGATGATAATAATAATAATAATAATAATAATAATAATAATAATAATAATAATAGTAGTAATAAACCCCGTGGAGGCCCGGGAAAAGAATAGGCCTCCGGTATGTTCTGCCAGTCGTAAAATGCGACAAAAAGAACAAACCACTAATAGGGCTAACCCCCCTTTTAGTGTGATTACTTGGTTCAGGACAGAACTAAAGAAGCCTCGGACAAGCGCTGTCATGGTCGGGGACGACGCTTGAACCCTATGCCCGCCCACAATGGTAACAACACTGCTAGCCAACTGGAAAATGATTTAAATCCAAATAGAGGTGTTTTGCAGGATATGCTTCCTGCAACCACCCTAGAAGGAAAACGAAGACAGAGGATGAGATGGTCAGATGAAGTTAATCGACACCTCATGTTCTGTTATTACCAAGCAACAAACCTAGGAACCAACACAACTGGATACAGATCACAAGTATACACAACATTTATTACCAGATACCCGGAATTGAAATTTTTAACAGAACAACGACTAGCTGATCAGATCCGTGTAATAATAAAAAATAACAGGATACCCCAGTCAGAATTAGAAAACATCAAACAACAAGTACAAGAAATACTGGAACAAAATAATGTGCAATCAGAAGAAGAAGAAAATACAGTAATGGACTCAAACATCCCAGAGAAAACAAACAAAGACCAACACGCATCAATTAAACAATCAGAGGAAAACGAAATCTTAAGACAGCCACCAGAACAAGCACAAATAGAACACGAAGAGACACACGTGTTAGATATAGAAGAGAAATTTCAGCTGACATATATAGAATACAAAGACACAAATACAGACATCAGACCATTCTTGCATAGACCGCCAAATAACCCACAAGTCGAAACAACAATAAAAACTATCAACACAATCATACACAACAAAATAAATGAAAATACAACTATGGAAGAGTTACAACTACTGGTTTATATAGGAGCACTCACTACACTAAATATACACACTAGGCAGAGATCAGAACAAACCAACACACAGAAGAAACCCACAAAACCAGCATGGCAACACAGGCTACAGATCAGAATAGAAAAACTGAGAAAAGACATCGGACAGCTAACACAATTTATAAGAAATGAAATATCAGACAAAAAACGAAAAAGGTTAGGTAAAATCTTACAACAAGAAGCAATAGAGCAATTAGATGAAAAGAAGCAGAAATTACAAGCATTGGCCAAACGACTTAGAAGATACAAAAAAAGTGAAAATAGAAGGAAACAAAACCAAACATTCAACACAAACCAAAAGAGATTTTACCAAACAATAGATAACACACACATTAAAACAGACAATCCACCAAACATAACAGACATGGAACACTTCTGGAGCAACATATGGTCAAACCCGGTACAACATAACAGGCATGCACGGTGGATACAAGCAGAAACAGACACATACAAGATGATACCACAAATGCCTGAAGTGATAATTTTGCAACATGAAGTCACCCGAGTAATTAATTCTACACACAATTGGAAATCCCCTGGAAATGATAAAATAGCAAATTACTGGCTAAAGAAGTTCACCTCAACACATTCACATCTAACTAAATTATTTAACAGTTACATTGCAGACCCATACACATTCCCTGATACACTTGCACGTGGAATAACCTATCTGAAACCTAAAGATCAAGCAGACACAGCAAACCCAGCTAAATATCGCCCCATAACATGCCTACCAACAATCTACAAAATATTAACTTCAGTCATTAAACAGAAATTAATGACACATACAACACAGAACAAAATTATAAATGAAGAACAAAAAGGCTGCTGCAAAGGAGCACGAGGATGTAAAGAGCAACTGATAATAGATACAGAGGTGACATATCAAGCTAAAACTAAACAAAGGTCGCTACACTACGCATACATTGATTACCAAAAAGCCTTTGATAGTGTACCCCACTCATGGTTACTACAGATATTGGAAATATACAAAGTAGATCCTAAATTGATACAGTTCCTAAACATAGTAATGAAAAACTGGAAAACCACACTCAATATTCAAACAAATTCAGATAACATCACATCACAGCCAATACAGATTAAGCGTGGAATATACCAAGGAGACTCATTAAGTCCTTTCTGGTTCTGTCTTGCTCTGAACCCACTATCCAACATGCTAAATAATACAAATTATGGATATAAACATAATGGAAGGAAACATTCCACGTGGGAAAAATTATATATAAAAAACAAAGATGAGGTGACTTACCGAACAAAAGCGCTGGCAGGTCGATAGACACACAAACAAACACAAACATCCACACAAAATTCAAGCTTTCGCAACAAACTGTTGCCTCATCAGGAAAGAGGGAAGGAGAGGGGAAGACGAAAGGAAGTGGGTTTTAAGGGAGAGGGTAAGGAGTCATTCCAATCCCGGGAGCGGAAAGACTTACCTTAGGGGGAAAAAAGGACAGGTATACACTCGCACACACGCACATATCCATCCACACATACAGACACAAGCAGACATATTTCATATGTCTGCTTGTGTCTGTATGTGTGGATGGATATGTGCGTGTGTGCGAGTGTATACCTGTCCTTTTTTCCCCCTAAGGTAAGTCTTTCCGCTCCCGGGATTGGAATGACTCCTTACCCTCTCCCTTAAAACCCACTTCCTTTCGTCTTCCCCTCTCCTTCCCTCTTTCCTGATGAGGCAACAGTTTGTTGCGAAAGCTTGAATTTTGTGTGGATGTTTGTGTTTGTTTGTGTGTCTATCGACCTGCCAGCGCTTTTGTTCGGTAAGTCACCTCATCTTTGTTTTTTATATAAAATTATGGATATAATATTACTGGAACATACCCACACAAAATCACACATTTGCTATATATGGATGATCTAAAACTACTGGCAGCAACCAATCAACAACTCAACCAATTACTAAAGATAACAGAAGTATTCAGCAATGATATAAATATGGCTTTTGGAACAGACAAATGTAAGAAAAATTGCATAGTCAAGGGAAAACACACTAAACAAGAAGGTTACATATTGAATAACCACAGTGACTCCATAGAAGCGATGGAAAAAACAGATGCCTATAAATATCTAGGATACAGACAAAAAATAGGAATAGATAATACAAATATTAAAGAAGAACTAAAAGAAAAATATAGACAAAGGCTAACAAAAATACTGAAAACAGAATTGACAGCAAGAAACAAGACAAAAGCTATAAATACTTATGCTATACCAATATTGACCTACTCATTTGGAGTAGTGAAATGGAGTAACACAGACCTAGAAGCACTCAATACACTTACACGTTCACAATGCCACAAATATAGAATACATCACATACATTCAGCAACAGAAAGATTCACATTAAGCAGAAAGGAAGGAGGACGGGGATTCATCGACATAAAAAACCTACATTATGGACAGGTAGATAATTTAAGAAAATTCTTTCTAGAACGAGCAGAAACTAGCAAAATACACAAAGCAATCACCCACATAAATACATCGGCTACACCACTGCAATTTCATAACCACCTTTACAACCCTTTAGATCATGTAACATCAGCAGATACGAAGAAAGTAAATTGGAAAAAGAAAACACTTCATGGCAAGCACCCGTATCATCTAACACAGCCACACATCGATCAAGACGCATCCAACACATGGCTAAGAAAAGGCAATATATACAGTGAGACGGAAGGATTCATGATTGCAATACAGGATCAAACAATAAACACCAGATATTACAGCAAGCATATTATTAAAGATCCCAATACCACAACAGATAAATGCAGACTTTGCAAACAACAAATAGAAACAGTAGATCACATAACAAGCGGATGTACAATACTAGCAAATACAGAATACCCCAGAAGACACGATAATGTAGCAAAAATAATACATCAACAACTCGTCATACAACATGAACTAATAAAACAACATGTTCCCACATACAAGTATGCACCACAAAATGTACTGGAGAATGATGAATACAAATTATACTGGAACAGAACCATTATAACAGATAAAACACCACCACATAACAAACCTGACATCATACTCACCAATAAAAAGAAGAAATTAACACAACTAATCGAAATATCCATACCCAATACAACAAATATACAAAAGAAAACAGGAGAAAAAATTGAAAAATACATCCAACTGGCTGAGGAAGTCAAGGACATGTGGCATCAGAATAAAGTTGACATCATACCAATCATACTATCAACCACAGGAGTCATACCACACAATATCCACCATTACATCAATACAATACAGCTACATCCAAATTTATATATACAATTACAGAAATCCGTAATTATTGATACATGTTCAATTACCCGAAAGTTCCTAAATGCAATATAACATATACCGTACAGTTAAAAGGAAGTGACGCTTGATCAAGGTCCGCGTCACGTCCCATTTTTAACCGGACTTAACGTCTGAGAAAGTAAAGAAATAGTAATAATAATGAAACACCAGTTGTCGAGAATGGAGTGTGACCAAGCCGCTAAATTATGGCTACAGGCCTGGTAAAATGTTATACTTGAAAATACTGAAGCATATAGCAACATCAAAAGGGAAACAAACAAAATTAACTAAAATGCTAAGAGAGATAGTATGAGAAATGGCAATTGCATTTGATTGATCAGTACTTCAAAGAAAAGAGGTTGAATCTTTCATCAATTATTTAACAAGAAATTAGCAAAATCTCAGCCAAGGGCTCTACATTCTAGGAATGAAGCAGATAACATTGCTGTGAACAACACAGAACTGCAAAATTTTGCCAAATATTTTTATAACTTACTAAACTCTGAGGAATTAAAAGACATACTAGAATTTAGCACACCTAAAGTAATCCAAGAAACACCCCATATTCCAAATTAAAAATTTTTAGTTTCACAAAGAAATTTAAAGCACTAGGAGGAAATAGAGTAACAGTAAAATTTCTAAAATACAAGAGGCACCACAGAGGGTTTATGTGAGGATGGCCATTTGTACATGAAAATAATAATCTGAAGATACTAATGCAATAAAGAATGAAAAGAGATCAACAATACTGATGTCTAGTCGCAAATCTTAAAAAGGCTTATGACTGCTAAAATACCAATATTATTCAAAATTAATAAGATTTTGAAATACCTGAGAAAACTCAAGAGCTGTTCAAAGAAACACTAACAGTCACAAAATCTACAGTAAAATTCATAGAAGAAATTCCACACTAAGTTGAGCTTAGGCTAGGCATTAGATGAGGTGATGGACTACATTCATGTTCATGTGTGCACTCGAAAAGTGATCAGTGAATACAAAATGTATTTGTCAGACCAAATACAAAAATTTGAATACCACTTGGTTGGAAAATGGATGATCTCAAAGGCAACTATTTAATTTTTGTATATCATTCAGCAATTTTTGTAGCGTAGAAAAAGGGGAAAAAATGACAAGATGGCAAAATCCAAATTGTGCACTAAGTATGGGAATATCAAAAGAATACAAATTTGACTATCAAGGAGAAGTCACCTAGCCAAATGGGGCACAAAAAGAAGCCATCAGAGCAAAATTATGAAAGATGGACATTGCATTTCACTTAATACTAAATGTTTAAAATAAAATATTCATTCTCTATAACTGTAGAAGACAACACTACAAAGCTGTTATTTGGCCAGAATGCGCATACGCATCAGAAACACTAATTTTAGGAGCAATAAAAAAATAATTAAGAAATCAGAAAAAGAAAGGTATTGGCAAATATAACAACAGTATAAACATTGAAATTACGAGGTAACATTATACAATCATACAGAAAGAATTTCAGACAAAATTAGGAAAAGACGACTAACGTACTATGTGCACATTCAAGGAATGAGTCCTACTATACTGACAAGAAAAATTGTAAAGGATCTCCAAAAATTTGAAACAAAAACCCAGAGGGTTTAGGGAAGTATGCAAAGACCTAGAAACATAGCAACACGTTGAAGACAGAATGAAGTATACAAAAAAAGAGGTGCACTTAATACAGAGCCCTAGGGACCACCATTCTCCTGGGTCTGTGGAGCACTGAGAACAGAGTCAAACCCAAACTCTTAACGACTGGTGGGAGAGGAACTGGTAAATAAAAATCGGGAGGGGGCGCTGAAGACCACATTCATGGAATGTGAGATATATGTGTGAGTGTGAAACTGTCATACACCTTATAATGATAAAAAAAACTGCAACAAGACTGCAGTGCTGAGAAAAGGCCCACTGAACTACAGTTTCCAATCCAAGCAGATGATCTATCTGAGACCATCTGTCCCAAAAGCTGCACTGGTGGAGAGATGAGAGGTCCACAGATTCAAGGACCTAACTGAGCCCTTCAAGTAACTTGCAGGGGACACTGGTCAGACTGATGGGCCAATAACTACCAATGGACAATGGATCCTTGCCAGGCTTAAGGACAGGAACCACAATACTCTTTCCATTGAGAGGGGAAAATGCCCTCTAGTCAAATACTGTTAACACCTAGGGAAGATACTATCATCATGGAGGATTGAGCTGCTGAAGCAATTGGTTATGGAAGAAGAGAGGGCTATTAGAATTTCCCATTCAGTAGAAGGTTCACAGCAGCACTCCACCTGACAAGGGGTAAAACGTAAGTGGGAAGCATTAGCTTGTTTCCGGAGGAAGAAGGCATTTGGATAGGAGGCTGACACCAATGCTGTCACAAAATGGGTCATGAGGTGTCCCTCGAGAACTGATGGATCCATACAAAGTCCACCTCGAAGGGCAAGACCCAAAAAAGAAGACTGTCTCAGACAACCTTTGAGGGTGCACAGTGTAGCCAACACCCGTGACGAAGGGGCAGAAGAACCTAGAGAGGAAACAATGGGTTTCAAACACACCCACTTGCTCCATTTTATAAATGGAGCTTTGATGCAAAAACATTTAATCCTTGAGCTGGCACAACTATGTATAAAGCGCAAAAACCACAAATAACGTTGTCTGTCTTGTAGCATTCCATTCTTCTGAAACAACTGTGATCTGATACATATTCCCTTGTTATTGCTTCAGCTAACACAGTGACAATTTGTGCTGTCATACATCCTGATAAGCAGCAATAATGCAAAATACAAAGTAAGGTAGGTGAGGAAAAATTTAAGATCCATGCGAGTAAAGGTCCAAGATTTGAAGCTAGTGGCTCAGTTTCACAATGAGGCAGCTTCTCAGAGATAAGTAGCACTCTAATAAGCAATTAGCTGTGATCTGTTGCTACTATGCTGCTTAATGCTTAGAGTAGGTCATTACTGTGGGTTTACACGTGCATGCAGCAACATAGCGATATAATGAAAGTTTATTTTATTACTGTTTGTTTAATTAAACAGAGCTTTAACTTGTATAATTTAAGTTTATTTTTAATATCTTCATTTAATTACACCAAGATTAAACTGTGATTTTTATATACCCGTTTGCCTCAGTAATATAAAGACAACATTCTTTTCCTCTGTACAAAGTACACCATGTGTCCACTCATGTGATAAAAAACAGTGCCCCACTAGAGGGTTAAAGGCAATAAGATGAGCAGAGGATGGGTGCCACTTGAGATGTTGCGAAATGCCATTACAGTCACAGATGGCAATGGCAATGATCGTGCTGCACCACAGAACTGGCTGATGGCAAATGTGGTCCATCGAGCATGGAACGGCAAAGCCAGTAGTGCAAATTCTCTTATCACACAGATTCTTAACGACTTCAGCAATAAAACCCCATAATGAAGATGTAAACACAAACTGGGATGTATATAGAGGCCAGTCAGTATTGCAAAGCTCAACTGAGTAACCTGATCACTGGGAGATGGGGAGGGAATGAGAGAATCAACAGGAAGTGCTCACTATCACAAAGGTCATTGTGTGCAAACAGTGTAGAGAAGGAAGAAGGGGAGGGGGAAAGTGAACAATACAACATAGATGGCACTAAAGTAAGTAGGGGGACCATCATTAAGAAAAAACAGGTCATGGCCCCAAAAACTGGTTAATATGGAGCCTCAACTAGACAACAAAAGCACTTATGAATGGTGTGCTCCATGTGGTTCCCAAGGCGTGCAGCGACCGTAAACCATAAAATTAGCACATATGCAGCAACCAGTCGCAAAATCATGTTTTATTTATTCACTTTTGCAAATGGATTTCAACTGATAAACAGCCATCATCGGCACTTTCAACCAATATGTGCCTCGAGTAGTAATACTGTCTTAAGCAGAGGTCAAACAAAGTCAATGTTTGACCTATGCGTAAGACAGTATTACTATTCAAGGCACATATTGGTTGAAAGCACCGATGATGGCTGTTATCAGTTTAAATCCGATTTTGCGACCGGTTGCTGCATATTTGGTAACAAAAGCACTGCCCTACAAAGAGTGATGGGCATTAAAATCCCCAAGGAGGAGGAAGGCAGGGTGGAGTCACTTAAGGAATGCAGTTAGGGCCGCGGGTGTACGTTGCCTGTCAGAAGGGGGAGAGATATTGCAAACCATGACCGCTGAGCCCATACAAATGTGACTAGAAACCCTGAAAGGGCCAACCCCATTCTAACTGAAAGAATGGAACCCATGAAGGGTTAGTGAGTAAGTGAGTGAGTGAGCGAGTGAGTGAAGGTAGAATGAGATTCACAGAGAACTACACAAGCGGCCAAATAACTGGAAATAAGGGATTGCAACGCCAGGACGCGACTGTGGTATTCATAACAGTTCCATTGAACAAACACAGAATGGGGATCTAAATGGGAGGACATTGGACTGGAGCCAATCAACCACCAGATCACCACCCATCACTAATGAGAACGGGGTGACACCCATAAATAAGAGGTCCGACTCAGGTTGCGATGGAGATGGCACTTCTGGGGGGCACCAGGTGGACTTTGTCCTGCAACTTATGTTCCTCTTCTCTCTCAGACTGTTCAAGGCAAAGCACAGATGGAGAGCGTGTTTCTGCAAGATACAGAACAGAGAGGGAGCAGGCAACCCTGGGGTGCACGGACTGTCAGTCCTGCAGCCGGGTCATGGCAGCAGGCCTACTGCCTGGCAGATGTCAGGGCATGGGTCGCAAGAGGGACAACCCTCACCAGCAGGTGCCAAAGGAGGAGGACACTTTTGTGAGAGTAGGAGGGGGAGCAGCACCTGGAGGTGATGTGGGAACCACAGGGGAGGGGAGATGAGGGGAAAAGGACATAACAGAGGCAAAGTTAGATGCCACTGACACAGGATGAAGACTGTCATATTTCTGCAAAGCCATGGTAAATGGTAAATGATCAAGGGACTTATACTCCTGTATCTTTTTCCTTCTTATAAACATGGTAATCTGGTGAGTAGGAGAATGATTGTAGTGACAACATACAAGTGCAGCAGAACACGGACTACCTTCATGGAGTGGGCACCCACATTCACCACATTGGGGGGGGGGGGGGGGGGTCCGCCACACAATGGGAGGACATGCTCGAAATGAAAGCATTGAAAGCACCTCATGGGTGGTGGAACATACAGCTTCACTTCACATCACACCACACGCAATCTTGACCTTCTCCAGATCTGGCTCAGAATCTGGCAGTTTGGGCAATAAGTGGTGTAAAAACACAAAGATCTTATTGATCACTTTTCACTTGTCTGAGTATTTCGACATTGGTGTGCGTGCACAAAAACAGTACCAGCTTATGCCCAAGAATTAGCGGGTTCCACTCAGTTAATACTAGGCAGAAATTCAAATCTGCATTTGGATTGCACTTCCTTGACCCTTGTGCAGGAAGGTGCAAGTATAACGCTACATCCAATTTCAATAAGCTACCACAAGAAATCAAAAATCTTAGCAGTAAACCACGCAGTTTTAAATCTTAACTGAATAGTTTCCTTATGGGCCTCTCCTTCTATTCTGCTGAGGCGTCCCTTGAAAAATTAACATGATTCATATGTTATATTGTTGATTGGGTTTACTTAAACTTATGGCTTGTCTTTTTTTTGGGTTCATAAACATTTAGTTTTACCTGTTATTAGTTCTATGTTGTAATTTCATGTACTTACACATCACAAGACCTATGAGATTTGCTTCTCAATTTGGTCCTATGGTACTAGACGTGTAAAATAAATAAAGTTTTTATCAACAATGAACCTGAACAAATCTTAGCAGGCACTCAATTCTGCCAAACTTGTCTTTGATATTTTCCACAAAAAAATAGTGTCTTGGTGTCAGTGAATGTGTCCCCTTCAGTCCTAGTGCAGACCATGTAGCAGGTCAAGTGTTTCATCCAAAACTGGTGAACCTAGCCCCTCCCAGGATGAAGCCATGGAAGGGGAGGGCACAAGGTCATAAGCAGCAGCAGTAAATGCTCTATTACCAACTGAAGAGAGGGCCATACAAGGACAGCCAGTTTTTTTGAGCTTAATACATTTTTTATGCAAAGCATCCGCCCTGAAACCACCCACCCCAATCAGTGGCTATCCGCAAGGACACCACATAGCCATAGCATAGGCTCTCTGGCACAGTGGCATCGCAGGGAGTTCTGATGCTCCAGAATGACAAGCAACCACTCCTAAGCATACGTTGGGGATCAACAGCTCAGGTATCGGGTGTTAGCAGTGTGTTCCATGCCTTGTTCGGGGGCTCACCCAGATGGGTATTTAACAGCCCCACGACACGGACTGGCTATGCACGTTGACAATGTATCAGGGAATCCTCACTGTAGACGCTATGGATCCAAATGGCTGACACTAGAGAGAAAATTTTAGAGAGGTCAAACCCCCAAAGGTTTCAAAGGATGGAAAGGAAAAGTCAAGGGGAACAAAAGCCTGAATACAAGAAACCAGGTGGATAGCCAGGTCAACATACGTAAGAAATAATGAGCAGAAGGAAGTACAGAGGGGAAGGAGTGAGGACAGGGAGAGATACACGGATGGAAATGCAGTCCAGGAAGGAAGAATAGGCTGCAATAGCTTTGGAACCCCTGTGCACCATGCATGAACTTGGGAAACAACCATGAGACCCTGGGGAGGGATGTTCTGTTTTGCTCCTGAGTGAAGTTTACCAATATCAGCTTTCTCTTACATGGAAGAGGCAACATTAATACCATAGCTTTTAGTTTAGCAACTATAAATTCACAGATCTCTCACACACACACACACACACACACACACACACACACACACACACACACACACACACACAAAGACGGTAACAAGATCATGAGGCAAGCCAAGAAGATAATTTTCCTTTTTTGCCTCTGCCAGGACTTCAGTATAGATGTATCAAGAGTGATTTATCACATACAAATATCATATTAAGCAAATTTCCCACCATTTAAGATATTTGACAGATACACTCAAATATCAACGATTCACTGAGAAAGTAAAAAGCACAAAGTATTCTTCTGCACTCCATTAATGAGAAGTTATCGAGATGAGGAATACTTCAATCTATGCTACTGGAATTTATGTTTCCGCTAAATGTGAGTTTAATCCATCCATCTCACATGTGCATTACACAATAGTGTTTGAAATCAAGAAGGGTCACTCAAAATTTAATTATAAATGTTGTTACAAGTCTTGTGCATATTCTATTCAAGACAGACAGCAGCAAATAATAGATGGTAATCCAAGTGGAATTTTACAAATATAGTGGGAAATTATTAATAGCACTATGTTCCAGAAAACTCTCAAACTGTGCTTATTCCACGACAATGTATCTTTTACATTAAGCAGTTTACTGAAGACATTTTTTTTCTTACTCTGCATGCAAAAATTAAGTGTCAATGCTTACTATATTCTCAGTTCCATCCGCTTCCAAATTTAATTCAGGATCTTCCTTGGTAAAATCTGTTGAGCAAGAGAGCCCCAATGGACCTTCAACAAACTGAAAAAGAGTCTCCATTAAAACTGCTAATACACATGTACACGCATTATCCTCAGTATTTCTTTTTACGAATATCATTCAATTTTTCATGATTCTTACCATTTAGACACAAAAATTTTGAAAAATGTAATATGCTAAACAGTTATTGTACCAAGAGACATTCTGACAACTTAACTCACTGCTAAAAAGCAGTAGGTTCTTTATTGTGAAACAGACCATTCTTTCCTCTTTGCAGCACACCTCATGTGGTTTTTGACCCTTACCTTCATATGACGACCTCACAGTTTGCTCGTATTTACACTGTTGTTCTGTTACTTCTATCCAGTCATCTATCAACACAGCTTGTCCTCAATATTTAATCATCATCTCTGCCCATTGCTCCCTGGGTTTATCAAGTTAACACATTTTCCTGAACACACAGCTCTAGCTCAAATGTGTTCAGTCATATGAGAGTTTTCTGACAATGTTATGTTCCTGCACAATTTTCTGTCCAGACATTAGTGCCAAACGGGTTATTCACAGGGTTCTGAATGTACTAACGCTCCTTTGTTTTCTATCACACAGTAAGATGTATCAGCACATCAAAACTTTTCCAGGCTGGCAAATCAGATTCACACTTGCACTAGGGCAATTTGCACTATTCTTAGGATAGAATCTTCTTGTCTGTTCTCAGCACTGCTCTCTGGATGATGCTCTAGTTGCACTGTAGACGAGAATAATCATTGTCCCCACACCTCAGCTTTGAGCTTTGCCATGGCTGTAGGAGATAATGAAACAGGTCCACATTTGCTATTTCCCGGTCTTTACTATTTTTGTGAATTTCTCTCATACCATGTTCGTTCTCTCTCTCTCTCTTTTTATTATTCTTGCTCTTGCCCATGACCATCTTTTCACTATGGAGTATGCCATTTTCTTTCTACAGCATCAACAGTCCCTCACACTGTTGTGCTATCTATGTGCTTCCTTTCCCATTTTCGCACAACAGAGAGAATACTGTAGAATCATCTAATGATGGTCCATGTACTTTGGAATATAGTGTTTGGGAAGAATGAGCATCACAGAGAATCTGTATATGCTCAAATGTCTCCAATTTTATCACAGTCATAAGAAAACAAAATTAGCTACACCGCTTCTACAGTTCCTAATTCACATGTGTATTATTATTATTATTATTATTATTATTATTATTATTATTATTATTTGCAATGGGTAGGTGAGAAATTTCTGCCCAGTTTGATGAAGTCTGCCATGAGTTCCTCTCCTCTAGTACACTCTTCCTTTCAGAGTAGCAACTACATCCCACCATCTTTGATGATTTGTTGGTATATTCCCATCTCTGTATTCCCTTAACATTTCTCCTTTTACAGTTCCCTCTAGTGCCATGAACGTTATTCCCTGAAGTCTTTACCAATATCGTGACATCCTCTCCCTTTCCTGTCAACATTTTCCCCGCAGGTTTCTTTTTCCACTGTGTCTGCAGAGAACTTCTGTATGCCTCATCCTATCAGTTTGACTAATGTTTGTCACTATTCTGTAATACCACACCATAGGTGGTTCAGTTATCTTTTCCATTTTACGATGATCTATTGAGTAATAATTCCAATACTCACCCCAGACCATCTTATTTTACAAAGCTGGTTATTATTGCTAAGAACAGAAAGAGAAATGAACAGCTTATTTCTTTCCATAGGCCTCTGAAAAATCAAGATTTGAGAACTTTCCTAGCTCTTCAAGGCACCAGAGTACTCCGTCAGATATTTGAGCAGATTTCTTTCAATTTTCTTCTTGTATGTGTTTTGCACCAGGATATAAATCTGATTTGGCTGTTTTCACCTCCTTTGGCATACTTCCAAATTCCACTCCTATCATAAAAACCTCTTATTTCAGTGGCACACTGATCTGCTGTAAGTAGCATTCGCACTCCAATGCACAACCTGGTGTATAAGCAGTTCAAAATTAAAGTCAGACCACAGTGAGATGCAAATTGCAAAAATTCAAATGGCTCTGAGCACTATGGGACTTAACATCTGAGGTCATCAGTCCCCTAGAACTTAGAACTACTTAAACCTAACTAACCTAAGGACATCACACACATCCATGCCCGAAGCAGGATTCGAACCTGCGACAGTTGCGGTCGCGCGGTTCCACACTGAAGCGCCTAGAACTGCTCGGCCGCCCCGGTCGGCTGCAAATTGCATTCTCAAGTGAAAACCCACAAAAAAACAACACTTTCTGGTCATCAATCAAATTGATAAGCAGTCCATATAGTATCACCAGTCTTTACCAAATTTCTTGATATTTACACAGCTTCACACAGTGACAGTGCCTTCAGTGCGTGCTGATTAGAAAATTAAATGCTCCATTACAATGCAAATTTGTGCCATGTGCAATGGATATAACTGTCTTCCTTATCTATAGCCGATGCACGATTTCTGTAATAATGGCAGTTTTTAAAAAATACTTCAGTGAACAGTGACAAGCAAGCCTGAGGTACAGAGTGCTTCAGCACAGCAGTTACAAACATTCAGGGAAGATAGGGTCACCCAGACAATGGAAAATCACATGGCAAAGCATGGTCAGATATGCTTTCCTGATGAGGTAGTGACAACATGAAACATGAACTTACAATCACAGACCATGTTGTACACCTCACATTTCCAGCAAATTGATAATCCAATGTCCTGGAAAAAACTGGGCATGTCCTGGACTTCCACATTAACTGCCACAATGTGTGCAATAAAGTCCACACCACTGTTAACACGGGTTTTGTACATCACTGTCTTTATGTATCCCCAGAGGAGGTTGTCAAGACAAGGGAGGTCTAGTAATCTTGCTGGCCAATAAACATCATTCCATTTGATCCAGTGTTGATGATACATTACACATAGATGGCAATTACCATCAAGGCTGTAGTGCAATGGGGTCCAATCAAGCAGAAACCGTGCGGCAGAATTCATAACAGCATGTATGTGCATGTCATGCAATAGCTATAGCATTACTTGCTGAAGAACCATGAAATAAATGGACTGCACCTGTCACCAAACAGGGCAAGAAGTATAGTTTGACAATGTGGTGTTTGACAATGATGGCCCACACACTAACTGAGAACTGTCTGGGCTGCAGATTCTTGCTGCCTCTGGGTTCTCCTCTGTCCATATGCGGGTGTTACGTGGGTTCAACATTCCCTCTGATGAAGGTCACATCAGAGAACAAAATGGTGGCTGTGAAATGGGGATCTGCTGTGTGCATCTGTATATACCACCATACAATGGCCATTCATGGAGCAAAATTGTCTTCATCCAGAACTGCACATGTTGGGTGTGGTACAAGTGTGTGGAGTTGTCATCAAGAATCTGACAGACAATGCTGTGAGAGGCCCAAAAACGACCAACAACCAGTGTACTGGCATCAGGAGCTGTACCAGCCACAGAACAGACTCCTCTCATTGGCTGCAGCTGTTACTGTTCATTCACACTGTCGTCTCTAGCCACATGATATCTTTCTGGATGACCACCTCTGCAATTGTGCAAAGAAGGTGTGGCAGATGGTGTAACATTGGACAAACACGTGCTCTGCACTTCGCCCACCGCTATCAGCAGCCTGATATGTCACATGCTTATAGGCAGGCTCTGTGTTTGTGTAATGTGTCATACTACTTCCACTCTGCGGTAGGCAAAATGTAGCTTCAAAGTGAGCATGGACACAGTGAGCATGTATATGTTGCAAAATCTGATATTGCAGTGAATCACCATCTACTGTGCACAGCAGCCACAGCTGTCCTAGCATTTTAGCTGTATTAAGCTTAATGAACATGTTTTCTTGTCCTGTTCTTGTACTTCCTTTCTTGGGTTTGGTGTCATCACCGCCAAAGAAGGAGTTTCCAACCACACATTGCTACTTGATTTGCCATCATTCAGGTGTACTCTGTCTGTCCTAAAAGTTTGTTACCACTGTGCTGAAATAACCTGTATATCTTACTGCCTACAGCTGACCGCTTCATCTCTTAATGCTTTTCTGCTACAGCACTACTGAGACAAACAGGCATATTAACACATTGTTAAGAGAAGTCTTCATTGCTATAGTGGTACCAAATATGAATATAAGGCACACACATAGTAAAATTAATACAAGTGTCACGGTTCACAAAGATTTAACATGCTGTCAGTAGCAGCCAAACCACAACTCAAAGTAACAGTTGGTTGAAATTTTACAAAGATTCTTGAAAATTTATGATATGCACTGTCCAATCAGATTAATATGACCACCCGAATATATACCTCTTGCAGCACAGACGATAGCAACACAGGCAGGAAGAGTGTCAATGAATTTCTGGAATGTACTGAGAGATGTGGAGCTATGCCAACTACAGTGCTGTGGCCAGCTGTGCTACGTTTTTATGGCATCGATGACCTGCAGTCGGCATAGGTGCATAAACCAGGAAACTTCTGTGGAGAGCAGCATTTGCTGAACAGTCATTGATAGGCCACTGTTTGGTAGCCCCTTGATTCGGCTGGGTGGTCAGCGGCTTGACAGTTGCTCTTCTATTTACCTGTACACATCTCTGCAGTCACTGTTCACCCCTTTTAACTATGGCTCATAGTACACCACAGCTGCCTCTGTGTTGGTTTTGCATAGTGCAATTTTTCCATGCACAATATACACTGAAGTGCCAAAGAAGCTAGTATAGGCATGTGTATTCAAATACAGAGAGATGTAAATAGGCATAACATGGCACTGTGATCGTCAATGCCTATGTAAGAAACAAGTGTGTGATACACTTGTTAGATTGGTTACTGTGGTTACAATGGCAGGTTATCAAGATTTAAGTGAGTTTGAACATGGTGTTACAGCAGGCACACAAGCGATGCGTCACAGCCTCTCTAAGGTAGTGATGAAGTGGGGATTTTCCTGTACGACCATTTCATGAGTATTCCATGAATATCAGGAAACCGATAAAACATCAAATCTCAAACTTCATTGCAGCCACAAAAAGATCCTGTAAGAATGGAACCAATGACAACTAAAGAGAATCTTTGAATGTGACAGAAATGCAGCCCTTCCACAAATTGCTGCAGATTTCAATGCTGGGCCATCAACAACTGTCAGCACACAAACCATTCAATGAAACATCATTGATATGGGCTTTTGGAGCCAAACATCCACTTGTATACACTTGACTACACAACACAAAGCCTGGAGCTGTCAACACCGACAATGGACTGTTGAGTACTGGAAACATGTTGCATGGTCGGAAGAGTTATTTCAAATTGTATCAAGCAGATGGACGTGTACAGATGTGGAGACAATCCCATGAATCTATGGGCACTACATGTCAGCAGTGAACTGTTCAAGCTGGTGGAGGCTCTGTAATGGTGTGGGGTGTGTGCAGTTGGAGTGATTTGGGACCCCTGGCAAGTATGGTACAACTGACAGATGACATGTATGTAAGCATCCTGTCTGATCACCTATTTCCATTCATGTCCATTGTGCATTCCGACAGTCTTTGACAATTCCAGCAGACCAATGTGACATTCCACACATCCAGAATTGCTGCAGAGTGGCTCCAAGGACTCTCTTCTGAGTTTAAGCATTTCCGTTGCCCACCAAACTCCCCAGTCGTGAACATTATTGAGCATATCTGGGACATCTTGCAACATGCTCTTCAGATGAGATCTCCACTCCCTCATACTCTTTTGGATTTATGGAAGCCCTGCAGGATTCATAGTGTCAATTCCCTCCGGCACTATTTGAGACATTAGTCGAGTCCTTGCCATGTTGTGTTGCGGCAATTCTGTGTGCTTGCGGGTGCCCTACATGACATTAGGCAGGTGTACCAGTTTCTTTGGCTCTTCAGTGTACTTTAACCACCAGAGTAGCATGTGAACTGTATACAAACTTAGCCATTTCATAAATTCTTCCACCCTTGGCTGGAAGACAATCATCATGCCCTTTTGGATGCCAGATAGATTTTTCTGTTCCCACATTACGAAAACAACTGTGCTGTTTCCCACTGACATGTTTTATATACAATTCACAGCTAGTGCTGCCATCAGTGTGCAGTTATTGCACATTGACACCTAACATAGGCAGTGGTCACATTAATGTGGCTGGGTCCTGTACTTTATCATAGGTTACAATGGTTCACTACCTACGATTCCATACTATTAAGACCCCATTACGTGTCATGATATTTCAACTTGATATCGTGCATAATACAATGCTGATACAAAAACTTACATCAAGGTGACAGTCACGGCCACCCATATGTAGTTCCAGCCCTGGATCTTTCTTTACATGAAGACTGGGCTCTCCAATATTTAATAGGTCTTCAGGAAACTGGAAAAAAAAGTGATACAGTCAAAGCTTCTGTATTATTTCTTATGTGGGTCTCTATTAAGAGGGGAGAGGAGGAGAGGGGTGAATGAAGTGATGGGGAGGGAAGCTTTTTAACACATCTTGCATAAACCTAACATGGCCAAGACACTAATGATCATGCATATTCATGGCAAAAGAAAACATTTATGCCATATTTGAATGTTTGAAACCAATGATTTGTTATTCACGAGTCCAACAAATCATTTCTACAATGCTTTTTTCAAAATGATTTAACAAGTCTGTTTACAGAATGTGTACAAGCAATTACTGTTTAACATTAATGAACTCCTTTTTAGCCTTCCTTGGGCACCACCATTTCATTTATTTATACTGGCTATCAGTATTTAAGTAGCAATATGTCAATGAAATGAGAGTTATCCAGGGAAATTGATTGTATATTAGATCCAAAACTTGCTTTCCTACCTGTCAGAATGTTTCTATTACAGGGCAAATGGTCAATTTTTGTTGCTGCATACTGAACTCCTTTCTGAGCTACTGAAAGCTTTAACAATGGGTTTATTGTTTGTTTGTTGGTGCTTTAGAGTGCAGAACCACTGAGGTCATAAGCATACATGTCATTACTTAAAAAGGCCAATTACTGAATGAATTTTAAGTCAATAATCCTCAGAGCCTAAACTAAAAATGATCATCTCCACTTTGAGGAGCTTGCTCAAATGGTTGGAAATTAAATTTCCTTTGCAACATTACTATAAGAAATAGAACATAAAATGTGGTCTACAGCTCATGCTGTTTCTGCTAAAGTATTTGATAATTCAGATAGGAAACACGAATGGTTATAAAATCAGCATTGGGTCAGAAAATGGTGTACTATCAATAGTTGGCTGCAGTAATCACACAGCGATGCAGGGTCCCCACTTAAATGGTGACAAACAACAGTGCCCAACAAACAGCCAATCTAAAAGTATGTATGTTTTTGGACAGAGTCCGCCTTTAGCAAAACACAATTTTGTTTTTTAACCCAAACATGTTTCACTGCAGTTGCAGCATCTTCAGTGGGCATTTATTTTTCATCCGTTAAAGATAAAGAATGTTCTTTACTGTTTGTATACCTGTAACTATTAGTTTTTAAATTGTAATTACAGATATTTGAAAAAATACATAAATTATAAATTCATACCTTTTTACCACATGGTGTGGTTTTTCTGATGTGTTGTGTTTCTACAGTGACTGTTTTGTTCCACAGTTTGTCATCTGCTACCACTTACATGTTAAAGTAGATAAATTGTTTAAGTCAAAATTACAATTTGAAAATTGGTATTTCTATGAAGTTAATTCTGTGTGTGTGTGTGTGTGTGTGTGTGTGTGTGTGTGTGTGTGTGTGTGTGTGTGTGTGTGTGTGTGTGTGTTTGAGAGAGAGAGAGAGAGAGAGAGAGAGAGAGAGAGAGAGAGAGAGAGAGAGAATTAATTAACTTCAGTCATAGAAATAACCATTTTCAAATCATAATTTTAGCTTAAACAATTTATCTACTTTAAGGCGTAATTGGTTGCAGATGACAAACTGTGGAACAAAACAGTCACTGCAGAAACACAACCATCAGAAAAACCACACCATGTGGTAAAACGGTATGAATTCATAATTCATGTGTTTTTTTCAAATATCTGTAATTACAATTTAAAAACTAATTGTTGCATGTATACAAACAGTAAAGAACATTTTTTATCTTTAACAGATGAAAAATGAAAAAACCACTGAAGATGCTGCAATTGAAGTGAAACATGTTTGGGTTTGAAAACAAAACTGTGTTTTGCTAAAGGCGGACCCTATCCAAAAACATACTTATTGTTAAAGCAAACATGGAAAAGAGCTTCAACCCCAAGATGATCAATTTAAAAGTATTTCCTTGCGATGAGAGGGGTGAGAGGAACTCTTACAAGCTGCTGGAAGGTGTTTAATTTCCTGGAGTTTGTTCCCATATACAGAAGATCAGTATTCATGCCAGAGTGACAATGGTTCTACGTGCAGCAACACAGATCATCTGAAGGGACTGTATACCTAAAAAGGCCTAAGTAGTCTGATTGCAGCCTTGGCAGCTTTATTCCCCAAAACTTTGACGTGACCAGGGAGCCACATCAATATCGTGTTGGATCCATCATCACTCAGCAAGTGGAGGCATTTGTGGATTTGTTGCACTCAGGAGTGGTGTATGAGTAGTACACAGAGGCTCTGGGACACCAATGACCTTGCTGTTTGGTCTCTTCCCCCAACCCAACAGAGGCTCTGGAGGGCACTAAGTAAATCTGAATATAATGCACAACTGAGAAGCCTGCATGAGATGTACTGTGTGGCCTGCTGGAGGGAGGAAAGCTCTGCAACAAAAACCTAGCACTGTTCTAGATGCTGCTATCAAATGTTCATTACCAATGACATAGGCACATTCAATACCATGGTCGGTCTTAAAGTCATCAGTATAGATCGTGGTGCTGTCTCCGAGTTGCTTGCAAAGTTTGAGAAACTAACAGTGACAGGTCAAATCTAGAGTAGTGTCTTTTAGGAAGTGAACTAAGTCCAAGATGAACGCAGACCTCTGCAAGAAGCCAAGGCGGTGAACAGCCCTCACCCATCGGGACCATGGCAGGTAACTTTAGGTTAAGTTTCCAAAGCACTATATGAAAGCAAACTCCAGGAGGCAACAAAGAAAATGCACTTACCCCATATTGGCAGTCAAGGTCGTTATCACAAAAGGACAAATTGGGTGGATGGTTGGACACAGGGGACAAATTATATGCATTTCTGCTAAGGAGAACATTACACCATATGACTGCACTAGTTCAGCAGCTTCTGCATAGACTCCTAACTGGGCTGAAAGCTCCAGTGCCATACATACATATTTACAGTGGATCATGTTGAGATGGCATAAAACAGATGGTCATCCAGATGAATAACAAAAAGACACCAATATTCTATTTTTTATCAGACAAGGGACTGGTGTAAGTGGAAGAGGTTTGTCCAATCTGCTCCCCATAAAGTACCACTTTAAGCACTTGGGCTATTTAGAGATTGGGTACAGCATGCTGCCAGGTAAGATATGTGAGAAGACCAACAGAGTTTCCTATTGAGTGTGAGTCCAAAGAATTTCACAGTTTCGAGAGACTGAAGAGCAACAGGTTCGAGATATAAGGATGTACAAGAAACTCCTTATGCCACCATACGTTCAGACACACAGGTTTTTCAGTGGGAAAGCAGAATATGTTGTCAATGCTCCACGAGTAAAGATTGTTTAGACATTGCTGAAGTCATCACTCAACTAAACAGGCCTGAGATGTCTGGAAGGGGAGAGAGTTAATTGCCTTGGTAAATAGGGCTACACTCAGAATGGAGCCCTGAGGCACATCATTCTCCTGAATAGAAGTGTTAGACAAAGCGGAACCCACACATACCTTGAAAACCCTATATTTTAAAAACTCTCAAATAAAATAGGGCACATGGCCTAAGAAGCCCAATGTGTGCAATGTACAGCAACTATTGTATGCCTTCCCGAAATCAAGGAACACAGTTACAGTATGGCATTTCCACAGAAAACTACTTGTAATGTAGGTTGACACAGTGTCAAAATGATCAAATGCAGAGTGATGCTTATGAAATCCACATTGTGCATTTGTTAGTAAATTCCGAAACTCAAGCCATCATACCAGCCAACCACTGATCATGCATTCCATCACCTTACAGACATTGCTGGCGAGGGAAATGGGATGGTAGTTGGATGGGAGAAGTTGTCCTAACCAGGCTTAGGTATGGGGCTTACTGCAGCTTCATGCCAATATCTCTGAAACGCGCCATCCATCCAGATGTGATCATGCATATGAATGAGAAACAGTTTGCCATCAAGAGATAGATGCTGCAACATCTGAATGTGAATATCATCTGGTAATGGGGTGGAAGATTGTGATGAGGTGACAGAATGTTTGGGCTACCTCATAATAAAATTTTATTCTAGCATTCGCAGTTCTCAGAGGGGAAAGGTAACTCCCAAACCACCTCTGCTCTTTTCAGAGCTAAGAAGGTGGAACAGCAATGGGCAGAGCTCGAGAATTCTGCAAAGTATCGACACAGGATGTCAGAAATATAAATACGATCCACAATGGCATCATTTGCTGTCACGGCAGGAACAGGGAGATGTACCTTGTTTCCTGAAAACCCACATAGGTTACACCCAAACAGAAGAGGGAGTAAAATCGTTAAAAATAAGTAAAAGTGATCCAACTAGCTTTTTGCTATCTCTGATAATGCAATGACACTTTGCATGCAACTGTTTATAACAAATACAGTTCTCCTTTGTTGGACGGCATTCAAAGACATACAGCATATCTCCGTACGCGAACCATGTCACAGCATTCCTCAGTACACCAGGGGACTGGGATACATTGCAACAGGAAAAAGGCTTGGGGGGGGGGGGGGGGGAGGAACATTCTGTGGCAGTAAGGATAACATTCATAAGGTACTGTACCAGATGATCACTGCTGTGGAAATGTTCATCAAAGGTTGGCAACGAAAAGTAGAGCCTCCAGTCAGCTTTAGAAACCTGCCAGTTGGTCTTGCACACAGATGGGCCATTATGCATGAAAACTGTTAGCTTGAGTGTGTGCCCTGGATGACTGACCACTCTAGATGGTGTGCAAGCTGTAGAGTAAAGAATGAGAAATCCAGGTGTGAGAAAGTGTGTGGGGTATCTGGAAAAACTGTAGATTCAACAGTGTTGAGAGAACAGAGTAAACTGGTTGAGAATACCTTCAGGTTCTGACAGAGCCCCAAATTGGACAGTGAGTGCTTAAGTCACCGAGTACCAGAAAGGTTTGAGGGAGCCGAGAGATGAGCTGCAGGATGTCTGCCCTGGTAAGTTCACATGATAGGGGTATGTTGATATTACAAAGAGAAAAGCTGAAACTGGCGAGAGGATGAATAGCAACCACTTGTAGCAACCACTTGAAATAGTTTGGCTATGGATGTCGTCCTGAATGAGCATCACGACTCCCCCGTGAGCTGAACTGGAGACAATTGTAAGAGGTCAAAGTGGTCTTGACAGCATAATTTCGTTTCTTGGAGGCATAAAACAACTTGGCACTGCAATTGGAATAACAATTGTAAGTCTGCCCTTTGTGATCTGATAACACAAAGGCCCCATTGGAGAAAAGCGATACTAGAACATAGGAGATATTTCTTTTATAAGGGGCAATTACTTCAGTGGCTGCTGAGTGCCAGATTTTGGTTGAGTACTACTACAGGGTTCTGAGGCTGGAGGATCCTGTTCCACTATTCCTCCAGGGCTTCCAGTGACCTCCATGGATCAGTCACCTGATTCTATGGTGGAGAATCAGTTAGTGATTCACACTGGTGAAATGGAGGTCAGTTAGACAGGGGTGTTGCACAGTGTCACTGTTGTAGATTATCTCCAAATTGGAGAAGTGGAAGAATGTTTGTCTTTGTTGGCTTCTTAGTGGCTTTGCATTTGTCAGACATGGACCCATACACTTGCTGACTTGTGCTCATATTGCATTTTTTCACCTGTCTGGAAAAATTCCTTGTGCTAGTGATGCATTAAATGTATCACTAAGGACATTACTACGCTGGTTCAATTTTTCAGAATTCTTTTTGAATTCCATCAACCCCACACAAGCTTTTCTTATTCAGAGATTTTATATAATCAATTAAGGATGTTGCTGCTATTCTAACTGCTTGAAGATTTGTGGAATGACATTTTTAACACATTCTCTAGCTTTCTTAACTGGATCATTTAATCCTATATTTGTTGCTACATTTAGACAGTGACTGCTAAAAGTACTTTGTACTTGCGAATTATCAGTCACAACATTGTCATTTTAGATTAACTGTTATGGAATATTGTCTCCCAATGCTCCATATAGTTTTGATATAATTTGCATTATTTATTTCTATTGGAACATGCATACTTCTGAATATTTAATTATGTTCCTTAAAATACTATAGTGTTTCTTGTAGTATGTAAGTAATGTCGAATCTTGACTTACTCTGGCCTTTACTTAAGTTTCTCCCTCCCTCTTACATAAGATTTTGATTCCCATAGTTATCCATGGCTTACTTCCTATTTTTAAGGAATTCCCTGAATAATTTTCAGAAAAGTCTCTTGGAAATATTGCCAGAAATTTACTAAAGAATAAACTGAATTTGGCATTGTCTCTTTTTACATATACCTCATACCATGCCATCCCTTTCAGCTTATTGTTAAAACATTGTATCCAGTTCTCATTAATAAGTCTCACTGCTCTGTAGGAAACAGCGTCCAGGTTGTAAGGTGCCATTTCCATTAGCTATGCATGTTCGTCAGATGGTCCATTAGCAAATAGAGTAAACAACTGTTTCAGCCTGAGCACTGTCTATAAAAATGTTATCACTTTCCTGTTGTTTTGCTGTACATGACTTGGAAAATTTACCACTGAAATTACATTGAAACACCCAAACAATAGCTTTAGTCCATTTTTACTGTCCATATGTTTTAAGAAATCAACATTTACAGTTCAAACTACTGCGTTTCTTCTTGTCTGGCAGTGGTTCAATACTGCATCTAGATTTCTTATAAATAACTGAAAGCTTCCTATAGGTGATCTGCAGATAATTACAATTATCAGAGAAGTATTCTGCAGTAACAACTCACAAGCATATGCTTCTACATTCTGATCAATGCAAAAACTACTTGTTTTAGTATTTGAGTGTGTTCAACTTTTACATATATCGCAACTTCCTTTTCCATATTAATTCTACATGAAAATGATGCATGTCTATGATGCTAGATACTTAACTTCTACATCCCTGTGATTACATGGTGTTCTGAGAGGCAGAGAACATCTGTCACTTCAGAATTTTCCACATCTTCTAGGCATACAATAACCTCTTCTCACTTCTTTGATAACCCTATATCTTCTGATGAAATAAATTTATTTTATTTTTCTCTAAACTGTTGCACATATTATGGTCATGTATTGCTCTAATTTCTGTCCATACTCTGCAGTCTGACTAATCTAAAAAATGTGCTCCTTTGATTCCAGTAAACACAAGGGGATTTTACCTTGTATGCTTGCAGCCCCCTTACACTTTATGCAAGGTGCTCAGCATATCTTTCCTCCTATTCTGGTGCTGGGCATCATTAGTCCATCCCCATCAACCAATCACATCAACAAGCATGGTGCAGATATGAGATTGTTGCAGTCAAAAGGAATTTGCACAGCTCTTTGTTCACATAGCCTACAGTCATGTTAACCGATGGCTGCTCATATTGCTGAAAAAACAGCATCACTCCCCCCCCCCCCCATCAAAATATCTGCGGAAGGACCCGAGGTTCCATCACCTGACTTAGTTTGGCACTAGGTGTCACAAAAATTGTAACCTGGTATTCTACACCTATCTTTTCCTGTAGCAATTGGTCTACATGTCTCCCATGACTGATCCCTAGTATCAAGAATTTTCTACTGACCTAGCCTTAAAGTCATTCCTACGAGTTTACTGCACCCTATAAAAAAAACAGATTGAGACTCTTCTTGTATTTATGTAAGAAGCAAACTAGTTGCTAACTGGAACCTGAAATGTTATTTATGATGTTTCTCTGTTTGTCTGTTACTTGTCACCATCTCCCAGCTTTCACTATCTCTCTACCCCCCTTCAACCAATCTAATTCAAAACAGGCCATTTCTAATTCTGCATGGATTGCATAGATCTAGCTTCCCTGTTTCATGTTTTTCTTGTCTCAGCTACATAATCTACAACTCTGTGGCGCAGTTTCATCTCACACTCTGGAAGCCAGATATCAGTACAAAATTGTCCACTAAATAACATTTCTTACATACCAAGCAGTGATTGGTAAAACATTGTAAGAGTTTCAACTTACTTTAACTGAAACTTCATTTCTGTACAAAAAATGAAATACACAACAAAACTTTGACAACTTTCTCTTTTTCACTAATACCATATCATGGTACTAACACGAGGTCTGTTCAAAAACTCCAGAACTTTCTCCACAAAATTTTTCTACACTTATCTTTTACTTATTGTTCATGATCCCCTCGAAATACAATGCTCCCAACATGGTTTCCACTTCCAGAAACTGTCTTCATAAACCTCTTGCTGGATCGTGCAAAGCTCCATCTACAAATTTTCCTTTATCTCTCCTATTGTTGCAAACCTCTGTCTTTTCAATGGGGTTTTCGATTTTGAAAATAAAAATACGGTTACAGGGGCCAGGTCTGGAGACTACAGAGGATGAGGCAAAACAGCGGTTTCATTTTTTGTTCAGTAGTCATACACCAAAAGGGACGAATTATTGCATTATGATAATGCAAGGGCCATGAATTGTCTTGCCACATTTCAGACAGTGTCCTCCTCACATTTTCTTGCAGGATCCCAACACATCCCACTAGTATCATCAATTAACTGTTTGTCCATGTGGTACAAATTCATGATGAACTAATCCTTTGAAGTCAAAACTATCAGCATGGCTTTGACATTTCACCTGACCTGACAAACATTTTTCTGGTCTTTCAGAAACTTCCCTGACACATTGTGAAGATGGAACCTTGGGTCTCTATCACAATGATACACACGTCTTATCACCAGTTATGACTCTCTTCAGGGACATCTCATTTGCACAATCCAAAAGCTCTTCACAGACTGCAATGTCTTTCTGGTCTTGACTCTTGAGCCATGGAACAAACTTGGCAGCAACATGATGGTATTCCAACATGCCGCGATTTCATGACATGATCCAGTTGAAATATTACATTCTTCTGCAATCTCTTGGCCAGTCAGGCTTTGACTGGCATGCATAATTTCTTTCTTCCATCTGGCCATTTTAAACTGTGTGAAACATTCGTGACACTAAGTACAGCTTAAGCACCCATCACTGTAGGCTTCCTGCATCATTTAATGTGTGTGTGTGTGAAAATTTTTATAGAGTCACACAAAATGTAATGCAGACTTGTTGCTCCTCTAACTCTGTCATCTCTTAATTTACAAATCGTGTCACGTAATGCTCTCCCCAATACAGCACTGAACCATAACTAATAGATATACAACAGTAAAACTTCTTTCAGTTACACATTAAACACAGACATGTGCAGGGATGCCAACCACATTTTGCTCCGACACACCATTCGTTTGAAATTGCGAATGTTCCGGCATTTTTTGAACAGTCCTCATATGGTGAATTGTATAAGAGTTATAAATTATAAAATTTACTTACTTCTGAAATTATACAAATTATGAAACTGCCAAATTTGTTCAGATACTAATAAATATACAGCCTTTTAATGTACCATCAGGGAGTCTTTCATAAGTCACAGAAAACAGTTCAAGTACATGGCATTTAGATACCGATGGTTTTAAGACAAGTTTTGCACCAAGCCAAATAGATGCAGGAAACAGTGTCTGGGGCAAAAGGAGTGATTGCTTGCTTTATATGCAATAGTGAACAAATTCACTGCTGGATTACTCCTCAACAATTCTTAAAGTCAAATAGTCTTGCACTGCTGTCACACAAAAACATATAACCTTTATCAACGTGCACTAACATTTCTTTTTAATTTTATTGTTTGTTTGTGATTTTGCAAGAGTTGGGGCAAAATGTACGAATTCTGTCATCTTCACCCTGCTACAGCTACCACTAATCTGACTTTAATAGAGCAGCGACTGTTTGAAATCAAGCTCAGTGGGAAACATCAACAGTGTGACACAGATCAACCACAAATATTTAGTTTTTTTTATTGAACTTTGTCAGTCTTTCAGAATCTTCCCTGACCTAGGTAGTTCTACTCCAAAGTGGAAGATTCGTTGAGACTATGCTAGTTTGTAAGGAGACAAGCGAAATTGATAAAAGTTATAGTTACATAGCAATGATTTGCTGGATCAGTGACTTGATGACAAAATTTGTAAATACACCCACAGTGCTTATGGAAATTGAGCTACAATGACAATGAAAGTAAGACATCAAATTCCAAGGTTTATGATAATTTGGTTGCATTCTACAAAGCAGTTTTCCCCAATACAAACCAAGACTATGTTGGAAAAAAAGAAAGTTTAACAGGCTTATTTAAAAAAGTCAAAGTTTGTGATTTTAAGCTTAGTGGCAGGTATCTCTTTTTTTATCTCTATGATGTTGATATACTAATGTTAGGGTACTAAGGTATGCTTTTACTTATTCACCAAAAGTGGCCAAGGGTAAACTTTTCTGACATGTATGGTTCTGCGGTTGTGTATCAATCTCACGGTTGGTAGTGAGGATGATGAAAATGATACACTAATACAACAATGATAAATCAACAAGTGTACAACTGATAGTGGTGGCCATGGTAAAGTCCAATAAGACACCATTTGTTCACAGTCTAGTTTCAATAGTCGTCTGGGTAATTATTTCAAAGAAGAATGACTACTGGTATATGTACTCTTTAACCCAAAGACTGTTTTCTTTGATTTATGTTCATGTTGATAGCTGCAACACGCACTGCTGTAGTAGCAATAAAGTGCAAATTGTCACATGAAAATTGCTGGAATTAACACCCTTGCAGCACAAATGCCATTCTAGATTTCAGACCAGTCTAAACTACACAAGCCAGGCAGCCTTGTGTGTGCGGCACTCTTGACTGCCATGTTCCACACAAACTTACATGCATAATCCTGTGATGGCCCCCGAGGCTCACTAACTGCTAGCAGATGCACCTGTCTCTGTTGCAGTGACTATGCCACCTAAAGAGAGAGTGTGTGTGTGTGTGTGGGGGGGGGGGGGGGGGGTCCTGTTGAGGTGCACTTTCTTAAGTGTTTATCTCGCCGTTTTGTATTCAGCCTTAACTGAATAGCAAAACATAGTGCAGCAGTGGACTTGGGTGGAAGCCAAGTGTTAGTACATTCTACTAAGCTATTCCAATACACCTATGCAAATTTAACATTTTTGATATGAAGCCAAACCAGCACAACTCACTTTGTTGTTAGGAGTGGGGAAAAACATTCCTGAAGGGTACAGACTTGCACAGAGTCAGAGGTTACTCATCACTGGGAACTACAACGACAGACAAGCGACAAACCCTTAGGAAAACAGCAGCCTGGTAAGAACAGATGAGAAATTAACACTATACATTAAGTGGTGGTCTCATCTCATACGAGATGTGAAATACTGGCCAGCGTCATGTTTTGGCTCATGAGGGAAACAATGAAGTCTGTGAGCTGGGCTCAAGAGCCAACCTCTGCCTTTTCTTGACTGTTGGCTGAAAGGGAAATAATCGCTACATGTGCTAGTGAGCCAATAGTACAGATTTCAATTTGTAAAGTCACCCTCAGTACCAACTACAGTACCTTGTTTGGATCAGAATTAGAGGTTCAAATTAGATTTTGTGATAATATCAGCTGCATATTTTATAACCTGTGTTATTTGTGGAAAACAGTAGGTACACTGCATAAAGACTATCAGTGTACTGCAATCAGGATACCAGACATGTAGCAGATTAAATGTGAAAATTTTTTTTTTTTTTTTTGATTGGAAAGCTCCTTTATGTATAGCTAATTAGCAGGTAAGTGGAGGTGTAAGTATATCGTGATCAATATTCTTGCCAGAAAACTACCTACCAACACAAGGCAGCTCGCAAGCCTTAGCCTCTAGAACTTTCGACAAACTCCCACCTCTTTCAGCAGATACAGCAATGGCATGGCACAAGGAAGATATGAGTTAGTTGTAAAGATGTGAAGCAGCAGTTGGGCAGACTGAGTCACATGAACATGTAATGAAAGAGGTGTGAACCAGCAAAATGCAAAGTTGAATTGTGAACAGTTTAACAGTGAACTGAGAGAACTATTTCATTGGAACAGGGTTGTTTTATTATCCATGGCTCTTTTGGAGCAAATAGCCTTTAAAATTTGTCAGTATCATCAAAGGAATCATTAAGATAGAGCTGGCATGTTTTCCATTGTTTGACAATGAGCAAGTTAAAGAATGCCATCTTTTATTTCAGTAGAACCTTACCAGCTTTCATGATTAATTTTGAAGTAAATAATTACAGCTACAACCAATACAGTTTGGCTACAGTTTAATGCTTTATGCAGTCATGGCTAAACTAAGTCTCCCTCCCTACAGTCTGATAGCCAACCATTAGAATCATAGTCAGATCTCTAAAAACTAAAGGCTGTGAGCCTACAAAGGACATGACCATCAATGGTATGTCACCTGCTTGTTACTGTGGGGAATACATGTCCTGAAATGTTGTACAAAGTGAATGTAAACCTAAACTAAAGGTAAATCTTATCAAATTGCACATTATTCTGAACATTACAGTTCTCTGCTAGGCATTGTCTACTGGATGAGTTATGTCATTGTTTTCCTCCCAGCTCTGAACTGACACACCCACCAGTTACAGGAGACCTACAGTTTAACATGGATTCCGAACTATGGTTGAATTTTGCATTTATGGGATACACAAATCTGACTGTGGAAAAAGAGAGCACTGACAGAACATATCTATGAACTACTATACAATGAATCCAACACTTTGTATTTGTAGGCTTGGACTTGCCCATTGAGGCACCTAGTATTAGAAAACTGCAGAAGCATTTGAAGTAAGGTCCAGAGTTACTCATTACTAGCAACAGCACTGTGCACATAATACTGAAAACAAGAAACTAGAAACAAATACATGCACCATCTGCTCAAAATCCTATAGCTGCTACATGATGACTGTTTTGATAGCAACCAAGTCCCCTGGAAGGAAAAAATGGATCCCACAATCACAGATCATGTGAAACTAGTGCTAGCACCATGTAATCAATCAGTACAATGTAGCGATATGCACGTGTGTCTGCTCATTGTGACTACTGTATTCAGTCAGTAAGTTGCTCCTTAAATTATATGGAAGCAGTATGGTATATTAGAAAGCACTCACCATTACTAAAGGTAAGCAAAACAAATGTTTTATCTTCTAATGAAGTGACCAACAGCCACAGCCTGCAGACAAATCATCTAGCAGGAGAATGAATGTTTCCATAGCTGCATATATGGAAACAAGTATTCAAAGTTTATTGAAATGTATGCCGCACAAATGCATTTATTAAATCTGACAGATGCTCCTTTTCAATTGCCTTTGAGGTGTCTGTTACCACAAATATAATGTCTTATTCATTACAGACATTGAACCACATTCATTCTTTCTTCACCTCTCATCCATTTTCTCCTCACAACCACACCCAAGTTTACTGAAATACTCACGCGTATGTTTCTAAACCAGTCCATTTTAGACAAAAAAAAAAAAATTATAAACACAAAAATTTCAAGCACCAGGTGCTTTCAGTTCATCCAAAACATTCCAATAAAGACCTAACAGATTTTAAAAGTTAGACGTTAACCCATGTAACAACGATTGAATGAAGTAAATTTTTTTCATAGCACAATGATGAGTTGAACTTGGAAATCCCGCTTTTTATAAGCAGTCACCTTAACTATTAAGCATGCCAACTATGAAAATTGAAATCTTGCAAGGAGAGACTTTAAGACAAGGTTGCAAGTTCAATTGTTAGTAAGGCTCATTTGAAAGTTGCGTTAACAAGTATGGTAGGAAAAATATTAGCCTTTAATGACTCACCAAATGCTTTAGGAGACCGACATAAAATGAGTGTGACAGGTGCAGAGATCACCTCACTATGGGATGTATGTATTACACTTCACAAAATGGACTTCACTGACATTCAAGAAATGTCAAAACAAAATAGGAACTTTCACCATTAACACACTATGAAAAACAGCATGCCACAGTGATAAAGATTCACACCATCAAGATCAAAGGTGAACTCCTTGGGAGTTACAAACTGTGCAGGACATCAGCTAGGTATCCACTCTTTTAGAATGCATATAGAATCATATTGGGGTAATGAGGTAATGATAACTGACAGATTGTGATGGCACACAACCAAATGTGAAACAGTCTGTGGTGGAGCTTATCGCTAAACTGGCTATTCTCTAATGCATAGCTGTACGTAGTGTGATAATTTTTTATAGGTGTGGAAAAAACAAATATCAAGAGGCTCAATTGTCCAGTGAGTCCAGGTGGTATGAACTGCAATGTCACATGCTTTTCAAGTGGGATGGTTTGCTCTAAAGGAGCATGATTTTTATAGGCAGACAAGGAATCAAGAAAAAGCAAATTGTTTTGACCAGCTATTGGCAAAAGGCAGTGCTGCTACCATAATAGTTCTCTTGTGCCCATTTTTCTTGCTGTGATGTAAATATTCTCTACTAACCTTGCAAGATCACGCCCAAGAGAAAGAATCGTAGGGTGCAGAGCTCCTGAAACTTCTTGCAGCACAATACCTTTCCAGCCAATTTACCAACCAGATTAAGTTGGCGTAACTGAGCACCAATGTGTTAGTTTATCTTGATACATTTTTCTTGGTATCAATAATTTGCATGGGCCTTTCATATGAATTTCCTTTTCATATCCTGACTGGTCGGAGGGAAAAAAAAATCCTTACTGAACAATGGGATAAGTTTGTTTATCTCACCTACAAATTTTTGGGCCAATTCCACAGTTTGAAAACGTTAAAAATATATGTTTTGACAGATCACAGGGAAAACTGTGCGACTGTGAAACTGTTGCATTCATTTGTTGCAGTTTATGTGACAAACTCTTACGTTTTCATCACTTTTTTGGGAGTGATTATCACATCCACAAGAAAACATAAATCGGGCAAGGATGAAGAATCTTTTTACCCATTCGCCAAGTGTACAAGTTAGGTGGGTTGACAACATATTCCTGTCATGTAACGCACATGCCATCACCAGTGTCATATAGAATGTATCAGACGTGTTTTCCTGTGGAGGAATCGGTTGACCTATGATCTTGAGATCAAATGTTTTCGGTTCCCATTGGAGAGGCACGTCCTTTCGTCTACTAATCGCACGGTTTTGCGGTGCGGTCACAAAACACAGACACTAAACTTATTACAGTGAACAGAGACGTCAATGAACGATCGGACAGATCATAACTTTGTGAAAATAAAGAAAGTAAACTTTTCACTTGAGGGAAGACTTGAACCAAGGACCTCTCGTTCTGCAGCTGCTCATGCTAACCACGGGACCACGGCGCTCCTGAGCTCACACACTCCTTGATGTTGCCTATTTTGCGCATGGACTACTCAGTTTGTATATTTTGCTTATTTTTTTCATAGTTCCACACACCACCTTCCTATTTTCTTGATTGACCTGTGTTTAGTTTTTCAAGGTATAACTAAATCTGAAGGGGGTGCGATGGGTAGGTTTCTTTGTAAGGAAACTTTTGAGACAAGTAATTAAAGAAAGTGACATAGTTACAAGGCGATAGGAAAATTTTGAGCTAGGAAGAGATGAGCCTGCAGAAAAGTCACCAAAAGAAGATCTCTAACAGTTGTAGAAACTTGATGCAGCTGTTTTGCCTGCCTAATTCAACTAATTGTGTAACATGATTTTGAATACACCTCTAGGCCTATGCCTCAGTATTGTTGCAACTACATAAATGACTATCGTTTCTGAATGCAGATCACAACAGAAAGACGGCAACAGTACTGCCGGCTCTGAAGGACTTCCTCTCGACAACTCCATTACACATACACATCACTTATGACGAAATAAATCTTCATTAAAAGCTCAAGGAAATTTGCCATTGAATTTCAAGTAATGCAGGCCTAAAACTGGAAAAAATTACAATAATTCAAAGAAACTGAAACAAGAACCGAGATCTAGCATTAATCAGAGAGTGTAATTCACCAGAAATTATTGGTGGCATTAGGGTAGCATTATTTTTGTTACTTGCACCAAATATGCATCTTGTGTGTGACAGATATATCAAATAGTATCTTGTTCATTTTGTGTCTTCACAGTGGAAAATTTAAAAGCTACCACAACTGTATTTCAGATATATTTAGGAAATTGCAACTGGTTATGTTCTGAATGAACATCTCTTGATACTGAGAATTTGCCAACAATCATTCACAACTGATTTTCACAAAGTGGCAGAACTGTACCAATAACATAAATCAAATAATCCAATCATCACACACTATGCCGAAGCACACATTCTGTAACATGATGAGCATAATGAAAAACTGATAAGTTAACAAGGTCAGCCAGCAATATGGGCAAGGAACAAAACAATGTTCAACATCAGTGAGGTGTTTCATTGTCACTGTCATGTTCCAGACTGCCTTTTTGTAGTACATATCACAATTAGATATTTTTTGTCATGATAATGAAACATTTTTTATCACTTTGTGAGAGTTTGTTACAAAGGTTGTTGGTGAATTTTCAGTGTCACCTGAAAATGTTCATTTACAGAAATGGTGTAATGAACAAACATGAGACATGGCTGTGACAGTTTTAATTAACATTTAATGTACAGGTCACATCACACGATTCATTTTGAGAGAATATTAATTTTACCTAACTGCAGTTAACTTAGGACAGCAGTGTGAAGATATGTTGGCTTAGAGGCAATGCAACCATATAGCAATGAAAACTTTAACAGATTTTTATTGTTTGGTCTCAGCATTGCCACAATGTAAAACTTACACTTAAAAAATATGGGACCATAAAGCAAGATTCGTGCCTTTTCATATTAATTTGTATTGGACACAAACCTATAATTTTAACCATCTGGATATCTGGAACTGGATCTTCCTCTCATTCAGCTGTAGAACAGTTCAGGATGCAAGACAACTGTAGGAATACTATGAAAGTCACTTGAAAAATGCTTTCAGCTAAGTATTCTGCTACATTAAATGAAAAGATAAACATAGTTTCCACACATCTTCAACAGAAACAAAAATTTCCAAAATGCAATGGCAATATACATTGTGATGAAATTTTTGTTTGACAATGAAAGTATGCATTATAATTACAAAACCATATTTCCTGTTTTCTGCAAGCCATCACAGATCACAACTGTTTATTAATTTTCATTCAGGCTGGTAGAAACAAAGCGATGGTAGTTTTTTGGCTTCTGGCCTCTACATCTCAGTAGTAAAACATCTGCTTGGAGGCAACCTCAGATGATATTTTGAGCACAACAATTTGCTCAAGAAGACAAAACTCTTAATTATCTTCATTCCTGATTCTGGAAACCTTCCTGTTGAAGTACTGAAAGGTAGAAAACACTATTTGAAGAAAAGCTATAAGAAAAACTGTTTTCAAGGGACTGAAATGCCATCAGAGTAGAGGGCTTCCATTTTCAAGATGTGGAATAGAAGGAACACTAACTACTACAGGAACACTACTGTGAACAGCACAAAGAGCTGCTTATTTGGCAAAATTTTGTAGGAAAACATAAGCCAGAATGTAGGCTGCTGTATTGGAAAGACCAGAGGGGTTTAGGCAGAACAGGTCCTGTAGAATTCACCTGCATTTTACAATAGGTAACAAATTTATAGCAGCAGGGAAGGAGTTACATATTGCCTTTGCAAATTCAGCCAAACTTTATGACACAGTTCCTAAAACAAAACAGTGGAAGACCCAGAAAGATACGGGTATGAATGGTCATCCAAGCGTACTACAGTAATGGACAGATAAGACACAAATTTAAAGAGTGTCAACATTATAAGAATCTAATTATGTCACAAAAGAGTTGAGAAAGTTGCAGTACATTACCCATAACGTTCATTTTACACATAGAAGTGGGTCAAATAATCAAGTAAGTCAAACACAAGACGAACATAATCTAGAAATTCTGGTACGACGTTTACAACATGAAAATAATGAATGAGGACAACAGAGTAGCCAAATGACAGCCAAATATCTAGTAGTAAACAGTGAGACTAGATTTCAAACACACACTAATGTACAGTTTTGAGACGTGAGAACAATCTAAACATCAATGAGCACATATTGACAAATGTAGATTCGCGCATACAGAAGTAAAATACAAAATATAAAACAGTAGAAAAGTAGTAGGGCATATGAATTCTTTTTGGTGGGACAAGTTTCCCCACAACAACAAAAGGGTGGGTAGGATAATGTTTGAATGTATCCTAAGCTGTGTGTCATCACTATTAATTTTAAATTCTAACTGCAAAAGAAGACTGATTCCAGGAAACTTACTTTTTACAATGGATGACAGAATATCACGATAATGAAATAACAACTAGATTGAGGATGACGACATTGGTATGAGCATAAGTCAGAATATCAGATCAGTCGCCAAAAAGATTTTGAATGGAGACCACTTAGCATACAAACATGGCAGACCATGATCTTGGAAAAACTATATCAATGAAATAAAGGAGCACTGCAGTGTAGTCAAGCAGGCTGTCCTGAATGGAGAGGGTTCGTAGCAGATAAAAAAAATAGCAAAATGTTATTAATAGACCTTTGTATTAATTTAATATTTGTAATAATAATAATTATTATTATTATTATTATTACTACAACAACAACAACAACAACGCACCAAGCGAGCGTGTCATCACACAACACAACTCGTGGGTCAAAGCAGATGTGTGGGATCTGAGCCTTTTGTTGATCCCATCTGGTTACTACACAAAACATACATCAACCAGTAAGCAAGTTCTGATAGGTCTGGCAATGTAGGTGGCTTTCAATGAATATACATCTAACCATATCTCGAAAGGTCATATAAAATATTCAGTCCCTCAACTAAGATGGCACAAGATGCAGAAAAGATTTCACATGGCTTTTCAATAGTTTGAGATATAGTTGCAACATTAATCAATGTTCAAGTGAACGAACTTCCATCCACTTTAGAATTTTCAGTTAATTTCAATGCCTTATTTTTTATGTATATTTACTGGCATGAACCATGGACCTTGTCGTTGGTGGGGAGGCTTGCATGCCTAAGCGATACAGATAGCCGTACCGTAGGTGCAACCACAACGGAGGGGTATCTGTTGAGAGGCCAGACAAACGTGTGGTTCCTGAAGAGGGGCAGCAGCCTTTTCAGTAGTTGCAAGGGCAACAGTCTGGATGATTGACTGAGCTGGCCTTGTAACAATAACCAAAACGGCATTGCCGTGCCGGTACTGCGAACGGCTGAAAGCAAGGGAAACTACAGCCGTAATTTATCCCGAGGGCATGCAGCTTTACTGTATGATTACATGATGATGGCGTCCTCTTGGGTAAAATATTCCGGAGGTAAAATAGTCCCCCATTCGGATCTCCGGGCGGGGACTACTCAAGAGGATGTCGTTATCAGGAGAAAGAAAACTGGCATTCTACGGATCGGAGCGTGGAATGTCAGATCCCTTAATCGGGCAGGTAGGTTAGAAAATTTAAAAAGGGAAATGGATAGGTTGAAGTTAGATATAGTGGGAATTAGTGAAGTTCGGTGGCAAGAGGAACAAGACTTCTGGTCAGGTGACTACAGGGTTATAAACACAAAATCAAATAGGGGTAATGCAGGAGTAGGTTTAATAATGAATAGGAAAATAGGAATGCAGGTAAGCTACTACAAACAGCATAGTGAACGCATTATTGTGGCCAAGACAGATACGAAGCCCACACCTACTACAGTAGTACAAGTTTATATGCCAACTAGCTCTGCAGATGACGAAGAAATTGAAGAAATGTATGATGAAATAAAAGAAATTATTCAGATTGTGAAGGGAGACGAAAATTTAATAGTCATGGGTGACTGGAATTCGAGTGTAGGAAAAGGGAGAGAAGGAAACATAGTAGGTGAATATGGATTGGGGGACAGAAATGAAAGAGGAAGCCGCCTGGTAGAATTTTGCACAGAGCACAACATAATCATAACTAACACTTGGTTTAAGAATCATGAAAGAAGGTTGTATACATGGAAGAACCCTGGAGATACTAAAAGGTATCAGATAGATTATATAATGGTAAGACAGAGATTTAAGAACCAGGTTTTAAATTGTAAGACATTTCCAGGGGCAGATGTGGACTCTGACCACAATCTATTGGTTATGACCTGTAGATTAAAACTGAAGAAACTGCAAAAAGGTGGGAATTTAAGGAGATGGGACCTGGATAAACTAAAAGAACCAGAGGTTGTACAGAGATTCAGGGAGAGCATAAGGGAGCAATTGACAGGAATGGGGAAAATAAATACAGTAGAAGAAGAATGGGTAGCTTTGAGGGATGAAGTAGTGAAGGCAGCAGAGGATCAAGTAGGTAAAAAGACGAGGGCTAGTAGAAATCCTTGGGTAACAGAAGAAATATTGAATTTAATTGATGAAAGGAGAAAATATAAAAATGCAGTAAGAGAAACAGGCAAAAAGGAATACAAACGTCTCAAAAATGAGATCGACAGGAAGTGCAGAATGGCTAAGCAAGGATGGCTAGAGGACAAATGTAAGGATGTAGAGGCCTATCTCACTAGGGGTAAGATAGATACCGCCTACAGGAAAATTAGAGAGACCTTTGGAGATAAGAGAACGACTTGTATGAATATCAAGAGCTCAGATGGAAACCCAGTTCTAAGCAAAGAAGGGAAAGCAGAAAGGTGGAAGGAGTATATAGAGGGTCTATACAAGGGCGATGTACTTGAGGACAATATTATGGAAATGGAAGAGGATGTAGATGAAGATGAAATGGGAGATATGATACTGCGTGAAGAGTTTGACAGCACTGAAAGACTTGAGTCGAAACAAAGCCCCCGGAGTAGACAATATTCCATTGGAACTACTGACGGCCGTGGGAGAGCCAGTCCTGACAAAACTCTACCATCTGGTGAGGAAGATGTATGAGACAGGCGAAATACCCTCAGACTTCAAGAAGAATATAATAATTCCAATCCCAAAGAAAGCAGGTGTTGACAGATATGAAAATTACCAAACTATCAACTTAATAAGTCACAGCTGCAAAATACTAACACGAATTCTTTACAGACGAATGGAAAAACTAGTAGAAGCCAACCTCGGGGAAGATCAGTTTGGATTCCGTAGAAACACTGGAACACGTGAGGCAATGCTGACCTTACGACTTATCTTAGAAGAAAGATTAAGGAAAGGCAAACCTACGTTTCTAGCATTTGTAGACTTAGAGAAAGCTTTTGACAATGTTGACTGGAATACTCTCTTTCAAATTCTAAAGGTGGCAGGGGTAAAATACAGGGAGCGAAAGGCTATTTACAATTTGTACAGAAACCAAATGGCAGTTATAAGAGTCGAGGGACATGAAAGGGAAGCAGTGATTGGGAAGGGAGTAAGACAGGGTTGTAGCCTCTCCCCGATGTTGTTCAATCTGTATATTGAGCAAGCAGTAAAGGAAACAAAAGAAAAATTCGGAGTAGGTTTTAAAATTCATGGAGAAGAAATAAAAACTTTGAGGTTCGCCGATGACATTGTAATTCTGTCAGAGACAGCAAAGGACTTGGAAGAGCAGTTGAATGGAATGGACAGTGTCTTCAAAGGAGGATATAAGATGAACATCAACAAAAGCAAAACAAGGATAATGGAATGCAGTCTAATTAAGTCGGGTGATGCTGAGGGAATTAGATTAGGAAATGAGACACTTGAAGTATTAAAGGAGTTTTGCTATTTGGGGAGCAGAATAACTGATGATGGTCGAAGTAGAGAGGATATAAAATGTAGGCTGGCAATGGCAAGGAAAGCGTTTCTGAAGAAGAGAAATTTGTTAACATCCAGTATTGATTTAAGTGTCAGGAAGTCATTTCTGAAAGTATTTGTATGGAGTGTAGCCATGTATGGAAGTGAAACATGGACGATAAATAGTTTGGACAAGAAGAGAATAGAAGCTTTCGAAATGTGGTGCTACAGAAGAATGCTGAAGATTAGATGGGTAGATCACATAACTAATGAGGAAGTACTGAATAGGATTGGGGAGAAGAGAAGTTTGTGGCGCAACTTGACCAGAAGAAGGGATCGGTTGGTAGGACATGTTCTGAGGCATCAAAGGATCACCAATTTAGTATTGGAGGGCAGCGTGGAGGGTAAAAATCGTAGAGGGAGACCAAGAGATGAATACACTAAGCAGATTCAGAAGGATGTAGGTTGCAGTAGGTACTGGGAGATGAAAAAGCTTGCACAGGATAGAGTAGCATGGAGAGCTGCATCAAACCAGTCTCAGGACTGAAGACCACAACAACAACAACAACAACAACTGCTTATCAAATTAATCCCACACCGATCACTTTTTTGCATACACTACGATGAAGCATTCTTATAGGGTCATTCCACATCAAAGGGATCAATGTGTCCCCACTCAACCATCCCAAAATCTAATGACATTTGGTGTGAAGGTTCTTTATGGTCTTTGATAGGAATATACCAAATCTTACTCATCTTCACATCACATACAAAGGTGCAAATGTGCCAAGTTTGCTAGCTTTTTTAAAAGTTCTAGAAAACATTTGGTCATTTGCTTTAAGATACACAGAGGACTTTTTATGCCAAATCACACCAAGGCAAAAATTAGGGATTTAGCCACATCTAAATATAGATAAAAGTTTCTAAAGTGGCTAAAAAAATTTGTTGCACTATTCTGAGAGCCAACATTTGACTGACAACTGCTACTTTTCATATGAACCAATCACACCAAAACTTCTGAGGGTTATTTCTACATATGATGTTTCTATGTGGATCAAATTTAATGAACACTGGATGCCTAAATGAAAAGATATTCATCTGCAAAGTTGGCCAAAATTGTAGGGGTTTTCTTTTTTTTTTTTTTTTTTTGGCGGGGGGTGGGGGGGTGGGGGGGGGACGGGGCAATATCTCAACTGTGTCTTGTTCAATCATCTTTTTCTTGCCACAGTAGAAAAGAGCATGCCTTAAGATTTCAAGTTACATTGTTTAATTTCTGGATCTTGCATATTGATGAATAAGAAACCTATCAAAAGAAGGGAAAATAGATTATTGATAAATACAAAAAAGTAATACAATTTGGTTGAAACTTCCTGGCAGATTAAAACTGTGTGCCGGACCGAGATTCGAACTCAGGACCTTTGCCTTTCATGGGCAAGTGCTCTACCATCTGCCAGGAAGTTTCATATCAGTACACTCTCCACTGCAGAGTGAAAATCTCATTCTAGAAACATCCCCCAGGCTGTGGCTAAGCCATGTCTCCGCAATATCCTTTCTTCCAGGAGTGCTAGTTCTGCAAGGTTCACAGGAGAGCTTCTGTGAAGTTTGGCAGGTAGGAGACGAGGTACTGGTGGAATTAAAGCTGTGAGGACAGGGCGTGAGTCGTGCTTGGGTAGCTCAGTCAGTAGAGCACTTGCCTGCGAAAGGCAAAGGTTCCGAGTTCGAGTCTCAGTCCGGCACACAGTTTTAATCTGACAGGAAGTTTCCATGTCAGCGCACACTCCGCTGTAGAGTTAAAATTTCATTCTAAATACAATTTGGTTGTCAGTCAAAAAATGTCCAATTGTAGTGTCTTTTAAAATAGTATAAGATTTGTCAGTGGTTCAAGGAATGTAACTATGCTAATGAGAAGAGTTTTTACGTTATTTTACAGTGTAGAATAAAAAATATAATAAAACTTCAGAAAATGCTTGTAAGATTATAAGATGTAGATCATAATGGAACACTATGTTGCTTTAGAATGTTTTAACCCTACAATGCATGGCGATGCATACATGCATTGTCACTCAGTTTCCATCGGCATTATGAAGCAGCAATAGTTTTTTAAGGCTCCACCCTCACAGCAGTGCTGGAATCACCACTTTCAATTGTTGCTTTCAATATAGCCAGTTTTCATAATGTCAGTCTTCTGTGCAGTGTAATCTTAGGTGTTGACATTGTAAAATCTTAGTGTTGAGTGCTGAGTGTTTGAATAATCAATAATTATTGTTGTAGCTGAAGGTAAACAATATGTTTTCATACGCTAATTTGTATATTTTATTTACAAACAATTCAGAATCTTCTATGCTTAAAACCGGGATATTAATGAGCTTTCAAAAATGCTTGTTATGGGTTAGTAAACTATTGTATAAATGAACCAAGGGACCCTTGCACCCTGCTACTTCAGTGAATCAGACAGAGTCGATTGCCAACTTTCTGTTATGGAAAAAGTCAACTACCACCAGTTAAGGAAATGTTATCAGTGGACAAGGAGCTTCTATGACATAGGTCTGGGCTTGATTTCACAGAAGGTGCCCAATTTGGCCATACCATAATTCCTTGTTGATGACAAAATTACAATTCCTACAGAAGACTTGCTGCAACCCATTTGGGTAAAAAAAAGTGGTTGGAAAATTGTACGAAATGTAGACATGAAGTAGCCCAGCCCACCACGATAAGCAAGAATCACCATCCACCAAAGACAAGGATGTTGTTGATGCTTACTTTACTGCTAATACTTCATTACCATCAATTGGAGAGTCACCATTAAAGCTTCAACAGATTAGCAAAAGGGATTCAATGGGATACATAAAGCACGAAGTTCTGTAAGCCCAGGGCAGCATTACTAAGGTAATTGCCACAGCTGCTGGTGTCAGTCAGGTAGATGTTGCTCAAATGCAAACAGAAGAGTGTCAAAAATGTCCAGACATGGACATCTTAATTGAAGAACTTAAGACTAAGCTTCAGACTTCAGGCAATTGCAGTGAAGTTCAAGTTTTGACCCTGGCCCCAAATAGCTTGACTATTGAAAAAGTCTCAATTTGCTGTTTCAACTAAAATGGTGAAGAAGCCTAGAAAACTAAAGATGGAAGATGGGATTTTGGCAACACCTGCAAACCAAGAAGGGAAAAGCTCAGTGTTGAAGTAAAACAAAATGTCCTCACCTTTCTAAAGAGGAGTTTTCTTGTCTATGTCCATGCAAAAATGACTGTGTTGCAGTAAGAATAAATAGGGAAAAGATTCGCAAGCAGAAATGCTTGCCCCTTTGTAAGCAATATGGAAATCAACTGAGATTCTCTAAATTTTGTGGGCTCAGGGTGAAATTGTGTACTGCAGTAGGTGCTTCTGAGTCACATTTGGTATGTGTACGAGGTGTGGCTACTAGTACTGGTGAAACAATAAAACGAATGCAATAAGGCTGAAAGTCGCGTGGCCTATCATGTGACTCTCGCTCCGCCTACTGCTCGAGTTTCATCTGCCTCCTGCACTCAGTTTGCCCGTGGCGTCTGTTTTAAGTAGTTGACGTTTTGTCTGTGCGTCGGAAAATGTTGAGTGTACAGAAAGAACAGCGTGTTAACATCAAATTTTGTTTCAAACTAGGAAAAGCTGCAAGTGAAACGTTTGTAATGTTACAACAAGTGTACGGCGATGATTGTTTATCGCGAACACAAGTGTTTGAGTGGTTTAAACGATTTAAAGATGGCCGCGAAGACACCAGTGATGACACTCGCACTGGCAGACCATTGTCAGCAAAAACTGATGCAAACATTGAAAAAAAATCGGTAAACTTGTTCCTTGTCAACTCCTGTTAACTCAGACACTGCTCTGATTGGTAAACGGCGATCTTGTCGAACAAGTTTACCGATTTTTTCAATGTTTGCATCAGTTTTTGCTGACAGTGGTCTGCCAGTGCGAGTGTCATCACTGGTATCTTCGCGGCCATCTTTAAATCGTTTAAACCACTCAAACACTTGTGTTCGCGATAAACAATCATCGCCGTACACTTGTTGTAACATTACAAACGTTTCACTTGCAGATTTTCCTAGTTTGAAACAAAATTTGATGTTAACACGCTGTTCTTTCTGTACACTCAACATTTTCCGACGCACAGACAAAACGTCAACTACTTAAAACAGACGCCACGGGCAGACTGAGTGCAGGAGGCAGATGAAACTCGAGCAGTAGGCGGAGCGAGAGTCACGTGACAGGCCACGCGACTTTCAGCCTTATTGCATTCGTTTTATTGTTTCACCAGTACTAGTCCGGTTTTTTCTAGCCACACCTCGTATGTCCAATTCATCAAAATGTCAAATTAATGTTGGCTTCAGCAACATCCATCCTAGATAACTACAAGAATTTGATGAAAAAACTGTATGCAGTTTGGAAGGAAAAGACTGTATGCTGCAACGATGTGAAGAATGTCCAAGAAAAATGCAACTAGAGGCTTTTCTTGAAGATGCTTTTAAAGATGATGACTTAAGAAACAATGGAATACAAGCAATGGTACATACTGACAGAGACTAAGAGACATGTCAGAACTGTTGACAACTTCATGGAGGCAATGATTTTGAAAATTACCGGTTTAAGCTAGGTTGGATATGCCCACATAAGGCACGCGATCTCCGCACGATGTGCTTACTTCATCGATTTCTTAGCCACTGGTGCCCCCAATACTTATCTTCTCACATTAAACACCTATCATCATTCCACAACCGCAATACCAGATCAGATACGTCTAGCATCTTGGCTGTACCTTTACATAACACAAAATCTTTCTCCATGTCATTCTCCATCTCAGCCATACGACTATGGAACGCGCTCCCCTGTGATCTGCGTCTTATCCAAAACCACTCAACATTCAAGAGGGAACTTAAGACTTACATATTAGGGACGGTATAGCCACCATTGTTGTGCCCCCCCCCCCCCCCCCTCATCTTTTTCTTTCTCCTCTCCATCATATCTTCGAATTTTACCATTCTATTTCTCTTCCTCTAACCTATCTACCTCTTCTATATCTCTTTCACCCCATTCCATCGTCTTATGTCTCTGCTTGATGAGAATAACTTACAAGCTGCAAGAATATAACGAGAAAATTCCCAACTACCAATAGGACTGACACTCATATAAGAAAAATATGTTTACTTTCATATACATAGTCATTATTATTATTATTATTATTTTTATTATTCTTGATTGTTATAATTATTTTTTGATTGTTATAATTATCATTGTACTACTTTTATAATCTCTATTTTTTTCTTTAACATTAATACTGTATAACATGTTATATGTCCTAATTTTCTGTAGACACTGAAATTTGTTGAATCTGAGTATGCCTGGTTAGGTGTAAGAGAGGGCCTGAAGGCCCTAATCTTGCCAGGTAAAATAAATGCATAAATAAATAAATAAATAATAAGACACCATCGGTTTGTGTCAAAACACCAAAGTTTATGCCTTAAGCATCTAAAAAGAAATCTTGCAGAAAATTAATAAATTATATTGATGGAGTTTGCTGAGAATTATTTATTTGTTGTTCAAGATGCTGTGCACGGATTTTATTGGGAGAATAGTCAGGCTACATTACATCCATTTGTTGTCTATTTTGGTGGCAACGAGTGTTAGCATTTGTATGTTCATAAACTGTCTCCATCACGATACCATTGCTGTTCATGCCTTTCACATAAAGTAAACAGCATATTTAAAGACAGATTGAAAACGTTAAGAACATTTATTACTTTAGTGATGGTTCAGCTGCTCAGTATAAGAATTTCAAATATTTCGTCAATTTATGTATGCATGAAAAGGATTTTGGCATCACAGCTGAATGGAATTTTTAAGGAACAAGCCACGGTAATTTGCCTTGTGATGGCATTGGGGGAACAGTAAAAAGATTAGCAGCCCGTGCTAGTCTGCACAGCCCCTTAGGTAATCAAATATTGACTCCACACGATTTGTTCAAAATCTGTGAGGATAGTACTCCAGGCATAATTTTTTTTTATGTACCAAAAGAAGAGATTGAAAAAAATCAGCCCGATCAAGAAACAAGGTTGCCATGGGACATACAATATCTGGAACAAGAGGAAATTGTCAATTTAAGCAAATTAATTGTTATCAGCTCAGAGCAAGCAGTGTTTCCAGTGATGCTACAGCATTAAAAAAAAAAAAAAAAGGTTCAAATGGCTCTGAGCACTATGGGACTCAACTTCTGTGGTCATTAGTCCCCTAGAACTTAGAACTAGTTAAACCTAACTAACCTAAAGACATCACACACATCCATGCCCGAGGCAGGATTCGAACCTGCGACCGTAGCGGTCATGCGGTTCCAGACTGTAGGGCCTAGAACTGCACGGCCACTTCGACCGGCTACAGCATTCAAGTTCATGCCTTTGAGCAGATTGCAAGTTTACAACCAGGACTATATATTGCATGTATGTGTGTGTGTGTGTGTGTGTGTGTGTGTGTGTGTGCTTTTTTTTTTTTGTGGATTGGAAGCATGTGTGAAGTTTCACATGAACAAGATGTCCCCATCATCATCATCATCATCATCATCATCATCATCATCATCATCATCATCATCATCATCGACGACAATATAGTTATGCACAATCTGTCCTTGACAAAATTTAGAACTGTTTAACCAAAAATGGAATTGACTTTAGTATTTTTATTTTGCAAATTTGCTGCATTGTATAATATATTTGTTTTATGGTATGTGTTAAATTAATGTTTGAAACTGATTTATGTACTGCAGCAAAAAAATTAATTATGGGACTTCATGAGCAAAATATTTCATTTTTCCATCTTCTCACAGTGCTAAAACAATAACTTTTGAAACATATTCTTACTCATCAATATGCAAGATCCAGAAATTAAACAATATAACTTTGAAAGCTTAAAGCATGCTCTTTCCAGCTGTGGCAAGAAAAAAAGGATTGTAGAAGACACACTTGAGATATTTCGCCCCCCACCCAAAAAAAAAAAAAGAAATTCCACGTATGAAATTTTGCAGATGCATATCTTTTTAAGGTAAACGATAACAGCCAAATAGTTGCAGGAGAAAGATTTACTGAACTCCTTGACCACAGTTTCAGTATATCTAAATATACCTTCACCAGAATCAAAAATATACTAAAATCACATCCTGCAGTGGAGATACATAAAACAATTGTGCCAAAGGCGTCGTCAGTAGTTAAAATACCACCTCCATCTGTACAGCATAATGTGATTTTATCCTGCAACTGTTAGGCTGTTATCATTTACTGTGAAGATTTTCAACACTTGCTGCTTCAGCCATCTTTAAAATTTTGGCATATCTTTTCATTTAGGCATCCGGTGTTTGTTAAATTTAATTCACAATGAGACATCATGGATAGGAACAACACACTGAAGTTTTGGCATGATTGGCTCATATTAAAAGTGGCAGTGGTCGGTCAAACCTTGGCTCTCAGAATAATGCGACAAATTTTTCAGCCACTTTAGAGGCTTGTATCTACATTTAGGTATGGCTAAATTCCTAATTTTTGCCATGGTATGATTCAGCATAGAAAGGTGTCTATGTATATTAAAGCAAATGACCAAATGTTTTCTACAACTTCTAAACAAGCCAAGCAAACTTGGCACATTTGCACCTTTGTATGTGATGTGAAGATGAGTATCCTCTCTTCAAAAGCCCCTAAAAATTCAACCATTGGACTGAAATTTGGTATACAACCATCCAAGACCATATACAACCTACACAACAAATTGTATTAGATATGGTGATGGTCGAGTGGGGACCCCTGGTCCCGTTGATGTGGAATGATCCTATACATATTCAAATGCGTATGCTTGCCATCACAATACTTCTGTAACTGGTCCCAAGAGATGCCAAGGCAAACAGATTGGACAAGTGTAAATGGCTCACAAGTACTTTGAGAGGTTGGGTTGGTTCACTTAGTTCTGGTGGCCAGCTGTAGAACACTACAGGCACTCTGAGTTGCATTGGGTCACATTTCAAGCCACGTGTAATTAACTGTTAATTACAATATCCTAATGGCATTTGTCTACAACTGAACTTTATTGTTTTTAGTCTTAGTGTGGCCTTTTTTACATGTTCAAAGACAACTGCCAATGTAAAGATAACTATCACACTCTCAGACTACAGATCACAGTACACATTTCTTCCACTTAATTCCCAAATACACCTACACACGTTATAAAAATGGCTGTACACACATGTATGCCACCTACTAAACCACTGGACTGACTTCAACTAAACTTTGTACACATGCCCCTTATTGTCAGGCAATAATTAATGTGGGGATAAAAACCACCTACCATTCATAATTCAGATGTGATGTCAAACAGATTCATGGGAAAAAAATGACACACTATGCATGAAGTTGTAATAAATTTATTCCTTACTGTGACTCTTACAGCTGAGTCAACTTAAGTAAATGCCTGACACCTGACAGCACTTTTGACAGCTTTCAACTGCAAAGCAAAAACAGCAGTAGCAGTAAGGAATAAACTTTTGAAAACTTCATGCATGATGTGGCATTGTTTTCATGCATCTAATTGATGTCATATCTTCTGAACTACAACAGGTAGGTGGTTCTTACCTCCACAGTAATCATTGCCCGATAGAGGTACGTGTGCCCAGTTTGGTTGAAGTCTGTCCAGTGGATTAGGAAGAGATGTGGAACATGAAATTTGATATTAACCCTCGAGCAGGCGCAACATTTTTTATAACACGAGCGGGCATGCGGTGCAGTTTGTACACATGAAAAGGTTTCCTTATGTTACCAAGGTAAGGCATGTATGATCAAAATCACAGTTTAATCTTACTTCATTTGAACAAGGAGAAAATAAACTATTGTTTAATAAAACATTAACGAAATAAATTTTCACTATAACTCTCTGTTGCCAAGGACAGGTGTTAAAGAGGCTTTAATGACACATTCAAAGCATTCAAAGCATTAAGCAGTGCAGTTGCATCAGATCTCAGTCAGCTACTTATTCGATCACTAATTCTCTCTTAGACAACTGGCTATATGTGGGATTATGTAGCTAGTTCGTAACTGGGGTCATTTTTTTGAACTGATCATAAATTTTTTTCTTGCCTAGCTCGCTTTGTATTTTATATTACTGATGTTCACTTCGACGTACAACAACAAAATTTATCGTTGTGTTACCTGAAGCAATACTGAAGGAATAGGTATAGGTATAGGTTTGCAGTTGTGAAACAAAAATGGAACCACACAAAATCATTTTATTTTTGGTTGGCGCACTTTATAAACATGCACGACCACTCGAGGGTTAAAAACCCATCCCAATTCAAAAATAACAGGAAAGTGCATAGCTACAACACTAGTAGAAAGCATGATCTTCACTATTCTGGGTTAAATCTGACTTTGGCACAGAAAGGGGTCAATTATACTGCCACAAAAATCTTTGGTCGTTTGCCAAATAGCATTACAAGTCTGACAGATAGCCAACTAACATTTAAAAACAATTTACAATAATTTCTACTCAATAGATGATTTTTTACATATGAAGTAGTAACTATAAAAGAATTAATTATTTTGTGTAAAGAAAACTTGTGTTAAAGTGACACATTCCACATCATTACAAAATGTCGTATTCATGATCGCTGGAACAAGTATTAGTGTAAATATGTACACATACATCCAACTATAGAGTTACCTATGCATTTACATTGGCACATTATGCAAATTTCTTTGTATGAATGTTTCATTATTTCATGAATACATGGAATGAAAATTTTTGGTACTTCACTAAAAACAGTTTTTGTTTTTAATAGACATTGGCAAAATGAATACCTGGGTGATTGCAAAACAATTTAGAAGAGAGATCTGTATGGTGTGAAAATTGGCAATTGACACTAAGCAATGAAAAGTGTGAGGTCATTCACACGAGTGCTAAAAGGAATCCATTGAACTTTGGTTACATGATAAATCAATCAAATCTCAAGGCTGTAAATTCAACTACATACTTAGAACTTACAAATGCAAACAAATTAGAAAGAACAAATAAAAAATGTTGTGAGAAAGGTGAACCAAAGACTGTTTTATTGGGAGAATATTTAGAAGATACAAGAGTTCTACGAAGTAGACTGTCTATACCACACTTGTCCATTCTCTTTTGGAGTACTCCTGTGTTACGTGGGATCTGTACCAGACAGGATTAACAGAGTACACTGAGAATGTTCAGGGAAGGGCAGGACATTTTATATTATCAAGAAATTGTGAAGATAATTCAATTAACCTCCTGCCAGGCACTTAAGTGTGATATGCAAAGTATGAAGGATGAGGTAGATGAATGCCAGGTTTCTAAGAAACTATTTAAAACCATCAATAAATGACTCACAGCTTCTGCCCCATACTGTGAAATAATGTAATAATGCGCGATGAGCACATGTATTTTTAATTTTACTGACACTAACATCCACTAATTTTCACACATTCTTATATTGCGCATTTAAGGAGACACTCAGATGAGCACAACAGATGAGAATAAACCAACCTTGAGGCAAACACACAATCAAAACAGTTGGGTGGCCTGCTCAGAACTTCTACACATTTACTGAACATTGAAGTCAAACATCGTGATCCATCCTAAGTGACATTTAACACAGACCACATTTTAATACTTTGAAATGTCTTATTTAACAAACAGCTTACTGTGTTCTGTTATCATTTGATTAGAATGAATTACTCATGTTTCCAGCAATGTGATATGAATTATATTTATTCACACATCTTATGCCATGCAGAAATTAATGAAACAATGGTAAGAACTATAAGGAAGCCACTTACCATGGAGCCTGGCGAATTGGGCATGTCATCTATCCTCTCTTCCTTTGTCCAGATAGTTGTCTCCATATCCATGGCTGCCATTCTGCACGTCAAACACAAGCAATCAGACAGAAACAGTCCCGCCTACATGTCATTGTTAGTATGAGGCACAGTTCAAGGGCAGTATTTCTAGTCCCCTACGGGCTGCTGCAAATGGGCTACTATACAGGAGAAGTGAAACTAGCTGAGGATCAAAGTGTCCTACAACATGATGTTATTTACAATACTCAGGTTATGAGAAATCAGGAGACAATCTCAAAATGAGATGAAATGCAAACAAACAATTATTGGTTGCTGCTGCTCCTTTTTAGCACTGGCTTATGGAACACTATCCTAAATTGATAACAGTGGTAAACTTCCATACATTTTTTTTCACATTAACTTCAGCACTATGATCAAGGCAAATGAAACACTGAAGTGAGTTTACTAAATAGAACCATTTACTATAATTGCCCTCAAGTCTATATATGAAGGAATGTTTAAAACAGTTTGTGGTCCTCTACTAGATCAGTGCTTGTGGATGTATACTATATTTCAAGAATTTTACAACCATGTTATTATTAACAGAAGGCACAAACAGAATAGATTTTGTACTGACCTTAATCATATGTGCTGCACTCTAAATCCTTAACCTCTAATCCCACATTTCGTTCAGTATTTTGGTCACTGCATTATTTACTTCTAGGTCGACAGAACAAAATAAAAATCCAGCCCTACAGATTACTCACCATTTGGTGAACCATATCTGTATCATAATTTAATATGTATATTTCACACAGCTGTTACAGCTTTTCTTCATGCCCATTCATGGTAGTACAGTTACCCTGTTTAGAACAACTGCCATGCTGGAATTTTTATGCACTCACTAAAGAGAGAGAGAGAGAGACACTGTCTACAAACTGCACTGTAAAAGTCTGATTCTGATCATCATCATGATCTAACAGGTTCCTTTTGTCTGACAAAGGAAATTTCCTGTAAAGACTTGCTCCTAACTGTACTCAATTGTTTGTGTGGAACGCCGCGAAAATTAGACTTACTAAGTAACTAGTCTTTGTCATTTATATCCAGTATATTTTACATTTTTCCAGAAAGCTGTTCCACTATTCTTATGCAAAACTAGATTAAAACGTACACATTAGAACAAGCTGTTCTTAACTCTGATCTGCTAAATTATAGAGCTTAGAACGGCACTGTTTATGAAAACCCGGAGGACATAGAACAGAATGAATACATTCTACAGCATTTTCTTTCGTCCCTGGATAACGGAGCCTTGAACTGATGTAACTATGGGCATTGTTATCTTAAGTATTGACATTACGACTCCACGTTCATGCTAGTCTGAAGAATAGATTAGATCAGTGCAAACTCTCTTCTTTTTGGTTGTTGCTCCACGAACGCTATTGTGTCACATATGGTATGCAAGACATCATAATTACACTGAACCAGTGCACGTGGGAACTTCACAGTCCGTTTCTGTCACTAGAAAACATTTAACACTGACTTTTACTTTTAACGGAGATCACACCGTAGATAAACTGTTCCAGACAACACGGCACAATCTCAACGTCTTTTATGAAGTCACGGGGAATACATCTAGCAATTTCACCGGACTGGGCGAAAATAGCACACGCTTGAGAAGACGCAGCACATAGACGTCGCCATTGTATTTATCACAATAGATTTACGGTATACGTACATAAGGTGCACTAAAATACTTGTTTTAAATCTATTTGCTTCCCTTTCGCAATTCGAAGACTCATAAGCACACTGAAAATAAGTAATTTGGCTATAACACATATAACCTGAATAAATTCTCTGCGAAATTAACACACTGTCCCAAACTATAACCATAGGGAATGCTATCACAGTCAAAAACAGAAGAAAATCAAGTTCAAATGTGCCCCGTAAATAACAATAACATCGTATTACGAAGTTACCACAATAGCATCTTCTCAAGATACTAAACTGCTTCACTCGTTCGAATCAACTGTAATAATAACAAAAATGAGGTACTAACTTCGTTCCAAAATAAATATTCGTCTTCGTTCACTCTTCAGTCTCTAGTTGACTATTACCTGGAGAATGTAGTACACTAACTTCCTCAGGTACACGCTATTCCAACTGCTTCACTTTTATCCCAATCAATATTGGCTGACTGCAGAGTCACTGCCTTCCTGAGCTCAAGAACGTAACACAGCTTTGATGGCGCTACGCTTTGAGCCGACAGTGAGGTGACAGATTCGTACGCAGACCCGTGTGATTGTATTTTCTAATACGAAATCAACCACAACTCGTATGGTTTTATGTTCCCAATGTTTTAAAATACTGTTAAATGATGTACATTGGAACTAACAACTTAAACATACTATGACAGGCGATGTGGTTAGTACACTGGACTCGCATTCGGGAGGACGGCGTTTCAATCCCGCCTCCAGCCATCCTGATTTAGCTTTTCCGTGATTTCCCTAAATCGTTTCAGGCAAATGCCGGGATGGTTCCTTTGAAAGGGCACGGCCGATTTCCTTCCCCTTCGTCTCTTGACCTCGTTGTCGACGGGACGTTAAAAACAACACTAACCTAACCTAACAGACAGTACACCGTGATCTCTTTGTCATACTTGGCCCTATTCACATGGGGATACTCAAATCAGGTCTCCAGCTACCTGACAACCAAGAGACTGGGAGACTGGACGGCTCGAGTAGCCGATCACGTTCACACAGCCACAAGACAGGTCTCCCGTACTGCCAAGTCACTTGCGATGTGAATAGAAAATTAAATCAGTTTCGTTGGCTGTGGGCAAAGGACTTATGTAGCGCGCTATTTTATGTGCCGTGGCCCCAGAGTACAATGTCCAGTGACTCTATTACTGATGATGATATTATAATACAGTATTATTATTACCGCCAGTACAGAAGGAGAAAAGTAAGAATAATATAAATTGTAGTTGCCTAATTGCTTGGGTGCATTAGACAGGAAACATACCCATATTGAAAAATTACTAGGGACGGGTTCAACTACTTTCAAGTATAAACAGTACCACTCCACAGTGTTCTGGCATGCAGTGACGCTGGTGGTTTATTCATTATCTGTGGAACTGATTACGCAGGTAGAAATAGTGCTGGGGGGCTATTTCGTGCTTCAGCTACCAAACTCTGGATTATAAATGGAAGATCAAACTTGCCATTGCCTTCGAGATTACCAGATGATGAAAATGAATATAATTTCCGTTATTACTTCGTACGACATGAAGCGTTTCTATTATCACACTACTAGATGTGGCTGTACTCACGAAGAGCACCCGCTGATGTGAAGAGAATTTATTATTATAGATTAAGCAGAGGAAGAAAATCTGAGGAACGCGCATCTGGAATGCTGACACAGAAGTTCCAAGTCCTGAACAGAAAGTGTGTTGGCATAACAAAATCCATGTGCATACTGCGTCATTTCATTCGAAAACATGAAGGTATCCAATACAGTTGTGGTGAACAACAATGCAACAACTCCGAAACGACAACAGGCAGAAAACAGCCAAGGAGAGACACTGCATTGCATCCTCATTCTACTACGTACAAAGTAAGGAATTATTTAGCCAACTACCTTCTTATACCTCATGCTTCCCTCTCATGGCAGTGGAAGTACTGCATCAACAATAATCAGGATCTACTATAATCGGCTTTCTTTGCAAAATTTATTATGTGTAATCTGTATATCTGTAAAACTTACAAATGAATTTCTGTACATTTTTATATACATTTTAATACACAATTAAAAACGTTTTATTTATGTATTTATTACATCTATTGTATAATGGGTGTTTATAAATCGCAGATTAGTTTTCCAATAAAATGATCTTAAGGCATAGTGAGTAGAATGCATTTATTTTTGTTAAAATTTTAATTACTGATGAACTTACCCGGTACATCCATGACCTTGGCTACTTCATGCCATGTGCTCTCTGTCACCTTTTTTCTTCAACACCCTTTCAATTTGTAATTATGTAGTTTCGGATATTTCTCCACTTCTCCCACGAATTTCAAATTAAACATTTGTTTGTACATTGCACAGACCAATGATACGAATGCAACTGAGAGACTGGGAAACTCAGCGACTAGCACGTTGAGTTGAATAGAATCCAAGTGGCGGTGACTCTGGGACACCGCTACTCAAGCATCCCCATCTGAGCAACCCCACCTAATTACACATGCCGGGTCTCTTGGTTGCAGAATATCCCAGTCGCTCAGAGATTTAAGTATCCCCATGCGGATAGGGCCTTAGGTTCAGGGGCGGACTAATGAAGTTTTGTGAGTGGGGGTGGTTGCCTAGAAGAGAAAGAAGAGCTGGGAGTCCTTTCCTTGAAATTTAAGGAAAAACCTTAAAAAACTACTGTTTTAAGCTGTTTTCATACTTAAAGAATCAAACAATTGTAAAAATGTGATTTATTTTAGACAAAAAACTTTTAAATTTCTTGAAATACGTCACATTCACAAACTTTTCGTGTGTAACTTCTTTTATGTAATTGTTAACTCACAGCAACAAGCTCATAAGCCGTTTGTTAATACAGAATTTATAAGCAAACTAAAAGCAAATAAACTGAAATTAGAATAAAGTACTTTTAAAATCACAGTTGCCGGCCGAGGTGGCCGAGCGGTTCTAGGCGCTACAGTCTGGAACCGCGTGACCGCTGCGGTCGCAGGTTCGAGTCCTGCCTAGGGCATGGATGTGTGTGATGTCCTTAGGTTAGTTAGGTTTAAGTAGTTCTAAGTTCTAGGGGACTGATGACCTTAGAAGTTAAGTCCCATGGTGCTCAGAGCCATTTGAACCATTTTTAAAATCACAGTTCTTACTGTGTTGACAGTTATATATTTGCCAGTTTAATTCATATATTATACATAAAGGGTGTCCCACTCAAACCTCCCTGATTTCAAGGAACCAGGAGAGAAAAACCAGAGTGGATACAACAATGAAAAATGCACCATATTGTAGAGCATCTCAAAGAATTTATATTCCCGGGTCAGAAGTGCCAAGTATCGTCGCCAGAGTGCAGTATGGTCGAATGAAGTGAAAATGCAAGCAGTAGTGTCGTTTGCAGAAACAAAATTGCCGATTACTGTGCAAATAAATTATCCTCGTGTGCATGAATATCATCCAACTGACGTGAAAACAATTAAGGAATGACATACGTAGTTTCTGATAACAGGAAGTGTTCTGAAACATTCTGTCAATTCACGTTACGGAGTTTCAGAAAAGACAGTGGAGCACATCAGACAAACGTTTCTCATAAGCTCATGTAAGTCAATTCTTCAAGCATCTAGGCAATCTGATGTACCTTGATCAATGTTGCATCGTGTAATTCACCAGCGTCTTGGTATGTGTGCTTGCAATGTGCAAATTCTGCAACATCTGATGCCAAACTAAACGTCTGGTGTGGGCTAATGTACGACAGGATTGTTGGATCGTTCTTCTTTGCAGAACAAACAGTGAATGGGTCAGTGTATCTGGATGTGTTGGAGCAGTTTGTGTACCCTCAGATACAAGGCATGCAACAAGATGGAGCTCCGTCACATTGATCAACGGCTGTTTACCAGTTCCTGGCTAGGAAATTTCCCAATCGTTGGATCAGACATGGAGGACCCATTGCCTGGCCTCCATGTTCACCCGACATTACGCCGCTTGATTTCTTCATTTGAGGATTCGTGAAGCACCGCGTGTAAGCCACCAAAGTGGACAATATTCCCACATTGCGACATCGTATCGCTAATACAATTCCAACAATAACAGAGGAAATGTTACAAAACACTTGGCAATAAATTGAATATAGACTCGATATTCTTCATGCTACCAAGGGCAGCGTGTAGGGCAAAAATCGTAGAGGGAGACCAAGAGATGAATACACTAAGCAGATTCAGAAGGATGTAGGCTGCAGTAAGTACTGGGAGATGAAGAGGCTTGCACAGGATAGAGTAGCATGGAGAGCTGCATCAAACCAATCTCAGGACTGAAGACCACAACAACAACAACAACAGATGGTTCACATGTAGAAGTGTATTGATGATAAATAAATAAATTCTTTGAGATGATCTACAATGTGGTGCATTTTTCATTGTCGTATGTACTGTGGTTCTTTTCCCTGGGTTTTTCAAATCAGGGAGGTTTGAGTGGGACACCCCACACACACACATATATATATATATATATATATATATATATATATATATATATATATATATATACATATAAAGCATGCTGCTGTGGCAGATCGAGAAGCCCTGCTAATATTTGACGCCCACAATTAAAACAAGAGGGGGGGGGGGGGGGAGCACAAGTCACTGCGCTGGCACAGGCACATAAAGTAAGGTGGCTTGGCGAATTCTGAATTAAATAACTAAATCCACTGACCAAGACACTAAATTCGAGTGCTTAACTTTGGCGCATAGTACAGAAACTATCATCTGATTGCCTCCCCTCCCCCCACCGGCCTTTAATCCGCCGTTGCTTAGCATATATATGTATTCTTCTATTATATTACATCGCAATTAGTTCCCATGTTAGTATACGTTTCAATATTGCAAGCATTTGCTTACATTCATGTATACATAAAAAAGAAATGGTAAAATGCACATAGTGTACAACTTACAGAACAATAGTTAACAATTGCAGGGCGTCAGGCAAAATAGTAAGGGCTGGTTGTACGTTTTTCGGTTAGTGGGCCAGTGAGCTCTATTTTAGGAATAGCGCGAGAAGCGATTTGTATGAGCCCGGAATAACGCCTAAACGGAAAACAAATCTGGGATAACTTAGCTGGCGATTTCTGTTCGGTTAGCGAGCTTAACTGGGGAATATAGTTTCAAGATGGCAGGACTAGTGACAGACGCAGATAGCGATAACTAGCTTTTGGCCCAACTGTTCACGAGAATGAGGGAGGAGAAGAAAGTGAGACAATGCCGATTACAAATTTATATCCAGATTTCGGAGCTGTACCTCGGCTTTTCAGTCTTGTGCGTGAAAAACACCATCATATGACGGACTGGTGAGACTGTAGCGACGCTGCCGCGCGCTAATTCAAGCTCGCCGGTGTGTGTGTGTGTGCTGTGCACGTGTGCCAGTGCAGTGTTGTGCGGTCGTAATTACTTTACGCGACGTTTGTGTAGTTTCGCGCCCAGCCTCTAGAGGCGCTGTGTTTTCTAGCTTTTATATACAGGGTGTATCAAAAATGACCGGTATATTTGAAACGGCAATAAAAACTAAACGAGCAGCGATAGAAATACACCGTTTGTTGCAATATGCTTGGGACAACAGTACATTTTCAGGCGGACAAACTTTCGAAATTACAGTAGTTACAATTTTCAACAACAGATGGCGCTGCATGTGATGTGAAAGATATAGAAGACAACGCAGTCTGTGGGTGCGCCATTCTGTACGTCTTTCTGCTGTAAGCGTGTGCTGTTCACAACGTGCAAGTGTGCTGTAGACAACATGGTTTATTCCTTAGAACAGAGGATTTTTCTGGTGTTGGAATTCCACCGCCTAGAACACAGTGTTGTTGAAACAAGACGAAGTTTTCAACGGAGGTTTAATGTAACCAAATGACCGAAAAGCGATACAGTAAAGGATCTGTTTGAAAAATTTCAACGGACTGGGAACGTGACGGATGAACGTGCTGGAAAGGTAGGGCGACCGTGTACAGCAACCACAGAGGGCAACGCGCAGCTAGTGCAGCAGGTGATCCGACAGCGGCCTCGGGTTTCCGTTCGCCGTGTTGCAGCTGCGGTCCAAATGACGCCAACGTCCACGTATCGTCTCGTGCGCCAGAGTTTACACCTCTATCCGTACAAAATTCAAACGCGGCAACACCTCAGCGCCGCTACCATTGCTGCACGAGAGACATTCGCTAACGATATAGTGCACAGGATTGATGACGGCGATATGCATGTGGGCAGCATTTGGTTTACTGACGAAGCTTATTTTTACCTGGACGGCTTCGTCAATAAACAGAACTGGCGCATATGGGGAACCGAAAAGCCCCATGTTGCAGTCCCATCATCCCTGCATCCTCAAAAAGTACTGGTCTGGGCCGCCATTTCTTCCAAAGGAATCATTGGCCCATTTTTCAGATCCGAAACGATTACTGCATCACGGTATCTGGACATTCTTCGTGAATTTGTGGCGGTACAAACTGCCTTAGACGACACTGCGAACACCTCGTGGTTTATGCAAGATGGTGCCCGGCCACATCGCACGGCCGACGTCTTTAATTTCCTGAATGAATATTTCGATGATCGTGTGATTGCTTTGGGCTATACGAAACATACAGGAGGCGGCGTGGATTGGCCTCCCTATTCGCCAGACATGAACCCCTGTGACTTCTTTCTGTGGGGACACTTGAAAGACCAGGTGTACCGCCAGAATCCAGAAGCAATTGAACAACTGAAGCAGTACATCTCATCTGCATGTGAAGCCATTCCGCCAGACACGTTGTCAAAGGTTTCGGGTAATTTCATTCAGAGACTACGCCATATTATTGCTACGCATGGTGGATATGTGGAAAATATCGTACTATAGAGTTTCCCAGACCGCAGCGCCATCTGTTGTTGAAAATTGTAACTACTGTAATTTCGAAAGTTTGTCTGCATGAAAATGTACTGTTGTCCCAAGCATATTGCAACAAACGGTGTATTTCTATCGCTGCTCGTTTAGTTTTTATTGCCGTTTCAAATATACCGGTCATTTTTGAAACAACCTGTACGTTCTGTTTAGTATTATTATTATTCCTTGTTTTTTGAGTTAGTGAGTAGTTCCGTGCCTCCTGACTTGTGTGGACGAGTACTGTTTTCTCTCCTAACTACGGAAGTTTCCGAGGATTAAGGATCCTCTGTATAGGCCGGAAGCAAATTTTATAGCTCCGATCTGTCCATGCATGCCGGGCGTCGTCAGATACGCGCTCGCAATTAAGATATTGTTGCTCAACGGAAGGTCTTCATTCTTCTGAATCACGTTAAGCAAAGGTCGGACAGCCACCAGTTTAGCTGAACCCGACAAGACTATTACTCTGTTTTCTTAATAATATTGTTTATTTGCAGTAATATGGATTTGATTTCAGTACTTCGTGCGTTCTGTCTTGTTACTTATGTAAACCAGGCACATTAAAATGACGATTCGTACAAAAATAGTCTTGCTTATCTGTCATGTGTTACAATGTAATGGAAAGGACTGTTTCGTTTTATTTAGCAGACAGTGCCATAACACACTTAAGCAAATAACGTATACTATTAGTTACGTGTAGTAGTATCAACTGCATTTGCTATTTTAGAAGAAACATCGATTTTTCACGTTGCAAAGCGTTTTGAAAAAACAGTAGTGTCCTAGTTTGACTCATCCATAGTATGTCGATAGCAGAAAATATTGTTTCACTCTGTTTTCTATTCGAAATGACCTTTTTAATAAACGCAGTGTCAGAACAACTTTCCGTCTTTTAGTGAAAATATTAGGATCAAAATCCTATTAATGCTTCAGAGCAACAACATTGTCTCCCACCTGCTATTATTCACTGAAGCCTGTGAACTATTTGTGCTTACTCAGTTTAGGTTTAACATAGTAATATGAAGAGGAAAGTTAGCGTCCTTTTGTAAAGTTGATGCTTCCACGGCTATAGAACATAACTGTTGTGTTTCTCAATTATTACTGTTATCCACGTAACCCCATCCATATTTATCATATAAAAACAAACTTAGAAATGTTCAAAATGAAACCATATGTACAAATCAATTTGCGATGTGAATGTAAAATGACTCGTTGCACATCATTACGATCTATGGCACAAGATGGACCATGGAACAGGGGGGGGGGGTGAACAAGGTGGATATGTCCCCACCACCACCAAAATTCAGTAGTACACCAAGAAATTAAAATATTAACAAAATGCTTGCACAGCTGCTGTTCCTGAATGACCAAACTAAAAGCCTCTCCACTGCAAGAAATCTGGAACAGCAACAAGAATAAACTTTTAACAAGAATACCTACGCTTTGCAAACATTATATTTTAAAAGCAATAATGAGCCAAATTGATTTGTACTCAGATCGACCAAGCAAACGAAACAGGTATTCATTCTCCTGACTTCAGGCAGCTTTTCAGTTACAGCATGATAATTGTTTCAATAATTAAGGAACATAATTTCAAAACGCATTGAGTGCCCTTTTGAACTACCATCTATTTCTTGTTCGCTCTTCAACGCCATTTTTACTGATGGCTGTCTTATGATGTAAACTCTATATTATTAATACAATTGCGACTTACGTGAAGCAGAAAATATGCTGAAAATCGAATCGTAAATAGATGTGAATTCAGCAGCCTAGAGGCCTTGACTGCTGATACCAAACAAATATGTTTATTACAGTTTCACCTACGTGCGTTTGATGTTATGAATGTTTAGTTGCAACCAGACACTTCCTGGTAAGATCTGTATTATATTGTAAAAGATCACATAAAATACCTGCGCAAATATTTGCTCTTGGTAATCATAATAAATTCTGGAAACACGTCAGATTCAGCATTAAAAATACGTAACTAGAGCCGTGTTTCATTGTTTAAGCTTGAATGACACATATTGGTATGAAGATGACCACAGTAGTGGTCGAAACCGGTCACCTTGACAAATAAATCGTGATCAAGACTGTTTTTAATAGTAAATATTTAGTGAGGAGGTATTGAATAGAATTGAGAAATTTTGGCACAACTTGACCAGAAGAAGTGATCGCTTGGTAGGACATGTTCTGAGGCATCAAGGGATTTAGTATTGGAGGGCAGCGTGGAGAGTAAAAATCGCAGAGGAAGAACAAGAGATGAATACACTAAGCAGATTCAGAAGGATGTAGTTTGCAGTAGGTACTGGGAGATGCAGGAGCTTGCACAGGTTAGAGTAGCATGGAGAGCTGCAACAAAGCAGTCTTTGTACTGAAGATCACAACAACAACAACAAGAGCTGTGAGCACTTCTTCATGTTCGAAGCTGTGAAACAAATCTCTCGTATTGCAAGCTCTTTGTATTCGATATTTTGAAAGGTGGCAGTATGGACCACAACGAGAAGAAAGTATACAGTAAATATGTGCTCTGCAATTAATACCTTAAGAGATATGAGCACTTGTCCATCTTGGCTACTGTATAACACATCTATTCTACTGAACATGTGCTCGTAGCTGTTAAGACAGGCATTTTAGAGCTCTTGTTTACTATACTTATTAGCTCCCACACTGTTCGTGTCATATCTCTGGATACTGACCATTCCTCCTTCGACACCCTACATACTCTGGAAGCCACCTTATGGCGTGGGTGTGTGGCTATTTGAGCTCTGCTGTCGCTTTCTGCCTTTCCTGTTCCAGTAGCGAACGGTTCCTGGAATACACCGCGAGTCTCTCCTAGGAGGCGTCAGGCGCATTTTCTCTGCTGTCAGCAGATAAGCACGATTTCGCTTTTGCTGTGCGTACTTGGAGTCAACGCAAACAAATACTGCTCATTACATCACTTATGCCACGTCCAGTGTCTGCAAAATGTGTCGATTTGTTTCCTGATGCAAGCAAAATTATTTTTAAAGTGGAAGTTTATGTGCCCATTGGATAGAGCGGTCCCAGATTATTCCATTGCGATGTTTGTTTTATCGATACGTATTAACAGGGACAGTAAAACATGATGAATACCCAGTACTCTAGCAGCGACTGACCAGCGCAGGAAGAATATGCTGTGATATGCAAATGATTAGCTTTTCAGAGCATTCACACAAGGTTCGCGTCGGTGGCGTCACCTACAACGTGCTGACATGAGGAAAGTTTCCAACCGATTTCTCATACACAAACAGCAGTTGACCGGCGTTGCCTAGTGAAACGTTGTTGTGATGCCTCGTGTAATGAGGATAAAAGCGTACCATCACGTTTCCGACTTTGATAAAGGTCGGATTGTAGCCTATCATGATTGCGGTTCATCGTATCGCGACATTGCTGCTCGCGTTGGTCGAGGTCCAATGACTGTTAGCAGAATATGGAATCGGTGGGTCCAGGAGGCTAATACAGAACGTCGTGCTGGATCCCAACGGCCTCGTATCACTAGCACTCAAGATGACAAGCGTCTTATCTGTATGGCTGTAACGGATCGTGCAGCCACGTCTCGATCCCTGAGTCAACACATGGTGACGTTTGCAAGACAACAAACATCTGCACGAACAGTTCGACGACGTTTGCAGCAGCACGGACTATCAGCTCGGAGACCACGGCTGCCGTTACCCTTGACGCTGCATCACAGACAGGAGCACTTGCGATGGTGTACTCAACGACAAACCTGGCTGCACAAATGGCAAAACGTCATTTTTTTCGGATGGATCCAGGTTCTGTTTACAGCATCACGATGGTCGCATCCGTGTTTGGCGACATCGCGGTGAACGCACATTAGAAGCGTGTATTCGTCATCGCCATACTGGCATATCACCCTGCGTGATGGTATCGGGTGCCATTGGTTACACGTCTCGGTCACCTCTTGTTCGCATTGACGGCACTTTGAACAGTGGACGTTACATTTCAGATGTGTTACGACCCGTGGCCCTACCCCTCATTCGATCCCTGCGAAACCCTACATTTCAGCAGGATAATGCACGACCGCATGTTGCAGGTCCTGTGCGGGCCTTTCTGGATACAGAAAATGTTCGACTGCTGCCCTGGCCAGCACACTCTCCACATCTCTCACCAACTGAAAACGTCTGGTCAATGGTGCCCGAGCAACTGGCTCGTCACAATACGCCAGTCACTACTCTTGATGAACTGTGGTATCGTGTTGAAGCTGCATGGGTAGCTGTACCTGTACACGCCATTCGGGCTCTGTTTGACTCAATGCCAAGGCGTATCAAGGCCGTTATTACGGCCAGAGGTGGTTGGACGGGGTACTGATTTCTCAGGATCTATGCACCCAAATTGCGTGAAAATGTTATCACATATCAGTTTTAGTATAATATATTTGTTCAATGAATAGCCGTTGATCATCTCCATTTCTTCTTGGTGTAGCAATTTTAATGGCCAGTAGTGTATGCATCGACAAAGCAAACATCGCATTGGAGTAGTTTGGAAATACTGTATTGAATGGGCATGTACAAGTCTCCTTGCAAATCATTTTGTTTGTAATGGAAAAAAAATGCGATGCTTTCCATCTACACTGAGCCTCGCTTAAAGACGTGATGTGCAGAATTTGTCTGCGCTGTGACGTCCCTTACATCCCTCTTCACTCGCCGGGACTAGACGCGACTCTTAACGATGTTAGTCCCCGTCGGTATGACGTGGAACAGCACCTGTAACTCTCGTAAGAACACAACTCCTCGCGTGGTTTAGAAATATTCTGTTATCTGTTCGTAACAGTCTTCTCTTCTTTTTTTTTTTTTTTTTTTTTTTTTTTTTAATGACCATTCCGTGATGAAACAAAATCGTGGTTCTTGATTTCATCATTACGGTCGTTTTTCACATCATACATAGCGAGGATGAAATTTTGCTGTCTACTATTACATTGGTATGCCGTTGCTACGCCAAGTTATTAACAACGGTTCATATGGTTCAAATGGCTTTGAGCACTATGGGACTTAAGTTCTGAGGTCATCAGTCCCCTAGAACTTAGAACCACTTAAACCTAACTAACCTAAGGACATCACACACATCCATGTCTGAGGCAGGATTCGAACCTGCGACCGCAGCAGTCGCGCGGTTCCGGACTGAGCGCCAGTGATGTCTGTCTGAAGTGCGGGTGGTCGCGAAGCTATTAACCTTACCTATGTTTCACTTCTGGCGAAATATTGTTACTCACCAGTGTCGCCGGCTGCTGTGGCCGAGCGGTTCGAGGCGCTTCAGTCCGGAACCCCGCTGCTGCTACAGTCGAAGGTTCGAATCCTGCCTCGGGCGTGGATGTGTGTGATGTCCTTAGGTTAGTTAGGTTTAAGTAGTTCTAAGTCTAGGGGACTGATGACCTCAGATGTTAAGTTCCATAGTGCTCAAAGCCATTTGGACCATTTGAACCATCATTAGTGTCTTCTAGTTCTCGCCATTTGTATCTATCATGTTAAGATCGCTCCTGCGTTGAGGTAACTGTAAGACAGCAAGTCGTGCTGCCACCTGTCAGCGAGGCCAAGCAACAGTGTGTTAGTTGTACAGCTCGCCGTGCGGGAGCAGCACGGACAGACAGTTGATTCCGTTATGTATACTGACGTTTCACATACAAATATTCTAAGAAGTTGAAACACGTATGTATTCATTACCAGCGATGGCGAGGCATGACAGAATCTCTGACCAGAGATCGTTGCTAGTTTGCGCTTGACCGCGCGAGTGTTGAGTTGCGAGTAGTCAGTTGCGAGTAGCAGTCAATCGGCAGTAGTAGTAGCGAGTGGACGGTTGTACTGAGCGGGCATCGACATGGGTCGGCGGCGTGCTGTCCTTGCATCTCTGGTCACGATTCAGGACGAGGTATATTGTTATCGAAGGTAATGAAGCAGCATTGCGCTCAGCTAATAACATATGTTAATTGTAATTAATTTGTTCAAGAATTGCCCCAATAATAATTTTCTTTTAAAGTAACTGTTTTAAAGAAAAAGATTCATTTCAAGTTAAATAATACTTCCTATGCATTCCCTTCAAGAATCAAAATTAAATATGGGCCAGCATTGCACGGAGCTGTGCCGAAAAATAAGAGCAGATATAGACGCAGTTTTACTGAGGTAAGAATTTTGGTTTTTGTGTTCAGGTTTAATTATTTCACAGGGCCGAAGGTCAGCGTTGCTGCCCTTATAAGATTTATCAGGTTTAATTATTTGTGTTGAGATGTTACAGTCAGTTCATGCTTCATTATTTAATTAATATTATTGTGGGTTTAATGGTCAATCATTATTCTTTAATTTTGTGGGAAGTTTACATTTGGACCATTTTTATTATGCAGTTTTGTGGGAAGACAACATTTCACTTAACATTGACTTTGATATTTTCACGGGGAGGTTACAGTTTCACTATTATTGACTTTTAAAAATTTTGCAGGGAGGTTACACTTGGCGACATCTGGACCAGGATCGTAATTCTTTGAGAATCTTTTGAGAAGTAGTCAGATGTCTGCTCTTATTTACTAAAATATAATTAGCATTTGGCGCGACGCTTTTACTAATTTTGTGACTTTCTTTCCACAGATCATCGGCAATTTGTTGCTCTTTGTTGTAATAGTGTTTGTTGCATTTTGTATTGTCTTTGTTTCATTTGTGAATAATTGTGACTAGTGTAAAAGTGCCGCGAAAGACTGTTAACAGTGCATCGCGAGGTATGATGAGTGAAATAACCGAATTAAACAACTTGACCGATAGTAATTGTGACACGCAATGTAATGATGACAATCCTCCATTTAGCGACAATCAGTGTGTACCGACCACCAATGTTGATTTTGATCTTATTGATGAACAGATAAATTCAATTGCGTCGTCTGTTAATTTAACGACAATTGATGACGCGGGGCGTTCTGTTGCAATGAGCGCTGCCCAGCTCAACACACCCGGTTTGCAGGTTTTACGTGACAAACAGACGAATTTTTCTAATGAAAATGTGCAGGATACTCAAAGTAGGACGAATTTATTTAATTCCGAGATTAGTGTCTAACAGTGCACATCCGATTGGCAAACCTATTCAAGAATCACAGAATAACCAAATGGTTACACAAAACGTGACAATTGCAGGTACGCCATCAAACAGCACAGAGAATAGAGTAGGTAATTTTGGAACGGAACGAGTTGGGTCATTATTGGTAAATGAAAAACAAGATAACTTTAAAGAATCGGATAAACCACTTAATGAAAAACTTGACAACTTTTCCGAAAAGATGAATGAAATAATAGACAAGCGTTTCACACAACTTATTGAAATGATGGTATGAAAGTTGCAAACAGCCGAACGAAAAACACTACAATGTTAATGAACAGAACAAACAACTTAGTGAACAGATTACAGCTGTTACCGCGCAATGTCATGACACGAAAGAACAATTACGTGAGGATACTAAGGCTTGTGCTAATAACAGTAATGAAGAAGTTGGAACTGTTGCACAAGAATTAAGTAGTACACGTGTAGGCACAACAGAATCACACAGAGACGAAATTAATGCAGTCACTGAACAATGTTCAGAAAACGCAACACAGATACGCGACGAGTTTAATTTAAAGTCACCAGAAATTTCACACACTCTGAATACAGAAGTCGATAATAAATGTGAACAACAGAACAACCAATTTGACGAACGTATTAAAGTGACAGAAATGAAAAGTGTTTCAGTCACTAATACGTCACAGAATACGCCACGCTGCGATCACGAGCAATTCTTATCCGTAAGAAAATCTAAAGTATTCGAAAATGACAGAGCACAGGTACACGACGAGTTTAATTTAAAGTCAGCAGAACTGTCACACACGCTGGATACGGAAAACGATAAGAAATTTGAACAACAGGTCAGCCAAATTGACGAAAGTATTAAAGTAGCAGAAATGAAAATTATTTCAGTTAATAACACGTCACAGAATACGCGCATTCCGAACATTTCTCACACTCGTACAGCCAGTGCAACTTAAACAATTTACAGAGACTACGCGACTTAAAATCTGAAAAGGTACGTGACTTAAAATCTGAAAAGCTACGCAACTTGAAGTACGAAATGACACAGACAAACAGATTCTCACACAAACCTGAACGTGTTCTCAAATTCAGAGACGATAACGTTGATTACGAGCAATTTTTATCTATAAGAAAATCTAAGGAATTTAATAATGACAGAGCACAGATACACGATTTGAACTGTATACGACAATTTATATTTGTACTTTCACCGCTATTACCTGTAATGCAGAAACTAGCTTTGAACTGGATACGACAATTTGCTCTTGAATTTTTACCAACATTTCGTGTAATGCAGACACTACAGTTAGCATGGATACAGCAATTTATTTTTGAATTTTCACCGGCATTGCCTGTAACGCAAAAGCTGAAATTTATTTGCAGCGCGTAATTGACCTCAGGGGATTTATTATGCTTTAATGAATATGTGGCCCCAGGGCCCCGAGCTGTAGTAGTGCTGTTTCATCTTTAGTTTTCTGCACTGCTGACTTCTCTTCTACTATCCTTTATATCTATCAAAACAGCTCTTTAACTATTGCTCTACCTAGTATTAAGAATGTGTAAAGAAAACCCGATAAGACAAGTATTTACCAAAAGTGACAATTTCTCTTTAGGCACTCAAGAAATGACAACCACGAGAACTTTAATATCAGATAAAATTTTAATCATCAGTATGTGTAAAATTATCAGCAATAGCGAACGCATTTTGGTAATAATAGAGGTTTTTCTCCGCAACAGCAACAAAACCAACAGGTTAGCATACCTAACCAACAATGTAATGTACAAGGTCAACCAAGCTTTAATGATTCACCGCGTGCACGTATAGTCCCAGCTACAACAAATAGTAACGCACGCCAGCAAGGAAATAATTACCTGCAGAAAACACAGTATTTCAATTCCTATCGCAAATGCGCCGTATAGAAGTGACTATCGTGACAAACGTAAAAATGATGAGCACAATTTTTCAGCGTACATTTAATAACAGTCGATCTTTTCAGCAGCAAGAACATCAGCAACAACATATTATCATGAATGAACCAGACAATAGGTGTCATCCATAGCGTAATACGTCAGGAAGAAATAACAGAACAGTTCAAATAGTCGAAATGCAACAGCATCCTCCCGAAAATAATAACACGCCAGATAGAATTTAATTAAATACAGTACAGGTTGCATATTCCAGTAAAGCAAGCAATACTTTCGACACGCAGAATCTTGTTCACGAGAATGTTATTTGAAACACGCCTTGTTGAATGCATCACTTTTATCGCACCCAGATCTTACCAGAAATTTTTCCATTGCTACCGACAGTTCTAACACCGCTTTAGGGGTACATATTTTTCAGGAAATTGAAGAAGATGGTTCTACAATAATTAAAAACATCGCATTTGCAAGTCGCATTCTGTCACCTGCTGAACGAAATTATTCTGTTACAGAACTGGAAATATTATGTGTTGTTTGGGCTTTTACTAGATTTCGGCATTTTCTTTATGGAAGACATACCACCGTTTACACAGACCACAGAGCGAAACAATTTTTACTTTCCGCTAAATTTACACACGACAGATTAAGCAGATGGAAGCTTTATCTACAGGAATTTAATTTCACAATTGTTCACATTCCTGGTACACAAAATGTTATAGCAGACGCACTATCTCGTTCTCTCGGCAACAATCAGCAAGACATCGCAACCAACTTCTGCAAAGCAAATTTCAGCGTCATGTACATTCAACAAGTTGCATTTGAAAATTTTATGTCGTCGTCATTACAGGACATAGCACAAGAGTAAAGTAAAGACAACGTGTGGAAAGAGATTAAACACCTCTCGCAAGATAGGAATAATGTTACAATTAGAAACCATTACACTGTATGCAATAACATTCTGTTTCGCCGCTCTCATCCTGACAACAACAATTGGTTAATATGCATTCCTGACGAGCTGGTTTACAAATTAATCTGGTATACTCATTTACGTTACGCACATTACGGAGCTAGAAAATGTTTTCTTATACTGAGACAGAACTGTTATTTTGCCAACATGGAGAAACGTATACGACGAGTTTTAGCGTCATGTAAAATTTGCCAGAAAGCTAAATCAGACACGACCTCACATATTCCTCCATTATATCCCATTGTACCTGTTAAATTAAGACATATGGCCGCTGTAGACATTTTTGGTCCGATTCCCAGAACTAATAGAGGTTTTTGCTACATCTTTGTCGCTGTTGAACTCACTTCAAAATTTGTTACCTTCACTCCGTTACGCAAAGCTACTGCTAAAACTGTTTCGAAAGCATTTGTAAAACATTTTCTATTTCATGTAGGGCATGTGATGAAAGTAATTTCCGACAATGGACCACAATTTCGTTCTGCTATATGGACACGTATGTTACGAGCTAGAAACATTTCTCCGATATATATATATATATATATATATATATATATATATATATATATATATATATCCAGGTACCATGCTTCTTCGAACCCTTGTGAACGATTAATGAAAGAAATTGGTAAACTGTGTAGAATATACTGCCATAAAAGACATATTGATTGGGACACACACATACACTCATTCCAGGATGTAATTAATTCCATACCAAATGAATCTACTATGCTATCTCCGTCTGTTATACTGAAAAATGCTGAACCACATAACAAAATTAAAGAATTAGTAAACTTTCCTACATCTCGTCGACTACGACACCATGAAATAATTGACATTGCGCTGAACAACATCAAACGTGCCGCAGAGCGCCGGAGAAGACAACAAAAACAGGTTTGTATACGGCGTGACTTTCACGTTGGACAGAAGATATTAGTACGTACACACTATTTATCCAACAAAATAAAAGGTAGGTGCAGTAAATTTGAACTTCTATACGCAGGTCCATATCGGATTCGCAGCATTCCTCACCCCAATGTTGTACACGTCGAAACTTTGAGAACCAGAAAATCGAAAGGAAACCACCACTGGTCAAACATCAAACCTTTTATTGAATGAAGATACTTTATGATTTAACATGCTATAATGCCATTTGCTAATTTTATGATCACTTATGCAATTATATTCACATGACTACTTACTGATGATTATTGTATTTTTTCTTGGCAAGTGCCCGGCAAGGTAAAGTTAGCAGGGCGCTCTTCTTGTCGTTATACATCAGACCATGCATATTTTCCAGATGAATTTACACATTTTATGACCATTTATGCAATTGTATTTATGTGATTACTTACTGATGACCGTCGTATTTTTTCTTGGCAAGTGCCCGACAAGGCAAGGTTAGCAGGTCGCTCTTCTTGTCGTTACGTATCAGACTGTGCACATTTTTCCAGATAAACTTACGTATCTTATGAATAATTATGCAATTTTCTCTAGTGACATATTAATTTTATTAAATTCTCTCTCCATTACAGTCTTTAATTCTCGCCTCTATTAACTACATAACATACAAGCTGAACTCAAAGAAGGTCACATTTCTTGTCTTTTTTTATGTGTGTACGATTGTTTCATGTTTTGTTTGCATGCTCTATGAAATAGTTAAGATATAGCAAACACCAGTTGACTTTGACATTTTGCCTTATGATTTCTCAACATCATGACTACTTTACTGCTACATTGTGATACACTGGGTAAATTTTTGCCTCTGAACACTGTCTATGTTTTTCACATATTACGTTTTCTGTCATGTTATGCTGTATGCTTAATTATGTTACCATAAACCAGTCATTATTTAGTGAGTATATGATGTAAATGCAAGACATTAATCTTTGTTCATCAATTTCAGAAAGAAATGATGCGTGAAAGAAATAAATTAGACAAAAATGGGAATTTCACCTTCGGAATGATCGAAAGAAAATGCAAACCTCGTGAGGAAGAGGAAATGGATCAGGATTAACAAGCATTAACAAGAATATACTATACACATCGTAGAATAGCAGTCTTAACTAATTTTTTTCTTTCAGAATACGAGGCGATTGATGCAGGCTGTCAAACAGAACTACAAATCTTAGTTTTAGTGATGAAATATGTTAGAGATAAGGAATAGTTGTGTAATGAGTAATGAAGTGATTTTTTTGCAGATGATAATGAATGCTGATGAATAATGATGAAGAATATGCTACTATGGATAATGAAGTTTTTCTTTACAGGTGATGATAATAATGGAGTTATGATAATATAGATAATGAAGTGATGGATAATGAAGTTTTTTCTTTACAGATGAGGATATTGTTGAAGTTAGCTATGGAACACATTTTTATACACATTTCACTGCCTGTTAATTCGAGGTTCACTACTTTTCAGCATAAAATGCGTTTCTTCTTTCAGTTTAATATTCCATTTTTATATATTTTTGCAGGAGAAATTATTTATGAAATTAATGTGCTATAAGCAGTTGTTCATTAAATCTATGTCATTTATGAATGTGATTACATATACTCTACTTGTTTCATAATCTTGCTACAGCTGACTCATGACGAATGACGTTACACATTTTCATTTACAGCAACAACCCAAAAGCAATTTTTTTTCTTTCCCCTGTAATTACCCAACCCAATGCATTGCTAACAAAAAAATGTATTACCAGTCCCAAACAATGATACCAGTTTAAGAGAGTTCTGAGTAATACTGATCAGCTCTGAATAGTATGTCACTTGAATAATGAGTTTTGAGTAATACTGAGTGATACTTTGTAATAATGCATAAATACTATGCGCATAATTTCAGTAAATAATATTTTTGTTATACTCTATAAATGCTATGCCAATAATTAACCCTTGTTTTGAATAATCACTTCTGAATAATACAAATAATAAAAAATAATAAAAATATAATAATGCTTTGTAACTGGCAATGAATGATACTGATTACTATAATGAGATGACCAATGAATGCCAATGATTACTAATAATGATGCTTTGTAACTGGAAATGAATGCTACTGATTACTGTAATGAGATGACCAATGAATGTCAATGATTACTATAATTAGATTAATTATGAACATTATTCTGTAATACTATGTTGTTGACTACCTCCTGTTTTAAGTAATGACTTCTGATGATTTGTAATTAGGAAATGAGTGCCAATGTTCTCTGTAAAACACCACATGAATATAATTATGTAATGACTTCTGATGATTTGTAATTAGGGAATGAGCGCCAATGTTCTCTGTAAAACGCCACATGAATATTATTATGTAATATAATTAGGCAATGAGTGCCAGTGTTCTCCGTAAAGCAATTTATGAACATTATTCTGTAATACTACATACATGGTACAGAAATGTTCAATAACTGGGCAATGAATGCCGCAAACTACTAATGTAATTCTCAGTGAAGACTAGTATGTGACTTAATGTCCTTCACCTTCTGGCCTAACTACCCTGAATTACTGCAATATCCGTTTGTCCTGTATATCCTCTTGATCATGGAGCACTATATTTGGGTTTTGCACTAATTCTACGTTGGTGTACCTTACAAGAACGTGATGTTGACACGACATGCTGTCCACCACTGTAAGCGATGGAGATGTTATTATGGTCCCACTGTTTGATGTACCTAATGTACTGCCAAAATGATAACATGGAATATTACTACGACATTTCAGTGTCTTGGCTACGCTGATCAATACTTCTGGGAAAAGAACTTCAGATTGTTTCACTTGGTGTTGTGCTCCAGTAGAAAGATGGACTTTCAGTGCAGCTGCGTGCAATCTAAAGTGCTACAACCATGATGCAATCCTTCCCTTTCCTATCCTAATTCTTGTAACATAGTGAAAATCATTTTTTGCTAATATGATTTGTATTCATGACCAATATATTTTTTTTTTGATTTGCTGATATATTCTGAACTACAGTGCGTGTGCACTTTTGTCATTTTTCTAACATGATTTCTACTTATTGTATATACATCTTGTGATTTGCTGATATATCCTGAATTACAGTGCGTGTGCACTTTTGTCATTTTTCTAACATGATTTCTACTCATTGTATGTACATTTTTTTTGATTTGCTGATATATTCTGAACTACAGTACATGTGCACTTATGTCATTTGTCAATGAGATTTTACTCATTATGTCTATTTGTTGTGAAAACTTTCAAGAATTTTTCAGTGCATGTGCACTTATGTCATTTGTTAATATGTTTTGTACTGAACTTAAGTGAATGTGCACTTTTGTCACTTCTCAATATGATTTGTACTCGTTGCCTATACATTTGTGATTTCCTGATATGTTCACTACTTCAGTAAGTGTGCACTTTTGTCATTTATCAATATGATTTGTATATACATTTTTTGTGATTTGCTGATATGTTCTGTACTCATTATATATATATATATATATATATATTTGTCATTGTCTGATATGTCTGTACTCAGTGCATGTGCACTATATTTACTTCATGTTCTACACCTACATACTTATATTTTGTGATTGTAAAGTTAGTTAGTTAAAAAAAATATTGTTGCTCATGGCAAGTGCAAATGACTCACCATCACTGCCAAATTTTTGCCCCCCCAGTGGAGGGTTATGAAACACGTATGTACTCATTACCAGCGATGGTGAGGCATGACAGAATCTCTGACCAGAGATCATTGCTAGTCTGCACTTGACTGCGCGAGTGTTCAGTTGCGAGTAGTCAGTTGCGAGTAGTAGTCAGTCGGCAGTAGTAGTAGCGAGTGGACGGTTGTACTGAGCGGGCGTCGACATGGGTCAGCAGCATGCTCTCCTTGCATCTGTGGTCACGATTCAGGACGAGGTATATTGTTATTGAAGGTAATGAAGCAGCACTGCGCTCAGCTAATAACAAATGTTAATTGTAATTAATTTGTTCAAGAATTGCCCCAATAATAATTTTCTTTTAAAGTAACTGTTTTAAAGAAAAAGATTCATTTCAAGTTAAATAATACTTCCTATGCATTCCCTTCAAGAATCAAAATTAAATATGGGCCAGCATTGCACGGAGCTGTGCCGAAAAATAAGAGCAGATATAGACGCAGTTTTACTGAGGTAAGAATTTTGGTTTTTGTGTTCAGGTTTAATTATTTCACAGGGCCGAAGGTCAGCGCTGCTGCCCTTATAAGATTTATCAGGTTTAGTTATTGCTGTTGAGATGTTACATTCAGTTGATAGATCATTATTTAATTAATATTATTGTGGGTTTTATGATCAATCATCATCCCGTAATTTTGTGGGGAGTTTACATTTGGGCCATTATTATTCTTTAATTTTGAAAAGGAGGTTACGCTTGACTCATTTTTATTATTCAATTTTGTGAGAAGACAACATCTGGCACATTTTCATTATCATTGACTTTTATTTCTAATTTTTCACGGGGAGGTTACACTTCCACTATTATTGACTTTTAAAATTTTGCGGGGATCTTACAATGTAATCACATTTATAACTACATTAATTATATATTTTTAACTTGATAATTACAAAGATATAAGTTACGGTGTCTTGTAACTATTTCTGATGAGATAGCTTCATACCCACCAACTTATTACATCATGTGTTCTATGTATTAATGGTAACAACGTATTAACAACCCTTCAACGGTACCAGCGCCTTCTCCAGAATCACCTTGACCTTTCTGCCACATGGTGTAACTCAAAATCAATCCTTCCAGCACCCAGGCAATTATCGTAGGTCGTACCACTCGCTCCTTCCGCCTCCTTGAGTTTTCTCTTACCATCTGTGCTCGTTCTGTCCAGTTCTCCCCCACCCTCACCTACCTTGGACTAACCATTGGCCGTCACCTCACATGGATCCCTCATCTCTGCTCTATCCAATACAAAGCCCACAACTGCCTCCGTCTCCTCAAACTTCTCTCTGGTCGGACATAGAGGTTGGACCCTCTGCCATCTACACCTACAAATCCTTAATCCGTCCCATCCTGCGTTATGCCAGTCCCACCTGGATATCCAACCCCCTCCCAAATTCCATAAGCCTCTCCAGATCCTCGAGCACCGTGCACTCTGCCTCACTTTCTGTACACACCTCCCGTCCCCCGTGCAGATCCTCTATTACCTGATTCCTTTCCCCCATCTGCTCCTTTTCCTCGAACATGTCCACGTCCTCTACAACTCCTGCCGACGCGACCCCCTGATCCCCTGGTTACTCCTCTGCTCTCCAATCCTTGCCCGCTGCCACACCTTCACAGTCGTGTCCCCCCAACCCTCCACCTCTACACCCTTCATCTCCTTTCCCAAGGTGGTTTCCATCAACTCCCCCTCTCGGATGATGCCCCCTCTCCCTTCATTTAGCCCTGGGCTCCCTCTCCCCCCCTTCCATCCTGTATTTTTTCCACCTATCCACTCCATTCTCCCCCACCCTGAGTCTCTTTTTTCTTTCCCCTCCACTGTCTTCCCTACTCCTTTCTCACATCTGCCCTTCTCTCCCCTTTTTTCTGTGCCCTCTCCCTCCATTGGCTCCTCTCTTTTCTGCCCCTTCTCATCTGTCCGGGTCCTCCCCCCCCCCCCATACCCATAAGCCTTCGTACTCCATAGTGCAGTGTTTTCCGTGAGTGTTCAGTGTTCTGCGCCCCCATTTTAAAGTGCTGCGAACAGAAATGAGACTGCCGCCGTGTTTTTTAATTGTGCCTGTCTATTTCCTACGTGTTTTTAATCAGTATCAATGACCTCTGTCTTTTTTATCTTTTCTTCAGAACTTTTTCGCCATGTACCAGTTTTAAACAGTCAGCACTTTATCACCTTTTTTTTTTTTTGTTATGTCTCCTCAATATGTTTTTGACATTAGGGTGCAGAGCGGCATATTACGTTGCTGCCAGCCCTCCCTGCCTGGGGGGGAAATAGAAAAACAATAAAAAAGAAGAAAAGAACTAATACAAGAACGCTCTTTAATGTGTTGCATTAAGTACGTGCAAGGTTTTACCAAGAAATACTGATACGGGCCATAGTCTGAAAATAATTCGCATTATTCCACACCGAGTTGGAAGTTTGTGTAAA